>NC_046617.1:1417500-2163750 GCF_900324465.2 Anabas testudineus | reverse complement strand
TGCTCCCTCCATCCTGTCAGCACCCAGACTGATGGAACCGTTGAGTTCACAGGCCAAACATTTAACAAACATTTAAGCCTGGACTCGGAAATAGCCCCTCACCACCAGCACCAAACATCACCGCCACGGCTCACACCCCGCGCACCCACACACACAATACATATTCTCTCCAAACATCCCTTTATTTATGGCCTGGTCCTTCCACTTACATTATTACAGGCCTCTAGAAACGGACTTCCATCATCATCACGGTGACGAGTTGAGGTCGGATTGTTTCCATATGGGAAGATCAAACACACTAAGCGTGCATATTTACATGTACATTCATATACATCTTAGTGCAGTTTTAACTCGGACTTAGGGCTGTATGGATGAACAAATCACTAAATGTTTGATCGGGTCTCCAGCCGTTAGCTGGGAGACAGATTTAGGACGAACGTATTCGTCACCCATTGGAAAGTTGTGACAGTGACACTTTTAGGGCAGTGCACTGCGGTTTGAGAGACAGCGATGCTGCAGACCAGACTTCACATGCAATCCGAGCTGTCTCCATGAGGTGAAGGCGCAGAGAATAAGATGCACATTTATCTATGTTTTTTTCAAACTAATGTAATTTTGGAGTGACTGTGGAAAAGCTGCTGCAGTCTGCTTCTGCTTGACAATGTAAATATGAACAAACTGCTACAGCCACTAATGGACGTCTTTAACTCTCTCACTTTACTGCAGGCACGTTTTAAAATGACTCACCTGTGTCCTGATATTCTATCTGTAAGTGCTCAGTATGGGTCAAGTTAGAAAACACCAGATCTCACATTTATGGACTATCAAGGCTGCCTCCTAAATGTCCCAGTCTACAACTACCCTGCTGAATCCACCACGGATGGAAAACTGGAAGCGGCACTTTAACAATTTTAACCCTGATGCTCACTTTCCTTCTTACTGGTGATACTCAGCTTGTGAAAACAGTAGGTTTCCTGCATTTGTATAGGGCGACCTACAGACACAAAACATCATGCTTAAAAAGAGTGGAGTGCCACTTTAGGTTTTCTATCCAGGGACACATTTTGGTTTGGAAATTCAAGAAATATAAAGAGACACTAAACTGAGACTCGGGAGTTGAATCTATGCATGGCTGGATTAAACTCTTTGAGGTGTGCTGGGGCAGAAAATGTGTTGCTGGGGCCTCCTCACAATGTGCACTTAACAACATCACCTACTTTCTTAAGGCGTAAGGGTGTAATATAATAATACAGATGTTAACACTATACACAGTAACACAAGCTACAGTCTTTAAGTGTTGGTGCAAGCTGCCCATTACAACCCATAGTTGTTTTAATGTTAAGATACATGTCATTTCAGTACATGTCTCAGAATGTCACATTTATATTCCAGTGAGCACAGTATTTATGAAAGGAGTAAAGGAGGTTGTTGGGTCAAGCATTGACTGAGTCTTTGCAGAGTGGATGTTGGATGGCTGATGGTTGACAAAACACTGGAATGTAACATAGGAGACCACTGTGTGTTTCCTATTCATGCGGTTTTGTATAACCAAAACCATGATTGTACCATAATTCTAACCAGCTGTTTATTGTTGTAACTATGCCTATGATAATATTCACCCTCTAACCTTAAAGTAACCCTATTTTTAATCCAACCCATATTTGCCTTGCTTAAACCTAACTAGTTGGTTTCTGTGCCAAACCCTTTATTTTTTATCCCTAGTTTTAACAGTACAGTGCACACACACTGTGGCTCCTGCTGCTGTAGTTTAACTTGCCTTTCTTTTTAAATAGTTGTAGTTCAGCATTAAAAATTCACAATAACATTCCAGTAAAAACATGAAGGTTTGGGATGCTGGGTTGGAAATAAGTGCAAATCTGGAGATATGGACTTATTTCTTATAGTATTAATAATAATGATATAACATTCATGTTAGGTTATGCACTGAGCAGTTGTATCCCACTGTATGGATAGGGACATTATATTTGTTCTTTGAGTATGTAAATTATTTATGGCACTATAAGAAGTAGAGGTTTTAATGCCCAAGGCATCCAAGATTAGGTGTGCAAATTGTGTGGTGTAAATTGTAAGCAAAGCAAGAAAGTGAAGTTCATGCAAAACACTGGCATATGGAAAGTCTTCATCACTCAGTGTTTGTGGATTAAACAAACAAACCTGCTCTTTCTAATCATATAATTGTCCCACATCCTTCCCGAAAAAACAAAATCTCTGGAATTGTACACACACATAACTCCTCTGTGACCTGTTAAACATTACACTCAACACAGAGATTTTATCCAGCTGAAATCACTGCCGCGTGGCGGGGAAAGGTTAACATCACTGGAACGGATCCGAGCACAGAGCCGAGCACCTGCATGCCAGGTGAATCAGGGACCAAGGACCAGAACTAATCAGATCTGAGCTCACAGGGCCTCGTTACCTTTACAGCAGTTACGTTAAAACGTACTGCTCCCTGTTTTTTTCTTCTGAGAATCTGTAATGGACTCAGCGATGTGTGTCTTCTCTGAAACACCCGACCTCCATCATGACTTGCTTCAGCTCGCTCAGGGTCCTAATTTGTTTGCCAAGCTTAATATATACTAAGGCTCATGACGCACACATTTTAACAGCTAATTCTTCGTTTTTATTTAAGAATATTTATGTATTAAAGTAGAGCGTGACTTCATAAATACAGTTGCTGAGGTCTTAAGGGAACAGGGCTGTTAACACGGTCTCCATCTGTGTCTGCAGTGACCAGTAAGCACTGGCAAACAGTGCACCGAGAGCGAACAAGAGGCCGTTTTGTTCGGCTGTGTGGGACCTTTCTCTTCTGCATGTGTGGTCTGTACCAATGTATTAGTCGGGATAAGGCGTTGGAAACAGCGGAAATCCATCTCTTCCTTTAGTCATCTCGGCAACTTTACGCACACAACTAGCACCGTTCCTCCAACAAATATCACATCTTATGGCGTGTTCACCTTCACACGCACAACTTCACCAGCTCCCAGAAAGGCTAACAGGGCAATAATAAGGCTGAACTACACGTTTGTCAGCCTCAGCCGTTTTGTTGTACAGCTCTGCATATCTCCTGATGGTGGGCACGTTCTGCGCTGCTGTGTATTGATTGTATTTTACAGATTGTATTGTCCACCGTGTTGTATTGAGTTCCTTATTATTTTATACAACGTGTGTGTGTGTATTGAAGCGGTCACTCCCTGTGACTTGCAGCTAATATAATATTGCATCCGGGGGGAAACCCCATCGGCCATTGGACTTGTTGTCATCACGTGGACTGGTTGTCACGTGGTTGGCGAGGCAATGGGAGGGTGGGGAGAGGAGGAGTGTCATGGACTGATTTTTCTTTCTTTTTTTTTTTTTTTTGTAAATCTAGACAGTAATACTCATCCAATAATTCACAGTGCCTCGTAAAAAGCCGACATTAAACCGCCCTGGGCCTACAAATCACCGGCGCCAAATTATGAGTTCGCTGTACTTCGCCAATGCGCTGTTTTCCAAACACCAACAAGCCGCTGCGAGCTGCTCCGCTCTGCGCTTCACAGACTCTCCAACTTCTGCGTCCTCGGGTTCCTCTATCTCCGCTGCAGTGTCTTCTTCGTGCGCCCTTGTGTCCAGCGGAAATAATCACCAACATGTTTCCAATGGCAGATGCGGCGCAGGACTCCCTTTCCCCCTCTGTTCCTCCTCTTCTTCGCCTTCCTCATCTTTCTTTCCCTCCTCCTCACCCTCATTTCCCTGTTTGTCTCTTTCGGGACTAAACAACGGAGGAAATAATCAGCCCGACGCACAACATTCTAACCCCGCAGAAGTACGCACAGGAGGGGCTTGTAGCGCTCTGGGAGCCGTGCCACTGTGCCCACCGCTGCAGAAATGCACCTCGGGGCGGTTCCCCGATCCAACTCAACTCTGCTCGTTGGCCTCCAGACTCCCAGAGCCGGCCTGCAGGAGGCAGAGAAGCCTGGAGCAGCAGCAGCGCCAGCTAAATCACCAGAGGCTGTTGATTTACCCCTGGATGAGAAGCTCAGGTGAGGAGGGGGTGAGGAGGGCTGGGTAGTGGTGATAGGATAAAATGTACTTATGATAAGCGATGAGATAATTTGCAAGGCCTCACAGGTGAGGGGGAGATGAAGAAACAAGGGGGTGGGAGGAAGGACTATGTTATTCTAAGAAAGGTTGGGTGGTGGTGTGGGTGGGTGGGTGTGGGTAAGCTGGTTAGTTCGACCCAATAATTACGTTAAACGCTCTTTAAACTATTGGCCCTGTTGCGCAGCGGCCGCTACCGGCAGCTGAACTATGCCTGTCTGTCCCATTCTCTCTCAGACTTTTTTACAGCCTCTCTCTCTCTTTGCAGATCTTTTATGGCTCTGCGACCTCCATAAAACCATAATTTAAGACTTGGTGAATATTCATTAGGTGGTATTGTGAAGTGAACGAGAGAGCGCAAGGGTGGTTGGAATATTATACCAACGCGCCTGAAATAGAAGAAGCTCTCCAGAGAAAGTATTCTCCTTTTCCCGGAGTCCACGTTTATCGCCCATATTCAGGGTTGGACTCAGTTCAGCCTCTTCGTCCTGATAGCCTTGTGTTTCTCTGTCAGCACTAGCCACCTCACTGAAAGCCCATTGTACTATTGTACTGTCACCACAATCCGCTAATACTTTAAACACTATAAATTAGCAGACGAGTTTGATCTCTGAATGCCTGCCCTTTCTCCAGATTGTAAAAGCGGCTTTGTGCGACAGCAGCGTGCTTCATGCTGAATGGATGCGGGACCTCGGAACCTCAAACCACAACAAACACACACAGCACAAAGAGCATTTTTTATGTTTGCGTTAAAATTGAGAATGGTGGTGTGTCAATAGTGGGAAATACGGTGAGAGGATCTGTGCGTAAAACGTACGTAAAAGTGGAAGGCAAGTTCTCAGAAACAGAGTCACGGAGGAGGCGCAAAGGTTGTTCCTGGGAATTTGTGAAAGCTTGTTTATGTCACCATCAAAGATAACTAAGAACATGTTTCAATACTTTTCTTCATTTCTCCTCAGATAAAACTCATTCCCACCTCACACACACACACACACACACACACACACACACACACACACACACACACACACACACACACACAGATCAGTGAATTGCTATTGGAGAGATCTTTCCAACAAGGACAGATCCCCGTTGTCGCCGCCACAGACTTTCTCATTCATTTGTGTCATTGGATCTTCAAGTTCACCGCACTGTCTGTGAGTGTGTGTGTGTGTGTGTGTGTGTGTGTGTGTGTAGCAGTGTCTGAGAGGGTCTTTAACTGGTCATTTGTGCAATAAAAGATAAACAAAAAAGTAATAAATCTTAGTATTTTTCAGGCTGATAAAGGTCAAAGTAGCTTGGAGTTTAGATTTGGTTTGATTCTGATAAGTGGAAAAAAATATCTGATGATCTCTGTAAGACGAAAATCTGATTGAAAATTAGGACTAGAAATATAGTTTCATAGGAAAAAAACATTATCTTATTATTTAGGATAGTTCCTGAAATGAAATAAAATAACGGAGAAAACACACACACACACACACTCTCTCTCTCTCTCTCTAGAGGCGTTTCTAATCTGTCCTCCTTCTGTCTCCTCCGTGCTCGACAGACAGAGATGGGGATGGGCTCGGAGCAACCAGCTTGTGTAATGAATTTTCAGATTTTAATTTAGATCCGTTTTGCAGTCCGAGGCGTCGGCAGATGATTGGAGAGGGAAGTCACGTCTCGGATGCTCACGTTGATACCGGGAATAGGACAAACACAAGAAGCAGCAGCCGAGCTCTCCCATGTGCGCACACAACCCCATTTGTTCTGTAATTGTATTATTGCTCTGTTCTGTCACTGTGTGTGTGGGAGAGTGAGAGACACAGAGAGCACAATGCAGCACAATCCCTGGGTATTGTTGGTTGCCAGATGATTCCGACTGGAGCTCGAGTCACCTGAGAGAGCGAGAGCAGAAAATATTTCCAATGTAGATTAATTCCTTATGACACTCTCTCTCTCTCTCTCTCTCACACACTCACACACACACACACACACATTTGGTGGTGCACATTTCCACCATGCTGACACTCAGTCATTCACACATGCAGACCACTGCCTTCAATAAGCAGCTACACACAGGACAGCTTTGTATTTAAGAACAGATTTGGAAACATGATGACTCCAATCAATATTTCTTGTCAGAGCAATACAACAATAAAATGAGATAAATTAAGTTATTTGTTTGAAATAATAGAATTAGTTTTGGTGAAGAAGACAGAAGTAAACAAAAACCTATGAAATGGAAATTTAAAAATGCAGATGTCAAAAGCACAGACGTCAGAGGAAGTGTCAAATGAATAAGTAACACTATAAATACACACGACCTTCTCTTCATTTTAGTATTTAGCAGAAAAATAAAAGTAAATTCCAAAGGAAATAGTCAGGTACAGAAAATGCATCATGTGAGACTGTACTGTTCCCTTTATTCACCCATTGTGCCCTTTATTGTGTGTGTGTGTGTGTTTGTGTGTGTAGATCTATGATAAATTGAAAAGAGATTTTGCTTCTTTAAGGAATACGATTTGTACAGAATCCATTAGCTCTGTGTCAAACCTCAAAACATCCTGGAATATGTCTCACTACTGTGAAAGCTTCATGTCCAGATATAATTGTTCGTATCTTGTGTTTGACATTTAATCATTATCCACTAAAAAAGATACAGATGTTAGTGATAGATATGGTTGTAGAAAGCACAAGTGAGTATCTGTTACCCAAAGTCAGGGATCATACAGCTTCACTACCCAGCCCAAGTGTTTTTCTAGGCCTAATTCATTTTATGCTGGTGTAAAGTGAATGTAAAACTGATGGGAATCAGTCCATAAAATGTGCATTAACGGTAAAGTCAAATTTCTAGTCTTGAATGTACACCCCCTCGGGTTTTTGAAGGCCTGAATTCCAAGAATAAAATACAGAGGACGTGACCTCAGTGCCCTCAGCCCTGGTCGTGGTGAGTGTGATAAAGCTCCGGTCTGCTGTGTCAAATTACAGTCAGCACAGACCTTATATGCTTTACCAGAGGAGGCTTGAAAATCAATATCAAATCAATGTACATTTCTTTCTTCAGCTCATTTACACCCAGGAAACAGACAGTGGGAGGCTGAGGATTTATATCCAGGAGATTTATGTCAGACCTGAGGAAAGGTATCTGTGCTGCAGATATGTGCCAGACAAAAAAATCCCATAATCTCCCCCCACCCAGTAGCAGTGACCTCTGACGATTAATAAGTGAAAACATTTAGATTGTGAGCTGTCCGTCAGATGACAGACCTGCCAGCTCGCGTCTTTATGCTCCTCTCATCCGCTCCGCTCAGTGTGCACACGAGGATGCCAACAAATCTTCCATCACATGTTTATGAGCCTTCACTAAACAGCAGTTAATGCTGTTAAAGTCCCTGCAAACAGTAGCAAAGTCCAGGCTGATGTTTATTTATTCATTTATTTCTTACAGACTGGTCACTGCTGTTTGCTGCAATGTGAGATTCTACTAGAAGAAATGTAGTAGCTGAAACCTCAGGGTGCAGACAGAAAAAAGCAAATGAGATCAGCTCTTCAGTTCTTAATGAAATCCTTAAGCTCTATCGTGACTGTCCTTTCACAGGAATCTGCAGAGGAAGTGAGTTTAGGTGTTTCTGTGGCCCACAGTCGACCTCTGAGCAGTGAAACTGTGACCCAGTTTCTCTTTAACCTTCAGGCGCTGTGTGACCTCATGAAGACTGGAGGTCAACATGGTGTCTGTTGTCCCAGTCAGCTAAGAACAACTGTCTTTTTCTTGTTCTTGGAATGAAATTCTTCATGCATGCTCCTGCGTAGAGCAGCCCCGAACTTTATTTAGCCAAGAAAATTTCTACTGGAAGGCCTTCAGAGAACATCACTGGTCACCAGCAATCAGGTTCTTCCTCTTTAAATCTGCATACATCACATTTAAGGGTAAACTGTGTGAAGCAAATATTCAACAGTGGCCCAGGCAGACAGCAGCTGAACCCACAGTTTAACCACATCATTCAGTAACTGCTTTATGGTGTTTACTCAGCCACATGTCAAATGGATGTGGAAGGAAGTGGAAGTGGCAACAAGTAGCTACAAGGTTTGGATTGAGGCTATTGAACAAAACTAAAACACACAAGAGGTGTTAAGTGTTGGGCTGTTCATTCATTTTAGTAATCAGAATCAATGACAGTACAGTTAGTGAAAACTATAAAAGCATGTAAATACAGACATACATCACCTGTAGAGAAAGTTTTACAGTAGTGCTGTAAAACTTTATCTATGATGCACCAGAGTGTTTGCAGTAATACAGGAGATTGTTTCCAGGTTTTTGTTTGTCACTTCATATGTTTCCTGCTCAGTTTTTGTGAATAATGTGACAGTTCTGGATCAAAACATTACTGGCTTGAGGGTGACTTTTAAAAATGATGAAGTAGAAGAACGTGTAGTGGCCACTGTCACCAGAGAAACAAGCAAAATAAAAAAAAAGAAAGGTAGAAATGTTGGGAATGAAAACTGTGACACAACCAAACAGGATGACATTAATAATACACCTGAATCACTTGATGTGAAGATTATAAATGTTGTTTTCTATGTCAAAGCATTAAGCTAAAGTTAAATTTCTATTTACCAAAAATGTTATTTGTGTGACTCTGAACATTTGTTCTGTTCTATTTTGTTCTGTATCTTTACACAATCATAAATATTTATACTCATAGTTACAAAGTCGAACAGCACTGACCCCTTGGGATTATTTTGAGTTAAAGATACTGTAAATAACATTTTCACATGTCATTTGAACCTGTATAGTAAGGGTAACTTTCCCCTCTTTATATAACAATATAGCAAAAGTTATACACAAACGGAAATACAGACAGAGCAGAAGCTGAATAAATCCACTATATTCTGCTCCTTGCATAGAAAATTCTTTCAGAAATATATGCTCGGCATTTATGTACGCCATTTTATTTATAAAGACAAATTCAGTACAAGTTCCCTCTCAGTGTTTAGACAGAACAAACCTCTTGAACGCTGTTAATTAAATTCTGTGATGCAATGTTCACTTGGATGGAGATCTTAGATACAGGGTTACATTTTGACAGCTACATGTCAGTCTTTAGATCTCTAATATCTAATAATGTTTCTTTTTTATCTGATCAGACGTGTTACAGAAAATCAAGGTGAAATTCGTGATCAGCTCCCACAATCAGAATAGTGGGGTTTTATTTTGATAGGGTAGGTGTGTTCCTGTGTGCAGGTGCTGACAGGAGGCGCGGCCGGCAGACGTACACGCGCCACCAGACGCTCGAGCTGGAGAAGGAGTTCCACTTCAACCGGTACCTCACGAGGCGGCGGAGGATCGAGGTGGCGCACGCGCTGGGTCTCACGGAGCGGCAGATCAAGATCTGGTTCCAGAACCGGAGGATGAAGTGGAAGAAGGACCACAGGAAGACAGAGGGCGAGTCCACCACGGCTGCTGTACCGGCGCCTGCAGAAGAAGAAGAGGAGGAGGAGGAGGAGGAGGAGGAAGGTGATGCTGATGAAGAGGAAGAGTGATACGTTGTTAGGAGTCAGGTTCTCAGCATCCAGCAAACAAGAAGCAGTGGAGCCGGTGTTTGTGTGCAGAGCTCCAGAGAAGAGAAATGATGTTCACTACAGATTTAAATCAGTGTCTTCAGAGTTTAGTAGAGAGCCAATCAGATAGAAAGATCTCTGGAAAGCTTTGGTTTCTGTGTGGTGTCTTAACAGCTCATGAAATCCACACTCCTTCATGTTATGACAGCATGTTTCATCTGATCTGGTGAATGAATGAATGAATGAATGAATGAATGAATGAGTGAGTGATGCTCATGCAGTCAGTGTTTATTGTTTGTGGTAAAGAAAAGAAGCTGGAGGCAGGTTTAGAATCTTACACTTAAACTACGTGTGACCAGGCTGAAACAGTAGACTCAGGTCATGAGTCCACACACACACACACACACACACACACACACACACACACACACACACACACACACACACACACACACACACACACACACACACACACAGTATTATAATATTATAAGTCCAGCTCTGAAGGTCTGGTGATGTAGTTTCTCTTATGTTTGTATTTCAAATGGAAAACATCACATGGACAACATGTCATGGTTCTAATTACAATAAATGTCTTTCATAGTCTAATAACAATTATTTTTGAAAGATGTTTAGTCTATTTTATTAAGTCTTTGTATTGTTTTAGTTTTTACTACTAATGTTTTTGAAAATATCTTTCAAAATAATAGTTTTAGGATGTAGCCTAAAAACAATTTTTCTCAGAGATACTTACTCTATTGTGTTGTTTTAGTTTGTCATTATTTTTGAAATATCTTAAAATAAAAATGAGATAAAGCTTAAAAAGTTATTTTGAAATATATTTAATCTGTGCCATTTAGTGTTACATTATTTTAGTTTTTACTATTATTTTAAAATAGTTTTCAAAATAAGAGCTTTCAGAATATAATTAGAAAAACGATTATTTTCAAATATATTTAAAATAAGAGTTTTTAGTATATAGCTTTAAAACTATTATTTTGAAAGACCTTAATTAATCCTAATTTTTTCTTTATATAAATTAATTCTTTATTATTATTTATAAATACATTTTAAAAAATATTATTTTGAAAGGTATTTATTGTAATCAATCCTAGCTTGTTTGGTTTGGTTTTTACTTGATTTGATTATTGATTATAAGGCTGCTCAGGCAAAGGCACACCATACAAAATGTAGCAGTAAAGATCTACTATACATTTCTGTCTGTTCGTGGATCTGTGTCCTCCTCCTGTCTGATTGTTCATTTCGGAGTTGTCCTGGATTCATTGTATGTATGTTTTCTTTTTTATCTTTTGCCTGTGATTTGACCCTTTTCTGTATTTTGTAACCCGTGTTTTCATGTTATGTGTGAAATGTTCAAACTAAAATTCACCTTTCCTTTCTTGCATATAAATAATAAAGAAACATGATAATAACACGTCTCAGTATGTTTTAGTCTCTTTTTTTTATTTAGAAACATTAAGACCGATTGTGCTTCTGAAGGAAAATAAAACTTCAGTGTAGAAGAAATAATTTTACTGACCCCCAAATGATATTAATATAATATTATCATCAACAGTGGCTGCTGCATATGATCCATTCATATCCAGCACTTGGTGAGTTTCTATGTGATCTTTCATCTACTGCAAAAGCTAATTCTATCATCACAAGTGATTTAACGCTTCAGTTTCAACGCCTCACACTTTAGTAAGACTTGTAAACTAAACGTTTTGTGCTGAATAAAACACGCTGAAGTTCCTGTTCACAAGTGGACTCGTCCACACATTTCTTACAGACATACATCCAGTCTGTTAAATAAGGTTACTGTCGTATACCAAAGAGATTATTTGCAGATTTTCAAATTGTTACCCTTCTTTTATAGTTTGTTTTTGACTTGCGGGTGTAATCATTCCTTTCACACCTTATAAACTTCAGTAATGAGCCAGACTTCTCTTCAACATTCTCACCTTGTTTACAGACTTCAATGTATTAATGGGCTTTTATCCCCGACTGTTACAGCTCATAGTGTTCAAGGTTTAGCTTAGCCTACACATTTATGTCGCTGTTATTTTATTTAACAAACTAGCTGTTTTTATTTTGGCTTCATATGTTGCACAAAAATGGAGACACGACCAGTTTCGGACATGTTCCTGAATGAACATCATTCGCTTTTCCAATAAATGCATCATAAAAAAGAAATGTGTGTTTTAAAACTAGAGATGTCATTTTAAATTCTAAAACATCCAGACCGAGGCACTAATCTTATCTAAAATAGTTGAGTTCGCCCACCTTGTACCAGAGCCACATTCCAGCTTTACGCAAAATCACACCCAGCCCCGCTTCCGTCGAGCTGCACAAATACTCTCCAAACCCAAACGAAATGTCAGAAAGACAGGCTGGAAACCGAAAATGACCTCAACAAGCGATGCAGGGCTGAGGGGGGTGTTATAGCAGGTCCTAACGTCTTTATTGCGCCCATGAAAAGGCCGGAAACCCCAATAAAAGCAACAAACACACAAAGAAAGTAAGTGATCCGAGGAGCCTGTCTGTGGCTCCTGCTTCGTGCGGCTCCTTTTATTTTCTGTTAATTTTTAAACTTGTGGCATTTGCATATAGGAAGTGTCTCCTGCTAAACCAGACATTGTTCAATCTGGAAAGGTCACTTGTAGGTCATCGAAGGTTTAAAATCAAGTTTTGTGGGTTTAATATTGTACAGAGGAAGTCGTGTTGTAATTTCTCCGTCCACGCTTCACTTCAAACGTGGCATTTGCACTTATCTTTATTTAGTCTTGTTTACGTCAGGTTGGAAAGACGCAAAATCTGCTTACATTTGTAATGGTGAAGCTGGAAACTGGACATTTTGCCACACTCTGTGTGTAAAATCAACCCGTTGGGCTTTTTTACAAAAATGGTCAGATCGTTTTTTGACTTGTCCAAAACGCCGGGGTTGGAATTTGAACTATAAGTGAGGTGTCTTTATTCGTTGGGCTTCATGAAAAAGAAAAAAATGCATTGGATTTGAACCCATGTTCCTTTTTGTGAGAACAGGAGATTTATTAAGAAATATATTTTACGTATTGGGTCAAACAGAGAAAACACTCAGGTCATTTAGGTGTTTTCAAAATCAGAATCAGAATGTCACGTTTCCCCACCTTTTAATTGTTTAGAGCGGATTGCAACTTTTGGAAAGAATGATTTTATGTTAAAGAAAATAAATAAACCAAACACTGCATTGTGTCTTTGCAGTCACTCCGAGCACCCTGCGGCTCCGGACCTGCAGGCCGTTAAAACCGTGACGCGTTGCCGCATTGCGAAACAGCTCTTACGCACGGTGTTTCAGGTCCGCACCAACTCTCAGGTGATGCTGTTGTCGAGCCTGCAGATCGCCACTGAGTTCACTTTTATTCAGTTCACTTGAAATTGTGGATAATGCAGCATCTCACCCGTCTGCAGCTAGGTAGATACGAACATGTCTGCCAGAAGCCTAGCTGTTGAACACGGTTTACACAAACCAGACGGCTGCAAATGTTAGTTTCACATTTACACCCACAAAACCGTTATTCGGCTGCTGTTGTGCTCACTCTTGTTTCATTATGGCTGTACCCCAGATTATAACAAGGATGGCTGGAAATAACTCAGGTTCTTGTGGTATCAAGCATCAAATTAACATTTTCATATGGAACATTATTCTCACCTCAACTTCAAGTCCCATTAATACCAGATTTTAGAAGGTAGAATGGTCAAACATTTCACATTAGTCTTTCAAAATTCAAACTTAGCCTACAAAGTCCAATATGTTTATACCTTTATTTAATTTTATTCTTGTTTTTGTTTGTTTTGTTTTCTTACTCTCTGGTTTTGGGACTAATTAACTGTGTTAGAAAACAGAAATATCTCTGACGTGGTGGACATGAGCAGATGGAGACAGCAGCGTGCTGTCAGCAGCCTGTGTTTCACCCACAGCGGCAGAGAAAAGTGGACAACTGGGTTTTGGAAGCTGCTTGTTCTCATAAAAGAGCAGAAGAAGAAGAAGAAGAAGAAGAAAATGGCGGCGGAAAGAAGCAGGAACAAGAGAAGGAGCAGCTCCCCTCTAACAGCGCGCCGTGAAGAAATGCAATAAATTCCTTGTTTTATATGAAAATTTACAACTTTGTGATACAAGTTTATGAGTGGCCGCGCGCGGGGATTGGCCGACGGGCTGGTCATGTGGACGCGCTTAACGTGAACATGAACTTTTTATGATTTCCCAAGTGGCTATATTGCTGCTGCTCTCCGCTCCGGTCCGAACAGCCGCCTCTCCCCTGCTCGAGCCCGGGGCTCGAGAGGCGCCTCGCCGAAGGCGCAGCTCTAATTAAACGGACTAGTTAACGAGAATACAGTTGTGAGTGTGGAAACCGGCACGAAGAGACGCTGACAACAACCCTCAGACCCCCCCTCACCCCCCGTCCTCCCCTCTTCCTCCTCCTCCTCCTCCTCCTCCACCGCTATGGCTCCGCGCGCCGCCTGGTCTCGTGCTGCAATCGACGGACCGAGATGGGGACAGTTCCGCTGTGATGAGGGGCGAGAGGCGAGATCTAACCCGGGGGGAGCGTCCCGGAGCTGGTCTCTGTCGGGGTTTGTTTGTTTGTTTGTTTTTTAAATTGTCATTTGACCATTTAGTTAAAATTGTCAGTTGTCACCGCGAGGAGGAGGAGGAGGATGATGATGATGCAGTGATGAAGATGGCGGCGGTGTTTTGACGATTGGGTGACAGCGGGGGGAACGCACCCCTGCTCCAGTTCCTCCTCCCCCTCATCTTCACCTCCTCTCGCCGCCACCCCCTCCGTCCAATTATCATCCATCCATCCGGTCTACAAACGGCGGAGCATGTCTCGTGCCATTCCGGTGTGCCTGGCTGCTTGCGCGCGGGACGCCGAAGTGGGCTCTCAGGTGTGCGGGGCTCCTGACGGATTATCAACAAACGGTAAGAGCCACTCTTGCATGTTCTCTCCTCTGGCGGGGCCTGCGCGCAGCCGCCGCCGCCGCCGCCGCCGCCGCCGCCGCTGCTGCTGCTGCTGCATGCGCATTGTGGAAGAAGACAACAAGTCAGAGAGCAGAGCTGTGCGGGATTGTGCTGCTTCTGGTTGATGCATTAACGTTATAAATGAGGTGTTACTTTTCCAGCTCAGATTAAAGCGTTTCCTTGCTGGATTAGGCTCGGCGATGAATTATCCAGATGAATTGGTTCTCTAAGTGCTGGGATTAGCTGCGGAAGAGCCATCCATCGGTTAAAACTCGGCTCTTAGAGATCCGGTAGATTAGCTCACATCTTTCTTTTTTGTGCCCCAAGCCGTGCAGACTGTACGGAGGGAGGGAGGGGGGGGGGGGGGGGGGGGGGGGCAGTGTGAGACGAGTGGGAGTCTGGCTTTGATGTGAGGACAGGTGTGCTGGGGTGTTCGCTGGAACAATTTCCAATGACTTGATTAGTTTTTTAAAGACGTTTTCTCACCGGCTGCTGGGTTTTCATATCTTAAGGAGGCTGCAGGACATTTTTTAAAAATGTTCCCGTGTTGTTTTGTGCTCTCAGTGTGTGTGTTTCATTCTTTCACTTCCACATCTTAGTAGATGAGCTTTCAGGTTCTTTCAGCTGACTGACAGCTTGTGTGTTTGTGTGTGTGAACAGACACAAGAATGTTTTTTTTCTGTCTGCATCGGTCCAGCCCACTTTTATGACCTTCTTTCCCTTCTCATTTCCTCCCTACGGCGCCCAGGCTGTGCGCTCCCCCCCACACACACACTCTTCTACAGCTAACAGGCCAGGACACTTCTTAAGAATAACCCCTCACCCACCCACACACCACACACACACACACACACACACACACACACACACACTCACAAACACATCTGCAGGTCTGTCTGTCTGTCTCTATTCTCTTTGGTCTCCAATTTGTTGCTGTCTCAGATATCAATAGCAAGTCTTCCTCAGGATGAAGGGAATCCCTGCACCCTCTACTCCACACATACAATGAAACATTATAGGATTTTCCCCCCTGGCCTGTTAACACTGCCCATCAATGTTCCGTGTATTTCAGTTTTGTTGTGAATCAGTGAGTGCTGAGATGATACATTTCAAAATCATGAGGACTTGGGATTTGTTAAAAGGCTAAAAGGCCACTCGTTTCTACCCAACAATTTTATTATTATTATTATTAGTATTAGTAGTATAGACGACAAAAACAACAATAATAATAATAATAATAATAATACATGTGTCCAAAAAGCGCACAACTATAGGCTACATTAAAGGCTCCATACACTTTATTTTAAGCATAGTTCTTCTGATCTGATGACCTAAAACACAAACTCCCACAGTTGGATGGATATTATTTAATAACCGCTGTCCTCCTATAGAAGACTACGGACTCGGGCTGAATCTATATCCACGCTTCCAGGTAGAAAGACTAGTGGAACAAGGCCCACTGCAGAGAGCTAACCAGGATACATGTACCTTGCGCTATTAATATGAAAGCAATAAAGTGAATCATTTTCCTCTAAAATCTGTTATCAAATCATAATAATCGACAAATACTGGACTATTACTTGACATGGCACAGCAGCTAAGTCATTCCAGCCTTTGCGCTTTAGCGGCTTGTTGCTTTTCCCTTTAGAGTGAGTATTGGCTCTGTGATATTCTTGTGTTTTTTTTTTCTGTCTTTCTTTCTACAACCTGTCAAAACACGAGAAAACATCAGTGCTGGACAGTTATGTTCCTCTATGACTGATGGCAGCCTTTCTAGAATTCTCTGGTTGATATGTGCGCTTGGCACCTCTGGTTGGTTGATACTGCGCAATCATATTTATACTGATATTAAAATAGTGACAGGCCAGTGCTTGTGCAAAGTCTAGTTTAAGCACTTAATGTTTAAAAACCAATTCCTTACTTCATCACCGTAATACAAACATGTCTCCGTTGAATTGACTCGGGTTTAATTAAAACTAATTCTTTGTGAGTGTGTGTGTGTGTGTGTGTGTGTGTGTGTGTGTGTGTGGAAGAGAGAGAGACTGAGACACAGAGAGTGTAATAGGAGGAGGAACAAAGACAAAGAAACACACTTCTAACACCGGGAACAGATTTACGCCTTTAATATCCACCTTATTACAAAATAAAACATTTTATTTCATTTCATTTCATTTTACATCGGAATTAGTAAATCTAATTTAAGAAAACATGTATTTAATAGTCCTATTCTACCACAATAAACAGACAAATAAACAGGAAAACAAATCTCAATTTAAAGCAAACAGCCTTAATCTTTCCAATTCAGGCAACTGCTGTTGTTGCTTTTGGTCATAATAAATAGTGGTTATATTAAAACAGTAATTATTGCCATATCTTTACACCTCATATTTGTCTTTTATATTGTCAGCTGTAGGAAAAGCTGATTTAAAATATATTTTAAGAAATAATTTGCAGCAGTAGCCGTGGAAATGTTAGCGGGCGTTAACAGTCATAGGGCCCAAATCAAGTTTAGAATTGTATTGATGCAAATGTGCATTTACAATTATCAAACACGTACATTTACTCATCACATGGAGACAATTTTTGGATTAGATCACATTTGACATGTTTATTTTTTTTTGTTTGTTTTTGTTTGTTTGTTTATCTATTTATATTATTATTATTATTATTATTATTTTACAATTTACAAACACCATATGATGTTAAAGTAAAGTGATGCAAACTGCGGAGTGTCTGGGAGATTTAGCCCACCCTGTCAGCTCCATGTCAACGGCCTTAATAACTAGGTTCTTCCATGAAAGCACAGTAACCAGTGAAGCTCCGCTAGCGGTCGTCCCGCTGACACCCAGCCAGGACCTTGCAGCTGCTCTGCGGCGGTGTTCAGTGGTGAAAGTCCCCTCCAGCCCTTGTGAGCCCCTGTAAAACGCTCTGGCGCCATCTAGCGACGTCTTGACAACAGTACCAAACATACCCACAAGTAGCCACACGGACAAACACACTTCTTCTTTGGGATCACACCCACTGTTCAAAGACATGCACACGCACAGTGTGTGTCGTGATAAACGTGTCTTTGTGTAAGGTGTGAGGTGCTGCTGGCAGCATGGTCTATGTTGTATTACCTGTTGACTAACTGATGTTTACTTTGTTGTCCTCTTTGGAATGAAACCAGAGCAGACATGACCAGAGGCATAGAGCGCATGTGTACGCATGTGTGTGTGTGTGTGTGTGTGTGTTTCTGGTTCATTCTGGCTTTTGTCCTGCTGCTTGTTGGCTTCTTTCCTCCTTTCTTTGATGTAACAGAGAGAGACAGATTTGTGGCATGGAAGCAGAGACGCTGCTCTCCCTATGTTTCCCTCTCCAAGGTTAGGCCTGGCTGCTGTTACACTGTGTTGAATGAGGCGTGGACAAAGCGCACAAGAGCACACAAATGCACCTAAATGGCTTTTCTGTGTGTGTGCGCGCCCGCGCCCAAGGAAACCGAAGCTCAGGATGTAAAATGTGTGCTCATTGGACAGGGTTGCTGTTTTTGATAAACACAGGCAACCAGCGGCTCTATTGTGCGCGTGCATGTGCTTATATATGCATGTGTAAACATAATAACTCGTCCTTGCTCTGTGATTTCATTTTCTCCACCGGCGTTCATCTTCAGATCTGCTCTTCAACCCCCCACCAAATAGGTTATATGAACCCAGGTATGTGTGTGTGTGTGTGTGTGTGTGTGTGTGTGTGTGTGTGTGTGTGTGTGTGTGTGTGCGTGTGTTCATGCGTGTGCGTGATCACTTGAAAAGACCCTCATGGAGGAAAGGCGTGGAGAGGCAGTAAACCACAGTCTTATTTTTAATTTATGAGCCCGACATCATCTGTCTTTAATCCGATATTCAAAACTTCGCCGCAGTTACAATCAATATGCCCCCGTGCAGCCAAACACGTCGACTGAATTTTCTTTGAGATTACAATGATTAATTAAACGTATTTATTATTTATTAAACAATTATTTTTAGGATGTAAATAAAACACGTCGGATCCTTGCAATGTGGATGTTAAACGGTTGTAATATTAGTTAGAAAGGTTCATTAAAAATGTATGGCAGACATTTTCATCTTTTATGTTTACTACTAATACTACTAATACTATTACTAATAATATGTCATTGTAAATGCACATGCTGTATTTATTGTAAATATTATTAGTAGTTATTAATGTAGGCCTAGAAGTAGCATTAATTAGGTTAGTAGTGGTATTGTAGACACCAGAGCAAATTATTTCTTCTTATTCTTATTATTATTGGCTGTGACTACTCGCCTAATTAATCATATACTACTACTAATAATAATAACAATAAAATAATAAATACTACTACTACTACTACTACTACTACTACTACTACTAATAATAATAATAATAATAATAATAATAATAATATACATATATAATAATAATATATATGCGTATAATGCGCACCTGCATTCGAGCTTCTTGTTGGTGAGTAGACGGTTGGCGACAGAGAGCGGCCCTCTCTGTCCGTGTTGCTGCAAACATCTGTCTCCGCTAATTTTTAACTTGTCCCGGGGCCCCTTCTGTGGCCGAGGGCTCGCGCGCACAGTCCGGTGAACTGACCCAGAGCACGAGCTCACGGTGCCGTGAAGGACGCGGGCAGCCGGCTCGCGCTGCCTGGAAACCATGAATACGTTAAAACAGAAAAAGCACTGCAGAGGCACTTTCTGTCAGTTTGTCATTAACCCGCTTTATAAGACAAACTCACTCACAGTTTGACTTAAAAAGACGAAGCTCCACGTTGCTGCAGTTTGTTTGAACAATTTATTAGAATTTTACTAGTTTTTCCTTTTTTTTTTTTAACTTCATAACGGAATTATTATTAGTTAAAGTTAAAGCATATAGACATAGGCAATATTTGATTTATAACCTATATACGTGTATAGTTATTTAAATATAATAGACTACCTTTGAAAAGGCTTAGAATAATAATTCTTAAATAATGACTTTATTTTTTAGGTGTTTGGAAACAGTCTCCTATTAGAAACAGTTCCTGATCGACGCGCGGGTTTCTTTCTTTCTTTCCTCCGTTTTGAATTTTAATATTAAACCTGACTAAAAGGTTAAGAGCAGACTTTATAAACGCGTTAGTAAATATGTTAATAAAAGAAACAGCGTAGGTTTAGGTCCATCCAGAGCTCTGTCCCACTGCTCACTGGTATTAGAGAGTCTGAGCCTTTGCTGAAATGAACTGCAGATGAACTGTACAGTGCTCGTGGCGGCGTTCACGCGCGTTCCTCGTGTGCAGCACAGCACATTTGTTCATCTGCTGTTTGCTGCGGGCCTGTTTTTCACCTCGTCGCCATTTCCCCGGACTTTACAAGGAGTCATAAACGGCCATAAAGCCATAAAAGTCCCGAGGTCACACACAGACACACGAGGTGAAAAGGAGCCACAAAGCTCCAGAGCAGCGTTCAGCTTTAAATGTGGATAATCTCCCAAGTTTCTCAGATTCCTGGAGTTCCTTCAGCAGCTCTCAACTGTTTACACTGCAGCTCAATCCCAGCTACAGGAGCCTGATTTACTGCGAGGGAATATAGCGGGCTTAAAAACACATATCCGTTATAAGAAATAACTGCCACTAGTAATTATCACCCAGTAGCAGTTGAAGACCATATACAAGCTCTTACACATAATGCAGGTTATTATTGTTTTTATTTTCTTCTCCGGGGAGACTCTTAATATCATCCTTTATTCTATTAGGCTACAGCCTATTTCCACCGCCTGAGCAGACTGCTTCGATTTATTCCATATTATCATTTATTATTAATAGTAGTAGTAGTAGTAGTATTACCGAGTGCTACAGTCTACACAAATGGAGGCTATTTTTCCTTCATTTAACTCATTGTCTATAGTAGTTTGTGTTCTAAAGTTTAAAATACTTTTTACTACGTCTTCTATTTATTGTTGATTTGTAATGTTTTGGTTTCTTAACCTTGTAGACTAGTAGTAGGCTAACTAGTAGTAGTAGTATCCTAGACGAGGTTGTTGTTTCATCGCTGTTTTGTAACTGATTACTATCGTTTTCAATGTTCATATTTTGTCTAAACATGTTAATTGAATTAATGTAAATTTTTATAGAAAACATACATTACATATATTAATCAATCTTTGATTTGTAGATAATAAAAAGCACTGTGTTTTTGTAAGGTAAGGTGACGTGCGTTTCATTCATGAGACCCATGCAAAGCAGTGTTTACTCACACAAGCGGTGAGGTCTGCTTAAAGTACAGTTAATGTTAATCTACGGCAGGAAACTGAGAGAAAAAACCTCGCCATGGTAGTTTGGTCTCATTACCGCTGCTGGCTCTGCTTCCTCCACTCCCCGTTACTGGCTCCAGGCTCCGGTTGCGGTGTGAGTGTCGAGTCTCCTGCCGCTGGATGACGTTCACACCTGCGACGACAAACAACAACAAGAGGCCACAGGCAGGCGGCTAACATGTAGCCTAGCCGTAGGAATAATTCAAAGGTGTAGTCATTAAATGTAGGTGTCACTGTTGAATGACTTTAATGTATTGTTATAAACATGAACCCGTTTCTAGATGTTCCTATTATGTGTAGCTGAGCTAAGCTTGATCTTAGGCTATTTAAGCTATCAAACGCAACGCTAGCATGTAGCAGACTTAGCCTGTATTTTAAAACTGTCATAATGTAATTTGAAATGACTGGACTCACTTAAAGTGTGTATTCCTGCATGAACCAATATGTGGTGTCTCACAATGTTGGCCTGTTAGCTTTAGCTGTTGAGTTACAATTGTCTCTTATTTAAGAGTTGTTTTTATTGTTGTTATTATTATGTAGGCCTAAATGCACATTGGAGTCTATATTACTGAGGCTAGCTTGGCTAATGTTAGCCAAAAAAAAAAAAAACAAAAACGCTCCAGCCCTTGTAGTGGAAGTGCTCCTGACATGTTAGAAATCTCCCCAGGCCTGATGCAGCTCGGTTGGAAACACTCACACCTCACCTGCTGCAGCCTGCCATCAATTTGTGCTGCGCCGTACCATTACAGTGAACACACGGGGTAGTAAACGTGTTTTTAACTGCACAGCAGTTCAGTGGAGCTGTTTTACACAGACTTATCTCAGTCATTACTGTGTCGACACGCTCTTATTGGCTGCTACACTGGATAAATCAGAATATGTCAGCCCTGTGTCAGAAAGTCATATTTACCTTCCAGGCTACAGAGCAGGTAGCACTGATGACATGCCAAAGCCACAATCACGGTAAGACGGCGCTAATACATACGGCTTGTATATATATAATAATGGTATTACCGTCCTGTATGTGTGTCCCATGCTGTAGGCCATGCCTGTCCTGTCCCGACTGTTAGTGCTCATTAATGATTAAACCACAGGCAGCTCCAACACAATACTCCTGCTTCCCGTTCCCACAAAGCAGAGAGGAAGCGGAGTGTCCTGCCAAGGAGAGAGGGAAACAGAGAGGGTGGGGTGGGGTGGGGGGGGGGAGAGAGGCCGAAATGAAAGTTATGAAGAGAGATTCCCCATCTGTCTGTGTGATCCTGCACAGAAAGCGAGAGCTGATGATTAAACTTATTATCTGTCCCCCTGCTCTGAAGAGTGTTCCTTCACAAAAAAAAAGAAAGAAAGAAAGACAGGAGGAAGGAGAGAGGGCATGGAGGAATGGATGGGGGCTGTATGGGAGGCTAAAGTAAAAGTAAAAATAGAGTCTTTGTCTCTATTTGTCACCCGGACTGTCTGCAGTTTGGCCATGCAGACAAGTCCGAGCCTGTAGGGGAAACACCGAGAAAAGACACAAAGACGGAGACTTATTTATGGCCGCAATTATTTTACGACCTCAGCGACACATATTTGTTAGTGCGAGTGGGAAGACAGAGCGGGTTTTATCCTCCACTTCTGTCCTTCTTTATCTGGAAGAGGAGGTAGAAAAAGGAAGAGCAGGAATAGGATGATTTTTGGAAAAAGTACAGAATGAGTTTTAATGTGTGTGTGTGTGTGTGTGTGTGTGTGTGTGTGTGTGTGTGTGTGTGTGTGTGTGTGTGTGTGTGTGTATGTGAATCCTGCCTTACTGTTACTTTTTACTCTAAAACTATTGATCTAACAGTAGCAACAATTACGTCACAACAATATTTGAGTGCTAGCCAGTGATCATAATTTAGACAGTGTAGCCCTTTAAATAACTACATTATTTTATTATCTAAGAATATTTAAGTTATTTAGAACCTATTATATCAATGACCAATTTAATAATAAATATCAAACAATATTAATAATAATTAATGAATGATAAATATATGTTATAATAGCCTATACATATTTAAAAAATCTATTTAAATCTGGTGGTGTAAACAGTCGTGTAATTAAGTTAACTTGAATGATTTTATTACATTTTATTATTTTTATACATTTAGTTGCAAAAACTAAATGTATAAAATGTTTGGAGCGCTTACTGATTGCAATTAGGACAATACTACTATTTAAATAAAATTTTTAATTATCATGAATTTAAAAACTAACGGAGATGTTAGTGGTAGCTGTAGTGTATAAAAAAAAAGTCATATTTTTTGTTTCCTAAAAGTATATCATTCAGGCTAAAAGTAAATGATTTGTCTAAATATATTTCACCTGAATATATGGCCACAGTGGAAAGAGCTCCATGCGTGCGAGGCTGTAATCAGTGTCAACAAAACGGAAAAAAATGAGAAACCTCGAGACTGTTTCTTTTCTTCTTCTCCGTGTACATTTCAACCTAATCAGTGTCACAGAAAAAGAGACTATTCATTTACTCCACACACCGACCAAGCCGCACAATTCACCAGTTGGATTTTAGCCTGGATCCAACGCATTCATACAGGCAGCATCACCCGGGTTATCTTCCATCAATGAGAAATGAACAGATTCTGTTGAGAAAGCAGCCTCCACATTATCAGTTACTCTCGATGAAAAGGCCTGTGGTAAGAGGAGGACACACACATTGACCGGGGATGGGGCATAAATCTACCCACCAACCCAAATATACCAATTAGAAATGTACAAACACCTCAATAGACGTGCACAGCCCATTATACTGTAGGCTCTTTCACACACAGACAGACGCAGGGGACCACACATGACTCCAGCGCGCTCCCGCCTGTGATTTACGCTCGCCAAATTCATTTTAATGCGGTCGGTATTATCTGCAAAGCGCTGGGAATATGTTTTATTATTCGGTTGCCTCTGGTGGTACAGCAGCAACCACCCCTCTGGGAGGGCGCGCGTGCACGTGCGTGCGTGCGTGTGTGTGTGTGTGTGCTGGGTTTTATGGGTGTAACAACAGACGGAGGAAGACACACAGGGAGAGAAAGAATCAATTTAACGCGCCGAGGATTCCGGTGCGATTGCGCAATGTCACCGGCAACCGGAGGAAAATTAGAAAGGGAGATTGAGGGAGAATTAGAAAGAGGGAAAGGGAGTGAAGAAGGGAAATAGCAAAGTAGAGAGGAGTGGGAGGGGGTGGTGGGGGGGGGGCGCGGTGGTTCCCAGCCCCTCGCCTCCACCCCCCACCCCCCTCCCCTCCCTGCTTTTCCTCTCTCTAACGAAAGGAAAAGGGGCGAACGAATGCCAGGCACAGACGCTCCCTATTGGTCAGTGTGAGGTCAGCTGGTTTCTGCCTCCCCCCTCATACCCCTCGTCACCCTATCCCGTCTTCTCCGCATACAACACACACACACACACACACACACACACACACAAACTCTCTCTCTCTCTCTCTCTCACTCTTTTTGTCCCCCCCCCCCCGCCCCAGCCTTATATCTCTATGTCCCACACTGGCACTCAGCCACCCTGATACCCCCCACACACCCCACCCACCCACCCACTCACACACACACACCTCCTTCCCTCTCACCCTCACCCTCCTCACCCACTCCTCCCAATCTGCGATAAACTAAGTGATAGCAGCAGCCCGCCGGTCTGTCGGCTATAAAACACAACAAATCATAAAGTGCAGGCAGGGGAAGGCAGAGGAAGGAGGACGGGAGGGAGAGCCGTTAGCCGTTAGCCGTTAGCCTCCTTCTACTCCTCCTTCTTCTTCATCGCGTCAACCTTATTGTTGTGTTTGTTTCGTACCCTCCTGTCCTCCCCTCTCCTCTTCTTCTCCTCTCATTTTCTCTCCTCTCTTCTCCTCCTTTTTTCTCCTCTTCTACTTTCTTCCGATGAGTTCCTATTTTGTCAACTCCTCTTTCCCGGTGACGCTACCGGGGACGGGTGGAGGCGGGCAGGCGGCGGAGTCGTTCCTGGGTCAGATCCCGCTCTACTCGTCGGGGTACGCCGCCGACCACCCGCTCAGGCACTACCCGGGGGCAGCAGCCGTTACCGCTGCCGCGGCGGTGGCTTACGGTGCGAGCGGCGGCGGCGTGCACCAAGACAAACCGTACCCGGCGTCCACGTACTACCAGGCCAACGGAGCGTACGGAGGACACCGTGCTGCTGCAGCAGCGGCGGGGGTCGGCGTAGGGGGCGCGACCGGAGCCGGTGCCTGCGACTATGCCACAGCGGCGGCAGCGGCGGCTGCAGCGGCGGCCACAAGCTTCTACCGGGACAAGGAGCATCCGTGCAGCCTGGAAGAACACCAGCTCACGTTGAGCCAGGACGGCATGCACCGAAAAGCAGACTGCACTGGGCTGAGTGGGAAGGGGCTGTTCGAAACGATGGACGACAAGCAGGCGGCGTCGGTCCCCGTTTATCCGTGGATGCAGCGCATGAACGCGTGCAACGGTGAGTGTCTTCCTCTAATTCCTCTCCCACTTGTGTCTTGCATATTTTATGATCCCCGTCATAAAACTGACGTTTGTTTCCTCCGTCAGCCCTGAGCTGTCTTCCCTTCCTCTTTTCCTCCTCCTCCTCTCCCACTAGCTGCTTTTTAAGATCCCCCCGTTTGTTGGCCTGTCACTCAGTCATGTGCTCGGGATTTTATAGTCCGTCATAAACCGGCTTTTGTTTGGGTTCTAGCTCCTGTTACTGTATGTGACCTGCTGACCGGAGCCGCTACTGAGCAGGGGGAAGAAACTTAGAGAGGAAAAGCCTGTCAGAGAATGTTGTGGGTGAAAACAAGGACCAGATAAAAAGACTGATAGAGAGGAAACTAAAAGCAGGCACCGTCTTCTACTCATCTATTTAAATGAATCTTCTCCTCAAGCCTCTCTGTTCTAAATACAAATACACAAATAAAATAAAGAACAATCAGTCACTATCTGACACTGAAGGAAACGTGTTTCTTTCTTTTTATAAAACCTGTATCCTGCTACTGATAAAAGAAGAAGGATGTCAGTGGCCCAGCAGCTGTATTTATTATCACAACTTCTCTGCTATGTGGAGTCTCCTGATAACCCTGCACTGCTTTTTAATCATAACCCAACTCATTTGCATCAGGCCTGCTAACGCTGCAGCGCTCAGAGCCAGCAGCTTACGGTGAAAACTTTTTAATTTAGCTGACACTAAATACATCTGTCCTGTTGCCGAATCCAACCAAATTATAAAATGACTGTTGTGAGCTACTGCTGCAAATCAGTGTCTTTGTTTAACACAGAAAAAAAACGGCCTGTTGAGAGTGCGGTGACTAATGGTGGATGATGCAGGGCTACTGTTGTGCAAAAAAAACCCTGCAGGACACTCCGAGTTATGACAGATGAGGTGGGAACAGGCTCTGAGCCGCCGCAAAGAAATATATATAAAAGGAATAAAACGCAAAGCGACGTCTAAATGACAGCTGGGGATGTTAAAAGGCAGCTGGAGTGACACAGAAAGACAGAGTGCTCCACTGTAATGCACTTTTTTTTTTTTATTTATGGATATTTAGATTTAGATATGTGCCCTGAGCTCGCTTGTTTCCATCCAATGCTTAGAGATCGACAGAGAAACCGAAGCTGCTAAACTGATAACATGGCAATTTGTTTACCACTGGGGGCCACAATACTGTTAGAGAGGATCAGAGGACAGGAAGCGGATCCTCAGGGGACTGCCGACTGAAACGTTATCCTTACTTTTACTTATTATTATTATTATTATTATTGTTTCTAATCAGCCTTCCAGCGTCATTTTTCCAGTCAGGCTTTGTATCATAAGAACACGCCAGTGCCACCCTTTTACGCACACTTTCAAAAGGATAAATCTTTTCCTAACAGCGCGCTGGACGCTCTTACCTTCACTGATGTCCAGCTGGCAGGTGGGAACTGACCAGACTGCGTTAGTTAAATGACTTTACAGTGTTTTCTCCCTCTGTGACACCGCAGAACCTGTGCGTTAACCCCTGTCTCTCTCCTCCGTCAGGGACTTTCGGCAGCCCCGGGAGGCGCGGCCGGCAGACGTACACGCGCTACCAGACGCTCGAGCTGGAGAAGGAGTTCCACTTCAACCGGTACCTCACGAGGCGGCGGAGGATCGAGATAGCGCACGCGCTCTGCCTGACGGAGCGGCAGATCAAGATCTGGTTCCAGAACCGGAGGATGAAGTGGAAGAAGGAGAACAAGCTGATCAACTCCTCTTCTTCCTCATCCACCTCTTCTTCTTCTTCTTCCTGTTCGACGGTGAACGGTGCAGAGGAGGAGGAGAAACGGACGGAGTGAAATGAGAAACTGAGATAAGAAATGAAAGAGGAAGAGGAGGATGGATGAAAAAGGCATGCTGGTTAATCCCGTCCTCTCCCCGTCTCAAAGTTAGTCCAGGCGTTTGCTGGGATGAAAACTCTGGGGGAAAAAGTAGAGTACATATTTTTTTTTACCTGAGCAGAGAAGAGAATCTCGTTTTGATCCGTCTTAATATGGTCATCCACTTAAAATCGTAAGCTTTTTATGCTGTAGTCGTCTCTCTGCATGGTCCGAAAATTGGGAAATGATTTGCAAAAGCTCTGGAAAAGGAATCGCGAGACTGTGGAAAAGACAGATCAAAAGAAAGAACGGGAAAAAGAGAAGCAGCAGAATTAAGACAGAGAAAGGCGGTGGTGATGGTGATGATGGTGATGGTGGTGGTGTCGTTGGTGCAGGCCGTGGCATCCAAAGTGTATTTAAGAATACAATAAATAGGTAACCCACCACCTAAAGGTGACAAGCTGTTTAGAGACACAATTTCTTGTTGCATTCCAAGGAAACCCACCTAATGGTTTATTCTACTTAGTATAAGTTTTTGTCAAAAGTACTTCCTATCTGTTGGCACTTGTTTTAAAGCTTTAGGACTCCACTTCAGGCAGATCCCCCCCATTTATTATTATAATTATTATTTTTCATAGACTGTAAACGTGTTGTGTGTGTTAAACCTTCAGTTGCCCGTGCGCTCTTACACTAAAAGAAAAAAAACAAACAAAAGGTTGCACTTAACTGAATAAGGTAAGTTGAACATAATTCAGTTAGGTTCATCTAACTTAGTAGTTAGATCAACTTTAAAATAGGTCATCTCTTTAGTTTGGTTTGGCTTCCTTCTTTCAGTGTAGGCTACACACAACAACACGGGGAGTAATAGCTATTTGAGAAGTGTATGTATGTTATATGGTGTCCATATTTAAACTGTATAGAAATAAGCAAGGGGAAGAAATCACCTTGTGCAGTGAGAATATTGTAATTGCGGGTGGGAGTGGGGGTAATTTAACCTTTGCAACTGTTTTACTTTTCCCATATAGCAGGGCGAGTGGGAGGTGGTGTTGACCTACTGATGTTGTTCTCCAAACTACCTAAACGTTCAGGAAAGTGTCTATTTTATGGATTTTTACAATGTTCGTTTTTGTTAGTGTTTTTGTCACGTAATGACGTATACTACCTATCAGAATTGTTCAATAAAATGTATAGAACTGTACGGAGAGAGGGTCTTTTTTATGGGGTTTTGTTGGTTGGAAAAACAAATGGACTCATTGAAATGTTAAGGAACAGTGACATGTCACCCTCGGCGGTCAAACTTCAGCGCTGATCGCTTTATTTAGCATTGAATGGCTCGTTTTTAGCTCCTGAACGCTCATAAACGTCCAGCTCCAAGTGGGAATGTGCATGCAGATATTTACGACGCGCGAGGCGACGACGAGGCCGGGGCCAAGTAAGCGCACGCGACGGCCCGGAGGGGGGAAGTGACAAGGGGCGCGAGCTGCCGCTGCTGCTGCTGATGATGATGATGATGATGAGGAAGGTCAGCCTGAACTAACTGATGAGCACGAGGAGCAGTAGAGAAAGTTGATCTGTCCTCGAGCGGCCAGCCAGACACGTCACACACACACACACACACACACACTCTTCACCCAGACTAAGTGGACAATGTCCTCGTGACCCTTTGAACTCTGTGTGTCCCCCGAGTAAGTGAGCGCGCGCGCGCGCGCGTTATCTCGAGCCAGCAGCGGGTTTTGGCTTTCACTGCTGGGGCGCGTGAAGGTAAAATGTGTGTGTGTGTGTGTGTGTGTGTGTGTGTGTGTGTGTGTGTGTGTGTGTGTGTGTGTGTGTGTGTGAGAGCCTATTTTCGGTAAATAATGAGTAGTTGTACAAACAGCGGGCACAAGAAGTGAATTAGCATCAACACGTACAGTAGGCTAAATAAACAGGAAACGCGCCATTAGCTTTTATGACTAGCATACCATCATGTACATAGGATGTGACTATCATATTATCTTAGGTAAAACTGTATTTTCGACTGATAGAGAATAGAATAATGTGTGGTATGTTATTCCGCTGTTTTACTCAGAATGGCCTTATTGTGTAAATGTAATTATGCAGGCAACAAATGGGCGAACACTGCTCCATGATATCGTTGAAGTGCTGGTAATAATGGAGGCCTGTTTAGCTCGCGTCCGTTCTGCTAAAGACTCCCGCTGCATTCAGCTTCTTCATTATAGCGTAAAGACAACCCCACATCTGCTGCAAGCCTCCAGCTCACCCTGTGCCATTTCCACTGGCTGTCCTCACTACATCCAACTGCATTACAGCCATATTAAGTTTGCTAATAAAATCCTGCTCAGTTATAGGACAAGGTGCCAAGTTAAAGGATGGCAGGAGGTGCCAGTAAATAAGTAACACACACACACACACACACACACAGAAAAATAAAACATTCTCAGCAGTCTGTGTTTGGCAGAGTCAGTAAGTTTAGATTTAATATGGGTTTTCTTTAGCAAACTAAGGTCTGATAATCACTGCTGTTTTATTGGGAGACTCAGTTTCATAACACCAACAGGCTTAGGCTCACCATCAAACCATCAGACGGTCTCACTGACACACAGTGGGATCTGGTAGACGTTAAGCAGTGTTAACACTTGTTAAGTTATTGTACAGGCTTCTTCTTTTTGCTGTCGATTCCCACAGTGACAGTGTGTGCTGTACAGTGAACTGCACGCTGGCAGATGTTCTATGTTAAACACAGTGGTTTCACTGTGACCCACACGGCTCATTTCACACACACACACACACACACACACTGCCTGCACACGATGTCTGGGAGATCACAACAGTTTAGTGTGTTACTTTTTTTTTTTTTTTTTTTTTGACAAAGAATGTTGTTATGGTTTCTTTAGTTGTCTGTGTTTTGAATCATGCCCTTAAACTCTCTGCTCCTCCAAAAAGGTCTTCAGGAGGTCTGAAAAGCTCTGTTGCTTTGTGCTCTGACTTTTAAAGTTGAATTTTGAACCATTTCTAAAATCATCAAATATGAAAATCTGTAGCATTTTAGCTTGTGTGCAGTTTATTAGAAATTAGGATCAAAGTACTTTATAGATTGCAGTGAGTTCATGTGCACCCTGCGTGTAATAAATGCTGTTTAATGTAGGATTGTGCTCATGGACAGATCCTGATTGAGGCTCTCCAGCTGAGAGGCACCTTGCCCTAACAAGAATGGAAACCCTGAATCCTGAGAACCTGTGAGCTTAGACAACATTCTAATGAGAGCCGAGAAAATGAAGGCTGCAGGAGGAGTGGTACAGAAATAGAAAACAGAATGTAATACACAAACTACAAAATCAAACAAACAGCTGCGTTGCATTTTGTGTTGTGCACTAGAAGTCTTAATCCGTCCTAGGTACTGACCGTGCTGTTTGTTTAGACCAGCATGGTCAGCGAGCTGTTTCATGGTCAAAATATTCAGTGGGATAGTGGAAATCTATATTTAATGAAGGGAGTGTGTTCAGAAGTGTTTGCCAACTGGGTCAGTGCCTCCTGTGTGTCTCTGCAGCCTGCAGGCCATTCCTGGCACACGTTGGCTTGTGTGCGTTTAAGCCCCCTCAGCCTGCTTTCAGGCCTGCAGTCGGGTGATTTAGTGTTGACATCAAAACTCTTGTAGGTAAAATAATAAATCTGGTGTCTGGTTTGGAGGGGAGGGGGCATTTTCAACCCCCTCCGTTGCCGCTTTTTGCAGTAGTTTCTATCTGCCTGGGTGCGATGGAATATCCTGGATGATTTCCATTCCCGACTAATGCTGCTCAGTGTGTGAGCAGCTGAGTGTTTGAAATGTGGTCTGAAACTGCACACACATGCAAGAGCACATGTATACGCCCCCCCCCCCCTCCACTCTCCCAACACTTACCCCCAAAGGGTGCATTCATTTGCATCGTTTCACACGCATAAAAATCTGGAATTCTTCATCTGTCCCATGTTGCGTGCGGACTGCGTGCATGTAGTGTGTGTGTCAGGGTTAGAATGAAACACAAGTGCACGTGTGCACAGTGAGGCCTGCATCCATAGCACACACACACACACACACACACACACTGACACACAAAGGCACCCCCGCTGTAATGCATCCTGACCTGAGAATCAACAAATCATAAATCTGCAGGTTTCCATCCAGTTTGGACTTCGCAGATCAGGTTTAGCATTCCTCTGCAGCTGAAAGAGAGGCTGCAAGGAGAATGAGTGAGGGAGGAAAGAAAGAAAGAAAGAAAGAAAGAAAAAGCACAGAGGGAAGTCAGAGAAGTGGATATTGTTTTTTCTCATAGGTTAACTGAAGATTGCTGTAATAGCTATAATGACATCTGTCCATGGTTATGATGTCAGAAAATAGGAAATGTTGCAAAATATGCAAAGAATAGATTGAATCAAATATGGATTCATAGTTGAATATAGATCATTTTATAAAATATGTTTGAGCAGAAGTATAAAATTCACCATCTATTCTATCCCCGTTGTGTCTATAATAGTTTTCTGGAGGCTGCACGCGGCTTGATTGCGTCACTGCATCGTGTCATATGTCACGTCCGCTATTGTGGCACAGAATGACGCAGTAACGTGACGCATTTATGGCGCAGAATCCTGTTTGATCATAGACCTCTTCCACATCTATACTGTAACTTAAATGGTTTCTGTTATATATTGTACAAATATTTGATCATTATTTCTTCCTAGTTTATGATTCATATTCCCCGACTTCCCCTCTCCAGCCTGAGCAAAGGTCAGTGAGTGATGAGACACATGAGCACATGCGGTGAGAGACAGAACGTGGAGGAGAGAAAATATTTTATACCAGCTACCCAAGACTCTTTTTGGAGTGTCGACTTCTCCCTTTTTAATCAGTGCAATAAATTATGTCTGCAGTAGGTGGCGCTCAGAGCTCACCCCCGGCACCCCCAGCAGCAGAATAAAGGGTGAGAGAGGGAGAGGGAGAGAGGGAGTGAGGGAGAACTTCCCCCGCCCATCCCTTCATCATTAGAAACCTCAGCGCATGAATTACCTCTCCAAAGTCATCGGCGAGAATTTACGACTGGTCAACAAAAGCACGTGACCGCCCCCCTCCTTCTCTCTGTCTCTCTTTCTCCTCCCTCACCTCACCCCTCACCTCCCCCATCAGACACACACACACCCCTCCATCCAACACACACACACACACACATACACACACACACCACCCCACCCCCATATTTGGACGGCACATACATAGCTAAAAACGAAGTACAGTGCAACGCCATAATTCACTAATACATCATAAATCGTTGAAAGTACCCGCGTTATAACGACCAAGAGAAATCTAACAAATCAAGCGCCCCTTAGTACTCAACAGTAAGAGTGCAACTCTCTAAAACAACCTAAATGAGCTCTTACTTTGTAAACTCGTTCTCGGGGCGCTACCCAAATGGCCCCGACTATCAACTGCTAAATTATGGAACCAGCAGCGGCGCAATGAACGGCGGGACGTTCAGGGACTCTTCCTCCGCCACCATGCACCATGCTTCGGGCTCTTATGGCTACAGCTACAATGGCATGGACCTGACCGTCACCAACCGGGGAGGGGGGAGCAGCAGCGCCGCCAACACCGGAGGACACTTCGGGGGCGGCTCGGTCGTCGGGAACTCCCGGGGATTCGGCTCCCCGACCACGGAAAGAGGCTTCAGACAGCCGTCGAGCTGCTCTCTTGCTTCAGCAGCTGACTCCCTCCTGTCCCCTGGTAATGGAGACACCAAGCTGGGCGCTCAGAGCTCGTCTCCCCGCTCGGAGCAACCAGGAAGCGGCAATCTCAGCTCTCCAAACCTGTCCTCCAACTCCTCCGGCGGTGGCAGCGGCGGCACGGCGCAGCGCTTCACGGAGCTGGACGACTCCTCGCCAGAGACCGAGGAGCTACAGCACAATCGAGACGCCGGCCACGGCAACAACCCGCCGCACAGGACCGGACACCCGCAGCCCGTGCAGAAGCAGGAGGGCGGCCCGCCGGGATCAGCCGCTGGCAGCACGGCGGGCAGCGAGGCTCAGCCGCCACAGATATTCCCCTGGATGAGAAAGCTGCACATCAGCCATGGTAGACGCTGCTTATTAGCTCTGTATCCTAGAAATATTCACAACACTGTCTCAGTAGATTGACTACATGTTTCGACACAGGGGGTTGTGACAGTTTTGTTCTTATGGACGCTACATGGAGAGACATGGTGCTCTGTGCCTCTTTGAACACACACACTGAAGATTCAGTCTTATTTCTGCTTAAATTTCATGTGAGTAAACTGCTTGTTTGAGAGTAGACGAAAGACACACGATCAGTCCCTGGTTCTGTCCAGATCCCGACACTGCGTCAATTTGTTTTTATGTAATATCTTTTTATATGGCTGTCAAAAATCAGACAGGGGGCGTTTAAGCCTGTAATCAACGCTTAAAGTGTCTTATATAAATTAAAGGTTATAAGGATATTTCCCTATTTGGGTTTGATTTATCCGGAAATCAGAAAGTGACTAAACAGGACAGCTGACCTGCCTCTGGTTAACCAGCTGAAATAAGATATTAGCGTGTTTTCTCAAGGCATCAGGGTGCGATTCGTTTCACAATTCCCTCCTGTAGGAGACAGGGACTCCGGATGGTTGCCCCCTCTGTCTTCTCCCCCTCTTTTTTATTTTACCAAATTCCACAAAAGCGTCATAAATCTGTCAGGAGAGAGGCAAACCGGGTAGCAAAGCCCAACAGCCTGAAGAGTGCAGACAGAGCCGGGTAGAAGAAGAAAAAGACGGAGAAAGAAAGAAAGACAGAGAGGCCAGGAAGGCTTTGGAAGCTGTTGCCTCTTTGAAAAGTGAAGTTTTATTACGTGTGGGAACTTTATTAGAGAGGTGAGGCAGAGGACGGGGCAATAAAAGCTTGAAGGGAGCGAGCTGGAGTGAAAAGAGAAAAAGAAAGAAAATATAGAGGGTGATGGTGAGAAGGGGAGGATTTTCTGTAAGAAAACAGTAACGTGACAAATAAAAGCAAATCTTTTAGCACATGCTGTGGAGTGGAAATGGCAGAAATAAAACGTGTGAAGAAAGGCTGCTGTTGGGGTGAAGGACAGTTTTACGCACTATTGTTGTGCCTTTACGCACACAGATTCTAATAAAGCTGTGGGTGAAATATGTCTCCTGTAATCTGTGTATGTGTGTGGGGGCACAGAGGAGGCGGTCACAATAATGCAAAAACAATGTGGTTATAATAAGCTAAGAACGGTGTGAAGTCAGGTCAGGAATCATCAAGTGTGTTGATCTGGTGGGATTTTAGAGCGCATTGGTGCAGATGTTGCTTTAGTGTGTTGCAAGGTGCATTTCCAAAACACCAGCCGTCTGTGTCTCCTCTTGGTTCACCCTAACCCGCTCAGTAACCCCCTTCTGTCCGCTCCAAACCCTCAGATATGACGGGCCCCGACGGAAAACGGGCGCGGACGGCGTACACCCGGTACCAGACGCTCGAGCTGGAGAAGGAGTTCCACTTCAACCGGTACCTCACGCGGCGGCGTCGAATCGAGATCGCGCACGCGCTCTGTCTGACGGAGCGGCAGATCAAGATCTGGTTCCAGAACCGGAGGATGAAGTGGAAGAAGGACAACAAACTGAAAAGCATGAGCCTGGCCACCGGCGGCAGCGCCTTCCAACCCTAAAAGAATTAACGCGTTAAGAAAATACAAATATATATTAAAAAAGAAGAAGAAGAAGAAGAAGAATCCGTCCATGTCTTTTTGGACATGTCACTACAATGTACAGGCTTTTCAGAAGGAGAATAAGAGACAAAACAAGAGGGAGGGGGGGGGGAACAAAGCAACAGGAGAAGCCACGGTGCAAAAGAAGAACGGTGATGAAGAAACGAGTGTATCACAAACAGATTCCAGATCCTAAAGAACACTTCCTGTTATCAGCTGAGTACTGTACAGCAGCGCAGCACTTTTTGATTTGTTTGGCATGTTGGTCTTTTGTGTTTTAGGGCAACGTGAAAATGACTGTGGTACTTGCTCTTGTCGAAAAGCAACAAAAATGTTTAGTGTCCCTGTATGTTTTCGTCATAAACAAAAAAAAAAAAAAAAAACGAAATAGCTGCGTGGAGGAGAGGAGCCGGGGATGAATATGCTACCTACCGTTTCTACCTGCGTCCTAGCTGAGGACCTCGCTACCTACCTGTTGTTTAATGTCTAAATATAGTTTTATGTGCCAAGTGCGATGTTTAGTATTTGACAAAGTGCTTCCTAGAAACGTAGCATGTGAGCTCTTGTTGTAAGTTATTTACTGCCAATAACGCGTGTATAGGCTACCTGTTAGAGTCCACCACCCTGCTCCGTCCTCCTCACTCAAACCTGCTCCTATTTTTAACGAGGACACAGGAAAAGAAAAGGTGTGTGAGTGTGTGAGTGTGTGTGCATACATCCCCGCGCCCGTTCATCCATCTATGATGTTGTGTATAGCTCTTTTATTCCAAAGTATGTAACTGTATATTATTGTTATTATTGTAATTATTTGATCTCTGTTTCAGAAAGGCTGTATATAGATATTGACATTTTTAAATGTGGCCAGTTGGATATTTTTACGTTCTGTGTGCGTGTGTGTGTCTTTACGTAGCTGCGTGGACACCTTATAGCTGGATTCCATCACTGCGAGGACACTCTGCGCATTTCTGTCCTCACACCTTCACAGCTCTGTTTAGTGGATCAGACTCGGCTTGAGAATTAAAATTAAAATTTGGCGTACTCATTACGCATTTATTTGTAACGGGTTGTGTCACTGGGTGTCCTCACAGCTACAGAAAGACAAGCATGTGTGCGTGTGAGCGTGTATGTATGCCGTTCTCTAAGGCCTGTGAGCTTTCTGCCAATGAGCTTTTTGTATTTGTTTGTAACTTGGAGTAAAGAAAAAAAAATACAGCAACAATAAAAATCCTCATATTCAGACTGAACCAGCTTTTTGTGCGCCACAAATGGTAACCATGGCAAAGCCAATACTTCTGTTGGGGCGGGCGACAACTGGGCCAGATGATTCTGTTTGGAATATATGTGCCAGTGTCATAATGACATTACAGTCACCATAATTTATTTCATATGCAAATGTGCGCCTGTGAGTGATGGCATCAGCTGTGAACTGCCAAACTCTGAGGTCAGTGATTCATCTCATCAACTCTGAGGGTTTGGACTAACTTTTCGTCTCTTTCTTATTCACTTTTCTGCACCTTCGCCCTCCGCCGCTCTCCGCACGCTCACTGCGCATTCTGACCTGAGCCTAATGTAAAATAGCTTTAGCAAGTTGCTTCTTTTACAAAATGATTCAATCTGGAAAAACCCGACTGGAAAGACGCAAACACTCATCCAGAGGCCCGTCATCCATTTTCTAAGACCTCATTTGATCCCTGAACGCCACATTTCCAAGGAGACGGCCTCCTGGGCCTTTTTAGCAGCATCACAACGCCAAGCTCACTCCTCACTATATAAGCTGGATAGAAAAAATGCACACACATACACACACACACAGGCCAATCTTCATCTGTGCTGACCATGTGTGACAAGACAACAAACTACCCGCCACTGCACAAATTGGTCACTTTTCTCTAAACGACCTTCCTTTTCCGTCCTAACGGCCACTCCCGAGCAAATGAGATTACATTCTCCTGGTTTCCAACTGTAAACAAGCAAATGAACGTTTAAACTCACCGACCGGCTCTGCTGCAGCTTCCCTGCTCCTACACGGCTCGGATCCGGCTCCGAGCCTCATCTGGACACAACCTCTATCTGCAGTCTGCTTCTCTGTTTGTATGTGTGCCATATTTTTGTTGAAGCTCACCCCTTCTGCTTTGGGTCGAATTATAAAAGAGAAGGCAACTTTGACATTTACATGTCAAACGGATGAGGTTTTAATCTTCAACTTGGATCGTAAAGATCAGGCCTGGCCTCAGACTGATACCTCTCACTGGCTCTCCTTTGGTCACGTGGGGTCCATAAAGTTAGTTTTATGGTTTTGGGGAGTTGACAATGTACTATATATTTCACATTCTAGAAAGCAAGTGACGGTTTAACGGCTTTGCGGAGATCCTAAAGGGGTCAGTAAAGTAGAGATAGAGCTGCAGGGGGAGGGTGTGTGTGTGTGTGTGTGTGTGTGTGTGTGTGTGTGTGTGTGAGAAAAAGCGGGCCACTACTACCGGCCGCTGTTCCAGCTCCGGTTCACACGCGGAGCCTGGCGAGCTGAAGTGTGTGCCGCTCTGAACGCTGGGAAAGCTCGGTGGAAAGAAAGCACCAGGAGCCACAGTAAGTAGTGTTTGAACGCCGCCTGTACGTGGGGGCTTAGTAGAGAAGGAAGGGTGTGGGGGTGGTAACGGGAGAGAGACAGATAGACAGAAGTGTAATTATCATGTCACTCACTCTGTAGTGCTGCTGTATTAACGCACCGGCTGAGTGCTGTGAAGCTCCTGTGGATTTGAGATTAGCTGTTTTGGCAAGAGCCAGGCCGCGCGTGTGTGTGTTTGTGTGTGTGCAGTTCACTGTACGTGTCATGATGGCACACAGGAGGCTTGATGTAGCGGTTTTCTTTAGTGGTTGCATTTCAGTGTCTCCGTGCTTGTGCGTAACAAACTTCGATGAAAATGAACCGCTAGGACCTTATTTCTCGTTTGTTCCTTGACTTTTACGCACGGCCGTAACTGTGCGTAAAACGGCTTGAACACCGTGTTAAGAGCTGTGGAAGTACACACATACTGACATTAACCCAGGAGTAAACGGGCAAGGACACGCACGCACAAACACACACACATACACAAGTTGATGCAGAAACATAGCCTGCAGTGACAGGCGTCCTTGGGTACAAGAAAATCTTTGTCCGTCCCGCGCCCTTGTATTTTCCAGGCAGGATGGGTGTGAGAGAAAATGCGCCGTGGATACAAACATACCCAAGGTTCACCATCAGAGTGCACGCCGGGTATTTTGCGCCAGAGCTTTGGCCTGCTGTTTAACTCTCTGCAAAGACATACGCACACACTTGTGTGTGTACTCAGCTCAGGTTGTGTTTTTTTAAGCAGCTCCAACCTTCCACTAAACAAGAATCAACTTACAAACTCCCAGTGTAACTCCAACACAGAAGTCTAAAGTTTGGTTAAGCTGTTTTCTTGAACAAGTACTATAATAAGTGGCAGTGACACTTGAAAAAACGGAACCAAATATTGATAAAAAGACTGACAGAATCCATTGATGACATACAAACTTGAGAATTAGCGACACAGTAATGAAACTAACAACCAGTTTCTTATAACATCACACGCTGTTAATCAGGAATTAGAGCACTGACATTCTCCGTGACAGAGCTGATCACTGATGCTAATATAATTCAGTCAAACAGCTATGAAGCGACTCAAATGCACATTTTAGACACGTGGTGCCAAGTTCAAACTATTAGATATTAATGGAATGTATTAATGTAATTCTAAGGAGGCTTAGTGAGTGACACAAAACCTCATTTAAAATAATCCAACATTTAACTCCCGAACGCCAATGAAACAAAACACTAACCAATCTGCTAGAATCCCAAGTTTAAGAGTTTCAAATGACAACAGGAAGAGGAAAATCAGACGCAGCATATCTGAGACAGTGATACCTAATGTATCTGTTCAAATCTATACACACTCCACTGAAATCAACACTCATTTTATTTGCTCATAAACTGAAAACATTACTACTGGTCGATATAGCGCCAAGGAAATCAATAAGTGCATGCGGCGTTTTGAAGCAGTAATGAAGTAAGTGAAGGCTGGAGGTGCTGGTGTCTTTCCCTCTGATGTCTGCGGCTGGACTCAAGCTGTCAACCAGCCGGGCTGCCAGTCTTCGCGCACGCCCTTGTCTTATTGCTCAGATCCATCACGGTGTAATGTTTAATGTCACGCTGGACGCGTCACACCGCGCGCACTTTCCAAACTTTTTCTTTTCTTTTTCTTTTCTTTTCTTTTGTTTTTTTTGGTCTCTTTTATAAAGACGCCCAATCACTGTTGCGTCCCAACTCCCGGTAGATTGTTATCAGCTGATCCCCGCTGGTCGAACTGTCCATCAGAGGAGCTACGTCACTATAAATTAATAGAGCTTCTTTCTTAAGGCCCACCGCAACATGGCGCCCTGAAGAGGCCGACAAACACTAAGTATAGAGAGATGGATGACTGCAGGCGCTGCCTGCTAGAATTCACCACAGAACATCTTTAACTTGTTACTAAGTCAGCAACAGGTCAAATAAGAAAATAGACTGTAGTTCATTTACTGTCATTTTCTTATTTGTGTTACAAAATTCATCTTTTTTTTCCCACAATGCATTTTACAGTTTTTCCTTTTTTATTTTATCTATTCAACTCACTCACATTTTAAACAGTATGTCCTGTACTGTTAGTTTTGTCAAGTGTTTCAGAGTGTACACCAAAACCAAAACTCGGATATTCATATTTACAGGACCACATATACTTTTATTATCTTTTATTACATTTATATTTCTTATTTGTGTTCTCAACCCTGAGGGAATCTGCAGTGCGCTAATAAGAGAAGAGGCCTGAGTTTTCGGAAGTCCCTCTCTCTGCTCTCAAACTCTCATTTATTATGCTCTGCGTTCACATGTACATGTTAAACCAGCCTGGCCAGATGCGTTTTCAGTCCTGGGATTCCTGGCGCTGCCCTCCGCCATCACAATAATTTTTCACAAGCTTCGCAAGAATGTTATTTAACACCATAAATTACTGAGACACCAAAATAATAATAATAACAATAAAAGTAATAATGATAATAATACTAGTAATAATAAATACAGTTGTTAAATAAGGGCAGATGTTTATTTCGTTACAACACATACCTACACGTATTGTACTTTTTTGTTAAAATGCATTGTTGCATGTTTTTATCTGTCACCGTGATAAAATGTCATTTTCCATCAAGCTGTAAAATATAATGATAGGTTAGTTACATATCAAATAAAAATAATGTGCCTAGAATTTAAGTCAGAAGGGATTTGAAATCTACTACTTGTTTGAGACAAAACCACAAAACTAAAGATCCGTCTGAATTATTGTTTTTAACCGAGTCGTGGTTTAAGTCTTCTTTTTTTTTTTTTTTAACAATATTTGCTCTTTTCTGTTGGAGGGAATAGGTGAAAAACATTAAGACACTCAATAATAATAATAAAATGTACAAATCAACGTAATATAAATCTAATAATATAATATAATATAATATAATATAATATAATATAATATAATATAATATAATATAATATAATATAATATAATATATGTTAAGTTTCGACGTGTTTTGTTAATTTAAATAATTTTGTTTTTTATATGTTTGCAAATTATGCAGCCTCTTTTGCAGCAAGACAAAAAATTATTTTGAATATCCGGTTAAGATAGGAGCTCATACCCCTCCAGCCTTGACATATATACAATCGCCTGCGTGTGTGTATGTGTGTGTGTGTATTTGTGTGTGTGTGTAGGCTGCTCGGGATCCTTGAGGAAGTTTCAGTCTAGTAAACAGGAAAGCAAAAACCTCCCCATTTCATTTTCTATCAGCTTCCTCCTTTTAATAATGATACAGGAACAGCACCAGCACCTCATCCTAAAACAACGCACACACACACAGACACACACACAGACACACACACAGGCTGCACCCACAAGGACGTGGACATGACAGTCGTGACACAAATGCAGTTCCTTCTCTTGTCTTCTCGGGATAAGTGAGAGAGTCTGTGACATGGGAAGAGCACCAGCAGCAGCAGCAGTTTTGTATAAGCTCCTTTGTTTTTGTGCTGTGTGTGTGTGTGTGTATGTGTATGTGTGTGTCATCTGTTTCCCGTTTATGTACACAGGGCAGCTCCAGCCTGCAGAGCCGCTTCTCTTCAGCATTCTGTGTGTAATATATATTATGTGTACGGGCTTGCTGCTCCTTTGAACCTGTCGAGGCTGTCACTATGCGCTGAGTTTGGCTTTACAGTCTGTGTGCTGGTGATGATGAGTGGGGTGAGTAAATAATGCGACGGGCCCTTTTGTTTTTTTCTTGCTCTCATTGCAAAGGTGTGTATTTGCCTGAGTGTGAGAGAGTTTGCGTTGCTTTGTGTGGGAGCAAGTGGGGTGTGTTTTGTTGTGTTTGGTGGCTTTATTGGCAGAGCATGAGAGAGCTGGGAGAGGGAGCGAGGTGAATGACCCGGGCATGGGAAGATTCTGTGTGTTTTTGCAGAAACCACTCGACTGTAACACTTGCGCTGCTTTTTTTCCCTTTCTTGCTCTGCATCAATTAGATAATTTCAGGTGATTTAGTCCAATTTGAGCTATTTACCGGGCATTTATAGCATGCACGCAGGCGCCGTTTTTATGGACCGGAGCTGCAGACAGAGATATTATGATGGCCATGCAATCACACACACAAACACACACACACACACACACACACACACACACACACACACACACACACACACACACACACACACACACACAAACACACACACACACACACAGGCTATCAGCTATAAACTAGTCAACGATTTCCCCTTTTCGCGGCGCCTCCCGTGATCGCTTTCAATCGGCATTTGATGTCTTTTGCATACTGATAGGGGTGAACCGCGCGGCCACGCTTCATGAATAATGCACGAGATGGAGTCACCGCAAGGTCAGCAGACGGGCGAGAGTCACGCAGTGCACCGAGGAGGCTGCGGCGCAGGCGCAGGAGAGACAGGAAGACTTTACAGCACCGCAGCAGTAACGTTACCCCGCACGGCGAAGTGTAACCTTCGGGGGGGGGGGGGGGATTACCAACTGGCTGTTTGTGTTTATCTATCAGTGTTTTCCATTTCCAGCCAAGGCAGGCGGGGAAGTTTACCTCAGACCAACAACAAACTTCCACAATTGAAATGAGGATGTCTGGGTAAATAGATCAACCAAACCAATTACTGCAATAATCAATCAAGCACGTTTAACGGTTAACAAACATTATATCTGTAGAGAACAACATGGAGGTGTTGTAGCTTATGTATCACACATAGGTCTACTGTAAAAAACACAAACAAAACAGTAACACATATATAGGGTTTTTATATCCTACAGCAGGCTTAAATGAGTCCACAACGAGTCGCCGTCGTCTTAAATCAACCAAAAAGGAAAACAAGCCTCGACTATTATATTATTATTATATTGTTTGCAGTCGATAAAAGCCGTTATCAGCATCTCTTACTGGGACTGTGAATATAGCCTGGATAAGAGCAGAAAAGGTTTTGTTTGCCTTGGCGATGGGTTATGACAAGAGATAACCCTGCAAATATTTGAAGTTACTGAGGGCCCGGGTGGGTAGAGCCTATTGTGTTAGCTTGACTGTTTTTAAAGCCAAGCTTAGTGTACTCCTGGGCAACATACAGCAACACAGTAGTAGGCCTAACATGTTGCTTTCATAGCCTATGGATTTTTAAAAACACTTGTAGCACATGTAGGCTGCTTGTCCATTTTATTACAATGTGCTATTTTACCACTACTTACAATTAGCAATACGCGAAGAAGAGGAGGCCTATTTAGCTAGTCGGGTGATAAGAGAATAAGGAGTTAGCTTAGGTCTTTCCTACCAATCTTTTTCCTGCCAGACTTTTGCTCCTCAAACAAGAGTTAGCGGTGTTGTATTGTGCTGTGCAGCAGTGTGTCTCAGGGTGGGAGTTAGCAGGTAATGCAGCTCTCCTCCGCCGCCACCAGAGCCCGCTTCAGACCAGGAGGACGGCGAGAGCCCTCGCGAGCCCCGCTGCTGCTGCCTTCCTGCCTGCACGCGCCCCCCCGTCCGTTTGAATCGTAACCGCCGCCGAGCTGCAGCCAGCTCCGTCTGTGAGCTGCTCCACACGCTGCCTCTGCTGCATTTGATTCATGGGGAGAGGACGGAAACGCACAAGTAGGCTATGTGTGTAGGTGTAAACTGCACAGAGAGAGAGACACACAAATGTCACTGTAATGAGGGAGATTAGTTTTGGCCTCCTTCAGGCTATCTTTATGTCTTTTCCTCTGCGCTCTTGTTAGCCGGGGAGAGAACAAGCTAACACCTAAATCAGGTAAGCAGCAGCAGGCTGGGCCAGAAGTGCAAAACTGGACAAGCTTCAGCTTTAGAGTGAGTTAAGTCCTAGTACATGCTCATTTTTATTTCCCTCTGTCTTCCTGCCCGAGGCGGAGCAGAGGAGCAAGAATAATCCCTGGTTGTTATCGGGGGAACAGCCTGGCTGGACGTCCAAGCTACTAGTCAGCCGACAGCAGGAGGTTCACGGAGTTGAAGGGTCAAAAGTTCAGCGTCGTGCGTGAGTTCCGCCCTTGCCTCTCCTCACTCACTCCACTCCAGACCATAGCTGTATGTCAAAGGCAAAAAGAGGGAGGGAGTCAGAGGAGCAGAGGCAGGGAGGAGGCCCAGATGAGAGAAATGATAGCAGGAGGCAAAGGAGAGGTGAAGGCCTGACCTTCCCTTCCCGTCCCCTCCATCCATGGTAACAAAAGCAAAGCTAATGTACAGAGAGAGAGAGAGAGAGAGATAAAGAGGAGGAAAACGAAGGCAGCTAAATGGAGGGCTGAGTGGGGTTTTAGGAGGGTGGAAGGTGACATGGAGGCTAGTGGAGAAATGTCTGGTGGGTGTTTGGCTTCACTGGGGCTAAACTTTGGTTCAGACACATTAGTAGTTATTAGTTCTTTTACAGCTTACCCATGACCAAAGACTACTTTACTGCATGCTTATCTTTCAACTAAAACGAAAAGTAGGCTCTTTAAAAAAACTCTTATTATCAAATGAATCTGCTGAAAGTATTGGCCTGGTCCATTTCGTTTTGACTAAAATAACACTCAACAACACTAAATCCGTCCCAACAATAATTTACATGAACAACAGCCATTCATACATATGTTATGAGCTACCTTCTAACCTTTAATCAAACTCTTTAGGCTTCCATTGACATAAATAAGGTGATCTGATCTAGCTGGATTTAACACATCCTGTTCCACTGAAGATATAAAGTAGTTTCAAAATGTATGCATTTAAATTGACTTTTAAATTAGTACTTATCATGTTAAATATTCCCCAGAACTCATTATTAATACATCTTAAAGAAGCAAACGATAATATCATCTGTGCATAACCGGAGATTAGTGGTTGTAAAGTGGTGGTTTTATGCTTGAAGCTCCCAGCTATTTATAATACTCCGAGCTTTTTGGAGAGGGACTTTAGCAAAGCAAAGCAGAGCTCTTCCTCTTCTCAGCCTTATCTGCACAACCCTGTCAAAAATAAACTCTTATCTCTGTCACTATTCAAAAATTATTACTCTGCTTATCTGATTTTTCCACTGCAAGATTAATGTCAGGACACGTTTACTTTTCTAGCTAGGAGGAAAGAGCCTCAAACCACTTCTTTCTTTTTTCTTATCTGTTTTTCCTGTCTTTCTTTCTTTCCTTCTTGTTCTGAAGTCGAGCAACAATGTGTATTTTTATTATTATTATTATTATTATTATTATTATTATAACCGTGGCCTTAATTAATTACATATTAGTTACAGTTAAACTAACCATTATAATTTGAACTTGGGCCTATTTACACTTTAAAATTGTAGTGTTGTTATGCTCGCAACATATTCAACGCTGTTTATCAGGGGATGTTCACACAAAGTTTACTAGAGCTGAAAAAAAAAAAACATTACAGAAGTAGATTCAATCAGAATCCTGATTTGGTGGTAATTCAATTCTGGATGTATATTTAGTCTAATAATCGAATCCAATCTATGATCTCGTTAAGTCTGACCAAAGACAATCTGAACTCCCAGTCGTTTAATCTGATCTCCTGTTGAATAGCAGGCCTCTCACCGTTTGGACACATATTGTTGGAGCTATGTTTTATGGAGAAGATGGGAGCAGGGATCGAGGTGCTGTGCAGAGGAGGGGGGGTTAGTTGCCACAGAGGAGCAAAATGATCATTCAGTAAATAAATAATCCTTTTATTGACGCAAACACGCTGGAATGGGCTGGTACGTCTCCGCCTGGTCCGGTTTCACCCCCCACCCCACCCCATATACCCCCAAAAAAGGTAATGAGTGCATAACTACGTTACACATTCCGTCTTTGTCCCGGGTTCATCACGAGTTCACTGAAATAATTCAATTTAGACTGGGGCGCACGCGCTCCTGTCGACCTGTCACGAGCCAATTGGATGAGTTTTAATAATCTTTGCTATTTGCGCGTGCGTGACTCATTCTAAAACGTGCACCTTTTTTTTTTTTTTGAACACGTCTTTATACATGCATAAAACACACATCCCATCGGGTATGATTCATATAAACCCCGCATCAAATCAAACGAAGATTATAATTCACATCTGCTTTCTGGTTAGGGCGGAAAAAATGTGCAAATGTAAGGAAAGTAATAGTAGTGAAATGAGGAGATGGAAGTGTGGACATATGGCTGCAGTTAACTCGATAAGAAATCCGTCTGCGGGTTGCAGAGAGTCGAATAACATCAATATAAATCCACCTGATACCTCTGTGTCTGATCTCCACGCCGCTCAAAGCCTGTTAAGCACAGAGAAATGGTTGTTTATACCAGCTAAGCTCCCATACGACGCATTTGTTTCTGCGAAATATTCATGTGCGAGGCTCTGAAGTGATGGTGCGGTTAGACTGTGGGTTCACATATCAGCGTCCGCGGCCGTGTCATTTATATTTATACAACAAAAGGAAAAGGAGAAATGATCCTGGAAGAAAAGAAAAATCTGTGTGTGAGAGAAAGAGAGAGAGAGACAGAAAGAAAGAACCCCTCCCTGCTCTACATCTACTGACCATTTTTCTTCAAAGCAATGACTCCAACTCAATTTAGTATGACGGAGAGGGAGAGAGAGAGAGAGAGAGAGAAGAGTAAAGATCCAAATGACAGAAAGAGGGGAGTGTGTGTGAGAGAGGTGGAAATGGCAGAAAGAAAAAGGGTGTGGAAAGGGAGGAGGTGAGAGAGGGAGAAAAAGAGAAGGGGGGTGCTTGCTAGTGCTCGGGGTGAACGCGAGGTCAGCGCGTCTCACCAATATTAAAATGTGTACCGGGGACGCGGGGTGACACGCCTCGCCTGTTAAACAAAGAGTGTGCCAAACTGGCAGATTAATTTGAAAACTTGAGTCCATGCACACACACACAACACTTAATCCCTTAAAGAGCCCACAGTCTCCACGGCTGCCTTGCTCGGTCTTTCCTTAGCCCCAAACCGCTCGATGTAGCCTTTAAGACCGGGAAACACGGCCACCGGTGAGGGGAGCTTTCCGCTGTCATTTATCGCCGATTTTTTACGCACGACGCGCCGTCCTCACGGTGACGTGTTGCCTTTGCTTTCCTTGGATCATCACCGTCAAAAAGGTTTTAACTATGCGGCGTTATTCCGTTTGTTTAAACGCAGCATCTGCTCGCTTACAGTCATGTTTATGCTTTACTGGAGATCCGAGCATGTGCGTTGATGAGTGCGTGCGTGTGAGCGTGGGTGTCCGCGGAAATGAAAGCGTCTTTTTTTCTGTTTTTTTTTTTTTTTTTAAGATGCAGCGACGAATTCTGAAGAGGTCAAAAAAAAACCTGTGGCTTCGGAAACCAGAGACACAGAAAGAGAGAAGTGACGCGTGTATGCTCAAGTGGGAATGAGTCTATGGAGAATATAGAGGACGAAGAGTGGAGCACTGCTGCCGATTTGTTGGAGATATAAGAAGGAGCAAGAAAAAAAAGAAAATCGAATCATGATAACAAGAGGGAGAAATGGTTGGAATCAACGTGACGACGCTGCCAGAAAGGAGAGGCGGGTCCGCCAGCGACAGAGGAGTGAGTACACAAAAAATAAAAATCGCCTTGTAGAAGAAGAAGCTGCCTCATTTACATATTTCAGTGTGTGTGTGTGTGTGTGTGTATGCCCTTTCTTACTCGTGCCATATGTGTGTGCGTGTGGCAGGTGCTCTGTCCATGCTGGGAGGGGAGAAGAAAGATCACGTGTTGCAGATCCCCTTCCTCCTCTTTCTCCTGTTTTCAAGACAATTTGAATCAAATGTATGACTTTAATCAATACATATTTATGGCGGATTATAGGTTATGGAAATCAAAAAAGGCCAAAACACACGCACCTCGCACATTATGCTGTTTAAAATTAAGCCACTTGACACTGTGTGATCTTAGCAAGCATGAAACATGTAGAACCCTGTAGTATCAATAGATAGATAGATAGATAGATAGATAGATAGATAGATAGATAGATAGATAGATAGATAGACCACTATGTAGGCCCATGGCTAAACGTACAGGGATCCTAAGGGTGAAGGCGAGGTCGTGGTCAGTGGAATGTCAAAGGTCATGCTCGAACTTTCTCTGCCTGTTGAATTCCTTCTTGTCTCTTCTTGAACTCAGAAAAGCAAATATCATCCATGCAGCACTGATAAAACGAAGCCAGCCAATTGATTTTCTGCGTCTGTGCTTCTGGAAAAAAAAGCCCACAGACACAGGGAATCACATTAACAAAGAAATTCACTGTGTTGTTGAAAACAGCACAGAGGAAATTTGTATTTTTCCAATAGTTTTGACTCAGCACCAGCCCTGCTGTGCTTTAATCTATTTGTATCCAGATGCTGATGGATAAGCAGATGCTATATGAAGCCTGTGTGTGACGGGAGTGGATTCAGCTGTTTATTTTCCTCTGCTGATTGCTAATACACTGTTTCTCTGATTCCAAGCTGGCGGCAGAAGTAAAATGCAGCCAATCTGATATGTGCTGAATCTGCATGTAGCGGTCTGTCTTCAACTATGCCGCCATTTCATTTTCATTTTCAAGATATTTTGGAGCTGCTGCGAATTTCTTTGGTTGTCATTCAAATCCATAGCGTTTCTCAGTCGTAGAAAAATTAAAGGAAAGTGAATAGGTAGAAATATGAACGTGAATGTGGCCGGTTCCTTTGGTCATTTTACAGCCATCTTTTAGCTTGGCCTTTCTTTCCTCTCTGTTGCTGATCTCCTGCCGTTTCACCTGATACCCTGCCGACTGCTGCATTATGAAATAATGTGTTTCTCATTCCCTGGCCCACACAATAGATAGCCCAGAAAACACCTTCAGATTCATTCTTGCAGCACTGAGGGATAGGGCCAAGCACCACTTCATTTTTCCCCCTCTATCGGTTACTTTGCATGACAATAACCAGGGGAATGGAGCTCGAATTATTTTTCAAACTGCACAAAGGAGCAAAAGCACATTTCTCTTCTTTGTCGCTGTCCCTACTTTTTCTCCTCGGTAATATTTCAGAGCATTGACAAGTCCGGTCGCTGCAGATAATGGGACCGTTTAACCCCTCAATGTGTTCGTTTTCATTTTGTCATTGGCTTTACAGCAGAAAAGGCCTGCTGCTAGGCAAACCGTCTTTTTTAATGCAATATTCAGAGAATAGTTTAAGAAGGAAATATGAGCTAAATGTAGTATTTTATATGCAGCTGACAGATGGTTATTATTCTGGTATAAACCATTGCTTTTCCTCTACATCGTTAAATCTCCCTCGTTGTAAAACGACTCCACGCTGTATAAAAGTGAAATCTTCCCGTAATTCTTGTTAAAACGATCCCATTTTAGACCAAAGTTTAATCACAGTTTATAGTAAAGGTAGAAGCAGAGAGAGAGGTTTTTCAGCTGCTCTGCCAACAACAGTCGGGTTCGTGGGCCGCTGACGGAGCAAACGCGTTCAGAGCTCGTAAATTGGACTCTTTGAAGTTATTTATTCAGACCTGTTCTCTTCCTTCTCTGCATGTTTTATTGCCTTTTATTTCCCGGCCCCTCGCCTTTTGAGCGTGTTTGCGTTTGAGCTGGAAACGGAATTGACCCGCAATAAAAGCCACATGTTTAAAGCCAGATGCAGCTGACCTTTTCCCTTCACTGTATGTCATCTTCTCTGCATCTCTTAGCTCCTGAAATATGCTCTCACATTACATCGAAATGCTATTCGAGGAACCAAATGTACTCTTGTATTTGTTTGAAAAATGTAATGTATGAAATGAAAAATGCAAAAATGACTATGAAAGAATTTTTAGCAAATTACCAGTAGCCTATATTTAACAGAAAAGGATTAAAGATTTCTTTATTTGTCATCTATATGTACATATATAAAAACAATGCAGTTTCTCCCATTGCAATAACATAAAATAAAATATAGTTCACACTTTGCTACATTATACACATCATGTGTTCAACAAAGACGGTCTGTTTCTCTCCGTCTATCTTTTAAATCTCTCTGAGTGTGTCTGGATCTTTGGTTAGCACATTGACCTTTACCTGTGGCCGGATACACTGGCCTCCCATTAAACTGAATGGCTGCTGATGACAACCTTGACAGAGGGAGGGGAAGTGCGGCAGTCAAACTCAACACACCTTGATAGATACCTGAGCTGACCCGCGTTAAGGCGGGAGGTCAAGGTGACAGAAATAAGTCCAGACATGCATGAATAGAATAGAATAGAATAGAATAGAATAGAATAGAATAGAATAGAATAGAATAGAGTAGAATTGAATTGAATAGAATAGAATAGAAAAGAGCCAATAACCATGTTAGGTTATATTTTGGCTTGAGAATTTAACAAATATTGCAGAATAGGAGCAAAAATAATTAAATAAAACTCCACGTTTTCTGCTTTTGTTGTCCGGCCTGATGATGTATGAGCAAGTTTTAGAGGAAACGGAGAACAGCATTATTGCCTGCAGCAGGGAGGGAGTGTCAGTGTCACAAAATCAATTGGAGCAGCACAGCAGCAGGCTGAAATTGTATGGAAAACACAGCAGAAAGAAAAAGGAAACATTAACATTATGCGCCAGGAGCGGCACGTTTCTCATAAATGAACCAATTCAAATTTTTGAAATTATGTGTTATGTGTGTTGCTATTTTATAAAAAGTAAAATGTAAAATAGTGGAGACATGATCTCCAGGTTTTAATTGGAGCAAGTGCGTTTTCTGCTTTTGCGTTTTATATTAATAGTGAATCATTTTATTTAGATAGATAGATAGACAGATAAATAGACAGAGTGCCGGTAAGATCATCTTTTAATTCAGTTAAATCCGACTTTTAGAAATAGAGAGTACATTTCATTTGCCGTACTAAGGGACGTGCATTCATTTCTTCATTGCTCCATCCATCCTTCAGTCAGATCACTCACAACTATTTCTGATAGGCCAGTGTTTCTCCGTGCCAAGCGATTTGTCTTTTTCTTCTATTAAATTGGGTTCATTCTGTTAGAACGGTCCACGGTTGGAGCTGCCAAGCTTTTTCTTTCTTACTTACTTTCTTTCTTTCTTACTTTCTTCCTTTATAATTTTAGTAGGCACAGGCCATTACATCGATGGAAAGCTGTTTGAATATTGTGATGTTAGATAAAACTTTCGTTTTAGACGCAGCGGTGAAAAACTAAAGTGACCAGAAGAATAATCAAATTGATGCAGAAAAAAAAAAAAAGAAACTCGAGGCCTCATGTGAAAACAATCATATATTATAATTATTTCGAATTTTATGTTATATATATAATATTAGCAATTGTAAGAAATAGTATTTAATTGTATTATTTATATTATACGAGCGGTCTTTATTTTTATAGTCAAGATGTAGTGTTCTGCATTTCCACCTGGATATGGAAACACATTTCAAAAACAGTTTAGAGACCACCTGTCTTCCCTTCCTCTCCTCTAACACTTTTTAAAGTGCCAACATATTTTTTATTTCACTTTCTTGTTTTATTTGCGAATGAGCTATTCCACCCGTGCCCTTGACTTACAGGAAGCGTTACAGCGCTATAACTTCATTTCCCACACCACCCCCCCACCCCCAACCAGCGCTGGGGGAGGTCAGGGATCGGGAGACAGTACAGATGGATGAAATCATTGCAGTGTGGCTACGACAGGGAGTTTATGAAAGCAATAAAAGTCTATCAACCGTGTAAACCTGCACCTCCAGAGAGCCACTGTCTTCTATATCTACCCTGTAGATCCGGATTTGTGTAAAAATCATTAAAACAATCACAAATTCGCTTCTAGGGGAGTATATAGTGGATTTATACACGACGGCGGCGATGGATCTGTCTCAGGGAGGAGAGGCCTGCAGCTGCTGTTATTGGGTTGGCACGCCTTCATCCAGTCGCTGCTTTATGTTCGAATTCGTTTCTGGAGAAGGCGAAAAATTGTGATTTCATTTCCGTTACGATCATAAATATAGACTTAATCCAGGAGGTTTCTTCAAGACTGAAGAAGTTGGTTTCGAATTATTCTTTTCTGTTGTCTATATTGTTATATTCTCCCCCAAAGTGGAGAAAACTCTATTCCAGTTTTGTACATTTTTTTTCGATCTTCAACCCGCCTCGCACTTTGGAAAACCTACTCCAGCCCGAGCTGGACTCTTATTTATTATTTGTCTTGTTGAAAAATGATGCTTTACTGTTCTAGGGTGAAGTGTTGGGGGGTTGGGTTGTGTGAGTGCGTGTGTGCGAGGGGGGTGTTAGGTTAGGTTTCGATTTAGAGACGGTCAATTTTCTCGAATCACAGTACTTGGATATCTCCATCATCTCGCCTCTTGTGTTTTTGTTGGCTTGTAACACTGCAGAAAGTGCACACCTGACTCATTTTGATTACAACTCTTTTATTCCATTCTATATCTGTTTTGTGTCTTGATGCTACTGAAGTGATGCAGAAACTTGTGTTAAATTGAGCTTAACCAGAGGAAAAAAGTAGATTATTATAATACAACGTGCTGTTAGCATTTCTGGCAACACAAAGGGAAGCCCTTGTTTTCTGTAGTGTTTGCGTAAAGAAATAACAGGCAGGGAGTGAAGCCGTGCATTAGTGTTGCAAAACAAAGCTATGAAAGTGTGCGGCAGCTAGTGCGAGCGGGTCACGGTTGGAGAAATGAATTCACTGTAGGGTGGGGGGACAAAGTGAGGAGTATCTCTGCTAAATAGTGCAGAGCTCAAGGACAAAACCAGGCGCACAATAGGGATGGAGACATATGCACTTCCTATGTTAATGTTAATATCAGACACGTGCAGGGAAATAAATCCTGGTTTAGACTGAATTACAATGCAAGAGGAGATAGGCTGCATGTAGAAGGTGCCTGTTGTTAAAAAGGAGAGAGCAGAAACTGCGCAGGGCTCGTTGGTAATGCAAAGGTCTACTGGTGATTTAGGAGGCCGTGTAACCTGAATTAGTTGATGAATTTTCTATCGATCCTAAACAAGCCAGATTTATCTCTGACACGGTGCTGCTGCTGCTGCTGCTGCTGCTGCTGCTGGGTGGCGGCGCAGCAGCCGTCCAGGCCACTCTCCCACTCCTCCTTTATTATCCCTAAAAAGAAAAGGGGAAAGAAAAAAGAGAAAAGTTTGGCAAGCACGTTCCTACACACCCGAATATATACACAGAGGATGGTGCCGGCGCCACTTTAAATCCCCCCAAGCGCTTTCTTTCTGTTGCAGTTTTTTTTTTTTTTTCAGTTTTCTTTCGATGCTCTATTTGAAGTTCCAGCCAGACGACTAATGTGGAGGGGGGGTGAGGGAGAGCTGTCATCTTTACTGTACTCTGTCGCTTCGATTCGTCCGTGAGCGCCTTCCTCTGCGGCCTCAGCTGGAGCGGAATGGATTTTAAGCGTGTCGGGCGCGTCGTGTTATTGTTGTGATTCTCTGCCTGCTTAGGATGGCATGCGTCATGTAGTGGAGAGATACACAGAGAGAAAGGGGTATAAGGAGAGGAGGAGGAGAGGGTGTTAGGGGGCAGGGGAAAGTATTGTAAGACTGTGAATGCCCACAAACTGAGGCCATATGATTATGCGCGTGCGGGGGCTGTGTGTATACTCCTGTTTCCTTATCCGGGGTTTGTCCTGGAGGCGCGCCATTGGCTATCTACCGTCACGTGGCTTCTTAACTTTCTTCACTTGACAGAAAAGTAGGAGGGTTTAACTGAACAGGAATAACCGAAGAGTAAAGGGATGACATATAAATTTTAGTTATATATTTTTCGAGTAGGCTCAATTCAACAAAAAGACTGAAATTAATGGCCATGAGCTCCTATTTGATCAACTCCAACTATGTGGACCCGAAGTTCCCACCGTGCGAGGAGTACTCACAGAGCGACTATCTGCCCAGCCACTCTCCGGACTATTACAGCTCTCAGAGGCAGGAGGCTGCTGGCTTTCAGCCGGACTCTCTCTACCACCATCAACATCACCCTCACCACCAGCAACGAGGCGAACCGCCTTACACGCCGTGCCAGCGCTCAGGGCAGCCCGCCTCGGTGGTGATGTCCCCTCGGGGTCATGTCCTCCACCCACCCGGGCTGCAGACCACCCCAGTCCCGGAGCAAAGCCACCGCTGCGACTCGGTGACACCCAGCCCGCCTCCACCTCCGTCTTGCGGCCAAACGCCGCACAACCAAAGCACTTCTTCCCCCGCTAGCACTCGTAAGGATCCCGTTGTCTACCCGTGGATGAAGAAAGTCCATGTAAACATTGGTAAGTGCTGCATGCAAACTTCTTTCTCTCTCTCTCTCTCTCTCGCTGCGCCTTTGTGCCTGCAGTTAAAACCCATGCAGTCAGCTAGGTGTCCACCGTCTAAATCTATGGCTTCCTCTCCCTGTTTTCTGTTAGAAGTAGAAGAGTAGCCCTTGGGTCAAGATTTACGATCGACTGTTTGCAGGGCCAATATAATTACACCCTCCATAAATTTTTATTACACCTCTTCGCTGAGGTGCCTTTTGAAGTCCGATCTCCGGCTCGTCTGCTCTAATTCCTCGCCTTATGACAACTCAGACCGAGCCCATAAGTTAGCTTTTATGCTTTGGTAATTTGATTTTAAGTGGTCGGGTTGTATAAACGGTGTACTTTACTCTGTCGAGCCTTCCTTCCCCACTCGTTGTTCCAGGGGAGGGAAAGTTTTATGGCAGCTGAAATGTTCATGTTTATGGAGCCGACCGTAAAACACTAATGTAAAAGCGAATAGCTCCAGTCTATTATGGCTTCTCTGGGTTCTAATAGACTTGCTTCATCGTGTATATTGGGATAATCGGGGCGCACGTTTTCACGCCGACAAAATGCCACTTTTGTAAAGGCACCATAATGAAGCCACGCCAACAGGCTATTCGCTTGGTAAGATCCATCTCATCCATTTTTCTCTTTGTAACATTACTTCAACTGTCATATCTCTGGGCACATTTGGATTCTACTGCACAACCTTAGATTGCTATTGTCCTGTCCTACTGTAATGTTTGAGATTTGTTGATCATTATGCAGTCGGCCATTCAATGCCGTCGAGTAGCTGCTGCACCCCCACCACCAGCTTTACTCTCAGCCAGTCAGACCAAGACAGACAATGGTACCATCCGTGGCATATGTGCATTAGACAACTTACAGTAGAGGAAACGACTCTGCATTGTTCGGTTCCTAGCTGCCCTGGCTGTTTTCGTGTGTTTGTATTATTCACCAGTTCTGGTCGAGCGTGCGCAAAACGTGTCAGAGCGGCAGTTTTCTCAAGCTTTAGAAGCAGCCGTGGCCCCGACTTGTTCTCAAATCACAACATTTGGACACCAGCGTCAGGCTGTGTGTGTGTGTGTGTGTGTGTGTGCTGGGAGCATTCACACCGCCGCCGGCTCTGAAATGACACTTGGCAACATTTGTTAGAAAAAAAAGGAAAATAAATATAAAAGATAAAAGAGGACTATAATCACTGACGGATCTGCAAATGTTCCAGTCTTTTTGTGATGTGTCACCGCGCTGGCCATGTCTTTATTTCTCTGCGTTGCATGACTTTCACTCCCTGTGATGTGCTGTTTTTTAGTAATGCCATAAATATGTAATTTAAATTAATAATAATAATTATTATTGTTATTATTATTATTATTATTATTGTGTAGTTGTATTTTTGTCATGTGATGATCATTTGTTCTCATTGTTCTCCCGCAGTGAGCTCAAACTACACAGGGGGTGAACCGAAGCGGTCGCGGACGGCCTACACGCGCCAGCAGGTCTTGGAGCTGGAGAAGGAGTTCCACTACAACCGGTACCTGACGCGCAGGCGCAGGGTGGAGATAGCGCACACGTTGTGTCTGTCAGAGCGGCAGATCAAAATCTGGTTCCAGAACCGGAGGATGAAGTGGAAGAAGGACCACAAGCTGCCCAACACGAAGGTCCGCTCCGGGACGAACAACACAAACTGTCAGACCCTGACCGGTTCCCAGAACCGCTCGACCGGACCCCTATAGCCTAGTATGTTGGCTCTTTGTCTGCTGTGTGCCCTCCCTTTTCCTACCTAAATCCCTAACCCAGCGCCGAACCGGCAGCCACGCTTGTAACTACCGCAACCTGCACTTTGGACCAGAATAACGCTTCGCTCCGCAGGGAGAGAGGGATGTCTTTACCTTCTGTGCGGCCCTGATCTGTGTTACACACTAGAATATGACGTTATGACGTGCGGGAGGGTGGAGGGGGAGATTCCCCATTCATAAAAAACACGAAATAAATAAAAGTAGGCGAAGAAGGAGACTGAACGAACTAAAAAATACTGCGGTTACTTCTTTGCTTTCGCCCCCACCCCCCACCCCCCTTCTCTGTCTGCTTTTTATATTCCAGTCTTTTTATACCCCCTCTCTCTCTTCCTCTCTGTGACAGAGCATAAGACGGTAGCCTGAAGATAATGTGCCCGCGTGTGTGTGGTTTCTTTCCTCCCTCTGCTTTTTTTTTCTATCTCAGACATTTTTGGTGAAGATGGATCCTCGTTTTCATCTTTAATCATGCCAAACTTGGGCCCCCATTTGTCATGTTTACTCTGCGGCTACAAAGCAAAGGGGTGAACCGCGGCTCTGCCCATTACCCCTCGCCCCTACCAGCCCACCCCCTTTACCATCAGCACCCCTCCCCAAAACCACTACCCCTCACCCTCCACACTCCACTCAAACACACACATGCACGTGTAATAAATGGAAGTCAAGAAAAGTATTCTCTCTCTCACACACACACACACACACACATGCTCTTATCCCTCGGCCCAGCTTATAGTACTCACAATATAACAATATAACCTCCGGTATGATCCAAAACGACACCAGACAGCTCTCTGTCTTGCTGTTGGAATTATAACTGTTGCTATTTCTGTTTTGTCTAATGGCAAACACAGCTTCTTCAAATTTAATTATTTTGAAATTCAGTGTTGATTGTAAAATACTTTATGCTGTTATTGTTGAGAATGAAAAGGAACGTTTGTGTGGTCCGTTGATTGTTCATTTGTGATGTTGTATACAGGGAAACAGACTGACAGGGTGAAAGTCACACTAAGGTATTTTCCACTACGTAGCCTATGAAACAGGCTTTATGAAGCTGCCTAAAGAAAGGACTCGAATAATCAGACCAAAATCCCGGTACAAAAAGAACCCATTATAAACGCAGCACTATACAATGTACTACCTATTACCTCAGTTGTACTTATATATATTTTTTACTTTTTTGTCATCTTATTTTCTCTTGCTCTTTTGATGAACTGAGAGCTTTTCGAGTTTCTATATATTTTTGTTGGAATTATGTGACGCGTTATTATGATAATAATAATAAATATGAATTATTATTATTATTACCTGCAATGCAAAAAAAGCGCTATTCATTTCTCGTATGTGCAAAATGTAAAACATAAAGTGTAATTTAATTATACGCGATTCTTTTAGGCAGGGGCATTCAGAAACACAAGGAGCCTTTTTGACTGCATGTCTGAATGGTGTGGATTTATTTCTCCGTCGTTTCCTCTTTTTTCGGCACATTAAATGCGCGCACACTTCTTTTTGCTCCCTCTGCTTCTCCGCTCTGTTCTTTAGCTTTTGCTTTTCAGATATTTGATTCTGCAAATGATATTTTATTTACATTCCAAAGATCCGTTTCTATCCTCTCAAGTGATGATTATGCTTTTAATGATGGTATTGTTGAACATGTGTAACCTCCTCCCGATGTGTAAGTTGCTCCTTTTTCTGCTCATGTCTACCTTCCTAATATTTGTATATAGTTCATAGAAATTTAAATAAATGCCTGAAAAAGTACCATTTTCTATCCTCTTCTCTTCAACTAAACTATTCCTTTATCTAAAATGTATCACTCTGGATTAGAATAATTTTCATTTTGCTTTCCACAGCAGGTCTGACAGAGCAAAACCTCTCCCACCTCTCTCCTCTCGTCCAGGATTAACGGTGAAGGATGGATTTACATTACACTTACACACGTTTCCACATCCACACACAATAAATAATTTCATTTAATTCCAGTGTTGGTTCTTCCTCCAAACGCACACGGACCTGTCTTGAGAAATCAGGAGCCTCCGATGATTAATCTGTCCCGGCCGTGAGTGATCTTGGTACATTACGTCCTGTAATCTCGTTTTAAATCACAAACCGTCCCTCCGTTTCACTCCCTTTCTTCCGTTAATTTAACGGCTGCTCAAACTCGCATGCACCGGCCCGACATAGAGGATAGGAGCCCCCCCCCCCCCTTCCTCCTTCTGCTGGTGCTGAAGTAAAAAAAATAGTTTGTCGGTTCGTGGTTTTTTAATGCTTTAATGAATGTAATTTTTGCACAACTGTTTTTTTCCTATCAGTGTTTTCTGGACCGGTGCTATGTGCGCGCACGTGTGTTTTATTTTTTATATATTACAAAAAGGGAGCGGGCCGGCGCCATAGCTCAAACCCTGACAACCAAATAGATAATCAACAAGACGAATGGCTTCTTTTGTAAGGCGCGGCTCCCGTATTAATTTTAATTTTCTTTTCTTGGAGCAGGTATCGAAAAATATAGAGCAAGAGGGAGAGAACGAGAAAATAGCATTCCTCTCGATGAACTTTAAACAAAAAAAGTGTGCCCCCCAAATTGGTCCGCTCGTATTCTTCGGCCCAGAGAAGATTCCCTATTACTTGTTGGTTGATTTCTCCCTGGGCCTCTTGCCAGAGAGACTCCCTCTGCCCATTTATCTGTTTTCTTCCTATTTATGAAAGGCTCCTCCAGTGTAGAAAACTGCCCCCCTATCAAACCATACATACATATATAACAGACACAGGGATTGTGCGTAATGGGCGTAAAGGCTCATGGAAAGTTGCATGCAACCCCTGCATTTTCATATCTATATCTATATCTATATATATATATATATATATATATATATATATATATATATATATATATATATATATATATATATATATATAGCTGGAGGGTATATATATATACCTCTCATATGATTGTGTTTGTGTGTCCGTATGCTGTAATTGTCACTCCAGACCATACTGCTCTATATTGTCTATATTGGAGCATCTAAACAGATACCCCCTCCCCAATATTCACACACATGCTCTCCTCACATATGTGCCTCCACAATAACCCTTAAAGCCCCTGAGCGCTCGCAGTCCGAGTTGAAATAAATGAATTTGCGTGCTGGGTGACACCGTGCACAATAAAATCCACAGAGGAATCCGAATTCTTTTTTTTTTTTTTTTTTTGGCCTCCTTTATCAGCTGGGCCTTATGCTGTTTCAGAGAATGGGAGAAGATTTTTGTGAGGATGCCTCCTCCCTCTCCACACACACACACACACACACCACCTATCTGAAAAAAGTTCACAGCCATTATTTTCTGGACAGGACAGAAGGGACGGCACCTCAAGAAAAATGCGAGAATTATACAAGAGAAATCATTAATCACTTGTGCTTCTTTTAACACTTCTTCTCCTTCTTCTTCTCTATTGTCATCCGGCAGCCACACACAAGACCCCTTCTGCTAGGAGAGAGAGAGAGAATGGGCAAGGAACACATAGACAAACAGAGGGGAAGAAAAAGAAGACGTCTTGGAAGACACTTGGAAGACACTCCACCCCCACTCCCTTCCCTCACACGCACACGCACACGCACACAAACACACACACACACACACACTGATAGGCCTACATACACCTCCCCTTCCCACCCGTCAGCAAGCTATTTTTTACATCCCACAAGTATCCTACCATAAGAAAAAAAAACTTTTTTCTCACTCATGGGAAAGAAGAAAATCCCTCTAAAGAAACTTGAACAACTCAGTCAGAGAGTCCTCACCGCGCCGGACAAGATGGCCCAGAGCTCGCGGAAAGTGGTGACATCTAAGGTAAGAGGCCTGGGAACTGAATTTTGTTTCCCCTTTTCCAGTCTTTGGCTCTGTTGCTCTCCTGTGTCTGATGTCTTGTGGCGTTTTATGGTTTTATTGCCCCCTGCACATTTGGTGAGGTCAGGCTGAGGTGGCATTTATGACCCGTGGGGGCTTTGATTTTAGCGCAGGGACTTTTGGAGCTACGTGTTTGCGTTGGAAGATGCGTGAGTGTGTGTTTGCATGCAGTGTATACTCATACTACAGTCGACGGACTTATGTCGTGCTGTTTGCTGTTTTCTCCAGAGTTTGTGCAACTGTTCCCTGTGGTGATGTCACTTCTGTCCGAGGCCTGTCACTTCCTGAGCATCTGTTGTGCACAAAATGCGCTGCTGTGTGTATTTTCCGCAAGAGTTGTTAAGACGAGGCTGAGCTGGATTTTTGTGATTATTTGGGTTCAGTTCATTTTTGTTTTTTTCAATGGCCAATGCCAGTCGACTGTACAGAATCCTATTACTGCAAGAAAGCTCCAGCTAATGGGTGACAGTGTGGCACACGTGAATAATTCCTGGTTCACCCGGAGCTTATTATGCATTTTGTCTTGCTTGTGTTTCTGTTGTTATAAAGTGAGGCTGTTGATTAGGCCTATAGCTTTAATGAGATGCTCCTGCGTGTATGTGTGTGTGTGTGTGTGTGTGTGTGTGTTTCGGCCAGGTGCAAACAGGCTACAGAGACTGCAGTGGAAATATTAATACTACAGTTCTCATTTGGAGAAGGGGAGTGGGGGTGGAGGGGAGTGAAGAAGAAAAAAATAAAAGAAGTGGGGGAGCTCTGTTTAATGGTTACTCTCTCTGTTGCGCTCCAAAACAATTTGCCTCGAAAACAAACGATCTGCAAAGCTTTCCAAATGAACTGCGAACGATCACTGGTCTCCGTGCGCTCTCGGGCCTATCTGCTGAGCGGTGCAGTAGCGGCTTCAGGAAGCGCACTCACTTCTGTTTGACCCCTTCAGAAATCAATCTGCACAGGATCACAAATAAAAAGGCCACTGGTTCTGCTAGAGAGGCTCGGCTCTCTCATGGGGAACGCGGGCCACGGCCTGATGCCATGCGTGAAGTGAGAGAAACAAATGCTAGAAATGTACGAACTAGATATTGAAGGGAAGACAGAGAGGGAGAAGTGGAGGAGGTAAAAAAAAATCGATGGTCATGAAGGAGCAGCGAGTGGCCAAGCTGCGGCCGCGCAGGGTTCAACCAGGGGACACGTTTTTCTGACCGATGAGGTCCACTGGCTCTGAAGCCAGAGGCTGACCCGTGCCCCCCACCCCCCCTACTACACTCCACACCACTCCGACCCCCAACCAATCCTGGCCCCCCTTGACCCCACAAGGCTGCTAGACCCTCCACTCCCTCGGACATTCCCAGACCTCCGGAGCCCCTAGGCCACTTAGTCATAACAGGCCGAGTTCAGGGCACTGTATCCCGGGGGCACAGCAGCGATATCTCTGCTCCCACAACCAGACAGACAGACAAGCCAACCACCTGGGCAGAGGTCACCTACAGGCCACTGCTGACTGTCACCTAAATGGGGTTTTGCTGATGCGGTTTGCTGAAACCTTCTAAATGTTTCCCAAACATATTAGCCTTGCAGAAAAAAAATTCAGTGCCTAACATAATTATCCACCTTTTTGTCATGTTTGTGTAAATCTTTGAATATTTGTCAACACATCAGGAGCAGAACTTTTCAAATGCGTCACATAACACACATCATTTGGCAGAAAAGAGATGTAAATATACTGTAGCATGCCCTTTCTAATTCAGACCTGCGCATGCTCTGTTCAAGTGGAAAACTTTACACTCATTCATTTTTGGCAACATTCAGAACATGACACTGATTTTGACAAGCTGACTCATGGTAGCCTGTGACGAAAATAACATGTAATACAATCCTGATGGTTGAGCTGCAGTCATCAGTATTTACCAGTATTGGGCTGGTGGCTGCTGGTCATTTTCCAGACTGGTAATCTGAACTGCAGTCAGGAGGATGAGCTGGGGAATACTGATTAATCAATGGAACTGCTTCCATTGTTTCCCGCATACACTCAGCTTCTTCGTTTGCCATTTTACATTCACACATGGTCTCACTGATGAGCCCTGTGATTTTACATTTACTTGCTGAGTAGTGAAGCTCTGTTCAGATCCATACCAGTTAGCATCAAATGATACCAGACTGAGTAAGAGGACAATGAGCCTCATAGTAGATATAAACGATTCAACAATCAGACATGAGTCATTTAGATGTGCATCAATAGATAGTTTCACATCATATGCATTATGTGCTCTGCCAATGTATTCAACTTCATTCTACCTGTAAAATATAAATGCAATTTTGAGAGCATGAATTTTTGCCATCAACCAGTGCAAGCAGGATGTAGTTGTTGCCACAAGGTCTCAGTGTGAGTAAAGCAACATATATTGAATCCCACTTCAATAGGATGGACGTTTCTAGAGACAGTTTTACTGTCACATTAAATTACAACCTCTATATCTGACATATCACAGTAATTATCACATACTTAAGTTTCCCATGTTGAGAAAGCTGGAGTTAAGGCTTTTCCAGGGCTTCTGCAGTTTGTGCAATTTACCAAAGGATGCAGAAGAAAGAGCTGCCTGACTTGAACACCATCTGATAGGTGGTGTGTAGTAAATCATTTCGTATTTAAGCTACATAAACACTGTCTGGCCTAGTCTTGAGTCAGAGTACTCCCATACACAGCTCTGAACTGGAGGTTTTACCTTTAGTTAAGTCTTACAAAACTATACTTATGTTTGAGTGTTTCAGTACAAACAGGTCATACTAACAGTAGAATAGATGAAAGCTCAGCACTCACAACATGTGTGCCATTTTTTTCATTTAGTTTCCATTTATTTAATCTGCATTTCAGTTAATTATTTGCACCAGTGGTTTGTCTGCCATCACACACCAGATAACCAAAAGTGTGATTCAACTCAGTCAATATATATTTTATCCTTGAGGCTATTTTATATGTTTTTACATGTGACACAAAAAGCTTTCTGCAAAGTACTGAATTGATTGGAAGGGAAATAGATAGGAGAGTAGCTTGTGCAGACTAGAGAGCAAGAGTTGCAGTTATTTTTTCCCCAAAAGTCAATGAAAACACATTTGTGCAATGGCTTTGATGATGTTAGGCAAGACCTAAAACACATAAGCATGATGGGGACTTGATATACACATGGGATTGGCTGTTTGAGCAGACAGCTTTAAACAAACAGTGAAGTCAGAGGTAATGTGGCATTCCTAGTAGAGGGCATGGAAGGTTGCTGCTGCACTTTAGGTATGAAGACTTAAAAAGCATTTCTGTTATTTGCTGTAAAACCTCATCTGTGTGATGCTGTGGAATAGTTTGCAGTGTAGACAGTGGTGTGGCATTCAAAGACAAACTTTACACCTTGTTGTTGGATACAGAATGCAGTGCAGTACCCCATGAAGTTTCTCAGCCTGAAACCTTGATTGGAGTAAATCGGATTTCTGCCCGGAGGCATGCAGGTTCATTAACAACACACTTGTTAAATTAAAACTCCTGCTGCACTAAAGCTCATTTCTTGTGATTTCAACCACTGCTTCTGTCCCTGCGTGTTGATGTGCTGATTTTATTCTGCTGCTTTGTCACTTGCCCCTCTGCTTCTCCTCATGTAAAAAGGAAATTTGTTTTTGTAGTCTCAGTGGGATTAGCAGTTAAATAACTGTGAAGTAAAAAGCATGAAGCAGCAGGGGTCAGACAGGCAGATGTGAGCCAGCTCTCATCCTGACCTGTACTTTACAGAGGAGCTGCTTTTTGCTTTACAGTCTTTAGTCTGTTGACATGTCTGGAGGTTTGTACCAGCTGATGGAAGTGATGTTTCAGCAGCAGCTGTACATCAGGCACACACACACACACACACACACACACATGCAGGAATCAAATATGGCCCCACACTGAATAAAGACAGTTCCACAAACTTCTCTTTTCTGATTTTGAGGGTCTCGCGGTGGTTTGCTAATTGCCAGACAGATCGCCCGCGCGTTTTTTTTCTCTTTCCTCGCGCGCACTGCACCCGCGTTGCCTGAGAAATTTATTATTCTGGAGAGCGCGAGGAGCCGAGGAGGTCACGGTGCAGGCGCGCGGGCTGCAGGAGGAGGTCGTCACAAGAGATATATGGCTGCCAGGCTTTTACTGCTGCACCGTGTGTGTGTGTTTGAGAGAGGGAGAGAGCGTGCCAGCCATTTAAAAGCAGACATGAATTAAGTATTAAAGAGATAGAGCCAAATAATAGTTGCCAAGTTGCAACACGCGCATACACAATTAATTTCTAGTCCGGGCTGCTGCATAATGCTGGGTTATGGCTGTGCTTTCTGCCGTAATTGCCAACGAGTGCTTTAAATGATCAAGCAGGTATTTTAAAAAACTAAAAACGACATATGATCAAATTACTTTCCTCAGGCACAAAAGGGTTTGACATCACTCGTTTACAGTGATTTTATTTTTAACTACTACTTTGATTCCATAACACACACACACACACATATATATATATATATATATATATGACTCATGGTAGTCTGTGACGAATATATATATATATATATATATATATATATATATATATATATATATATATATATATATATATATATATAAAGGAATACCATTTTTATTTTCGATGATTAATGGGTGAATATACGTGTATGTGTGTGAGTTTCCTTTATTGAGGAGAGGTCCTGATGTGTGGATTGAGCAATTGGAGACAAGCAGGCCTACAGTGATGCTCCTACCGTTATGTGGAATAGCAGCGCTCATATCCGTTAGATGGAAGTGATAAATAGGCTTCAGTGGCCTGTCTGACTAATGGCGAGGCATTAGGCCTGTGCAAGGCTTCACCTTTTCCTTTATCAATATCCTAATGACAAAGACGCGCAGACTGCTGTTGTTTTACGCAGGGTAACATCCTGTGGATTAAAACTAGTTTAGTCAATGAACCCTCTTACGTTTTTTTCTCATGTGGAGACAATTTTAGATATAGAAAGTAGGCTTTGCTTTTTATTCCTTCAATCATTTAAAAATATAAATTAATAATTTTATGTATAAATAAATATAAACTCCTTAATAAATAAATCGAGTTTACACTACCGGAAGGAAATGCAAAAATCACCTCAGTTTTTATAGATTTGTGCTGCTAATTTGTTCTGCCTGTCGAGTTATATATTCACAAGTGTTCACTGAGCTGTTACATGTGGTTACAAATGTTTGTTTCTGAATATTTATTTTAGCATGCACCCACTATTGCTGCCTAGTCTGCCATGGCAATTAGCTGTGCGTTTTATTTCACCAGTAAACTCAGAAGTGGGTATCAATTAGGGCGAGGCATAAAAAGCATGTGGCCAAAATGTGTGAGGACACATATAACGGCTTGTTGACACTGTTCGATTGTAGGACGTAAATCAGGGATTTGAAGAACAATAAATCAGTCAATTCAAAGCCCGGCATGAGAAGTGTGCTAATGGGAAACACATAAAGTATAAGTGATGTGTACTGTAACTCAGCAGGCTCTCTGCTTTGTAAAGTTACCAGTGGTGAGACGCTCTCATGTCAGACATGACAGGATCCGTGTCCTGTCATGTCTGACAACAAACCACTCACAGCAGCCGATTCAAGTGTGAATACAGCCTTTACATGCAACAACATACAACAACAACAATATTAATAATAACAACAAAGAGCAGCGAGATTCTTCTTCCTAACATTCAAACTTTACTTTCCTGTACCGTTTATTCATTTGAATTGGTCCTAAATGTGTGATATAATATCTAAACATTTTCCAGAAAAGTCTCTGTTGGAATCCCACAACGAGGGGAAAGACCTCACGTCACTTCTCGCGCAAGAGAGGAATATATTTCATAAAAGGCTTGTGTGCGCGTGCTGCTGTCTCGAGACAGATTTACGAGCCGCAGTAAAAGGCAAGATGTCGGATCTTGGTACATCAATCTGTGTGTGTGTGTGTGTGTGTGTGTGTGTGTGAGAGAGAGAGAGAGAGAGAGAGAGAGTGTGTCTCACTGTGCCGGTCTCTATTTCTCACATCAGCCTGTAATAATAATAATAATAATAATAATAATAATAATAATAATAATAATAATAATAATAATAATATCTTGAATTCTAGTGATGTAGGCTCATATGTAACCACTTCATCACGCCGGGGACACTTTAATTTTACGGCCATTCTACGTCCTAACAAAGAGACATTTTCAGTTTCGGTTCTTCTGTCTTTCTTCGCTTTTTATTCAAAGCCTAGTTAATCATTAACGAGGAGGAAGAATTTACCTGTCTTCATCCATCACGGACCAAGAGACCCCCAAGATCTCAAAGAAATCAAAGCTCACTTCAATTAGCGTCTGCTGGCTTTCGCTGCTCTTCTGCATTTCCATTAGAGTTAAAACATAAAAAGAACTAACCCATTTAATAGCACATAACGCACACTTGTATAGGCTGCCGACATAAGCATCGGTCTGGACCAGGGACACTATTTGTTAAATGTTGCTCGCAGTTGGTGGTAAATATATAGGTGGTCCACATAAAGCGATTGAAGTTCTTTTTTATTTAAATGATGGCAAACTATTAATACAACAGTAGCAAGTGGAGCCTGTTGAAAAGCCATCTGAGTGTGTCTCGTGTTGTCAGGTGGTGGAAGTGGAGCACCACACACAGCTCGGCGAGGACCGTGGTGGAGCTGCACTTCTTCTGTGCTGGCTCCACGCTCCCTCTTCTATTCCGATGTTTAGGCTATTGAAACGGTTTCGCGCTCGGCTGTGCCAAGTTTACAGAGCTGATTGGTATTGCCATTGTCAGGCCGGCCCAGGTCTCCGCTGCTACTTATCTTAGCTGTTGTTTCACACTGTGAATGCTATAATTTATGGCCGTCATTACAGACGCCATCATCACCGCCGCAAATGTTTGATTTCAATCTTGTTGCGAGGTGAAATCTCGGGGAACCGCTGCGGCGCGCGGAAAGCAACTTTAAAGGAGTGTTCCTGTGCGTTTTTAGCGCATCAAAAACAAGCAGTAAATAAATCAGCACCCAGCTGTTTGACTGATAACAGGCTACCAGTGCTGCTACGTTTGTTTCCCTCCATGTTGTTGTGTTGGAGAATATATGATTTGGAAACAAACAGCACCGATTGCTGTTGTAGACACTCCAGTAAACACATTTCATTTGTGATTATCCCCTTTTATATTAGCTCCACCTCAGGTGCGCACATGTGTGTGGAGGCTGCTGCGGCCCATTGTTTGACCTTGAAGTGTTTCTTGCTAGCTCCTCACTCGCTAGCTTGTGTTTTTCCTCTTTTCGTCGAGCCTTCAGCTCCATTGTTCTTCCAGAGGCCACTGGAGCTGTGGAAGAGACAGAGAGCAGCAAAAAAAAAAAAAAAAAAAAAAAAAGATGTCGCCAGCTATTGTTGCTGCCCCGCTCGGCCTCTCCACGGGGGTTTCTGTCTCCGCCGTGTTTCTTCTTTCTTCTTTTGTGACTCCTTCACACGTGTTTCTTCTGGTTCTACCTGTGCGTCCGTAACTCTCCTTTCTTTCCTCTAAATTAATTCAAGCTGGCCTCGTTCATGGAATAAAAAAACACTCCCATTATTTAGTCCAAATAAAATATTGAAGGCGTCTTTGTCTCCTCTTCCTCTCACATTTCGATTCTCTAAATGAATTCTAATTATAAAACAAAACCATTCCACTTTGACACTGTTGGCTTTGTGACTGTTAAATATTAGTTGAAGGTGCTAACATGATAATAGGAAGAGGAGAAATGTAACACAGCTGGGACGCCTAATAATCCAATAAGATGTGTCCGTGCTCTGCTCTGCGCCGTCACCGTCGCAGGTTTCATGTTGCTGGGAGCAGATCTAGTGAAACAGCTAGAAGACGGGACAATATGAGGAATCCCCCCTTGTTGTGCAGACGAACGAGCGACTGAGGAAGACATGACAGTGAGCAATAACGAAGAAAGAGGCTGAGGCGTGCTATCATTTTTTAACAAACGAACAAAGTTCATCTTTTCCCGGTGTCTCTGTGTGTATGTGTTTGTGTGTGTTTGTGTCTGTCACAGGCCTGTCCGTGATCTACCTTTACAGTTTACAACACACACACATCATCTCACACTCTCCCCGGCTCCCCCTGAAAACTGAGAGGTGAACACCAGTGTTCTCAGACTGTTTTATGTTCACTTTATTTAAAACCGCATAGCGCACACGCATCCGGAGGCGTCCCAAGAAGGGAAAAGGCGCACGGATACCCCTACCCCCCCCAGCACCCCCACCCCGACCAACACGTCACGTGATTCATTAAATAATTAATGCAGAGGTTGCAGAACAGATATGTATTCCTCAGGAATATAACGGCACGGTGCTCCTCTGGTGTGTGTGTGTGTGTGTGACGTGGAAATTTTAACTGTCCTCTCCCTCCAAAAAAAAAAAAAAAAAAAAAATACAAGCCCCCCTATAGCAGCGGAGAGAGGGGGGAGAGAGAGAAACGCGAGACAGGGAGAGAGAGGGGGAGAAGAGGAGACACTGAGAAACGCCAACAGAGAGAGAGAGAGAGGAAGAGAAAAGAGAGAAGGAGGCTGCAATAAAACAAATTTGGACGGGTGTGCGTCTGGCGGGTCGTTGTGGACACCGTGAGTATTGCGGAAGGAAGGGGATTGCATGGGGGAAAGTACACTTCTTCTTCTTCTTCTTCTTCTTCTTCTTCCTCATCTCTGCCGCTGCGCCGCCTTCGACCGCATCCCTCCCAGTGAATCATAGGCGATTTTAACATCGTGGTAAATATGCCCCCCAAAAATATACCCATCTTTCGCCGTGTTTTCTCATCGTGCATGTTGCTGTCGTGTTGTTTACACATGACCCCCCACCCATCATCATCATCAGCCATTGTTTATAGGTTGGAGCGGTGCAGCCGCTGCAAACCAGGGGGAGAGAGAGAGAGTCAGCAATGTTAGCCGATGGCTGTTTATATTTTAAGAAGCACTTGGATATTCTTCTCCATGTTTCTCCCATCACCTCCTGTCTGCCTTTACATCTCTCTCTACCTGCCTGGCTCTGTCTATCCCTCTCCCCCTCTCCCTGTCTCTCTTCCTCTCCCTCTCTTCTTCGGTGATTTTTTCCTCCCTCAGCCAGCTACTTCTCTTGATTTATAGTGAGGCAGGGTGTCAGCGTGCGGCCGGGGCTGCCATTGTGTGTTTGTGAGGGAGTGCTGTTGTTTATGGTGGTGCCCGCGATAAATCATGTTTTCCTTTCGCTGTGGGAAGACTGTGCAGGAAAATGACGGTCGATGGACCGATGATACACCGGAACGAGGAAGAAGAAGAAGGAGAGGGACGCCGCAGCCACGGGCTCCTCTTTCTGTTCCGGCTCAGTTTTCCCTGCCCTGCTCTCTTCTTCCTCCTCCTTCTCCACATGTGCCTGCCTTTTCCTCCATGCCCACACTTCTGCGCCTTTTTACACTTGATTATTACTAGAGGTGTTTTCTTTCTTCCCCTCTCACTCTCCCTCTCTCACTCACTTTGACTGTAGCTGGCTGTAGCTCCGGGTCTTGAATTACTGCAGCGACCAATTAACGGGAGATTTGTTTAAATTTGGCACACCGGGCACGCTTCGACCGCCATGAAATCTCATAAAAAGGACCTGCGGGCCAGGAAAATCTCATCCATCTAGCTAGGAGGTGTGAGGGAATCCAAGTAGCTCAGCCAGGAGAGCCTGAGCTGAATGATGCTGGTTTGATTCCATGGCTTCTGCAAGCACAATTAGCCTAGGCCCCGGTTTTAAGTGAAATACAACCACTAACCTGCTTTCTGGCCTGCGTTTGGAATTTATACCTTCTTTATATATGTCACCACCTGATTATTGTTCTTACTTTAGTAAAATATGTCATGAGTCCATTGCTGCTGCTAATTTTAGTTAGGGAGCTTGTTTATTTGGTGTCAAGTTCATCTTTTGCATACAGACACACCGTGCAGCCCTGGCTTCATTTTTCCTCTCCTCTTTCCGTGCATTTCTTTTACTGTATTTTCTTTGGATGCTTGCTGGAATGGAGCTGGGCGCCATTATTCATGTCAGCACTTAGTGTCTCTGCCTTTGCTCAAATCCTTCCTTGTGAATCAGACCTTCCTCTTCTTCTTTTTTACATGTGGGCGAGGAAATGATCATGCGGAGAGGGGAGGATTCTTCCCTCTCCTCCTCTCTCCTTGTTAACATCAACACATCTTACATCAAAATCAGCCGTGCTCCTTATTTACATGCTACTAGAAGAACAAACAAACGCAACGATTCATTAAGACATTGGTGAATCGGTGATACCATTTTTAGCCTTTCCCACTGCTAGGGGCAGAGGGTGGGATGGAGTAAACGTAATTTCATCGTCTAACCTCATAACTCACTGTAGTAGATCGTGCTTGTGTGGTGTTGTTTTTCCGTGAAGCCGGTTGGCAATGAATGCTAAGTGCAATTAATGCAGAGGACATCAGATGACTTTATTCATAACATAACATCAGAACATAAGCATGCAAGGAAATTCTTTACACACACATGAATAGTAATAATAATAATAATAATAATAGTAATAATAATAATAATAATAATAATGCTGTTATCTGGATATAGATTCATCTCTCACAAATGGATGGGAGGATGACTTTACAATTACATTTCCAAGGGCTGGCCTCCTCCCTCCACTCTGTCTCCCTCCCTCCTCGCCCTTCACTACACCAGTGTAAACCTTTAGTGTAACCAAATTAGAGCGGCTCCGCGGCTTCCCATCACATCATAATGGCAGCAGCAGCGAGACGCGGAGCTTTTCAAAATGTATATTCCTGCTGTCCGCCGCCACGTCAAAAGCAATCTCCCGCCTCATTTCTGTGGACGGAGGAAGAGACGGAAAGAGAGAGAGAGAGAGAGAGAAGGAGGGGGGGGGGGGGGGTGACAGGATTTTTTCCTCCTTTTTTCATATATATTTATAGATTTGTCTGGATATCTCGACCCCATATCTGATTTGCGCGACAGAGAAGCGCTGGAAAACTAACGATATTTCCAAGCTGCGTTCAAACCGCCTGCTGCGCGCAAACACTGTGCAACAAAACTTCCAACAGTAGCACTGCTGATGTTAAAAATTAGCCTGATCACAAGTTTGTGACACCGCTGCATTAACACAGTCCGAGGCTTCCCAGTGAAGGGAAGACGACAGCACAGACTTGGTTTATCTTATCTGAACCCAGGCATGTGTCCACTGTGAAGTGTGTTTTGTCTGGCAAGATAGTTCCACATCAAACCGGGCAGAAATAGTTCAAATATTTGAAACGCTGTTGAAAAATGATAGAACTCCCCGTCTCCCATCCATTATAGCTGCTGCCATATCCAAGCTGCATGAGGGGGATTCACTGCTCTCTGTCCACGCTTCTCTTAATACTGTTCCTACCATGCTGCTGCTGCTGATGCACTATTATTTAGAATTTGGATGTAGCTGTTACTGCACTGTGGAAAACACAAGAGACAGAGTTAATGTGTTACTGTGGCGCGTCTTCAAAGAACCAGCAGCCTTTTTCAGGCCGAAATTAATGTTCACACCAAAAGCTGCTGCAAGACAAAGGCAGCTACATCAGCTCGTTGTGGCATCAGCAAAAAAAGCAGGCAACAGAAAAAGCAGTTCTGTAATAAGCTGGCCACTGGTGGCTTATGATCATATATTAGCCTTCAGGGTGCTGATCGCCGTCTTTATCACAAATGTATTGTCTGCTGCTTCGACGCCTTTAGAAAAAGCTGGAATCAGAACAAACATAGAGCATAGCATATTTGTTTTCTGTTTGTTTCCACCGGGATTGAAACGTCTCTTTTTTACTGCACATGGCCAAAGACAAGGTCGGAGCTGAACCCACGCGTCTGACAGCCCCGCAACGCGGACACACACGGCGCATTTTCACATTCACCCGTACAACTGGCAGACTTTTTAAAACAAATGCACAAAGCGACCCCCACGATAATTAAAGAGAATTTCCTAAGATTAAAAAAAAAGCCAAAAAAAAAAAGCTGCACCGTTTTAACTATTCATTTAATTCAGTACAAACGCAGATAATAAATCACAATAAATGCTACTTTAAACGTAGATAATTATTCAAACTAAATAAAATACCCTACATTGAATAGAAACTCGTTTTCTAAAAAAATATGCTCAAAATATTCCAACACATAAAGCCGTGCACAGGTTAACTTAGAAATGTCTGTGGGAAATTCATTTCAAATCTTTTTAGAAGACGGCTGCGTCTTTGAGAAACAGCGCTCGATCCGTTAGCGACGCTGAAAACATGTTTCTATTTCCATAGGATTTGTGTTTATCGCTTTAAAAAGCCCTCAGGTAGTAAAACGCTGCGGAAGCTCATTTCACACTAAAGCTTTACACTTCTAACCGTCGCTTGCGGTTGATTTTCTGGCTGGGTTAAAATGACAAAAAGGGACAAAAGAGAGCTGGAGCTACGAGAAAGCAGCTCGGAACAGAGATTCTTCAACAGCAAGTCCAACATAAATCAGAAGACCGCACGGCTTCATAAATCTGCAGCAGCTGGACGTTAAGCAGCGAAATATGGAAGTGGGGAGGAAATAAGAGCAACAAAGCACATTAGCACAGGTTTACTACAGCCAGAACGAATGCAGTGATTTATTATTAGAGAAATAAATACTGAGGCATCGAGCAACGCGATTTTATGTTCATTATTATTATCATCATTATTAATACAATAATAATTATTATTATTGTTATAATTATTATTATTATTAGTCTATATGTGTTCTTATCTCTACCGGCCTGCATTTATCCAGCTTCAGCTCTTCCCGGGTTCTTCCTCGCCCAGAGACGATTACGCGTTTGGAAATAAATGTGCTCATTTCAACTCGTCTGCGGGCGGGGCAGTGATTCAAAAGCTCGTGAAAAATGGGCATATCCACAACCCGCGATCTGCACTTTTTCCTCCTTTTTGCAAGCAGCCACAAAGCAGTATGTGCACAAGAGCGATAAGAGAGACCGAGCTGCTGAGCCGGAAATGCTTCCACGGGGAGGGGAACAGGAACTAGCCTTTCCCCCTCTGCCTGGTCGTTCCTTCACCAAACGGATACTACATCTTAAAAACTCACGGATTTGCTTTCGTGTAATTGAACTTGTGTCTTTTTGTTTCTTCGTCCTCCTACTCGGTGTCACACACTCATTGTGAGTGTGGGAGTGTGTGTGTGTGTGTGTGTGTGGCTCTGAATGCATGTCTATAGGCGTGGGCAGATAACACAAACACACACATGGGGAGAGAGCAAGTGCGGCTCGTAGAGATTTTCTAATCTCCACATTTACTTGTGAATATCCAGGGACGGTGCCAGGACAGGAGCGCTCCAAACATCCTCTCAAATAAAGATATAGAATCCAGTAAAGTGTCCACGGTGTGGTCTACACATGTTCCAGGGTTCTTTCCTGTGAGCTGAATTTGGGAATTAAACACAGTTTCCGTGGCATCTTTATCTGGTTCAGTTTTGGTCTGCGTCTGGAAATCGTTTTGGTTATAGTTCTAGTTCAGTTAACTTCATTCAAACCTTCATACATTTGGAGATGACACGTTTGCTTTTGCCTCTGCGTCCCTCAGATGTCACAGGTCTATTTTAGAAATTCAACGTGTGAACGCAGAGAAGCCGAACACAGCAGAAACTGATCCCTGTGTAAACGCGCATATTAGTTCACAGGAAAAACCCTGCCTCTTCCTCACCTCTTCCAACCTCCTTCCCCATCTTCCTCTCCTCTGATCGTTCTCAGCTTGACGCCATGTAATAACCAACATCTGGCCCTCGCTCAGGGAGGATGGACAGGCAGGTCAAGCTGAACCCCGCCAGCTCCCTGATGCACCTCACCCGGTCCCACCTATTGGACAGGAACACGAACCACTACCCTCTCGCCCCTCTTCGACCTGTCTAGCTGTCAATCCTCAGCCCGGTTCAGGAACAGTTCACATTGTCAATCCATCTATCCCGCAACAGCAAAGCCGAGACAAAGGAACGAGCCTGAGGTCCGAGCAGGGAGAGACCCTGGTAGAGAGGCCGAAAGAGAACGAGGACAGGAGGGAAAGACCCAGGTTGAACTAAACGTCAGTGTGTTTATAATCTGTAACCAATGAAGAAATTCAAATGCGCCTAAAAGGGACAAATTTAGAATATCTTCTTCTTAAAGGTTACAGGTCAGCACGGACAGTAGTGAACAGAGCACCAATAACTGTGCATAGCCGAGGTAAGGCTAGTTTGAAATACTGACCAAAAGATACAAGGCGACAGGGATAAAGCTAAGAACGGCTAGAAGAAGAGACTGGATGGCACAGGGGGACCGTTCTCTCTCTCTTAGAACTGAGAAGAAGAGGAAAGAAGGAGGTAGAGACGGAGGAGGGGAGTCCAGGGAATACGGCGTCACGCTTAATCCTGAAAACATCTGACAGAAGGCAACGCTTCATTTTGGAGCCTCTCTCCCTCTCTCTCTCTTTCTCACTGTCTTGATTTATCGGGCCTACACCGGAGCTCGAGCTGCACCCCAGCGTTTGTCTGCGAGATAAGGCTTCGGCCAGCCGCCCACCGGCTCACTATACGGGGGGATTTGCGGTGCAGGCGGAGGGGGTGAGCGCGCGCACGCGGTGTGTTTTTAGGGTAAAGTAGCACCACTAGCCGCAGAGCGAGCAGTTCCTGTCAGCTAGTGTGTGGTAGGTGGGCTTTGTTGGGTAGAGATTTATGGCGGAGTCGCACAAGAATTATGGCTTCACCCAGACTCTGCACGGAAATGCGTGGCTTGACTTCTTTACGTTATGTCACAGAGCTTCAATAGATGAATCAGTTTTATTCACGTAGGCAGCAGTGCGCCTTATTCACCGGGTTTAATGCTGTTTTGATGCCATTTTGTACTAGAATACACCATAAAATAAAGCCCAATTTGCCGGCCGACTGTGCGTAATTACGCACTAGCTATCGGTGAAAAAAACGACCAAGGTCCAAGGTTTTCTTCTTTCGTTGTCTGCTCCGACCGGTTTGTCCGTCCGTCTGTTCCGTCCCAAACAGATTGCAGAGAAAGCAACAGAACACCAGGAGGAGATCCAGGAGGAGAGCTACGCCGACAGGCAGAGAGCAGGTAAGGTCTGTCGGGATGCTTTTCGTTCCGTGTCCCGGCGTGTGTTCCTAAAGCGTCCACATCCCACGCGCTCCGCTGCTCCACATGTCATTAATTATCTGTTGTGTGACCGTGGTCTCACGAGCTCACAGAGGCATCCGCGGGGTGTGCCCGCGTGAAAGCTCTTTTGCTAGCACAAAACTTTTTTTTCTCTGTGTGTGTGTGAAGACAGATGTCTCCGAATAGGTAAGATAAGAGGACACGAAGGGCGCCTCGCCATGCTGTCTCTCGCTCTACTGTTATTTAAAAAGAAGTTTACTTGCAACGTGAGGTGCATTTGGAAGGAAAGGTGTGCGTCTGGTATCTGTGTCTGTCTGCGCATGACACAGAATCTGAGTCGTAGTGAGCAGCGACCTGACGACTAGGTGTATTGAAAGAGGATGCATGTGAGGCACGTCGTGATTTATGATCGTGTGAAGTGATTGCTTACTCAAGAAGCCTCATTCTTACTCTCTTTTCTCTCTCCTCCTGCCTCCAACAGGCAACAAATCCACAAATGATTCTACAAAAACTGATTTTTTACTCCAATCACATCTCAGCAAGGTCAGTCGTAAATAAACTTTGTTGGGCTCCTCATTGTAAAAGCAGACAGCTGAGGAGTCAATGATTGGATGATTGGGTGCAATACAAGTGCATCAATTATAACTAGACCCAAGCATATACTGCACATTTATATATATATGTATGTATATATATATATGTGTGTGCACACACACATATATATATATATATATATATATAATTGGGTCTAGTTATAATTGATTCTTATAACTAGTAACTATAACTAGTTATAGATATCTAGTTATATAATATCCATGAGCCAGCACACAGGCATGTGTAACTACTATGGCCCTGTGAATGCTAGCAGAGCATTAAGAAGTGGTAGTGGGCTCTTCTAGAAGCTTGTCTGACCTTGGTGGTTTTCGTTCACTTCCGGTTGTAGAGACTTCAAAGTTATGACAAAGCCACAGCAACTCCAGCACAGCCGTGATTTAATTGATTTTTTCATACATCACTGACAAACTATGGGCAAAATACCAATCAGAGAAAAATAGCAGGGGCTAGCACAGCTAACACTGTGACAGTGTATAAAGGCTGACAGGTCTGGCTGAAATCCATAGCCGCTTTCTCCTGCTGTAACAGGCTAAATAACAGGCCTGTCTGCTGCTTGGCCAAGTGGCCTGATTATATTACAATCACTGGTTTCTTTTTCTGATCTGTGTGTCCTAAGAGCAGCATGTTGTTAGGAAATGGATACAGGCCTGTTGTTGTGGTGCAGGTTGTTCAACACTCATTGTAATGAGGCCTCAAAGCAGTGAAACAACAACAACGCAACGTAGGAAAAGATGTTTTTAAGACAACGCCAAACCCACAAATTACTACAGACACATAACACTGAGTGCCACTGTTCCTATGGCTGACACTCTAATTGCAGACTTCCTGTAAGAGAAGCCATCATTCCTGACATATTGCTGGAACTGTAGAAATGCTCTTCAGAGAGCAGTATGGTGCTGTCATGAACCTTCAAATAACTACTAGTAATATGTAGAAATGCAAAATGCTTTCTACTTTGTGACTAGCACTTCTGACAAACACACACACGCACAAACACACACACAAAAGCAGTCACATCCATCCCCGTTCATCCCATGTCTGACAGACTTGGTGAGCTTGGCACTTTATATGGCCCAGGAGCAAAAAGGCCAATTTGACCCCCCACATGCAGCTCACTTCTCTCTAAACCCCCAAAACACCCCCTCCCTCTTTTTCTCTCCTCGGGGCTTTCTTTGAGTATAAGGTTAAAGATTTGCATCTCTGATAAAGATTAACTCTCTGTCAAAGGAAGGCGCTGATGGCATGAGTTTCTGGTTTAGGACTGCTGGTGACACAGGGTTGAGCATTTCAGGGTGATGGGCAACACTGCCTGCAGCAAGAGACGGGGGTCAGCACTGGGTTGAAATATTGGTTCACAGATAAGATAAGATGTGAAACAAAGCACGCTAACTTAATGTATGGCAACTTAGTAGGATACATTTCCGTAGGTTGTTTTGATTCAGTCGTAAAGGTTGGTTTTGGTCGGGTTTGGCTTTATGTTAAATGGCCAAGCTGCACAGAAACCTGATCTGTTTGTGCATAAAGAAATAAGATTCACTGAAGCAGGAATAAGTGGAGATAGCTTCAGAATACAGGTACAAAAACATGCTTTATACAGACATCCAACTCTGATGTCATGCACACGTTCATGCACACTTGCCATCTTGATAATAATTTTGGGAAGTGAGATTGTGTTGTTTCTCTACTCGTGCCACGAATTGTGCACAAAATGTGATTTCCTCAGGAGAAGCCAGAAGAACAGGTCTTCTGGACAGTGGTGTGCCTCCGTTTTGTATCTGCAGCCAGGAGCAACAAACTTTATAAGTAGAAGCTACTCAGATTTCATGAGCCTGAATGAAAACAGTGTGTTCACCAAAACAAAAGATTTCAGATTTCTAATTGCAGACAGTGTTTTTCATCTAAAGTTGTTCAGTTCACACCCTGCTGTACAACAGATGTAAAGCTGTTAGATGTGTCTGACAAATAGCAGTCAGACACACCCATTGAGGTTATGTAATTGTGACTGGTTGTAGAATGAATAGACTACTCATAGGGAGAACCAGCACCAAGTGCAAATGTGGAAAACATGAAGCTGAGAAATGTCATCTTTTATCCACTTAAAATGCTCCATGCTTGATACATTGTAAATTCAGATTTGAAGTGTCAGATTATTTGTACAGATATACCCTACTGACAAACTACAAACCTTTACCCCATTGAGACTCTTGCTTGAAGGAAACCAACTGGAAGCAAAGGAACACATGAGACGTCTCTTAGGTCTTCTCAGTAACACATATCTACCAACTGAAAAGTGGTGTTGAAACTTGCGTGTCATCTGCCCGGAGCAGGAGGGGAGGAGATGAAATGTGTTGCTGTGCTAGGTTTGTCGTTGCTTGCCCATTTTGTGTGGCTGTGTCTGTGGTGCTCAGAATGGCGCTGCATGAACGTTCAACCTCATTACACCTCAAGGAAGAGCTGCGAATGGATCTGATAAAAAAAAGAAGTCAGGATATTGGCTGAACTTTAAGGGAAGAGAATGCTGATGGCAGTCGGTGCTCAGGTGTCCCCAAAAGGTCAAAAAGGCACAATGAGAATACTGAGGGGTAACATTGTGCAGGGAAAACAGCTATAGCATGGTATTTGGACACCAGTTGGTTTTTGGAAAAACATATGTAAACATATGTAAAAATGTTAAAGTGCAATGTGATGGTAGAAAAGTAATGTGCAAACTGTTTGCATGTGTTTGTTTGTGTTAGCGTGTGTTGCCACAGTAGCTTTTTGAATCAGGATGTTGAGCTTTGGGGTAAAGAAGCATGATAAATCCTCCAAACTAAATGAAATTCTAACCATGGAGACAATTTGATCCCCGTGATGCTGTAGGACGTGACATCAGATCTGGAAATTGAATAGACACAAGGTTGTTTGAGGCCAAAGGATTTTGAAGTTCTTCTTAGTATTATTTTTTATTTTTTTTACTATCTTTAAAACATCTTTATCTTAGATTTGATTTGTGTTACTCAGCACATTGCCCAATAGGCCTGTGGCACCATTTGGAAGCAAGTCTACAAAGCTGGTATTAACTTGATTTGGACTGAAGTTGAACACCAGACTTTATTCATGTAGACTGCATGAACTGTGGTTAGAGTGTAGACTATCACATGACATGCAAAGACATTGCAATGTAGTAGGAAAACATAGCTGTTTTTGTTAATTAGCCCTGATATGGAGTACAGCACTTTTATGGTATGTGGCTCTACATGTGTCTGCCCTGTAGCACCACAAGTTTAACATTTTCCATTCATTTTTTGCTCTTACAAAACAGCTGGAAAAGCAGTGCAGTGCATGAAAATTGGATTCTAGAGCAATTTACCAGTGGACTGATCAGCAAAGAACTCAGCTAATGCTCTTCAGGTCAGAGGTCAACCTGGAGAGCTGTGCACCAATATGTCACCATGTGCGTGCTTCACTGGAGGTTTTCAGTTCCTCTGTTAATACCAAAAGCTAGTAAGGTCTGAACACATGCAGTCGTGTTGTAGTTTTTTTGTGTGGGTTTCTGTTGTGTTTCAAATAAATCTGACGTCAAAGAAGAATGTGTGTGTGTGTGTGTGTGTGTGTGTGTGTGTGTGTGTGTGTGTGTGTGTGTGTGTGTGTGTGTGTGTGTGTGTGTGTGTGTGTGTGGACAGGCCGGTCACGGCACCACCAGACCAGGCAGCGATAAGACAGTGGTGATAAAGTTTGTTCAGATCATGTGGGACTTTGAAATGATCAATCTAGGCACCACTCCCCTGATGGAAGATAGGTATGAAAGCAAAGTGCTTCTCTGAAGAAGCTTCTCTTTCAAGTGTTTATGTTACAGTTGCATTAACGTAGGAGCAAGTGTCGCGTTATCTGCACCAGTGTTTGGCTGCTTGGTCTAAAGGTACACTGCAGCATGTTTTGCATTTATCTCCTAGCAGACTCCCTGCGCCCAGCATGCGTTCTATAAAAATGATCCACCAATAGACCCTTTTGTTGCTTCCATTACCACCTAGAATATATTGCTGCTTTTGCGCCATCCTTCATTGCAAACTATCCCTTCACGCAGCTGGGTAAAAACACCCCTCTGCATTGTTTGATTTGGATTCGGGATCACGCTGCTCCATGAAGAGCCCTGATTTTCCCCTCTTCCACTCAGAATGTGGGTCATCAGCTGGTCTGTGGCTCTGGAGGCGGCCTCCTCTCTTTGTCTCGGCCTATAGGCTAGCTAGCTAAGCTACTCGGCCCCTGCTTCACTTTCTGGGCAACTTTAGACTAGTCCACTCCTGCTCCGTGGCTCCAAATTTCCGACTATGGGGAGACGCAGGGAAGAAAACGCCGGCTGGTGAAGCGATGGGGATGGACGGCAGCCAGAGCTGTGCGTGAGTGCATGGAGGGAAACAATAAATAACTTTATAGCAGAAGTAGTAGTTGTAGTAGTAGTGAGGTGATGGTGGTGTAGGCTGGTACGACGAGGTCGGGCGATCCTTGCTTTTGATTTATGTGTTTGGGGGAAGCTGTCAGGAGCAGAAACAGAAGCAGCCAGAGATTTTATTCCAGCACTTTAACAGCCACTACGCAGCAGCACGGACACTTTGCATCTTGCAGCAGTGGACCACATTATACAATTATACAACTCACCTTTAAGCAGTGTTTACCACCGCACGCAGCAATGAGTGGATATTTAATTAGCCCCGAGCGTCTGGCTGAGCGGCCGGGATGCGCTCTCCTGCTCGGGGTGCTCAGCCCCACACATGAGGATAACCGGGCCATAACACTGAACGTTATGCGGGATGTGTGTTTTCTCTCTGAATGCTGCTGAAGTTATTTATGGGCTGTGTGGATGTAGAGCCGCTGGGAACCAGCTGTTGGCATTATGGGGCCACTTCTATTTTTTCTTTCTTTCTTTCCCTCTCTTTTTATTTTTAGCACCGTTTTCAGTTTTTTAATTTATTACATTTTTTTGTTTTTATGAAAAATGATTGCAGTAGTCAAAAGATCATTTATAATGGAATATTAACGTAAATTGTTTCTATATGTTAACGTAAAGGTTTTTGTTCTTTTGTTTTATTATTATTTATTATTATCATTTTCATTCAAATGAATCGGAGTCAGGATTTAGACGCACGCTGTTCAGACTTTAGCTGTTTGTGACTGGTGTTTCTATAATATAACTATAGATTTATTTTTATTATTATTATTATTATTATTATTATGATCATTACACGCTTAAACGCAACTGTGTGTTGTACTATTTTTCCTATGTTATAGAAGGCCTATTCTATCAGCTACATTGGTTTAAATTAATTCTAAATAATATTCATTCATTTTCCGTAATTCCAATCGCTCCGTTCCCACTTTTATCCACACTATGAAGATGATGACGATGGCGAGATTGCGCCAATTCTCCTCGTTACGCCTTTCTTTCACAACAGCGCACAAGCCAGATTCTCGCTTTTTAAAAGGCAGAGGAAACATGGCAAAGATAATAGCACGTGTAATGTGATCACCTGCATTAAAAGCATCTCAGATCACCGCTGATTGAAACACTTCATCCTTCTCTCTGCTCACATTGCTTTTCCTTTTATTCCGGATTTCACCGGGAATAATTTAAGATCTAATACCTGTCAGCGGTTGCTCCTTTGCTGCCCCAGTCGTTCAATAAACTACAAGAGGTCTGTGCTCTGTATCGGATTTTACCAAGATCTTTTGATTGCATATCTCTTTCTTTTTCCCTGTCTCCTTTTCTTCTATCCCTCCATCTCCCCTGTTCTCTCCCACCTTTCCTCACTATTCCTCACAGTTCTTAGGAGCTTTCTGGGAGCCGCCTTCTTTCACCAAAACATCAGGAAATAGGAGGAAATCTCTCGGTGAGTTATGCTGTTTTATTTTATTACTTGCGATGCTGTGCAATGGTGGAAATAGTCCGTGTGCGCGCGCGTGTGTGTGTGTGTGTGTGTGTGTGTGGCGCCATTAGTGGACATGGTCGTTGCAGAGAATATGGTGACCTCGCTCAAAAACCAGCTGCTGAATTCTTTCAAGTTGTGTAAAACGCTACATATATATTTTTGTAATGTGGGTGATCATATTAAATTTTTAATGAGCTGCTATGCTGCATGATGCATTCAATCTGTGCAACTTTTACATTTCAGTGACGCTATAATGTAGGAATATCTACATCACAGTGCAGATCATTTACTGTGAACTAAACATGTACAGGAAGACTCTGGTGATTTTCGATTTTCTACATTTTTACCAGATGATTTATTATAGTTCTTGTTAATTTTTTAAATCGAATTAGAAGTGTGTACATAAAAATAAATTGGTGAATAGTTCTTTTGCATGTCAGCGAATGATGTAGTATAATGTAATGACATGTGCTAATGTAATCTAATCCGGAGGTGTGATGGCCGCGGGTTAGAGTCGCAGCAGGAAACACACCAGGGTCAGTTCATTTGATAAGAATAAGACACTTATTAAAGCAGCACTTTGTGAGTGCAGGAATGATGCTAATGCTAACACTGGTAGCTATAGGAGCACGGAGGGCAGTGGAGGTAGAAGCACCACACAGCTGGAAAAGAATGATCCTTTTCTAGACCACACAAAGAAATCTAATATTACTGGTAAGTATAATTGCTATATTTTAGATTTGAAATAAGTGCAGTGTTTCCATCCGAAGCGTAAATCTGTGCGTTCAAATGTTGCATTCAGAGGAAATTCTTTACTGTCATCCTCAGTGGCCTCCATGTCAGAAGCCCCAGAGGGAACAAAAAGAAAAAAACATATATAAATGACAGGAGGATTTCCATAGCTCTGCAAAGAGCAGAGCTTCAGTTGTGAAACCCAATATCCGTGACTCAATCCGAAACACGGAGCCGCCGATGCGCGTCTGCTATCCAAGGAAAATAAAGAAGAGCTGCCATCCTTTACAAGCACCGGCGTGCTTTTACAAGTCAATGCATACATGTAATCCGCACTGCTTCTTTCTCCACATGCACTTCTCTTCCCACAGTGGCAAAAAATAGAAAGACACAGACAAAAACCGCTGATTAGAGCTTTGGTTAATGAGTAATAGGGGTTTTCAGCAGCAGTTAGCAGAATCCTTCGCTCCGTTCACAGGGCTTTGAAAAGAAAAGTTGCAGACAGACACATTTCAGGCTCCCACCTTCCACCTACACGGAGCTCATCCTCTCATTTCAGCAGCCCACAGCGAATGCTATCTGTTTTAAAGTTGGGCTGTTTATACACACACGCACACGAGCACACACACGCTGCTGGGTGCGAGAGAACTCATAAATCTTACGTAGCCATAAACGACAGGGGTAGCGTCCTGAATAATAAAAATACAGGGGAAGTGAGAGAGAAAGAAAGAGAGACACATACAGATACAGGGCCAGCGAGTGAGCAGTGTGTGTGTGTGTGTGAGAGAGAGAGAGAGAGAGAGAGAGAGAGAGAGAGAGAGAGAACACTGGAAGACACCTTCATATGTTGATTTCCATTTTGGTCTCCCCTCTCCAAGTCTCCTTCCTTTTGGGCTTTCTTGTCACTTCTGCTTTTTTAGCCTCCTTGGCTTTTGTTGTCCTCCATAGATCTAGAAATATATTTTAAGCAGCGTTTAAGCAGCCACACATGGAGCTACTTACCTCCACTTATATTGTTGATTTATCTTCTCTGTACCTGTTATATAACTAACCCCCTCTTTTCCACTATGCTCTGATTTTCTTTTATTTCGCTTTTCTTCTTTTTCACTGGGTATAAGTGGCAGTGGGGGAGAGGAGGTGTTGAAATGTCAACAATGCAGACTTGCATGTCTACTTTGTGCATGGAGACATGGAATGAGCTGCAGGAGGAAAAAGAAAACATTTCCTGTAAATTCAGGAAGGAGAGGGGGCATAGAAAAGAAAGCCACAACCTTTCTTCTTGCCTGTTAAAATGCCTCCTGATATCATAATATTAGTTCATGAGATAGCCACAAACAGGTGAATAGTGACACTGTAATAGAGTGACTGGGTTGTAAAACATTCATCAGAGAAGAACTGAATGGTGCTAATTGTTTGACATAAACTATCTATAACACTGGTTATGGTTTACCATAATACAATACCAATACAGCTTCAACTCTGATTGTTACCATTAATTATACTAAACCATTTTATATTCAGAGTCACTGTGTGTTACATTTTAACAACTTCCTAAATACTGCGTATGCAAATTAGTTTGATTTAAACAAACACGAGGGCCTGATTGTAAAATTCAAATGTGGGACATGCTTTTGTATTTCAGTTCACCAGTAAGTGGAGTTACCTCTGTACAGCTAGGCCTGTTATAATCAGAGTGTAACGTGTAGTCTGCTGCTTGGACTGTCCCACACCCAAAACAAGTCAGTCAGTGCTGAGAGGAGGAGGAGAACAGCAAGAGCCAAACTCTCCTTTATTGTGAGAAAGTTCTCATGGTGAAAAGTAGGTAGTCCACATGTGGATATAACTATATAACACAGCTGTGTACAAAGTTCTGCTGGAAAGAGGTTTGTTGATTGGGAACTGATGCTGACTGACATGCTTCACTTCCAGCCAGTCAAATCAGCAGCCTCTCATTTGGAAGTGACGCTGATCTCTTTCATGGGGGGGATCATCGCGTCAGGCCCAGTTGCTTATCCCGATACTCCCCCATGAGCCCCTTCTGAAGTCTGGGGCTTGTTGTCAATTACTGCTGCTGCTCGCTGCGCGGACTCAGCCCACCACCTATAGGCTACCAGCCGAAGCGAGGCCACAACTCAGACCCGACGCGGAGAGAGAAGCGGGAGACCCGGGAAGACGGGAGAGAGAGATGATGGGAGGGGGATAAGAAGAAGAAGAAGAAGGAGGAGAAGAAGGGCGAACAAACAGCCCGGGATGCGGCGGGCTGACATTTTGTAGTGGAGCTGCTGCTCAGAGGCTGTCGGACTGACTGTCCGCCTGGTTTGTCCGGCTGCTGTGGGAACGACACGGGCTAGAAAAGACACACATTTGAGGCCATTGTTATCAGGCGGCAGCGGTGCAGGCAGCGCTGCTGCTGCTGCTGCTGGTGCTGCTGGGGCGGAGGGTGGAGGTGGAGGGCGGCTGGGGTGGGGGGTGGGGGGCGAGAGCAGGCAGGCTCCCGGTAAGCTCGTTCAGCTCGCGTGCTAGCTAGCCTGCCTGTAGCCTATAGCCTACCGAGCCCCTCTGTTAATTCTGCTCGTATACCGAGCCCCCCCACCGTCGTCTTGAGCCCGTCCATCTCTCTCATCCGTCGGCCGTTCATGCCACACGGTGTCCGCGTCCCCTCAGTGCAGCCCCGTCTGCCTCCACCGCCGCCGCCGCCGCCGCTGGCTCCAGGAGGTGTTGTTGTGGTTTTAGTGTCGAGCAGCCGCGCTAGTCTGTAGACAGCACCGGAGGAGGACAACGAGAGAGGGGAGCGGAAACCGCGAGAGAAAGCGAGCGGATTCGTTCTTTAATTGTTTATTTATTTACTTGCTGTTATTGATTACCCCGTGAACGTGCGTGAGGACTAATCTGTGATGCGGTGTTGCTGGGTCCGCGCCGGACTGGACCGGGATCACCGGTGCTAAGGAAGGTAAGGAGCATCACCGGCAGCCCGGCAGCCCAGCCGGTCATGTGCGAGCTCCAGCCACAGAGCAGAATTAGAGAGTGTGTTTGTTCGCTGTGCAGTTTGTGAACGGCGGAGCGGCTGGCTCAGTGATTTATGGCCCATATGACTTCAATCCCGGTTCAAGAAGAGTTCACAATGCTTTAAGCAGCCGTAGCTACCCGCAGCAGCAGCCCCCCTTCTTCTTTGGGCCTTCCATTTCTGTGCTTTCTTTTTTTTTCTTCTTCTCATTTCTTCTCCTCCTCTGTCCATGCCTCTTCCTCACTTAGGTTACAGCTATTTATTTACAAAGCCCACCATTTCTCTGCTGTGGATGATCCACTTCTCCCTGGCGGTTTCCCCACAGGCCTCCATTTTATTATTTTGCTGAAATCTGACATTTCCGTAAATTCCCACCTCACTGTTCAGATGGTGTCAGTCTGTTCACACATGGAGGCTGTAGTGTTTGCAGATTTCAGACTAAATTGAGGCCACGGACATAGCAACAATAGCTCTGATCAGGCCAATCCTTCATTGTTTCTGTGCTCGGCTCCATATAATTGCCTCTCTCTCTCTGAGTGTGTGTGTGCGTGTGTGTGTGTGTTAATGGGATAAGGAATACGTGGATTGTCCAAGTTAATGCATTCTCTCTCTGTCTCTCTGCCTGTATAGCTCTTCATTGCAGGCGCCATTTGTAATTTTATATCCCAGGATAAAGCACAGACACTGGACACCAAGGCCGACCTCTCTTTCTCCCTCCGTCTCCGCTTCCCTCTGTTTTTGTTTGGTTGGCTCTTTCTCTGTCACTGTAAGTGGATTATTCAGGGAGGCGTCTAGCAAACTTGGTGATTGTATTAAGCCGTAGCCCTACAAGCTAGTGGCAGAGACATTACGTGTCCCGTTTAATGGCGAAACAGCGATATGATTTAATAACATATTCCTCCTACACGCACTGCCACGGCCTCTCCCTCCCTCTCTCCCTCTCTCTCTCTCCCTCCTTGGGACTACTTGGGACTATTCCTCAGAGTAAATAATTAGGATTCCAGCTTGTCTACCAGAAAGATAAATGGCTGACATGTGTGACGTGCTGAGAGCTGGAGCAGGGCTGGACTGTCTAATCTTTCACTAAAGGAATAATAAGAATTGTAGGGCCTAATAAGAATATTAGAGTTTTGGTACATTTTTTTCCCAAATTTGACTTAGTAGCTATTTATTAGCTTCTATGTCGTTGTTTCTCATCTAACAATTTTTTTTACTATTTATTTATTATTTATTTTCATATGATTTTATTATTTGTATGTTTGTTTGTTTTGTTTAATTTAGGTCTTACAGCTCACATTAGTCCTACCGTGTCTGGTGCTAATTCATTTTCTAATTTTTCAACAAACTATCGAATTTGACCAACACACAGGAGGCCTCGATTTTATGACATTACGAACAGGAATCGATGGCTGTACAATATCTGTGTGGGCTGCAATTATCCAGAGAATTAATTATTTGCACCTGAAAGAGTTGGTGAGCCTCATTAGTTAGCAGCAGGCTGTAGCGTGCAGGGGCCGGGTTTGTGTGGAAAGGCAGAGGACAGCAGAGCGCCTTCACCTCTGCTTCTCCTCGTTCAGCATTTTATCTCCAGAGGAGAAATGAATGCCAGGTGCTCTGTCGCGCCTGACAAGTCGGCCTCTCGCTGTCACAGGCCCACCCCAGCGGTGAGCACCAGATAGGGAGCCTATGGGGGTTCACACAGCTTTCTTCTACCTCTCCTTTTCCCTTAAGGGGCCGTGATCGAGCCCTCTGCAAGCTCGACCTAATGGATCACTGACTCGTGAAGATTCTTTCGGACCATCTATCTATCTAAACGTTTTGTTTTTCCCATGTATTCTGGTGTGTAGGCCATCATAGTCATAACCAAACAGAAGCGAAGGGAAATTGAATTTTTTAAATTTAAATTATACCCCGATCTCATCTGATCAAAAATAAAATAAAAATAATATATATTTGGTAAAAAATATATTATATATATTTCATAATTTATTTTTAACGTCGAGATATGATTTATACATCTCAATTTTGCCGGTGTGTTGACCTTTCAAGTAGCGTTAATACCTTATTCTTTGTTACTCCGAAAATAGCATCAGCTGATCCCGGAGACAGACTCCGGTGAGTGAGGATGAGTGAGGTAACATCCGAGAAGACGGAATACACTAAATCATACATGGAAGGCAGAGGCTGACAGAAATAGGCTACCCACATCAGTCACGAAAGGAAATATGTACAGGCCGCGTTCACAGCCGCCATTACACAACAAAATGTCACGTTCAGCTTAAATAACAGCACATGTGATGGGGGAGTCCTTTATTAGAAATAATCATTATAATAATAATGAGAATTAAACGAAATTACCTAGCAAAAAGCCACATATGCTTTAAAGATTCCTGAACGGACATTATGTGTCGTTTTATTTCTCAATTTAAAAGCTAAGCTAGATTATGTTTTTAATGATAAGCCTAATAAATAACTCAATGTTATTAACTACTACTACTAATATTAATAGTGTGAACTAAAGAAAGACTTGTAGTCAGTTAAACATTAATAACTGGCTGTGTGTTTGCCCTCCTCATGCCCCCTCCACTGGAGCATCTGCAGGCTGTGTACTGGGCTCAGAGAGGAGGGGAGCTGGGGGAGAAGAAGGGGGGGGTAGTGAGGAAAGAAAAGCACTGGTTTCTATTCATGTCATGGCGCCTTTCATTGGAGGAAGATGGATTTATCGCTCTCATTTCTTTATTCTGCCTCTCCTAACCTTTTAGGTCAGATTGCAGGGGACCGTTGGAGAGACACCGTCACGTGACCCCCGGTACCAAATGGTCTTCCGGCAGTGGGTTTCAACAAGGACCGGAGCACAAGCAGACGCCGCCACTTCTCTCAGAAATGCAGAAGACGACATACTACGACAACTCCTCGACGCTCTTCGGTGGCTACTCGTCGTACCAGGTGCAGGGGGCGGCAGCAGCAGCCGCCAACGGCTTTGGGGGCTACGATGCCCCGGTCCCAGTGTCCCACCACCAGTCGGCCTTCCAGTCTGCCACCCATCTGGAGGTGGATTCGTACCAGCGCTCCGCCTGCTCTTTACAGTCGCTGGGCAGTAACAGCGGCCACCAGCAGCAGCTAGCCAAGACCAAGGAGCTGAATGGCAGCTGCATGCGGCCCAGTCTGCCGCCTGAGCACCACCCCGGATCCCAGGTGTCCCCTCCACTGCCCCCCAACCCCAGCACTGGTAATACCGGGGCTCAGCAGCCGGGGGGCAGTGCGGGTGCCTCTTCAGTCTCCAAGTCAGCCCCTAATAAGTCGTCTAATTCCTCCTCTTCCACGTCGTCCTCCACATCGCCCTCCTCTTCCTCACTGCCCCCCAACCCGACCTTGGCCAAGCAGATCTTTCCGTGGATGAAAGAATGTCGGCAGACAACCAAGCAGAAAAACTGTTCACCCAGCAACAACTCTGGCAACGGTGTGTTACATTACACCTGTCTCTGTCTTTCTGCCTGTCTTTGCTCTGATTCCCCCCAACCCCCACCCCCCCCACAGAACCACAGCAGCAACAGGGCTTAGCAGAATAATTACTCCTCCAACACCAGTCTGTTTCTCTACTATTCCTTCTCTCAGCTACTTCTGTTCTCCATCCACTTCTTTCCTCCTTTATTTTCACTTCCTCATTAGTGTCTTTGTTCTTATTATCCCACCTTCTCTTTCCCATCACCACATCCTTTCCATTCCTTATCAACATCCTTTTTCAAACCTAAATCCCAGAAGGAGCTTACAAGGTTTCTCAGAGCATCACAGCAAATAGGTTTTCACAAGCTGTGGTGTAGACAGCTAAATGATCATGAGCAACTATTTAGGCTGGTTATTATTTAGCTGTGGCTTTTCAGACAGTCTGCCCTGGTCCAAGCTAGTTTAACCATCCTAATATTGCTTTTTGTTTAGCTAATGTCCTGGTGATCTGGATTCACTAGGCCAGAGAAAGCATGTAAACATGAATACAAATGATTTTGTTTAACATTTTCACACAGGTTCTTTGGTAGTATTCACATTCACAACTGTCAAGCAGCCAATCCTGGCAAATATTCCTGCAAACATATAGTGGTGCTTAAACAAGGGCAACAGTTTATTGTTGATGACAATAAATATATACTTACTCATAGAAGGAAAAGGAAAGTTTTTATGAACTCATTTTTAGTCCCTGCTGATTCCAGTGCGGTTGATGAATCTAACGCTTTATTCATTCACGCATGCATTAATTCCTTTTCCAAAAAAACACAATGTTGCCAATATGGCTCTGAATATAGTGCTTCCAGTTATTAAGTTGCCACTATAATGTAATCTGGAAGACAGTGTGTGTTACATGCAGAGATGGAATCCAGAGGTGGTTAGCATAGCTTAGCATAAACACTGGAGACTGCACACTCTGAAGTGAAAAAATGCACATAACACACCTGAAACACACTGAAACAAATACTAATTCTTTAACATGTTGTATCGTATGTATCATTTTAAGCTGTACACATGCAGAAACATACTGGTGGTTGTACAGGGATGTCTGGAAATACTTCTTGGCATGTACAGCAGTGACTTCCCTAAACATTGAGCCTGTATAGGCTCGTACTAAAACCTGTGCTTACTTACCATATCTTACAACTGCTGCCTTAATAACACAGAAGCTTTGGATGGGGGGACGATGTGTTGTTTATTGTGAAAAACATGCCACACATTATACAATCCTCAAATCACCTGAAACTGAAAGAAAAATAGCATGGCAATAGTTCTAAAATGCATAAGATCTTCTTAAAACAATTAATCACCGGATCATTTCAGTACTAGCAGTAGAAACTAAGTAAAAAGAAATTTAGTGTTAGGACCTAAAAAAGAGCAGGACTGCTAAAGAACGTCCATGACATTTTGTCTTTAAGCTGAGTTTCTCATCAATGAGCTAAGTAGTTCATTACAGTAACAACAGTCAGTTATAGGACGGTCTGGCTATAACCAAGTCTGCAGCCAATAGCTTCATTCATTTGCTTTCTCCCCTTCGCCTTTCTTTACTCACTTTCCTCACTCTGGTTATTATTTGTCTTCCCATCAATCCCCTTACTTCCCTCCCTGGCCTCCTCCCCTCCTTTTCACACCTCCTTGGAAAGCCACTGCAAGAGGGAAGATCTTAACAGGACGGATTTAAATGTCATGTACGATAACAGATAAATTGATTTTTATAGTGAGGGAGAATGACATAAAAATAGAGCAGGGTGATGAATTTGAATATCACCTGCATGTGTGATAACAGGCGGACAGATGTGTATTTTGAATTGGTAGTGATCAGTGAGAAAAAATATGTTGTGGCATAATGAATATGAGTCTTTCAAAAGCCTTTCAGTTGACTGGAGAGAGGGCTGAAAGGAGATTAGACTGTTTATTGATGAGAATTTGAAACAATCATTTAGAGAATGCCACAGTGAGACAGATGACACCATGGTTACCTCTCTCATCTTTCTCTCTCTGTCCACAGAAATAAACATTAGAGTCAGCTGTTTACACTGCGAGAGGGGGATAGAATTAGAGACAGAGGACCTCAGCGCCCGTTTTGAACTGTACCGTATCAGCTATTCTTAGGAAGAACACATTGCAAGCAGGCACATAGGCACATACCGATGTATTCATAACAAAGTCTTTGAAGCATCTCTTCTATCTCTATCTGAGAGAGGCGGAGGCTCTGCACTTTAGCACGGCTGTTCAGCACAGACTAAACTCAGCCATAAGTCAGTCCATCATTTGTTTCTGTTCAGCTTTGCCTACATTAGATCCCATTTACTTTCAAGCATTAAACCTTCACAAAGGGAAGCGAAATTATGCCATTTAACTCATGTTGTTGAATAGATAAAAATAAGATCATCAAGAGGATTTTCACACTGGGAATAACTACTGTGAAACAACTTACTGACTTAGTAACTAAATGAACACTTATGGTTAGACAGGTTTCCAGTGTTTTAGGTGCGCCTAGCTAAAATTAATAAATCTAAACAAATGGGGGTTTTAACATTTCACTCATTGATCATTTTGAATGCTGGCTTCTGCATTATACAAAGAGGCGTTCCTGTTATTTAACCTATCCTCAATAAGATGGACAAAATATCAGCAAAATATCAAGAATGCTACTGTATAATTCAACAGCACAATTTCATCGAATCTTTAAAGTGAACATTAGCACCTTTATGAGGGAGGATTTATGGAAGCACTGTTTTGTTGCATTAGTTTTGGCTATGTGTAAGAAAAGTGAAAATAATGTGGTTTATCAGTGAGCTTGTTTACAACCTGTTTGATAATCATCTAAAGGGATAATATTAAATCCTACAGTAGCTGTTTTGTCTTAAAACACACACTGATAAAACATTAATTGGCAGCAGTAGTATCTCATGTATTTGAGGCTTGTGGACACTGTTGACGACAAACACTTCTTTTACACTATTTCTGTTTAATAATTTCTATTATCGTCTTCCTCTGTACTCAATGTAATGCAGTGACAGGAATGGGTGAACAGGCTCAGACAAAGTGGTTGGCTTCATGCTATGAGCCTTGCAGGATGCCACTTTCTCTCACTAGTAGTAACTTACAGTGAGACAGCAGTTAAGTGGTTCATACTGGGGTCCATAGGCCAAAGGTTTAGGAAAGTCGCGTTATTTCAAATTAGAAGTAGAAACAATAATCCTACAAGCAGTGGCCCAACCTTGTTCACATTTTCCTTATCAACAGAAGCAGTGCTGTCTGTGCTCCTAAGTTTCTGAATTCCTTCCAGCTCTAGTCACTGTCAGTGTTTTAAGATGAGAATTTTGACTTCAATTGGCAAGCAGACTGAAGTGAGTACAGGTCAACTTCAGTTCGTGCCTGTAGTCCTTGTGATGCAGCTGCTGTTGCTGTGGGGGGTTGTGTTTCTAACCAAGATGCAATTTATCTGCCCTCGGCCAACACCGGGGCCTCCGTCTCTTAATAACTGCCACTGTTATGAAGTGTTGACAACTAATATCAAGGGATAATTCAGCCAGCTTGTCTGGACCTCCCTCTGCTTTATTAACAATCTGAATGCTTTCAATTTCCTCCAGCACACAGATTGATTGTTTTATTCTCTTTACTTTTATGGCTCTCCTTTTATTTTATTATCTTTTTACCTGTTTTTTACTATCCCCTCCATTTTCTTGCTTTTTTTTTGCTACATTTTTCACCTTAACTCTCTTAATTTATTTATTTTTTTTGTCTCCTCATGTTTCTTTTGACATTTTTCTTTGCACCCTCTTAAACCTTTTTTACTTCTCTTTCCTTCTTTTTCTGTGTCTAATCCTTCTGCTTCTGTCCTCAGCCTCAGGAGGAGCTGAGAGTGGTAGCAGTGGGGAGAAGAGCCCTACAGGTGGGTCATCAGCATCATCTAAGCGGGCCCGTACGGCATACACAAGCGCCCAGCTGGTCGAGCTTGAGAAGGAATTCCACTTCAACCGTTACCTGTGCAGGCCGCGACGCGTGGAGATGGCCAACCTGCTCAACTTGTCCGAACGCCAGATTAAGATCTGGTTCCAAAACCGACGCATGAAGTACAAGAAGGACCAGAAGTCCAAGGGCCTGAGCTCCAGCTCTGGAGGGCCCTCACCTACTGGCTCCCCTCCTCTAACCATGCAGTCCTCTGCCAGCTTCCTCAACTCAATACACTCCATGGGAGGGGGTGGTGGAGGTGGCACAGGCTATGATGCCCCTTCTCCGCCGTCCTTTGGCAAACCCCACCAAGGAGTGTCTTACTCCATGTCCACTGCCTACTCTAATGTCCCAATGAAGAGTTGCCCCTCCCAGCAGAAGTACGGTGCCCCAGACCCGGACTACGGTGACCCCCATCCCCACCACACCCTTGTTCAGGCCAACAACGCCAGCTATGGGACTCCCACCAACTTGCAGGCCAGTCCAGTTTACGTGGGGGGTGGTAGCTATGTGGAACCCATGCCTGGCTCAGGGCCCTCCATGTATGGGCTAAATCACCTCGGCCCCACGCCACCTCACCACCAAACCATGGACTACAATGGCGCGGGGCCCATGTCGGCTGCCAACCAGCACCACGTGGGTGGAGGGGGCCCTCCAGGTCCCTGCGACCCACCTACACACCCAACGTACACGGAGCTGTCGGCGCACCACACCTCGACTCAGGGCAGAATCCAGGAAGCACCCAAGCTCACTCATCTGTAGCAGGTTTGGAACAAAATGACAACGTAGGAAATAGTGACGACAGAGAACAAGTAGCACGATGTGACTCACTAACAGACTAACTAACAAGTGGGAACTGTAGCGCTGCAATGAGATGACAGGAGAGACAAAACAAGACAGACAGGAGACATCCAGTGGTTTGTCATGTGCTCTAGAGTCACAAAAGGAACAATCAGTGTTTGCTGTTGGCCAGTCCCACCCTGTTTCCCCTGTTTCACATCTGATTAGGGCCAGAGCTTTCACTGTCACCTTGAAAGTGCAGCTTGTTTAATTTCAGGTTACATTTGTTAGATAACAGTAGTGATGCAGCCAAACTAGTCAGACTGCCAAAAAAACTGCAGTATAAAGTACTAAAATAAGTAGTAGCTGTCACCTTTCTGAACTTCCCTTAGAGAAATGTTACAGTACAGGTTCCAGGGTGGTGGTACATAGTGTACAGTCACATACAAAAACACACATACATTGGCTCTTGCATGTGGTTTCAAATTATTCTTTGATAATAAAATTTCCCCCTAAGATACACACACATATATAAACTGCTCTCCTGCCTGCTAAATGAAATAGTTGAGATTTTAATGGGCAGTTAACGAGGTGGTTAGATTTATGATGCCAAGCTCTCTCCCCCTCCAGGCAACACATGTTGTTGTCAGCCGAACTGAGCAATGTAGAGGGCTGCGCCTCTCCATCAGCCAGAGAGCGAGAGCAGAAATATACGGCTGGAGCTGGCAGCACTCAACCACTGGATGGTCGTACCCGTCACTGTCTCTTTTTGCCTGCTGTCGTACCTGTCTCTGTCCATCCAGACTGAATCACTACTAACCCACTGTCTCCTGTCTGTGGCAGCAGCACATGGCTTCTAAAGGAGGCAAAATTTCCCACAATCCCCCTACAGAGTGCCCCTTGAACACACATGCACACAGACACACACACACACACACACACACACATACATCCATCAGCACACATGCACTCAACACCATCACTCTTAACAGGGTTTAAGAAGCTAAGAGCTCAAAGGCTGAACTAGCTCCCACAGACACACATCTCTGTGTTAGCGGAACACACATACTGCACACACACTCACACAAATACACACAGCAATGCTAAGCTAGCTTCCTTTCATTAACACACATCCACAGCCAGAGTGCGCCAGCTGTTGACACCTTCAAACAAACATATGAGAGGACATGGAAGAGACATTTTAATGTTCTTATTTTAGCACATGATTGACACAGGGTAACTAATAAGAGTGGAGAACATTATTTATTTATGTTTGGGTAAGTCATTGCCCTCTTTCTCTCTCCCTCTCACTTTGAAAAGGTTCACTTACATTAACGGACACCAATGTGTCCACATTTTATATTGTTTTGTTTTGTTTTCACATATCTTGACTTTTATCGTGGATACAGGGTATATATTTGAACAAAAATGCATGTCCCAGAAATCCGAGCTGGTGTAAATCAGGCATTTTTAAAAAAAACATAACTGGGGTTTATTAGCGTGAAGCGTCAGTGAGGGTAGTTCAGGGCAACACGTACTAAAACCCCTTTCACGCAGTGTTAAAGACTGAAAAATAAGCTGTGCGTGTGGCTGACCCTCACTGCTCCCACTGACGTTCAGAAAGTAAACCTGTCCTACGGTTTCTAAAAGTGCAGATTTACACGAAGGCTCTTCACGTCTGGGCATCATTGTTGCACTTAGAGTTTACATTTTGATGGTTAAAGGTAAAAAAAATAATAATAAAATCTTATTTTGAAAACGGAAGGCCCTCCAATCAAAGCGTCTTTCGCCAATGTGTGTTCAAGTGAACATTCATATATAAATATTTATTTGTAATAGCCAGTTTAAAAAGACTTTCTGTTTTGTATTATTATTATTTATCCTTCATGTATTTATATTGAAGAAAAAATACTGTACTTTTTTAGTATTTACCTGTTATGAAAGAAAAAAAAAAAACATTGTGTTTCTTCTTGTCTATTGTACTGAAGTTACATTTTTTAGTTCTTGTATTTTAGAAGAAAATTAGTAGTTTTTATGTTCCTATAACGACCCTTGTACATAAATGTCTTGGCTCGTACAGGGAAAAAGGCAAGGATGGGTATTGGTGACTCATCTTTGCATAGTCTGAATATTTAGACAAACTATTAGCTGGAAAAAAGAGCGAGTCTTCTTTCTTTGTCCTTTGTAGTTCCCTTTTTCTTTCACTGTTGAGAGAGTTGTCTGTCGAACAATTCTTTAATAAAACTTTATGTTATTCAGAGCTATTGTCAATTTTTTAAAGATTATTAGAATGCTAATAGCAATCAGGCTGTTATCATGGCATACATGGCAACATACAAACAAACATGCAGATGTGGTTAAAAGTATAGAAATTAGTAAATTCACACTGGAATTATCAAGTCATATGATGACGCTTGATGGTTGACAGTTGAATATCTGCTGTAAAGGGTTATTTTTTTATAAAACTCTGCATCTACTCTTTAAAATCAGCTGCTCAGTAATAGAAACCAATCGAGTCCAAAATGCCATTGCTTCTTCTTAAAAGGTTATCTGAACTGAATCTTGTTGCTTATACTATAGATGCTGTAGAGTTGGTTGAGGTGCTCCTCCTGATGACATCATCTAAACAAAAAAAAAAAGTCCACTAAAGATGATGTCACATGGAGGATTTTTTTAGTTAGAAGCAGAGAAGTATTCTCAAACACTAATAAGACAAAAAGAGGTTTGTTGACATTCCTAAACAGTTACTTCCCAAACCAGAACCACAGGAAGCTAGAGGAAAAATGGTGAAGTCTCCCTTTAATAGTGAAAGTAACATTTTGGTCATGCAAGATATCTCTGCTCTTATACCTGAAGCCTTTAAAAGTACAGATGACTTTAAAATTGTGCATTAGTGAAAATATTTTTGAGGCCAACAATGTTGCTCCTGAAGTTCAGATCTGGGTTGAGAGCAGGTCTGTGGTCCAGGGGTGACCTGACAGCGATGCCAATAATAAGTCATCATCACTATCAGAAACATGAAGCCTAAAGTCACATGTAGCAACATCTGGAACATCAAAACAAAATATTTTGAACCTTGAGGGAAACTTCAGATCTGCTCTTTTCTCCTTTGCAAACCAAAGTGCTTGATAGTAGTGTTGTTTTACTAATACAGCATGCTGTATGCTACTGTTTAGCTGCTGGCTGGAGTTCAGTTTCCACATCAATCACCAGCACCAATGATGCACCGATGCTAATGTCAAATACTGGGCTGCATCCCAGCAAAAGTCCAGGGCTCGATCCAACGACTATTCCCGTACTGCAACCTGATACCTAAAGCCACGAGAGTGCCAGACTTGTTTTTGTCTGACAGCTCGTCATTGATTTGATCGTTGCTCAAAGTCTGTTTTCAGTAACACAAAAATCACCCAAGTGTGGATATCAGTCCTATCTGGCATGGCAGTATTGTATCTGACAGAGCAGTGATAACTGTGAGAACTGTCACTGGTGTATCGATTTCTCTGCAAAAACAGAAAAACAATTAGTGGGGATGAACGTAGGCTGGAAGTTCAGATGATACAGCTGATTTCTTTTCATGTTAGATGGTGAAATATATGTGTAGTGGTGAGGTGGTGTTAGGGTTCCTGGTGTGTTCCAGCCAGTTCTGTATGGACCATGTGTTTCTTATGTGATTGTTTATCATACATAAACCTACAGAGCATCTAGACTGTTTTTACTACTTCCTCTTCACAACTTGCACCATTTCACTGACTGTTGTCAGTATCTGACAGAAACTGAGCCCCAGACATACTGACCCTCCTGCTAACACTGTCCTGTGTTCATGTTTATACCCCCCCCCCCCCCCCCCAAGAAAGCCCCGAGGCTTCCGCCATGCCCGGTCACGTGTTCTCTAAACCACCCCTCTCTCTTTTTTACCTCACTCTCTCGCGCGCCTGCTCAGTGGCCTGAGAGCAGCATAAAAACTTAGGACATAAATCAGGCTCCCATAAATAATGGCCGCACTTCCCTTTACATCTCCATTGGACTAACAGACAATAAAAACACCAATAAGCAGAGATTGGATCTAATTTATTGCCTCATAAAAACAGACGGAGAGCTCGGCTCGACTTCAGCGACGCAGGCACAGCTGAAAACACTTCAGCTATTACTGTAGAACACACTCAGTGAACGCGAACGAGCTCTGCTGTGGAGCACCCTCTAATTCTAACTGCACTTTAATGGGATCTGGATTTTCTGGTGCACTTTTAGGTTGAAAGTAGAAAAGAACTGTGTTAAAGTAATGGTCAGATGTTACCTTGAGCATGTAGTAGTAACCAGACTGACTGCTGGCTACTACTACTAGTACTACTACTACTAATACTACTACTACTACTACTACTACTAATAATAATAATAATAATAATAATAATAATAATAATAATAATAATGATGATAAAAATAATAACAGTAATTGTAATAGTAATAATAAAATAATAATAGTAGTAATAGTAAACCTGCAAAGCTCAATAGTTTCTAATTCACGGTCTATATTTTATTTATTTATTAACATCAGACATGTTTTACGGGAAAATAGATCTAGTATCATAATCTAAATAAACTGTAATTACAATTGAAATTAAATGTTTCAATTAAGAAACGTTTAAATTTAGCTGCTAAGCTACTAGGTAAAGGGGAAAGACTTTATCTGACCCTATAATTAAAAACAAAACTGTAAAAACAAACAAAAAAAAGAATGAAAAAAGAAAATCATTGAGTGAAAAATAACCTAAAATAGTCTCCAACTTCTGTAGGAGGTCCATGGTCTCCAGTCATGACCAGCAGCTTCTTGATCTTCACCAAACTCCCTTTAAATTTGCCGGAATTTAACAAAAAAACGAATCCAGTTAATAAAAAAACGAACATTAAGATGAGGCAGCCACATGTGAAGCGGTGCGGTGTATTGTGATGCTGCAGCTCAGTCAGCAGCTTGTGTGTGAGCTTGTGTTTGCTATCTGTGTGTGTCTGTGTGTGTGTGTGTTTGCTTTCATGCCGCTTCAGCCTACTCGCTGCCTCGCGCTTTCTACTGCGCTCAATGGCCCTCACTCCCACACACATTTCTGTTTTTTTTTCTGGCTCTTTTTCAGAGTCAAGGGGTGAAGCCAAATGGCATGAGAAAGAGAAGGAGGAGAAGGGGGTGCGCGAGAATAGTTTACATCCAGTTAGTCCTGGTATTTGTCTTTAAATATTGTAGATTGCATATTTGTGTGTGCTGTCTATGTGCGCGCATTTGTGTGCGTAAAAGCGGTGTAAAAATACGCTGGGACTTGGAGAAGAGTGGAGCTGTAGGAGAGAGATTGAGGGGGTACGACCGGAGGTTTTCTTGTTATTTAGGGAGCCAGTGGAGCTGCTGTCAGCCTCTTTGCAGGAAGAGAAAGATTGATCACCGCACTTCTATTTTTTTTTCACTCGGGGCTCTTCGGGCTCTCCAAAAAATATCCTCTGCTAAACTCTCGAATTCCTCATCTTTATAAAAATGTACATGCGCCTCCTGTCAGGTTTGAAGGCCACAACAGCCGCTCACTCACCACGAACATCCATATTACTGCTTTGCTATTATCATTTTTTACTACAAGGAGGAACAGAGAGGCCTGCTGCGCTCTCCCTTCGTTTCTACTGCGACCTCGTAGTGAACTCTCTCTCTCTCTCAGCGTAAACATTTTTAACACACACACACACACACACTACATTGCACTGAGTGAGTAGCTCGTACAAAGAATGCTAGAGCCTGTTCAGAGACTATTTACGAGTGAAATTATTTTTAGATGTTTATCTGGAAAACACGCACTCATGGAAAGCTCCAACAACTGTTATAGCAGAATGAAATATGAAGGACTTACACACCGTCAGGCCCCCTCTCTGTGCCTCTCTTCTCATCTCCTCACAGTTTATATCTAAGTTTCTCTCTCTCTGCTCTGTTAGGAGCCAATCTGCTTCATCTTCTACCACTGAGTACTAAACTTCATCCTCCTCTCCTCCTCAGCTACACCATCTAACAGCCTATCTGTGCTTTTCTGTCTAACTTTGGGATTTCCAGTCTCTGTCACACGTTACAAGATTAATGAGCTGAGTGCTATAAACAGTATTTTTTTTTTAAGGAGCCATATTGTAAACGGCGCTGGCCAGCTCCGTTCACTTGATCTTAACCGTCATTACATCACCCAGAGGACCGAGAGATGCTCTATTGTTTGTGCGTAAAACCGGGCCGAGATGAGCCGATCCGCCGCCCACACTGCGCACATGGCGAACGGCCGCCCTCCAGTTTTTCTCCCCAAATTTCACCCCCCGTGAAGCCCAAACAATAGCAGCTATGCTGTGATGTAGCCCCTCTTTGCCACAGCATTTGGTGGAAAAATAATAATGCTGCTTCCCACAGCAATCGTCGCCGCCAGGCCTGGGCTCTCCATTGGCTGTTTTAGATCACATGACCAGGAATTGGCTGCAATTTCGTCCCATAGTTCTTCAGTTTAGCCTACCCAGGTCCCCATACGCTAGTAATATCACCAATATACACAATTATTATATAGCCACCGCATGTACGCCCTTGCAGCGAAGAGCCTACATGCTCGTGCGTTTTTTTTTCATTTGGTTTTATTTTTTAAAGAAGCCATATTGTGTTGTGTGTGCGCGCGCGTGCATGTGTGCATGTGGGGCTTTTTTTGTGTGTGTTTTTTTTTTATTTTGGGGAAGGGATTGTTCGGGGGGCTCGCCGTTTGAGAGAGAACCCGGTTTGAGGGAGCTATGAATTTTGAATTTGAGAGGGAGATCGGTTTTATAAACAGCCAGCCGTCCCTAGCAGAGTGCCTGACGTCCTTCCCTGCCGTCCTGGAGTCATTTCAAACTTCATCAATCAAGGAGCCGACAGTAATTCCGCCTCCCTTCGAGCACACCATCCCCAGCCTCAGCCCCTGCACAGCCAGCCAGCCGAGACCGGCTGCTAGGAGCCTGCAGAACCGGAGAACCTCAACCACTAATGGCCTCCAGACGCATCACCGAGGCGCCCAGCAGCCTTGCCCGCACGGCCAGGCCCCTGCCCTGTCCACGGCCACCGCGGCCGGTCCGCTGGCCCACGAGTTCCCCTGGATGAAGGAGAAGAAGTCATCCAAGAAGTGCCTCAAGCCTGGAGGCAGCTCGAGCAGTGGCGGATCCATCATTCCCCCCGCCTCATCATCCCCGTCGCCGACTGCCTCCGGGTACGCTTCGGCGGGCATCGAGTCACCCACAGGTCGGTATGGCTGGGATGAGGGAAGCAATATGTGCTTGTGTATTGTGGGAGTGTGAGAAGTGTGCAACCTGATCTTTGAATTTCTGTTTGCATCTTCATTTCACAACGGAGACTGATTGCACACTGCGTGGATTTGTTTAGATGCCATTGTCTTTTTCTTCCTCACTGTGTGTGTGTGTGTGTGTGTGTTGTACAGTGCTGTGATGCAATGTCAACAGGGAAGCCATACCCAGACCACTGCATTATACTGCAGTGCTGTGCACACTCTCTCTTCATGCGTCTCAACATGCAGCCATTAACGTCTCACACACATTTTAAGTGTAATTTAAAGGATCAATATTTTTGTATCAGCTGTGCAGAGTGCAGACCATCCACATGCACATCCTGTTATGTCTGCACTGTCTATAGCCCACATCTCCAGAGAGCATTTTCTTCATATAGAATTATAAATAGTGCATAAAGACGCGCAGAGGATGTTTTTTTTTTTGTTCTTTACCCATCCTGCAGATGATTGCTGCTGCATGTATCATTCAGCTCATTGGGTGGTGTGGTTTCAGATCATCATCATCATCATCAGCAGCAGCAGCAGCAGCAGCAGCATCACCCTGGTATTATATATTCATAACACTGAGATGGTAGCCATATTGGATGGAGGTAGGAAATATCTAGAGAGTGGGGGAGGGGTATGGAGGTTAGGAAACAGACTGCACCCAATCTGATGTTGTAGTTGCTCTGGGTCATTTTTATTTTTTACACTGGCCTCCACGATAATCAACACATTGTTTCCTTTTAGTTTCTCTCTCTCTTTACACACACACACACACGCCCTTGTATGTTTTCCCCTCACTTTCTTGCCCAATTTCCTGCCTTTTCTCTCTCATGAAGCCACTCAGGGTTTTAGTTATGCTTCTGACACATTCGTTTCACGTCCACATTCCCACATTTCCCTGCACATTTCCTCCTATCCTATCACATGATTTATTTCTTTTTATTTTTTATTTCCCTCTCTGTGTGCGTTTGTCTGATCACACACGCTGCAGCCGAGCTCAGCAGGCATCGATGCACTCGAGCCTGTACAGAGGAGGGAAACCCGCTCTGACATTCTGATCATCTGTCTTTATTTGCGCTTTGTTTGGCTTTTCTTTTTTCCTCTTCTTTCGTCTTTTCCAGCACCAAATTGGTTCGCGCTTCCAGTTATGACTTTGGCTGCTACTGTAATTGGAAGGAGATTTTTTTTATGAGACTTTTTGTTTTATTACTGTTTTATTACAGACAGAGGAGAGCCGCGGGATTTGTGCTCCAATGCTGAAGCAGCTTATTTCTTGGCTGGAAATCTTACAAGCAATAAAATTGTAGAGGTTTTATTGGGTTTTCATGAAGTGCATTACAATTTGAAGTTAAACGAAATACAACATTAAAATAAAAATGAGGATAGGATAGCTTTAAATGGCTTTCACGATAAATCCTCCACATAAATTCTCTCCCTTCCTCCTTTATTTGCCTTTGTCCCTGCAGACACGGCCCAGGCGGGTCTGGATGGTGGAGGAGCCGGGTCCCGCCGGCTGCGCACCGCCTACACCAACACGCAGCTGCTGGAGCTGGAGAAGGAGTTCCACTTCAACAAGTACCTATGCCGGCCAAGGAGGGTGGAGATCGCGGCCCTGTTGGATCTGACCGAGCGGCAGGTCAAAGTCTGGTTCCAGAACCGGCGCATGAAACACAAGCGTCAGACCACGCACCACCGGGACGGCAGCGGAGGAGGCCACGAATCCGGAGACCCGGGCGGGTTTGAGCCGCTCGAAGGCACCGATGCGTCATCCCCGTATTCAAACCAGCCGCTGGAGGCATCTGGCACCGGGGAAGCTACAACAGAGGGCGAGACGGGGAGCAGCAATCTGTCTTCGGCCGCAGCTCCCTCCGCCTACGCTAATGACAGCGAGGACAATGCACAGCCCACGCCGGAGGAGGGAGGCCATTTGAGCTGCCACGAATGCCCGCCGCTGCTTGGGGCATCTGGTTCCTCTGACTCCGCTGCGACGCACAACTCCCCGCCTGCGTTCACCGCTGACGCCCCGGTGCTGATGCAGCTGAGCGAGGCCGGGACCACGACAGCAGCGGGACTCTCCGAGCAGCGGGACAGTCCCGCGTCTCTGGGACACTCTGCTCCTGCCGCCGCCTCTTCCTCCTCCTCCTCCTCCGCGCTCCCGGACCTGGCCTTCTTCACCGGGGACGCCTGCCTGTCACCCAGCCTGCAGAGCTCCCTGGACAGCCCGGTGGATTTCTCCGAGGAGGATTTCGACCTGTTCACAAGCACGCTGTGCACCATAGACCTGCAGCACCTCAACTTCTGAGGCCAGCTGAACATGAAGGAAAAATCCAATCCAACACAAATGAGAATGAAGGAGCGGAGGGACAGGAGGCCTGTGTGGATGAACGACCGAGCGGCAACATTCCTGAAACCTTTCTCAATGGAAATCATGAAGCTTTTCAAATATGTGTTACGTCTTCTTCCTGGTTTTATATCGCAGCTATAAAGTAGTTTAAAAGAGATGCGGTTGATTTTATTTATTTTGTTTGTATTTCACACATCGAAGGACGATTAGTTTTTTTCTTTTCACGATCAAAACGTTTTGGGAATTTTCTCTTTCTTTGTCCAAAGTTTCAGGTATTTATTTCCTCCATTGTTTTGGATAATTTCGGTCTCAATTATTAAGCCTTTTCTCAGTGCGTGTGGATTTATTTCCTCTGGTCCATTCTGGTGCAGCTTCACGGATCTTTTCTAACTTCTCAGGAACTGTTCACGGAGTCTGGGTGCAGAGAGCTGGACTGCGATTAGACTGAATGGATTCTCTCTCTTGAGCCACACATGGGAAGAGGGAAGCCCTGCTGAGGACCCGGGTTTTAGATCCTAGTTTATTTATTGAGATTCTTTAATAGTGAAAATCCAAATTATTTATTGTACATATATTTTCATAGTGGAAGAATAATAATAATAAAACACACAAACATTTACGATATGGCCCATGTCGTTCTGTTTTATAGCCTGTTAATTAATGGAGTGCTGAATAGTAGAGAATTACGGCTGGTAGAAAATGTACATTTAACACCAATAGTGCACAATATTTTATAATAAATACCATATTTAATGAACTTTCAAAATATTACTACTACTTTATTTATTATATTAGGCGTGGATTATTTAGCAAATAGCAATGTTTAGTTTTTATAAAATATTTAGGTCCTATATATATATATATATATATATATATATATGTAATTTTTATGTAATTATTATATTATAATATACATTTTGTTTTGTTTTTTTTCTTCAAAATGTATTTTTTTTTTTATTTCTTTTAAATTTAAAACCAGGCTCATAATTTAGACTGCAGATTTTAAATTAATATTAATATTCTTGCTCCTGTCTTTTTCCACACCATGCAGCATATACATACATCCTGATAAAGCCCAGTAAGGCCCAGCATGGTACCACTCAAGTGTATATGCACAGAGATAACACACAGTTAAAAAAGAACTAGTGGAAAAAATAATAATAATAATAATAATAATAATAATAATAATAATAATAATAATAATAATAATAATAATAATCCACTATTTTTCTTGCTGGTTAGCCTGTGGCTCTGTGTAGCAGCTAGCTAATGGTTAGCTACAGAGAAACACTGGAGCCTTTGTGACAGTAGGAGACCCGGAACCAGCCACAGTGGAACTCAAGTCTCCGTGTGGTGTGTGAGCACGGACGTTTAGCTTCACAGGGCACATTCTCTCCCACTGGTAACAGGAACACAGGTTTAAAGCTTTACCAGCAGCTTACTCTGCTGCCACTAGTGTGTGCGGATGCTATGCTAACTAGCCGCTCCTCCGCCCACTGAGTCAAAATGGCGCTGAAGACAAAGCAGGATGTGAACAATGAGCAGTGGCAGCCATTACAAGATGACTGCTCACTGTGACAGGCACGGTGCGTGTGTGTGTGCGTGTGTGTGTGTGTGTGTGTGTGCAGGCAAGCCACAAAGACTGAGGACTCATTTGTTGTTTCTGAATCAAAATAGATGTAAGTCTGTTACATTTAATAGTAATAATAATAATCCTAGTAATAGTAATAATAATAATTAATAATGCCTGCTCATCTGCTGCTTCATCATTTCTGATTGCATGAAACTAAAGACAAACATATAAAATTGGGCATCAATCTGTTCTTTTTTTTTTTTTTTTACATGGCACAGGGTTTTGTGAGCTGCAAACAGCAGTGAGCAGGTTTAAAAAGGGGACATCCCTCACTCCTTCATTTAAACATCACATCCTCAGTGGGACTCCTGAACTGTGACACCTATTACTCCTGTATCTCTGACTGATGATTACATATTAATCAGCGTGATAAAGTCAACATGGCCACTCACTGTCTGTCAGCAAAAGTAATATTGCTCCCATTCTGTTAGAATGATTAAACACGTGAAAGGGCAAACTGAGGGGTTTGCACATGAGCACAAGTTTGAAAGGATGCAGACAGCTGCCATGCAAAGAATGCAGATGAAGAAGAAAAGGTCTTATACGTTTTAGGGAGATCCAGCACCTCTGTTCTGCAGCAGGACATCCCATTGACAACCAGGTGTGTTTTCAGTTTTCACATGAACTTTATGAGTGTTATTACAAAACAACAGTTGTGATGTCACATAATGCAAAAGAGAAGTAGCTTTTTATGGCCATAAAGAAACACCACCACCACCACTACTACTATGGCTACTACTACTAATAATAATAATAATAACAATAATAATAAAAGAAAAGAATACTGGAATAAAAAAATATTATCTAAGTTGAAATTTACTGCAAAAGCTTTTTGCTTTGTTGTTTTCAGTCTATCCCTGCAGACCACAGACAGGTTCTGCAGGATGAGGGTCCAACACTGTATTTGCATCTGAAACCTGCATTTTTTTTTTTTTTTTACAAACTAAAGTTCATACACAATTTGGATGGGTTCAGGTGGCCTTTCTGTGCAGTAAGAAGCCAGAAATGCATCTGCAACAGCTGTGTGCAGGTTCCGGAAAAGATCTTATCTTCGACACTCAGAGGAAAGAATGTTAAACCCACAGTGACATGCTCTTAAAGATCAAATCAAACAGGTATCAGACACAGTTAAAGAGTTTTAAGTACAAAACTTCCTGTGTTTTTACAGAGAGTGTTTTTTTTGGAAAGCTCGAGCCAGACGATGTTTCCTGGAAGCCCTGTTGTCAGGACCCAAAAAGCAGCAAACAACCATTAAACAGTGGAAGAAGCACTCTAAGCATTTAGTTAAGCAAAGGTACTAATACCACAACACAGAAATACATTTTAAGTGTTTCTTAAGTAAAAGTAAGTTAATAGCAAGTGCCTGTAAAAGCACTCTTCATGCAGGATGGCTCATTTCACAACAATAAATGGACTATGGAGCTGACTTCAATACCTCTTACACCGTTTTATAATCATATAAGTGGAATCTAGTAATTAGAACTGTAATTACTTCACTAGAGCTGAGTAACTTGTGAAATCTCACACAGAGGATAAATAAAGTCTTATGATTAGACTGTATTTGTTTATTACAATCAAACAAAAAGTTATCAAATAAACACAGTGAAGTAAAAGAATGAAAAAGCAAACAATTGAAAAACTCCAGTAAAGTAGAAATGACTTGAAATAAATGTACTTAGTTATTTCCCACCCCTGCCATTAAACATGCCCTCAGATGAAACTCGTCACTGGATTTTCTGCAGAACAAAGACAGTGGATATCTTATATTGCCAGTGTCACCTCATCAGGAAGTGATCACAATCATGCTATCATACAGTACGATGAGTACTGTACAGAGAAAGTGGAAGATCTGTGTGGTATACTGTCACTGCAGCACCCTCTCTCTCTCTCTCTCTCTCTCTCCTGTAACCATCCATCGAAGCGTATCATGTAGACAATGAGATTACAGCAGAGTACATCTCTATGCTGGGAGACATATCTCACCTTATGAGTGCCTGTGTGTGTGTGAGGTAGAGATTGTGTGTGTGTGTGTGTGTGTTCCAATAATCTCTCTCTCTCCTGGCTGTCACCGCTTGTCGGCCCGCTGCCACACTGTAATACACGTACTGCTCCTTTATCTCTGGCATCACTGTCGCCATCACTGTTATGATTTCTGCCCGTGTGTTTGTGCGTGTGATATTGCATAACTCGGGTGTGATAGATTATCCACTTAGCTGCAGTGGTGAAAAATGTGAGTGGTGGGTTTTTATCATCCCTGAGCGTCAAGAGGAAACTTTACCCTCACACATGCAGAGACAGTCAGTCCTGCTGCACTGCTGCAGAAAGACACTGCATCCTGGAAATCAAAGTGATGGGACTAAATGGAAGAGCAAAAACTGGTAGGTGGCTTTTATAGACCTTGTGTCTATTTGTTTAATAGACTACCAATATTAATGTAGTAACTTCATAAAACCCACCTACAGAGTTCTAACAAACATTTCTTTGTAACAGCATCTATTTGGTCTATGTTCAGCAGTCATCACATCCACCTGCTTTGCGGATGTGCCAGCAGGATTTGTGACATCACAGCTACTTTGGAAGCCAATTACAGCCCAGTGTGCATCTCATACAAGTGTGATGTGTAAACCTGAATCCTGCAGACCTGAAAACAAACTTAAGTAAAGAAGGAGGTACATTGCCTGTGTAATGCCCAATAGTTGAGTGATTGTAGAAAAACTATGCAAGTATTTTTATAGGAAATAACTATTAATAGATAAGAGATAACATATTTACTTGCAGAATAAATATACATGACTGTCACTAAACACACTGACATTGACTTGTTTGATTATTTCACACGAAAGCACATACACACATTAAAACAAGGTAAGTCTGCATTTCCTCTATTCCTACTGTAAAAAAGACCACAGATGGAGAGATATCAGGTGAGATTTAAAATCTCTCAGGGTGTATGTGCACCACTTTGAAAAAAAAAAAAAACAATATCCATGCTCATGCAGAGGGTTCCTACACACATATTTACATTTTGTACTGTGCATGCTTTTATATGGATATGGACAATGTGACCTGACTCCCAGATTACAGTTTGTGTAAATGCTACCATCAGTCCTACAGTCGACTCAAACACAGATCATTAGCGCTTCGGCCTTTGAAGGTTCCATCAATACCAAGCTGCATGTGTGTGTCTCTATGTGTGTGTGTGACAAAGTTGGATAGTTGTCCCTACACATGCAAAACACATACACACACACACTTACTGTATTGAGTTGTCAGCTAATAGCCTTGAATGATACAAACGCACTCTGTATATGTGTGTGTTGATGCACAAGTCCCCCCCTGGAGTCTGTATCTATTAGGTCAATAAAGAGCCATTCCACAGGATTTACTGGTATTTGCCAAGGGACCACGACAGACAATTGTCAGTCAATCCAACTGCACCAATTAACAGCCAATAAATAGACTGCTGAGTGGTCAACCCAGACCACTAACCAGCAGCCACGGTCTCAAGCAGAAACTACTGCTTAACAACAGAAAATGATCAAGACACAGTTATGAAAGTAAGTTTGAGAGTCTGGAAGAGTTACTAGGATATGTACCATACTAACTGTGTCAAGCTTGGGTGTAGACACCTGAAGTAAAATGCTGATGGTTGGTTAAAACAGTGTCTTTGAAGGAGCTAATGCAGCTTGTAGCCAAGTATATGGTGGAGGATGAGTGGTCAATATCAACACTTTCAGCTTGTAATTGGGAATAAAAACCTTTGTTTTTTTCATGGCAAAAGTTAATCTATTATAAGCCAAAGGTGCAAAGGTGCATCTATAATGGTGTGGGGGTGCATCAGTGACCAGAGTTTGTGTAACTTGCTTATATAGTCCCCTCCAAAAGTACTGTAACAGTGTGGCCAGTTCCTTTATTTTTGTTGTAGACTGAAAATATGTGTATAATAATGTGAATAAGTCTTATAAGTTGCAAATTCTTTACTTGCAATAACTGTTTTAATCCTGTGACCCAATGACATCATCAAACTTTTGCTTTCTTCTTTTGTGATGCTTTTTTCTCTGCAGCCTCTTTCGGTTGTTGTTTGTCTTGGGTGGTTACTCCCTTCAGTCTCTTCTTCAGCATGTGAAATGCTCTATAGGATTTAAGACTGGAGACTAAGTTGTCCCTTCTAAAACCTTTCACTTCTTGTTCCTGGTGGGCTCCTGCTGGTTTTGGGTCCTTATCTTGCTGTGTGATAAAGGATCTACTAATTAGTTTGGTTGCATATTTCTTTAAATTAGCAAACAAAATGTTTCTGTAGACTTCTGAGTTCATTTTGCTGCTGCCATCATATGTTCTACCTTATTTCATCAATGAAGATTATTGAGCATGTCTCAGAAGAAGCCATTTAGCTATGTTTGAAACCATGAGCAGATTCATTCTTTCTCGAAACATTAGCTTTTCCATCACTTTGGTAAAGGTTCATCTTTGTCTCATCAGTCTATAAAGCTTTGTCCTAGAATTTATGAGGCTAATTTCTGTACTTTTTGGTAAATTCCAGCCTGGCCTTTCTATTCTTCTTGCTAATGCTTTCCTCTGCACTTTTGTTCATGAACTTCATGTTAATGTCACTAACAGTTATTTTAGAGACTTTCTTTACAGTTCTCACAATCTTTCTGTTGTCACCTGCTGTTGTCTTCCTTAGTCTACCTGTTCAACATCTGTTGCTTAGTACACCAGTGGTTTCTTTCTTTTTCAGGACAATTCAGATGGTTCTATGGCCAGTGATGCAATGGCTCTAAATGATTTTCTATCTTTTCATAGCTTCACAATGGCTTGCTTTTCCACAATAGACAGCTCTCTGGTTTTTATGTGGGTTACACCTCTTAACTATAAATGCAATGTGAACAGTCATATGTTCCAATACTTTTGCTCACATAAGAAATGCGTGGGTTCAAACTAAAGGTGCAGTCTTCTAAGTTGTTTATTGAATGATGTGAACATCTGGAAATTAAAGGGGAAATGTTGATCTTTTGTCTCATATTCATCCTTTGTGACAATATTAAAAACATGTGATGTAACTACCACAATGCTGTTACCCATTTAGTTCGCTGTATTTACGTAGCACCTGTAGTTTATTTATTTCCCCTAAGGTAAGGGAGGGGGATCAGTTTCAGCAAAGAATAAGGCAAATGTTGATTGATGATCTGTGAAACGATACAAAGTCGAGCCAGAAAGCCTGCTCACATTTAACTGAATACTTACCCTGAGATCAACAGGGTAGACTCCCTTTTTGTAGAGGAGTCTAGTGCAAATTTTAAAAAGTTTAAACTCCATTTTGTACTGTATTTCTTATTTGCTTTATACATTTTAAAACAATGCTTTTTTTTTTTGCATGGGCAGGGTTGTCTAGTATTGTGTTTCAATTAATGTGGCAGATCGCCTGCTGGTTTGTGTGTTCAGTTAAATTCTGTTTATTAACAGCACCAAATCATGAATCAACAAAAGTCATCTCAAGGCACATCACTTTAGTAATGTCATGACGGAATAATTTAGGAAAACATATCCAGCCATATAGATATATATAAAAAACCTGACAAATTCTCTTGAGTAGTACAAGAGTGGAGAAGAAAAACTTGGATCCTGGATCAGGGTGGGTGGTCATCTGACTCGACTGGTTGGGGTTGGGTTTTATGCATATTCCTGTTTGTGTGGGTGATTTTTCATTTTATTTTTATCACACTTGGGTAAGTTGTTTCTTAAGTTTCGAAATTCAAAACAGAATTAATATTGGAATAGTTCTAAATTATACTGATGTTAAATCATGTAATGGACAGTCAATTGGTCGGTTTCACAAAGAAAGAGATGATAATAATCACATACACTGATCTACATTCTTAAAGGAACTGTGGTCTTCACTTTGCAAAGAAAATGTTTTTCAAAATCTTCACATTTAAGTTATTAGTTTCTCCTTACTCTTCAGCTGATGCGAGCTACAGGCATGGACACTATTCTGTGGACATGTTGCACAGATGGACACTAAAAAGCCAGATGATGGTCTCTGACAGAAAGAGGAGCTTGTTTTTGTATGTGACTGAATAATATGAATATGTACAATATGTGTAACCTTGTAAGAAATGTGCACAGAATGTCCAAATCAACAGTACATACCTATGACACATGAATCTTTATTTTCCGTATGTTTCATGTACATGTTACAATGAAATACGTCTTCTGTATTTAGCCCATCCACCCCTCACAGTAAAAAGTCTGCTCGGACTCCAATGTTGAGTTGCATATCTACTCCATGTGAACCTTTGTAGATGTCAATTGGTTTTTAAGGTCTACCATAATGTTAGCTCACGCATTACAGAACGTTTAGCAGAGAACGTTTTACACAGCTTAAAATGCTGCAGTTCTGCAATAAAACCGGGGCTCTGAGATTTGAGATATATTCAGTTTAAAATAGTGATAAAACTTCACCTGGAGCTGCAAAGATTACTTTCATTATCAGTCAAATATGTGATCTATAAATATGTGATCTGCTTGGCCACATAAATACTGATACTGTCAATACAGTAGTTAGACAGTAGTGTTGGCTGAGGACAAACTGGTTTTCCATTAAGCTTCAGCCACCATTTCTAAAGATTTGCAGCCTCTGTGTAAGTTCTATAAGCTGCAGTTCCTCCTACTCCCCACTGGATGTCAGGTCCAAGAAAATTCAGAATGTGTAGAAGTAAATGGAAAATGCTCCTCCAAAAAAACGCTATAGCATCAGTATAAGATATTTATCTCAAGCTGCAGGAAAACGTGCTCTAATGCACACAGCATCTCAGTGTTTTACGCAAAATTTGCCAAATTAGATATGATAGATATAAACAGATATGTTTTCACTCTCTAAAACATTTCCACAAAGGCTGTCAAATTGTTTCATGAAGAGTTGTCTTTTTTTATTATTTTGTTAGTTTATTTGGTTGTGGGATGCAGTTGGTGATTGATTATCAAGGCAAATACAAGAATTACTTTGAAACTGAACTGAATAAAACAAAGAAAATGAAAAGATCGAAACCAACAATGTGATAGTCGATCTCTCATTACTCTCTGACTTGTCTACCCTCTCTCAATGTTTAAAGCCCATTGGTTCCTATTATAAAACAGAATCTTTAAAAACAACCTACAAATAGTTTAAATAGTTTAAAAGTCATGAGGGAAAGACTCGGGAATGTCCAAAGACAACTTGTTACTGATGCTTTTAACCTTTTTACTAAAATGTGTCAGGGACTTTTGTCAGCAGTGGATAAATCCACATTTGGTCTGTGGATATACAGACAATGAAAAACTCCTCTATAGACTGGATCCCCTATATTTAAAAAAAACACAAAATATGAGCTCCAATTTCAAATCCACATACAAATTTGAAGAGATCTTTCTATAACTGGAGACAGTTGTTTGTAGTGCTTCTCCTATACCATGCCGTAGGTGTAAATGTGTCATGTAGATAAGAGCAGCTGAGCTGACAGCATCTTATCAGAGATGGCTGATAGCTGCGAGCCAGCAGAAAAATCTCCTTGAGGTCTGATTTTGCTCTTCTTCTCTTTACTGTTCTCTGCTCTCAGTTATTATCATTCTTTGACTATTGAAAAATTACACAGCTGCTGCTGACCTCTACTCTGTCAACATTTCAACTGATGTTTATTTTACAGTTTTAATCATTATAATTCCAAGTAGTAACTTGACAGATGTACGATGATGCCGACATAGGTCATCTGATGCCCACTAGATGGTGCCGCCAAGAAATCTGTCACTACTGAAATCAATGGCAAATTCTCAAAGAGTACAAAAGACTGTTGTTTCCTGTTGCCCTGCTCTATTTGTATGCTGTATTTCCAACAGTGGCTGGTACTGTGAGGATTTTTATCAGAGCTTACCAGGCGTCGTAAGCTGTTTTGGTTATAATCAGGAGCTGCAAAACGTAATTAAAGGAATGAGAGTTTGTCAGGTGGTTTCTGAACTATATATCTTGAAATCTTTGGGACGGATGTCTATTTTGACAGTTGTACATGTTTTTCCTCATCAGTCTCATAAAGAAGCCTGTATCCTAGATGTTATATTCTGCTAAACTCCTTTCCTTTCCTAGTTATGCTGTGGTGATCGTGTAATTGCTGGATGGATTGTGTTCAGATATAAACTTTTACTGTTTGTTGAATGAGGGGCTATATTTATAAAGGCAGTGGATCTAGGATGCAGTGGGGTGAATGGACTGTCCAAGAAGTCCTCCAATCTAAGCGACCATGGAACAGCTAGACACAAACATAAAAAGTTGGGGGAAAGTAAGCAGCTGACCACACTGATTGGCTGCTGAGTTTTATTTCATTATCCGATTTTTAACTAGATATTTCATTTAAAACACTGCTGTGCTGATACTCCCTTTAGCTTCCATTAGCTGAGATGCATGTGTGTGAGTAAATGTTATTAATAACAGTTAATATATCATGTTATGTGTCAGTATCTGTGGGTCAGATTTCAGAGTTAAAGTAACAACATCAGCATTCTGGATGCACTTCTTCTCTCTTTCTTCCTTTCTGTCAATATCTTTCTTTCACTCTCTCCTGTATCATCTTTCACAATTTTCAGAAAGCCCCTGATCTCATACACACAGATGCACACATCTCTTCATGTTTCCTGGAATACTGGAGTGTAACTTCCTGGTTCTAGGGTCATTTGACCTGCCTGTAGGACAGTAATAGGCAAATACACAGAGGTAGCAAAAGGACAGTAAACATATTAGGCCAGTCTTACTGGTGTATTTCTTTGCAGCAAACGTAGTGCACACAATTTTAAAGAGTATTTTCTAATAATACTTTTAATAAACCTTGATCCTGGACTGTGAGATATTGTGGATGGACAATACATATATGCACACCAAACAGCAACAATTACAGGTGTGGCTCTGAGTTGATCTTTAAATTCCACTCCTGACATGAGACAAGAGAAAAACCAGGCTGGGACCAGAAACTATCGGTCATAAAGTCACAGGAGGTGTTAGTGGTCTTCGGTCATGAAGCAGCATAATCTGTAATATTTGAAACACATTTGTTAAAACATCAATTCAAGCTGCTGGTGGAGAAGATTGGTGTTTTTTTTTCTATCATTTCACCCAGTGATGTTAATGAAAAGAACAAATTCAGGGAAAAAAGTTCAGGACAACAGGACAAGTGCACAAAAAACAATAGAGTATCCAAATATGTGTAAAATATAAATACCTCCCTGTTAGTGCAATAAAGTACATGTTAGTTGTTTCTGGCTATAATATCTAGTAGATAACAGAGAGACAAGTATTAACATGCCATTTAAAATCACAGATCCATTTTTTACAATGGTGATTTCTAAAACTCCAGCCTTACAACATGGATGGGAAAAAATGGCAGAGCTTTTCTTTTTAAGTCTTTTGGGCTGATTAATTTAGGCAACAAGAAAATTATTGCCATTGAATATATGCAAAAACTAAATTTCAGAGACTGTACTCTCAAAATGTGCTCTCTTCTACCCTTTAGACTTGGTTTGTTTTTAAAAGTTTCTATGTCATATAAAAATTCACCACAGTCCAGCAATGAGATGGTACTGAGATGTGCTAAGACACCTACCTTTAGTAAAGTAGAGTGAAATGTCCTCAGATTCCCCATCATTATTATCATTGAATTCTGTATTATTGAATTACAATAATAAATATTTTACATTATTATACAATAATATTATGTGGAACAAACTAAAGAACCAAAATGTAATTTCATCAACCACTTGGACAAAAAAAAATAATTAAACACAGCTTTTATTTTAGGTCTAGCAGGAGCTGTGCCACAGGTTGACTTGGACTTGACTTGATACTTTAGCATTCCTTCTGTACTGTAAAAACTGTAAATTATGTCTCCTGGAATATATAAAGGTTACAAATTGTTCAACCGTACAAACTTGTGTTATCAGCAACTAAAATCATAGATTTAATTGTGCCAACATGTCTGTCTCAAACTTCAACAGAAGTGAGCTAAAATACATGTAGAAGCCAATCAGTGTGCACTTTGGACAGAATAACGGTCCTGGCCTTGTCGTAACTGCTGTATGTAAAGTTGGACACAGTGTATGATGGGTAATCATAACAAGCCGAATAATGAAGGTGGCAGAGTAATGAACTCTGTACTAAAGAACCATACTGTTGTCCACTGAAAGACATCTAGCTTCTTCGGAACACAACCAAGACACAATTCTCAGCCAGGTGCCCATGAGAAAGCTACAGAAAATCCCTTCCTCTGCATTAGCATGAGACTGGAAATCAATCTGCCCTGCTCCACCCAGTCCTCCCTCTCCCTGCCCAGCTAGGTCCAATCTTCAAGATCAAATTACACTGAAGATGCAAAAGTTGTTAATGAAGTGAAAACAATTGAAAATCTCAGACTGACTAAAATATAGATGTCTGTGGGATATAAGAAAATCAGATTCTTCTTATGTTTTGCGTTATAAGTCAATATCTCTATAGCTCATCATTTATGCAGGTTTGCCTGTTTTTCTGTTTTATTTTGATAGTATTATGATACTGTCATATTGTAATACTTTTGGTCTGTTGACTGGGGAAAAAACACTTGATGTGATGATGATGTTTCTTGGTGATGAGCCTGTTTGACTGGATTTGGACTAAATCATTTGCAGATTAATTGGGAATAATGACAGTTACAGTTTAAGAAAGTCTTTCCCTTACCTGAGATGTACAAGGCACTATAGAGGTTCTAATATGTGTAGAAAAGAGTTGGATCGTGTTTCTAAGTCATTGTTGTAAAGGTATCTAAACACCCAGCTCTCACTCTGCTGCTTATGTCATTGTTGAGGAAAAAAGAGACGTATTTCAGCTCTGACTTTTTGACCCCTCCCTCTCTCCTCGTTCTCCTCTCCTGTACTCTCTTCACCACCCAGACAGCCACGTGGGCGTCATTTAATCTTCTTCTTGTCGCACTCTGTTCCTGCAGACTTCCTACCCACTCGCTCTCCATGTCCCTCCTTTCAGTCCCTCACTGATCATTAACCTCGCTCCTTGTCGCACGCCCACGCTGGCCATCCTGATTGCGTTGTGGTGGCGAGGCAGCCTCGCGTCTGCTGTCAGGCCCTTCACAGAGAGTCTGGAGGGGAGAAAATGGATGACAGGTTCACTGGATGTAGTTTCAGTGGGGTTACAAGTAACAAGAAGGCACCCAAACTCTGAAACGCACCACTTCAGTGACACACTGTTCTGTAATTCTATAGACATGAAGAGGTTTTATTCTTATGTTAAAAGAGCAGGAATACATGATTAAAACAGACTCAAACAAATGTAAAAAGTTCTGTCATGTGGACAGTTGCAGCCTATTGTTTTAATCACACACACACACACACACACACAACAAGTACACTGGGGTGTTGTCAGGCCAAACCCTGCTGGACCGGCAGGGCTTGGCCGACCAGAAGGCCTCCTGTCTGCCTTAACCTCATTTCTATAACAGATCAGCTCACTCATTCAATTAGCAAACACACACACTCTCACGTGCACGTTCAACCATCTGAAATCCATGGCTTTCCAAGCCAATTGCAGAAAAGTGAGCTGATTCCCAAACGTCCCCTTGTTCAGGCTCCCTGCGTGATCGATAGAAACCTTCTGATCTATTGAAAGATTTCCTCCGTCCTGTAAAGGAAATGTGCAAAAAAGAAGCAAATCAATAATCTTCAAAGAGACTATTGGTGCTGGTGAAGGAGCGATGGAGGGGAGAAGTTCAGACAAGATGAAAAGTGTGTTTTCATGCAGAGTCAGTCAGCCACATTCAGACAGGTTTAAGATAGTCAGGGCAGAACAGCTTTAGAATCACTGAAGCAACAAGAGCCCACAACTCATTTACAGTCCGAGTTAATAACTGACCTCTCTCACTCATCACTCTATGTTTCCAAGAGTTTGGAGAAACAAACCCAAGGTTAGAAGCAGTCTTTGGTCTCCTGTTTGGGACTTACAGCACGTCAGCGTTACAAACTACAAAAGATCATTAGCTCTGAACATATTAGTCAGCAGTGAATGTTTACAGACAAGCTGGGGTTAACTAGTGATCACAGTGTGCTAGGAATAATAAAGGAATAATAAAGAGTGTTCTTTAGGTGGAGAATTACAGTTTATTGGATTCTTATGTTTGGAGGTTTGACCATCATTAAAATAATGCACTCATTAAACAAACTGCTGACATGTGGTCATGTGCCTGCGAACGAGTATGACAGAGAAGACAGAGTCAGACAAACTCCCAGATCAGTCAAACATCATGTATTTGGGACGTAAAGCTACTGTAAATTAGTTTTGGACATCCTTGTTGAAACGTTGGATTGGAAATGAGTGTCTGGGCTTTATCATGTTCAGAGTAGGTTTTTATTTTCATTCATTTGGAAGGTTGGTTGAAGAGAGAAGATTATTAGTAACACTTTACACAGTGTTTGTCTTGTTTTCTTCTCCCTGCACTCAGACATGACTTCTATGACACAGTGTTGTTAATAATGAAATTCTAATGTAATAAACCACAATTAGCATTTCATTATCTACACTAACATTTGTACTTTGCAGGATAGTTTCAGTATTGATAGATAATGAGAAAACAGGCTCCTGGGCAGAGTCTGTTTTTAGTTTTTTTTCTGTCTTGGATCACTTGGTTTCTATTTTTAGTCAATTTGTTTCTGTTTTGCTGTCACTTTTCTGCTTTACGTATCTGTTTTGGTAGTTTGAATTCTCTTTCTTGTCATTTCGTGCCTCTTTTTACTACCCTGTTTTTGGCCAGTTTGCATCTTTTCTACATTATTTTAAGTCTCTGTTTTGATGATGTGCAACATTTCTCCGATTTCTCTGATTCACATGAACAGACTTTGTTCTCATACTCTGGCCCTGAGGCCCCCTCACCTCCTGGGACACTGACACTGGGCCTGTGGCCAGTAGGAGCGTTCAGTAATTCATAAACAGCAGTAATAGTATCAGTAAGTGATAGTAGTAACAGTAATGCTTGCAGAAGTGAGCCTGTAGTGAACTACAGAAGTACTACATGTACAGTATGCAGGTTTAGATGTTACTGAGTTATTTCTTTCTTCATTTTGCAGGGGGGAGGTCTGGAAGCAGAAGGCTGGCTCACAGCTCCTCTTTTATTCTCTGCCTCTCTCTTTGCTCTGACAGATCCGTGCTGATATCAGATTGATGGGCCGGTTTGATTGAAGTCTCTTTGTCGTGCTGATGTCACGGCGAGTGATGGATGAGGCGTGTGCGCCGATACAAACGCGCGCGCGCGCGCGCCTGCGAACTCCACTCCTGAACCGAAATCGTTCCCCTCCCCTACACACACACACACACACACACACACACACACGCACACACACACACACACACACACACACACGGATTCTGTCGCTCCCGTGAGCGGCTGACAAACTTCTGGCCTGCTGTCACCATAGGCGACGTGACGACGAACCACGTGACCGGCGGCAGAGGTAAGAAAAGAAGTGACACGGAAAACAGAGAGAGCGGAGAGAGAGTACGAGAGGGGAGAGGGTACGGAAAGAGGAGCAAAAAAAAGAGGGTTTGACGGGAAAGAGGCAGCATGGAGGAAGACGCGTAGAGCACAACCTGTGTGGAGGTGAAGAGGTGACTCCTTCTGTTTTCTCGCGGTGTTTCCACTGTCACCCATGAACCTTTGGACACGTTGAGTTGGGCTGATGACAGGCCTCCCGTTTACGCACACGCACTGACAAACACCACAGCAGAGCGCACACCAGGCCTACATGTGTGGTTCGGGTTTGGGGACGTGCAGCGTCCTCCTTCTCGTCCTCCACACTGGAACATTCTGCTCATTTCCACTTTGATTCCTCCTCCATGGTTTTCTGCAATTTTTTCTAGTTTCTCCATTTGTTTCTCAGCCACTTTTATTTTTGGAGATCTTTGTTTCATTCCATGATTTATTTTCGTTCATCATTTCATTATCATGTACTGTATTTACACCTTTTCGTAGTATATTTTGATCTGTATTTTTTTAATTAGTTTTGATTAACGTGCCTTGGGGGGTGCCTTGCTGATCATTTTGAACTTGCCTCTGGTCTGTATGGACAACATGAACTCGTTTGTGGAATACCCCATTTACAACCGACCGGGCACCGCCGCTTATTCTGCGCCCAAACCTGGATACCACCAGCACCATCCTCTGCATCACCATCACCATCCTCTGGACCAGCATCAGAGCTTCTCCGGCGCCTTTCACACGGGGCCCACTAGCTCGCTGTCTCCCGTTAACGGAACGAGAAGTGACGGCACAACTTACACCGGGGATGGGCGGCTGTACGGACCCACCGGAGCGAGCACGGGCGGTGGAGGGGTTCAGGGGGCCACCGGGGCGGCCCAGCATCATCAGCAACATCACCATCTTGAGCAACAACAGCATGAGCAGACGCACAGCGGCTACCACCATCACCCTCATCATCATCAATCCCAAAGCTTACAAAGCGGAATACTGCATCCCTATAATAACGGCAGTAACAGTAGCACCTACACGGACCAGGCGTGTGCTCCAAACTCAGAATATGCTGCCGCCTCGGGAGCTTCCAACACCGTTCACTCACAGTATTTCATGGAGGAGTCTGTAGCGTCCACCTACTATCATCAATCAACCTTTCCCAGCTCGGCCTCCACCATCGGGCCCAGCTACGGGGCCCTGGCCGGGGCCTTCTGCGGGCCTCAGGGCGCTCTGGCAGGGTCACAGTACCCACAGCAGCTCGGTGGGGGTCTGGACGCAGGCTACCTGGGGCTTCCACACGGAGGAGGTTACGGAGAGCTGCCGGTTTCTCTGGATCGAGAGAGGGGGGATGAAGAGGGCCAGCAGGCCGCGCAGGGGCAGACCTTCGACTGGATGAAGGTGAAGAGGAATCCGCCTAAAACAGGTGAGACTCAGCCGGTGCCTCCTGTGCACATATTTGCTTTTCTGAATCCAAATATTACTGAGATGTAGCCTAGGGCCTGCAGTTCCTAACATATCTACATGGAATGGCCTGGTGATGTGGGAGGTTTCAGCTGAAGGCTGAAGGCTGTGGCCTCTTCTACATTTATCATGGGGCTGTCATGGGACATGAAGTGGCTTATTAGACTGGAAGAACGGTCGATTGAAGCTGAACGAGCGAAAAGAGGCCGAGGAAATGCAAAAATATAACATGAATACAGTATAAAGCAAAACTTTATAGCTTTATAGATATAACAACTTTATGTTATTTATGAGATTGCTTTCACTTCTCTGAACCAGTGAAGTCTTAATTATTACTAATTATTTTTTGTTATCATTAAAACAACTATTTGGCCTGAAATTAAGATTTTAACATTATACTGTAAAAATAGCTTTTTATTGGACCATAAATAATGAAAATATTAACAGTACTCTATTTTTTGGCCTGGTAACGTTTAGACTACACCTTCTGCTGTTTAGTAGTGAGATGATATAATGGCGTCTGATGGGAATGTGCCTCCCCACCCAGCCACCCACCCCGTGCTTCTCCTCAGCCCTCCCTCCCTCTCCTCTCTGTTTTTAATGGATATAGCAGAAGTCTGTGCAGTTCTGTTATCTTTTAAAGCACCAGCCCTTATTTTCTCCCCAGTTCGGCCTTTTCCCTTTGTGAGGTGTGACATGTTGGTCTGCAGATAACTTCAGCGCAGATAATGAAACCCATATTGTTCCAGACACAGCCCGGTGATTTAAACCAGAGTCGGACCAAAAGTGGCGCATTACCCTACCTACACATGCTGTAACACAATAAATAACAATGCATTTTTATAATAAAGACATGAACCAGAGGTGGTAAAAGAACAGTACACATAGTCAGTATTCATGTAGGCTAACAGTATAAATACGTGCCTAAAATATCCTACAAGTAGAATTAAAGTACATGCTTTAAAAGTATTTAGTATAATATTTAAAATCTAGTCTACCTCTGTACATTGATAAAAAAGTCCAGATCTGCTTGATAGATTTTCAAAAAATCAGTCAAAAAATAAAAAAATAAAAAAACAGCAACAACAAAAGATAAAGACAGAGAGTTGGTGTGGAACAAAAACAGCAGCTGAAAAAATGGTTTTAACTCTATTATAAATTGTTTATTGGTTCTTTATATTTATTTATTTATTTACATCTGAAGAAAGTAACTAGTGACTAATAATTAAATGTAAGAAAATGTTCTCTTTGACCTGTAGTTAAGTAAATATAAAAGTATATATAATATATATATATAATATTTATAAATCTAGCATGTAAATATATATATATACATATATATATCTGAATTTCTAACAGTGTCACCCCCCACCCCCACCCTCCCTCCAGTCAAAGTGTCTGACTTCGGCCTCGCGGGCGCCCACAACGCCATCCGCACCAACTTCAGCACGCGGCAGCTGACGGAGCTCGAGAAGGAGTTCCACTTCAGCAAGTACCTGACGCGGGCGCGGCGCGTGGAGATCGCTGCCACGCTCGAGCTCAACGAGACCCAGGTGAAGATCTGGTTCCAGAACCGGCGCATGAAGCAGAAGAAGCGCGAGCGCGAGGGCGCGTCCGCCACGGCGCGCTTCTCCTCCTCCGGCACCGACAGCGGCTTCAGCAAAGAGCTGGAGGACACAGACTCCTCTGCGTCCACGTCTCCGAGCGCGTCCTCGAGCTCGGAGTCAGAACCAGTGATGTGAACTATTTACAACAACGTGCTGGATCTCAATCACCCGCCTTATCCATTCCAGTCTCCTACATGTCCCAGAATCCCTTTGGACAGCTCCACTCCGCCACTTTGATTCTTACATTCCCTATTTTTACATGCAGGTGAGAGGAGCTGTTCCACCATGTTAAGTGAATGTAAACCTGGTTTATGCTAAATCAGTTGTTTTCATAGCAGAGTCACGGAGGATTTGATAGAAACATATGTGCCAGGACTTCCAAACCTGCTGCTTTATTCTCCTGCTGTTGACTACTGCACATTCTTGGACAAAGGGATTTCAGGAACTAACCAGTTTCGAACTTTTCCAACCTGGGCTTCATGAACCTACATTGGTCCCCAAGAAAAATGTTTGCATTACACAAAATTATGATCAAATTCTTAAATCTAAACATCTAAACAAGGGAAAAGGACCTTTTGCTCCGAGATAAGTGCTAAAATACCTGCTGTAATAAGAAGCTGTGTCGAAAATCCATCTAGAATGGAAAGACTCTGGTTCCATATTTATGGCCTTTTTTGGAAGTTGGAAGTATCTTTTAACTGTGAAGTGAGCTGGTGTACAGGGTAATGATGATGTTGGGAGGCACTTTGGCATCTTTGCATGTCTGACGAACAGGGTATAATTGTTGTTGGGTTAAGGTGGAGAGCACATTTCCCACTGAATGTTTCCATTGTTCCATTCTGTCATTGTTTTAAACATGAACTGTCATATGACATTAGGTTAAAAAGCATCAAGGGACACTAAAAGTCTTCTCTGAAGGCCTCCACGACTAAAACCATCGGTTTTTGACTTGAAGAATAAAGAGCTCTGATCCATTTTCATCCTGCACACCAGCCTGAGCACAGCCAAGCTACATGAGCCTTAGAGCCAGAAATCCAGGGAGCCTCTGATGGCAGAAATCCACTGTTCTATCTGTTGAACTGTAGCTGTTCGTGTTCCACGTTTGAAGCCTTCTTTATTATTTTTTTATGTTTGAAAGTTTGAAATGTTTTGTGTGAATGTCTCATCCCACACAGCTCTCGCCTTTGCACTATGGGACTACAGGGTAACAAACATTTCGGATGCTGAAACAGAGGGTTCATTATAACCCTCTGGACACACAAGCTCACAAGCATCAGACTGGGATATTCTGCATCCTTAGTGACACTCAGGGGTATGTGTGTGTGTGTGTGTGTGTGTGTACACGTGGTTGATGATGTATAAAGAAAACTACTGAAAATGAAGTCAGCCAGACACAGCTGCCTCCTTACTGAGTGACTGGGAGGTGTATATTTTGCAGCGTGTCCCACGTGAGAATAAATTATTGGACACGTTTTATATTATTGATTGTAGATGTCTGTGAATTGAGGGTTTTATAGCAACAGCCTTTTTTACAGCTGAAAGTCACAATACTTACAAGTTGACAAAATTACAACATGTGAATAGTTTTATTCCTAAATACGACTAAATGTCAGCTGATGTCTGCAAATTGAACAAAAGCTTCAAAATAAATAAGGAGGTAACGTTTCAGAGTACTTCCTAAATCTGAGCTGAGTCCTTCTTCAAAGCAGCTGCTCTAACCGTGATTTGGGTGTAAATCTCTCCACGTGTGTAATCTTGTCTTGGCCTGTACTGTGAACTGTTGTGACTGATGTTTTTTAATGTCTGTTTTGAAATGAGAGCAGACTGACTGAGTTTTATTAGTTCTGCTGCCTTAGAAACACTTCCAATCATGTCTGTTTTTTCTACTGTAATCTACCTCAATTAAAGATTCTTCTGTCAGTCCACTTCAGAGGTGACTTGATTTTTTTAACACTCCTAACCAACCATGAACAGTTTGGTCTGTGATAGACATTTATTTATAAATGAGTTTAATGCTGTTTGATAAAATATTCAATATTTCCGACCAAAAGAGAAGTGTCATTTAGGTGCCAGAAGCACATGCTAACATTCATATAAGTCAGTGAAGCAAAATTGATGGTAAGAGAGTGGTTAAGGCCACAGTAAATGACTTATGTTGATGAAATAAATACAAACAAATATCTGATCAAATAATGATAAATTGCAATGGTGAAAGAAGTATACAGATCATTTGTTTCAAGTAAAAGTACCAGAGTGTAGAAATACTCTCAAAGCCTGCATTCAAAATGGAAAATATAAAAAAAAAATCTGAAAGTGAAGATAGAAAAAAATGTTGATGTGCCTGAAGTAAAAGTACCCTTGATGCAGAATGACTTATTTCAAATCTCCGAATATGATATTATTGGATTTTAGTTACTGATGCATTCATGTGTTCATCACTTTAATACTGCTGCTAGTAACAATGGAGCTTTTTATAATAACTGTTTTTTACAATACACAATATAATGTGAATGTTATATGTTTTTACACTATGTTAGTCATCATTTGGATTACTTTAAATACTTCTCTGTAGCATCTAAACTTCATGTTAGGGATCAATAAAGTTTTATGATAATACATATTAATCTGATTCAGAGAAAGAACAAGTAAACATAGATATTAAACAAGTGTAGTGGAGTAAAAGTATGAGATTTGCCTCTGCAGAGTGTGAAGTGGCAATGTAGTGATGCAGAAATCCCTCAGAATAGTAGTGAAGTACCTACTTAAGTAAATGTGACTAATCCACTAGTGATAATTTGAAGAACTAGAAAGATGACTGTAAATACACAACACAAGATGAACATAACGGGTTCTATTTTATTTCCCGACAAGCCAGTTGAGAATGTAGCTGTTTTTAAGACTTGTTATTTCAAAAAGTCGTTCACGTAAGGAAATACCTCTGATGCCACTTTCCTAAATGTATTCCTGGCAAATTTAGCAGATGGCAAACTTACTAAAATACTCCTCAAGGCTAATATTTGCTAAGATCTGCTTGGAGGATTAATCTGTTGATGAAAGTCAGAGAAGAAGTTTGTGGTGGCCCCAAAACTGTGCACTACACTCCATTAGGTGAAACAGAAGAAGAAAGTGAAGTAGAGGAAGAGGAAATGATGAGGTAGGCACAGGAGCTGCCTGTCTTCCTCCTCACGGGTTAAAGAAACACACCGTTTGATATAACACAACATACAAAGAGCTTCATGCATTTCAATAGCAGGCAGGACTCTCACATTCACATGACTGCATGGACTCTGAATGACCCCTCATACACACACACACACACACACACACACACACACACATTGATGCAGGGCTACAGTGAGGAATGTAGCAGGGCTTTCCAGGTGGCTTACTGACCTGCCGACCTTTAGAGAGCCTCTGGGATATCTAAACATGTAAACACACCCCTCCTCATCATCATCATCACCATCTCCTTCTCCTGTCTTGCTGGTCTGAGGATGATGCCCATCCTGGAGCCTGGGTGGCAAGCTCAGTCATCACCTCATCACACACACACACACACACACACACACACACACACACACACACACACACACACACACACACACACACACACACACACATTCCCTCAGATGCTCTTCCATGGTCACAGCTTTAAAGACATGAGGATTCATTAAGTCAAATAGGTTGAGGCACTCAGCAGGTTCTCTACAGGTCTCCCTACTACTTTCAGCAGTCAGACTACTCAGGATGCTATTTTTATATTTGACTTCTGTGTCTGCAGGTTTTTAACCAATGACAATGTTCTGTATGAATAGATGGATAGATCAGTAAGGTTTGGAATATCCCAAAATGTCTTCACAGTGCCAGAGGTAGTAGAAATCCACAAACTCAATGCTTAATGAAAATACAAGTACTGTTTAATATATTACTCTACCACACTTCAAATTAACTATTGATGGAGAAATGAGTGAAGTTGATTCTGCTGAGAAAATATTTGTGAAAATGTATGAATGTAGCCCAGATTTGTTTGACAAAGTCTGAAGATTATGGCAAATGTATAGTAACTGAGAAAATATCAAAAGGACAAAAATGACAAATATCAGGGTAGCTTGGTTTGGAACAATACTTCAGTACTGAAGCAAACTTATATAAACTCTGGACGTCCTTAGGATTTTCAAACTCTCAGAAAGTTGAACTGAAACTTAAAGCTTCAGTTCACAATTGACCTGCTCTGTTCCATGACCAGGTATCCATATGAACATAGACAGGGGTTTTGCTTGTTGTAACCATTCCTCCTGTTAACACAGACTCAGAGATCACTCTGCAAGATGCTCGCTCTGTAAGTGATGGGCTCTGTGCAAACATGTTTGAAAATGGTTATAAGGCCTATTCACATGAAGTGGTGCCTTTTCAGGACAGAATTCTGTCTTATGTTCCCTCCACTGTAAGTCACCAGAGAAACCCAAAGAGAGAATACTAGACTATAAAGACTTGACATTTGAAAGATCTTCACTTGACTTACTCTGTCAGCTGAAGCATTATATGAGCTGTACATACACAGACTGTGGATTCTGCCTCCCACCACATCCATGGACAGGACCTCAGTAAAGAATCTATTCATGGCCAGTACAAACAGAAGAAATGATTACCACAACAAAGCCTTCTTCAGTGTTCACATATGCACTCTTACAAAAACTATGAACCTGTCATTTAATCTATAAGTGACGTTATCGTGAGATATGACTTATCACTCTAAGGAGTGATGTTTGATGCAAACTGAGCCAAGTGGGTGCCAAGAGTCAACTGGCACCGTTTTTAACCTTCACCGCCACAGACGACTGATGCTCTGTAAGGTTCTAGATTACTGTACAAACTGTCCTGCTCATCTTACGGCTTCCCTCTACTCAAAAACTAGAATGATCTACTGCAGAGAGAAAGAGAGAGAGAGAGAGAGAGAGAGAGAGAGAGAGCTTAAAAAGGGTGGAGATTCTTTCAGGGTGACCTCATACAGTCTGACCCCCAACTCCTGTTTTCCTTTCCATAACTCATCTCAAGTTCAACACAGGGCTGTCTGCCAGCTTGTGTGTGTGTGTGTGTGTGCCCGCACAATGAGCAGTAAAAGATAAAGTGGTGTGGCTACAGTTCAATAGTTCAGAGTCTCAATCAAACAGATGAGTGTGCATACTCGGCCACACATGCACGCACACACACACACACACACACACACACACACACACATTTTACTTACAGTAGCTCTTACACACATATTTATCGTCCATACTCTCAAACAGTGAGTGATGAGTAAGACCTTGATTTCTGATTCGAGCTCAGTGAAAATCTATTTATTGAGCAGATGAACGGCAGACAATCCTTATAAAAGCCTATAGTGTGTGTGAGTTTGTATGTGTGTGTGGCTAATTGGACCCAGATGCTGCTGTGTGTATTTTGATGAGAAAACAATGCCACCATATTTCTGTTGTAAAAAAAAAAGAAAAAAGAAAAGTATTTATTTATTTATTGCAATGGAGAATCAGTTTAATGAGGCTATAAAACTGTTATGGCATCCTCTCTGTTCCACTTGATCCTAATAATAATAATAATAATTAGAAGAATTATTATTAAATATTGGATCAATAGAAATTTGATTTTGAAAGTGTTGTTTTTGTATATCTCATAGAAATGACCATGTGTTTTTTTCCATTGTGATAAATGTGAATAATGACAGTTAAAATTAAACATTTTCAACTTTTCTCGTTTCTTGTACATGTTTCATGGATCCAGAATACAAAAAACAAATAACAGAACTGTTCTCCATTAATCTCTCACTGTGTTCTTGTGTGTGTTACAAATGTCATTTATTTATTTTATTCATGTACATTTATTGTTATGTAAGATTTTTTTTTTTTGTTAATGGACTAAATTCATAAGAATCATAAAACTATAAATCTAAAATTCTAAATAAATAATTATACTATAGACTTTGTTTAATTCACATGTAAGTGTGGATTGACACAGTCTTTCTCTGCTTTTCGTAAATTAGGTGGGAGCAAGTTGCTTGATAAATGTGTTTGGTAATTTCTGTATCATATATAAATTATATAATAACATATATATATATATATATATATTTCCTGATGTACATCTATTCTAAGTGAAGGCAAAACAAAATAGTAATACAAATAATAATAAAACAGACAGCCAAACAACAAGTGACAAATAAACATGTACATTAATAGTCAATATGGTCTGGATCACATTTGTGGTTGTCTATAAAAGCAAAACATAATACATATTAATATAAATATATACCAATGTCTACCTTCTGTCTTCATTTAAAATACTTCGATAGAACTGAATTTTTCTGTTATAGCAAGTCCGTTTGCTTCTTAGCTAGTGGCTGTTTAAGGAAATCAGGATAGCGAGTTTCTAATCACAACACTTACATGTTGAACAGGTTTGAGTTTAATTTAAATTTATGTATAAACTTAAATACCACACTGATAAATAAATAATTGAATGTATCATTTAAATTCAGTATTCTGAATATAAAACACTACTAAACCAAAAATGAGGGGAACACCACAGTGTATTTTTCTTTGATTCTTTAGTGTGTGTGTGTGTGTGTGTGTGTGTGTGTGTGTGTGTGTGCTTGCTGGTTTTTCTCTGCTGGGGTCATCCAGAGTTCAGGAGCTCTCCTCCTCCACTCTGCCCACACATGGGGCTCTGCAGCCCTGCTGAGCTGCTGCCACATCCCACTGACCCTGTCCTGCTGCTCTGTGCGAAAACAAGCCTGGACCTTATATCACCAAATCATAAGACCATTATAAAAACCATCATATGCTCAGGAAAGGTGATAAAAAAAAAAGTGGCTTTAAAAGGGTTCCACAGTCTGCTGACCTGTCCAGTCCTCTGACTATCATGACCGCTGGTGCTCGAACTGGAATACAGGTAGTTGAAACCAAAACAACACACATAACAAACACATATATTATAACAGACACAGTGCAATATCAGCTGGGATAGGCTCCAGCACCCCCACAGCCCTTAAGAGGGACAAGTGGTTAGAATAATGGATGGATGTATGGGCAGTAATTATTGATCTAATTGGCCATGGGTTGTGGAGCTACTTACTGTCTGCTTGCTGTCCTCCCATTTATAACTGACACCAGTGATGACTGCAGTACTGTAATGAACATGTGGGCTAATTATTGTTTTATTATTTACTACATAAATATGAAATGTGATAAAAAAAATAGTTTTCTCCCAATCATGATTTTTTTCTCACTGTATTTGACAGCTGGAATTATCATGTCAGTGTGGGGCTTTTTCTTTTTTACCTTATTATTAGTGTTGTGTGTTTTCTGCCAAGATAAAAACAAAACAAAGACCACCCTGACACTTCACAATGCCACTGGAAAAATGTTTTGGTCTCTTATGGATGAAACCAAACAGTATGTGTGGTGTTAAAAGGAAACATTGAACCAACATGAAAACATCCCTGGATGTTTTGCTGGAAGATCAGCAGAGAAGCTAAATGATGTCTGGGAGGATTTTGCTGCTTTGTTCAGTTTCAGCATGTTTTTTTTTAACTTCCCTCTTAAATGAATTCTCAACATTTGCTGATTATTTTCATATAAATCCATAATCCTGTTGCAATAATGTGCCCAACAAAACAATAACTATGGTTGATGTGGTACAGCGATGTCATGTTGGATTGAGTCATGTTGGACTCACATGTTGAACACAATAATACACACATAATAGGAGGAAAGACAAAAGGTCATGAACCAACAGTGGAACCCATATACTTAAACCTTAAATGATTTTTTTAAAGTGTGTTTGTCAGCAGGCTGCACTGTCGAGGGCAGAGGTCAGATGGGGGAACAGGGAGCAGGAGGTTATCAGGCCAGACATTCCTGTCCATCCAACTCTGAGAAAAGCCAGGAGAGACGAAGAAATGCACATCCCATAACGGACAGTCTACTGTCATCTGGTTGGAGAGTCATTTCAAATGAAAAGAAAATAAATAAGCATTTTAAAACTCTTTTAAAACTCAGAGCCTTTTCCCTCTGTATAAACTATGACTTATCTGTGTGTGTGTGTGTTTGAGAGACAGAGTGAGTGTGTGTGTTTATGTGGAAGACAGGCCTGAACACCTATGACTGTTTGCCTTAGCCAACACAGTGTACCCCGTGACCCTGTGCCCTCACACACACACACACACACACACACACACACACACTCATGCTGTGTTAGCCTTAGATAAACAAGCTATTGTGCCATGTTCTTTCAGCACCCTCTGTGTGTGCGCATGTGTGTTTATGTGCATGTGTTTGAAAGAGAGACTGGGGGAAACAGGAACGGCTAAAGTGCATCAGCTACCCTTAATGCTGGTGCGAGACCGAGGTCACATCTATCACAAGGTGACGACACACACACACACACACACACACACACACAAGCACGCACACACCACTGCAAAATGACAATGGATCAAACTATATTTAATGAACAAACATGTGTGACATGAAATCAATCAGTAATGGGGTAATAATAATTATCTAAGTAGAACTCGCTGTTGACTGAGCAAACACACACACACAGATACACACACAAAAATCATAAATACACAACCTGATGGTAGCAGATAGGAAAAAAACAAACATAAAAAAACCCAGAGCTAATCACCGCCTCAGTCTGATTAATAGATGATACAAAATCTGGTGAATAAAGTTGATAAAACAGCATTTACCTTAACTTAATATGATAGGCAGAAACACCTGTCAATCAATTATCTTCAACAAATCTCATCAATCTCTAAGCCTTCACTCTTAAAGTTAGAGGCTCTTTGCCTCTTTCCACCCAAACACACTGAGTGATTAACATTTAGTAGGAGACATGGGCTGAATTTGGATTTGTAGAGACAAGCTGGGGGATTTCATCTAACTGTGATCCACTCTCCTTTCTGGAGCCAGCATCTAGTGGTCTTTAGTGGAACTGCACCTGATGGAACTTCTGCTGAGATCCACATGGAGCCATAGATAGATAGATACTTTATTGATCCCCAAGGGGAAATTTTGTTGTTGCAGCAGCCATTACACAGAAAACATTTGAACATTAAGTAACAAAATCTACAATGACAATACACAAAACACAGTACAAGAATAACACACAGTATAGACAGTAATGACAACAAAACACCCTGCTGAGAGAATCTGCACTTCAAGCATGGCAGCTGAGTGTGTGTGTCACATGTTCTGGAGTCAGAGGAAATGTTTTAATGAGTGGGGACACACACATAAAGAACACTCAAAAAATGATCAGGCCTAAAACCCCGACTTTATGTAATTTAACTACATAAAGTCATTTCTATTTGTATAATTATTATTTGAGTAAAGATGGCACACTTGGTCTTCTGAAAAGACAACAATCATTTAAAAGTCATTAATAGTCAACAGTCATAAATTAATGGTAATAAACTCAGAGGAGAGGTACAAAGTTATGCCTTGTAGGGGTAATCTGTCTGATTACAACTGATAGTGTCAAAACATAAGAATGAAGACAGAAGAATACAGCTACAGAAATAGATAATTAACTAATTAACTTCTTAAAAATGTGTTTGTTAAAAATTATAATAATAATAATTTACCTAAACATTATTTGGTTTTGTTCTACTTGTGCTTAAGGTGTTATATTCATTCATAACCTCAAGCCAGGTAACTTTGTCTTGCACAGATGGACGATCAGACTTGAGGATGACCCCGGGCCACCCTCTGGACTCTGCCACCTCCACGTCTGTGGAAGTTACAGCATTGATGTTAAGTGTGAGATGTGACAGCATTCATTACTGATATTCATCAGTTCAGCTGGTCAGATATGAGCAGTTGAAGTACACCCTAATACTAGTTCACTGTTTATTCTTTTTGGCAGCAGAGAAAATAGATAAACCGTCAAGGCAACAGAACTCCATTAGCTCCTCTAAACTAATCACTGATGAATACTTAATGCCTCATTTGTTGAATCCCTATAAAAACCAAAGTGAAAAAACAATATGTGCTCAACTATTTCTTAATCCGACAATTATCAATATAGAATTTTATAAGTAGTCTACTGTCAAGCACTTCCATTAAAAACTCATTAAAGTTTAATCAAATGGAAATCCCAGGAAGACCAGTCTGTTACTGTTCTTACGTTGTTGCTTTGAGACAACAAAAAACTAGATCAATATTGATGCCGAACTGTTGACATCATAGACAGATCAGTTCTGTATTTAGATGCTCTTGTGATTGGATCATTTTGATTAATTCTAGTCACAGTACCTGTTCATCTCTGGTCTGTCCAGTTTCCTGAAGGACAGACGATAAGGTCATGACAAAAAAAATGACCGTTGTTCAGCAACAGTTTGACCGCACACCTCGGAGACCTGCCTGGTGAGACACACGCCATTATAAGACCTGGGGTTGCCAGGTGAGAAGACTTTGCTCACCTTTTATTTCTCCACTGCGTCATTGATTGAAATCTTTCCCCATGCCTGCAGGGTCACATTAATGTTGTTTGGTGAGCTGTATGGTTGCCAGATGTGGAGCTCTTCATTCCCCTTTAATGGCTCCAGGTGACACAACACTGAGGTGTTTTGTCATCTTTCTCTGTATCCTTATCGTTGCCAGGTCAGTTTTAAGGTTGCCAGTTTACAGTTCTTCCAGAATCAGTTTGTGACTCACCGCAGAGCTTCTCATTTTGTCTTCTGTTCCTGTCAGCTCCAGCCTTAAAGTTACCAGTTTAACCCCACTACTTGTCACAATACACTGCATGACTTCCCATTTGTCTCCCTGTAGCTGCCGGGTCATTGGTTAATTACCAGGTTTGCAGTAGTCTATCCTCCTTTTATGGCTCCCTGTGACTGAGTTCTGTACTTAGTTTGTTTCCCTCCTCACAGTTATTACTGACATGGGTGACGTTTACATCATTGTTCCTTAAACTATGGTTCAGGGACATGAGAAAGGGTCATGATTGTTGATTCAGCAGGTTGATTCAAGCCCAACATGTCACAGCCCCTGGAGCAGCAAATATAACTTCTTACACTGCTGTCAGATTCATTTGAACATAGACAGACCCCAAGTGATTTTTTAGAGAATTTTTGTTCATATGTGTCTTCAATAGGCTCACTATAAAGGCCTATTTTTAGCATCTTCAGTGGGACAAGGCTATGTACAATGATATCTGATGGTCAAGTTTAACAAGATATGGCAAGGCAGGTTTCCAATGATGAACGTATACCTCTTTACCACGGGAATTTATCTTTCCATACATTTTACAATATGCACAAACACAAGCACAAGCTCAATAAATGAACTGTTTTCTGTGGTACAGTAGTTTATGCAGTTTAGTTGATTTATACATACATATATAGCATCTTCAATGACCCGTGATGATGGCATTTTTTTGTGATTTGGTTTAGTATCACTTCATAATTGAAACCTTTTGGTGTTGACATACTCTAGGCAGTGAATGTTACCCACAAAAACATAGTTAGCAAGGTAGCATATTAACATAACTTGTAGAAGACGGGGTTGAAGGTTTAAGTTTTAAGTATGTTAAGGCAACATACTGCCACTAAAATAAACAGAAAACAGACAAGAGAGAATGAATACTGAGTCTCCTGTGCCAAGTATGGAATATGTGAAGTTGTTCTTCCAGAACAGTCACATAAAGTTTAATAATGGTACATAAATGATGATGTTCATTATGTAAAAAACAGTTCCATACATGCGATGGAGGATTTTCTCACCCTGTCTGTCCTCTTTCACAGGTTGACCTGACACCGTGTCCTGAAAGCATCACCACCACCTTTCATCTATGTGTGTGTGTGTGTGTGTGTGTGGACAGAGATAGCCTAGCCCCTGGGGGTCTGGTTTCATTGAGGTCACTGTGAGGTTGGGCCAAGAGATTCTTGACATTTCTCTCTGCAGCACCTGACCCAGCACGTATCCTGCAGTGTGTGTGTATGTTCGTGTGTCCAGCAGATCCACAAGCCTCTAATTTCAGTGTTTCATGCAGATTATAAGTTCTCACCATGTTACAGTCTGCTGACGGCTGAGACAGTTTTAATATATAGTAATTTTTTCAAAATGTATGACACTGCAGTCATTCACGGCAGAATGACAAACAAGCATCCTGCAGAATTTAATTCAGCTGTCAATTTACAAACACGCTCATTTCCTAATAAAATGTATCAGTACTTCAACAATAGCTTTTCAGTATTGTGCACAGTGGCCCTGGGGTGCAATATCAAAGATGCTTTTGTAAATTAGAAAAATAAATGCTCATACTTTTTAAAGTATGCTTCAAAATGAAAACCATATATCAAATGACAGAAAAAGGTAAACCACAAAGAAGTTAAAAACAGGAGCACTTGCTGTATCACCTATATTGTGAAATTGTATTTGGATTGGAACTGGAATTGGATTTTTGTGGAATATTTTTTCCTTTATTCAGAAAAGGAAAACTGTGCCATGAAAAAATGGGAGTGGTACTTCTCCAAAATGCACTGCTCCTTTCAAAATAAGCATAAAATAAAGTTGCCTGAAACCACAAAAGCTAATGTGGCTATTGCTAAGAACCAATCCAAGTGCTGACGCGCATATCAAATATTAAAAATTTAAATCCAAAGACATGCAGTTGTGTTAATTGGTGAATCTAAATTGCCCATAGGTGTGAATGAGATTGTGAATGTCCCTGTGTGTCAGCCCTGTGATAGACTGGTGACCTGTGCAGGCTGTACCCTGCCTCTCAGCCAGTGACAGCTGGTTTTGGCTCCAGCCCCCTTGCAACCCTTAAAAGGAAAAATGGTTAAGATAACTGATGGAAGGAGAGATGACAATTACAATACAGATAACAATGCCAACATAATTATTAAATTAAATAAGTTAAGACTAACAATTATTTCGATAACACACATAAAATAACAGGTGCAGTATACTGCATGGAAAAAACAATAAAAACTGTGAGTGATACCATCGAGATGACCTTTTAAAAATACCATTGGAGGGAAAATATCTAATAGTAGAGGCAAACTAATCAACAGACCTAACAAGGATGTGGGCACATACACACACACACACACACAGTGGGCAGGAGGCTGACAAACAGTGAGCTACAGGGTTGCATGACTGTATTGTGTGTGTGTGTGTGTAAAGGTCAGAGTGTTAGAGGTTGAAGGGAGGACAAGCAGAGGTGACGCCGCATCTTGTCTGCAACACGGCATGGTGGGAAATCTGAGAACAGAGAAGGAAAAAGAAAGAGAGGTCAGCTTGTCAGCACCATCATGTGGGTTAGAGGAGGGGGGGGGGGGGGGTGCAGAGGTGTGTGTGTCTATGTGTGTGTGTAATAAAAATGGTTTTGCTATTTTGCTGGTGTTCTTATTATCAAAGTAATCATTCTCTCATTTATCGCTATGTGGGAATCACATGCTGTACTGTACATCTGGAAAAAACTGGGCATTGTAGTTTTTAACCCTTATATTATGTTGAAAAAAAATCACATAGGTTATGTTGCGGGTAATTTTGACCCACACTGTGTAAATCCACTCCGAACTGTCAAAAAACTGGGTTTAAACAACTGGATCAACATTTTAAAAACTGACATACAACCAAATGTGATATTGTTTGAAATTTGTTTTTGAAACTATTTAGTTTAGTTTTAGATTTTTAGTGTTCAACATTGTCAATGTTGTCCACATGATGGACATAATGTAACTGCGTGCTTTCTGCAGATGTAATTCTTGCATTTCACACAAGATGTTCTTGTTTTACTGTCCTTTCCGGAGGGACAGACCTGGCATCTCTTCCGTTTCTGTACACCTGTATCCACTGGATCTATTGCAGATTGGATGGATGGCACGAACTTGACTTTTTCAATTATATAATTGTAATTGAAAAATATTGGCCTTCCATTCTTTGACCTGTATACTCCAGCTAATACTAGAATTCCAAAATAAGCATGCAAGTCACTCTGATCCATTGGCTTCCATTTCTCTTGAAATACACGCCTTTCCTCCAAGTTACTCATGGCAAGTATTCTCTATTGGTGGGGATATGAAGAGCTAAACGCGGATTGAATATCATCAACTTGTGTGACTGCAAATCTTGTAGTACCAGGAGTCATTTTGATGACATTGGAAGATGCCAGTCTGCCTCGGCTTAGGTGTGGTGATGTTGACCATTTTATATTGCCATCTTTAGATGTTCATATCCCCTCTGTGGATGATGTTTGCTGCAGTCCTTGGTTTTCGTCTAATGTAGAGACGGCAGCAGACTCCTCCTCTGAATCCTCCTCATAGTAGGAAAATTGGCAGTCAGGATCATCAATAACATTGTCCTCTGGGTCTGATCAGTCCTCTGTCTCTGAAATCTCTTCTTCTTCACTATCCCAGTTAAAAATCAGTGATAAAACTTCTTCAGCTTTAAACCTTCTGGAGCTAATTTTTGGTCTGCTTCTCAAAGAGATGACATGAGAACAGTGACAAGGACAAAGGCAAGAAAGCTTGTCCTGTACACACACCTGGGTCTGTGGGTCTGAATGTTTATTCAGAGGCTATTTAAAACTAAGTACATCAGAGAGACATGTTAATTTTGGATCTGACCAACTTTTTACCCACATAAAAAGTGTCCGGGTCAAAATGACCCACAACATCATCTTTGTATACAAACTCCGCACAGACATTCCAGGACACATCAGAGTGTCCATCTTTTACAAACCATTTAATGACCCCAGATGAGGAAAAGTCATAAGATTTCATGAAGATAAAAAAAGGATAAACAGTACTTTGGTCAACAAAAAAACTGAAATGGGTTAAATTGACCCTTAACATAATATAAGGGTTAACAAATGTTGTGCATTTGTTGGGGACTATTTTCAGCAGTGGATTGATCCACATTTGGTGGATAGAACTGCCAAATGTATGAGGCTGTTTTGGACAGTCAGAACAGTGTACTGGATTTGAGTTCAAATAAATGACAGCGTGGGTGTTTGTGGTTATAAGAGAACATGGAACACAATGCAGCAGCGTGGCACAGAAATGTGTTGTTATTGGACAATAAGGCACAGTGAGCTATTTTTTCAGTGATTCATCATCTTATAAATCAACCTTTTACTTCCCTTACGCCCTCACCCCATTTATTTAGATTGTAGCTATAGCTTGAGTTTTATCAATCCATGTTTTTGATCAGTTCCACTTACTTAGTATTTACATTACCATTTTACAGTTTGCTCAGATGTGTTGTTAGAGAATCATAGTTGGTTGGTTGGATTCACTTGGTGGTTGGTTAAGTCCTGACGAAGATCACTTGAAAGTACTGTAAAAGCAGGCAGTCATGTTACATGCCGTAGCTTTATCATTTCGGACATGACAGTTGAGTAGCTGCCACAGTAGCTGCTCGAAGAAAATAACACAAATGTTTCACAGTGACCCATTCATCGCTTTATGTTGGCTTCCAGAGGAAACATTCCCTCTCTACAGCTCCACAGCATCCATCCTCCTCGTTAAAGCCGGACAGCCCCAGCAGCAAGACACAAAAATCACGCTGGAGTTCAAATTTTGCTCGGAGGCAGGTGAGCCCCACAGTGCAGGTGAGACCCATAGCGCAGCTCATCCACAGGGCTTTGCCACCTCAGCTTCATTTATCACGGAGCTGACACATTCCTGCTGTCTGCCTGAGGCTTACTCACACAGCAGGCTGTTGTACTCCCACACAGTGCCATGCGGTCAAACTGACAACCCTGTTCACTCCAAACAGTGAGTCCATTCTGTTTGTTAGCCAGAGGTGAGAAGCACTGGGATTCAAAGTCAGTGGTTTTTCAGAAGATAGAAGCTGTAACAATTATGAAACTTACAGAAATTTCCACAGATGTCCAAATTGAAAAATATGCCTTAAATACATTTACTGTACAGGTACAGCACTAATGTATAGTATCTGTATACCAAATGTAAGTGTAGTCCCCAAAATGACTACCGGTACTTGTACTTTACAATTCAGAGGAGCTTATTGTACTGTTATTTCATTACATTTATATTGCAGCATGAGTTACATTTTGCCGGGTAGATTTTTATTACAATAGATGTGCTGATGAATAGTATTATGGATCAACGTCCTGTCACTAGAGAAATTGATAAAAACAACCCCACCTTTCCAGCTGCTGTTTTGCAGGTTCTTCACAGACTGAGGTCAGCAAACATTAAAAGAGAAAAGCCTGCAGCGCACACATTTGTTGCTGTTAATTGTGCAAACAAATCCAATTAACATTTCCAACCTGTGTCCTCATCAGAGTTAAAAAGAACAAATGCACGAGGCAAACCCTTACATATCAGCATTAAAAGCATCAAATTCATTGGTGTGCTCGAGTCTTTGCTGTTTTAAATATCCCCTCTGTGTCTGTTTTTGAATACGTCCTTAATACAGTAGACGAGCTACACAGACTAGCTATCTTTTAACATCTTCATACATTCACTTGTTGTTTAATGGTAGAATGTAAATGTTAATAAGTGACTAAGTGATGAGGATGATGTTCATCTTGGCACAAGACAATATTAATTATTATAGTTTCGATCTTATACAGCTTCCTATTAGCACTTTGTAGCCATATGCCGCTGACTATTTCTATATCAGTGGCAAACATGGAAATAAATGTGACACTATGATTGTTGGCAACATAAGATGAACCAAACAACAGCAAGCAAACAAACACATTTAGAATAATTTCAAATAGGGATTAACGTGTTTATTTTAGCATCACTCAGCTTCTCATTGAGATTTCTTAAAGCTCAAAAACCACTTATCGTAAATGAAGTGTGTATTTGGTTGGGACCATCTGATAAGTTCCAATCACTGTTAAATCCTGTGAGTATTAGACAGCTGAGGCTGAATGACTGAGCTCAACATTAAACTGAAACTGTGCAGTAAACCCTGTTAGTGTAAAGCTCTCAGTATGCATCAAACTACCTAGCAGTGTGTTGCCAGACTTGAGCTGAGAGCAGAAATGTAACAATATAGTATGTTTTCGATGGCCTCTTGTCTGTGATTGATTCTGCTGCTCTGCACCACAAACTTCTCAGACCATTTTGAGTTTCACCAAAAAGTGACTCGGGCATTTATTAACACATAAGACCAACATGTTAAACTGTGTGAAAGGTGCAACATACAGTTAGCATCACTGTGAGATTGTCTGTTTCTGTATGTGGTGTCGTGAAAGACTTTTCAGACATATTGCATCTTTACCTCATACTGACTGATTCATTACAAGTTGTGTTCTGCTTCAGCAGTTCATTGTTTATTCTACTCTGGTGACCAATGAGCAGTGAGGAAACCGGGTGTTCCTTCCTGGTTTCAGGTTATTGGCTTGTACACAAAGAGAAAGGCAGATGCTTTGGCACATGTTCTACCAGCAGTAACAGTGCATGTGAAAGAAACTTCACTGGGTGTGTATGGTTTGTGAAGGAGCATTGTCCGTGTAAAAAGCGGCTGTGTGTGTGTGTGTAAGACGGATGAGTGTGTGAATTCATTTGACTTCCTGTGTACCAGTCAGCTGGAAGCTTTTGACCCGATTAACGCTTTTGTGTGTACGAATGTGTGTGTGTGTGTGTGTGTGTGTGTGTGTGTGTGTGTGTGTGTGTGTCCTAATGTGTATCGTGAGGACCAGCATGAATTTTTAACCTTTAAAACATTTTAGCGAGGACATTTTAGCTGGTCCTCACAATAAGAAGGGTTTTCGGGGTTAAGACTAGGTTTTAGGATTAGGATTTAGGTTAGGGTTATGGTAAGGGAGTACATGTGATATATTAAAAATTGATGCAGAGTAGATTAACATGTTCTACATGACAGTAGGGGGCTAGGGAGTGCATTATGTCAATGAGTCAACAGCTAGATGGGGCGTAAGGGTCTTACTCCGCCTGCCTTTGTGCCTTGTATCTCACTGTAAGTCGCTTTGGATAAATGACTAAATGTAAATGTGAGTGTCCTCACAATAACTGTCATACAAAAATGTGTGTCTGTGTGTGTGTGTGCCATCAACACACATCAGGCTTTAGTAGCAGTAGTGTGTGTGTGTGTGTGTGTGTGTGTGTCTGAGTTATAAACCAGATGCTGCTTGCTGTGAAAGACAAGACTGTCTGGCACAAACAGATGAACACCAGCAGGAGGAGAACGAAAGAGACAAAGCGTCATGAGCATCACATCCTAAAATGCAAAGCTGAAGCAGAGTGAGGAGTTTGTATTAGCCCATCAGAGAAAAACATACATGATGGACGTAGTACGACTATGGCAAAGGTGCACATAGTTCACTAAACATCAACATGTGAGCGTTGCTTTCGGAAGCGTATGAGCATTACTCGCTGCAGTCTTACAGAGCTGCTAGAATTTGTTTTGTGTTTTGATTCACAGTAAGATAGGCCCATCTACAACTTACAGGAATCTAGTGTCATTCCTATATTTAATAATGTAGAAGGCACCAATTTAAGGGGGTGTGACAATTTATTGTCTGCATGCAAATAACTGAAAAATAAATGGCATTTATCTCCTCTCTCTCTTTATAGACAGCCACAGATTCTGACTTTACTGCCAACATGAAAGGGGAGAAGGTATCAGGAAGATGTGCACAGGGGCTGAAACGTCACCTGGGCTAGAACAAACATGAGAGACAACAGTTGAGGCTGGTCTTTGTTTGATGTTTGTTTTTGACTCTTCGTGTTGGTTTGGGGGACTTAAACCTGGAGTGGTTGCTTAGCCACATGAGACATCCCACAAGCAGAGCAGCGATAGTGATTATGTGCTATGGTTTGCATAGCACATATTCTCTTCTCACATAAACTCTTCAGTGGAGTTCACTCTGAAGTGCTGTTTGTGCGTTAATATTCCTGTGTATCCTCACAGTTACCTCTTCCCAGTTAACACATTGTCCAATCTGAACCCATGCTGTTGTTGTTATTTGCTTCATAAGTCCGTTTCATTGTAACGCTTTGTAGATAAGACAGAGCATTACCAGCATCTGGTTTCAGTTGATTCTGGGTCTCGTGAAGCAGAGATTTTCTAAATCTCTGAAGCTCCCACCAAATTTCAGCTGTTGTTACAAATGAAACTAAATGCCAACACTGGACAGGCTGAAAGTTCATTCCAGAGAAACAATACTGCTGAGCCAGAATGTGTGTGTGTTTGTGTGTGTGTGTGTGTGTGTGTGTGTGTGTGTGTGTGTGTGTGTGTGTGTGTGTGTGTGTGTGTGTGTGTGTGTAAAGGAGAGGAGTCTCTCTGTCCCTTATGTCTATTGCTGTGCTGTCTCATCAATAACCTTCATATTGACAGGTGAAGGGACATACACACACAGGCAGGGACACCCCCACAGAGTGTGACAACTCTTTGTGTGTGTGTGTGTGTGTGTGTGTGTGTGTGTGTGTGTGTGTGTGTTTACCAGTCTTTCAAAATCAGCAATGTGAATGACGTTTTCAGGTTTAGGAAACATCTCTGTGTGTTAGTGAGCAGGTGGTCAGTCCAGTTTCATTTGCCTTCCCCTCTGTCTCCCTCTCACAGACACACATACATGCACACATACGCACGTAAGTGCACACTGCAGGAACATCTGTCAGGCAGTTTCTTGTTTGCTCTCTCTCGCTTTTCTTTTCTGTGTGCATGTGTGTGCGTGCTTGTGAGACAGTTTTACAGGAGCAATGAAGAAATAGTGAGGGTCACTGTAAAAAATTCTGACCTTTAGTTACTTTAATATGTGTGTGTACTTTGTTGTGGGTAATTAAATGCCAACAGGACAGAGAATCTCATTTGCAGTGAGGGACTTTTGGTCTTTATAGCAGAGTTCCCATGTCAATCACACACGCACACACAAACACACACACACACACACACAAATACACAAGCTAAAAAAAAAGCGAGGACAAAGATGAGCTAATGCGATGCAAGAAGAGGTGTGGATGAAAAAGAAGACACAATTCTATTTGCATATGCAAAGAGGGAAGAGATAGTTTGTGAGGAGAAGTGGAGGAGGGTTCGGAAGGAACAGAAACAAGTTCAGAGAGGTTTGGGAGGAAGATAAGAAGGTAGACAAAGAAGACGTGGAAGATGATTGCAAATGGAAGAAGATGTCACAGAGGGAACAGGGAGAGTATAGGGAGCGGGAGTGTGTGTGTGCAGCAGCTACTCCTGCTGAGTAATCCAAAGTGACAGTTCATTTAAGTGCTAACTCTAATTTCACTTGGTAAACTGACCGAAACCTTCAGCCACTGACGGCCTCCATCACCTTTAGGACTACTGATTATACATACTAGTCGCAGTTACCTGCCAGGTGGACAGTGTTCACATACAGTTAATAATACTGGCACACTTTATGATTCCCTTGGGGAAATTGTGATTGGACAACTGCCAGACACATATTAGCACTACCATGGGGTTACGGTGCCTTGTCCAAGGACACCTTGACAAGTAGCCGAATACGACGAGTAGTACAAACACCACCTAGAGTTGTAGTTCTACTGCTAAACCAGAGAAGAAAATTTTTGTTGTTCTTGGTACATTCTTAAGCAGCTAAGGTACAAATGCAATTCCATTTCTTTATTGAATGTAATCATATTATCATGATGTTTCAATGCAATCTTTTGAATGAATGAAGTGCAACATTTATTTATAGAAAGCAAGGCTCCAGGAGTTGGTTAGGGTGGATGAAGGGCATGTTATGTGCAGGGCTGGTGTACCTGAGACCTGAGGTTAACTCCAGATTTCAGTGTGTGGTTGGGTTTGGGCATGTTAAAGTCAAAGAAACACTGTTGTGCTGTTTAAAAAAATGTTAATAAACATGTTTGTGAAGTAAGTTGATTTTGCATCTATTATGTATGATATTTTATTGTGTTGAACTATTTTGTCTACAACAGATTACTTAACATTATGAGCGCCCGTATACTGTAGTATGCAGTATTGTGCAGCATTTCTCTGTTCATGGGAGAATAGTAGCTCAGAACAGGAGGTTTTCCTTCAATCCAAATAGATATGTGATAAAAGGTTTAGGGCCGGATTGATTGGTTTATTGAACTGTTGTAGAGTGGCTGAGGATCTGGACATTTTCCAGTCAGTTGTGAGAGTTGTTCTGCTCTGTAGAAGAAGGTATGTTAAGATATTCTAGTTTTAACACACAAACAATCTATCACTCTCTCTTCTACTGTCTTATGGTAGGAGTGAGGATGGAGGTGAATGAAGTCACATGAGGAAGGGGAGAGATGATCCAATGTTAATACATTCACACACACAATTAACACTGAGCCTGAGAGGCCATCACATTGTTTGTGTCTGTGTGTGCATGTGTGTGTTTGGGGGGAGTTTGGATTGATATGTGGTCAAATGAAAGAAGAAGGTTGGTGAATCGCGCTTGAATGGAGCTTAATTTACATGCTAATATCTGTGTGTGTGTGTGTGTGTGTGTGTGTGTGTGTGTGTGTGTGTGTGTGTGTGTGTGTGTGTGTGTGTGTGTGTGTGTGTGTGTGTGTGTGTGTGTGTTATAGTGCTGTGGATAATTATTTCAGTCTGGATCAATGGTGGGATAAGGTGACAGTGCCAAAGAGTTGACAGCTTTGGAAAAAGGAAGGTGATTTCTGCCAAATATCCCCAGTGAAGTTGACCAGTAATTCAACCAAAATGTCAAAGCCTGAGTTTCAAACCCTCGTACTCTGACAGGAGAATGACATGAGTGCCACTCAAGTCAGTGATTGGCCGTTTAAAAGATGGTCATTTTCACTTGAAGCCAGCAAAACAGCAGAAGCACATGTGTAATTAATGATGATTATTTTCAATTTACAGTAAAACAAATGACAATTTGTTTACAGGTGGTATGTCATCTCCAGGTCTCTGTTATTATGCATATGTGTATGATATGGAATACTGAGACATAAGTGAAAAAGAGCCACTATAAACATCTATTAGGGACATCCCAAGCCCTTTATACATATAAATTGTGTATGGAGGATCAGGTATGGTTATTGTCCAGAGTTGCTCTTTTACACATGCAGCAGAAAACAGGAGATTGTCCATGTGAGATGTGTTCTCAGTCTGTTTTGTTTTGATGAGGATCAGTCCCTGGGTAGAGCATGCAAAAGGAAACATGACACAAAAACATGAAAATCTAATGTAAATCACAGTGTTTAGTTTACACCACACTGTATCAACACCTGTCTCATGATCAGAAAGATGCGCCCATCTCATTAAATCGAACAGAAAAGCTATAATGCAAGGGTTCATCAGTTCCCCACAGCACGGCTGACTTGCAACTTGGGGTAGTTTGATCCCATTGAGAAGAAGTTGTATTGGGTTATATGTATATTCTATGTTATTAAGATATTTCTGCCATTGCTGACTCAACTGATCACCTACCTTTTAATCAGTCAGTGAATACATCAGTTTCCTTAGTGTGTCTGCTAGTACAGATCAAGTATTGATTTTTCTAATACCACAGATACAGTTTGTAGAACATTAATCTATATCCTCTGTTATTCAAACCTACAATAAGCAGACAAATAGTAAACAGCAACGTCTTTCTACTGACATGCTGGAAGAAGAAATGAGGAGATAGATATTATAATATGGAGACCGTGAGGAGGGACGGTGCTGACTTCTCTGTTGCCATAGCAACTAAAAACACATCACCCATTCCCTTGAACCCCAATCTGCATTTACAGGGAGATTCTATCAGGTCCTGACTCTGGCCAGGATTGTATCCATGACAACCAGCCAGTTACAGCAACAGGAAGAGAGAAATGAGGAGATAGACAGATAGATAGATAGATAGATAGATAGATAGATAGACAGATAGATAGATAGATAGATAGATAGATAGATAGATAGATAGATAGATAGATAGATAGATAGATAGACAGACAGACAGACAGATAGATAGATAGATAGATAGATAGATAGACAGACAGACAGATAGACAGATAGATAGATAGATAGATAGATAGACAGATAGATAGATAGACAGATAGATAGATAGATAGCGAGATAGATAGATAGATAGATAGATAGATAGATAGATAGATAGATAGATAGATAGACAGATAGATAGATAGACAGATAGATAGATAGATAGATAGATAGATAGATAGATAGATAGATAGATAGATAGATAGATAGACAGATAGATAGATAGATAGATAGATAGATAGATAGATAGATAGATAGATAGATCTAGGTCACTGCCCTAACCTCAAAGGAAATTGTGTAAGTCTGTTTGCCTGATACCAAGTGTTGTGTATACAGTACAGTATATGATGCATGTAGTCAATGCAATAGCGTTTGAATATATATATGCACAATGTGTACTTAGATATGTACACCTTGATTGTGTTAATATTTGTCTGTTTTTTATAATGTGTGTTTATTTTCCACAAGGTGACTGAAAGACTAATAATCTCAGGCTTCAGTTGTGTAAATAGCAATTTGTATTACGTGAATATTCATTCTATTTTGATTATTTACAATGTGGGACATTTGTCTAACCAAAATGGTTTGATTTTAAAAAACCTTGGCCTCAAATTGATAGCTTATGGTTTGTCACCTGTCCCAGTTAGTATAAATTCTTTTTTTTATATAAATAACACTGAATATAACAGAACAATAATAATATTAATATCTGTAACAGGTACTCTAAATCAGACACAGTAAAGGTTTCCCCCTGCTGCTACTGACACTGTACTGCAGGAGGGGGCTGGGGGCTGGGCACTCAGCTGGGACCAGGACTGGGGTCGTGTGTGAGGTGCTAAGCCTCCTACTCAGAGACAGCACTCAGAAAAGTCAAGAGCTATCTTCTTTTCTCTGTCACACACACACTGACCCTTAGCTCCTATCATGATAACTAACTGCAACTATCAGAGGACAGCTAGCTACAGCATGCAGGGTTTAATATTTCTCTCTGGATGTTTCACATAGAAACATATTTTGTGTTTCTCATATGTCGTCTTGATGAAATAAACAAGTTTAATGTGATAAATATGATAAATAATGTATTTAATGCATTGATGTAAAATTCACAAACATATGTGTGCTACACTGTAACCTATTGTTTCAAAAACTGTTTTCAAATAGATCATGAAAGAAAGAAAGAAAGAAAGAAAAGAAAGAAAGAAAGAAAGAAAGAGTAAGCGACGGTTCTTATCACCCACATTCTCCAACACTTCACACAACTTTACTGCACAGCCATACCCTAGGGCCCACTTCCATGGCAACACAGTGATGGAGAGAGTGTGGGGCTGATGTCAGGGTCACACAGAGTGTGAAGAGAGGGAGGAGGTGTGTGTGTGTGTGTGTGGAGGCTGTGAACAGGGGAGGTTTTGCTGAACAGATCTGTCAGTACCTCTTTGGACTCTTGCCAAACACACACAGTTCACCATCCCAGCATTGTGTGTGTGTTTGTGTGTGTGTGTGGTGCATCAGTCACTGTTAGCCTGCACCATAAGTTTTCAATCAGAAGGTTAGTCAAACTGAGCTAAACTCAATTTCCCTCCATAAAGTACATCACACAAGTATTATTACACTACATAGTGTCAGTGTTACTGCTGTGTTACTGCAGAGGAAGGGGGATTAAATACAAGTAGTGTTATTCATTTCATAACATTAACAAAACTGGTTCCATTAATCCCCCTAGTAGTAGGTGTAGCTGTGGCACTATTTGTAAAAAATGCACTGGTGTGTGTGTGTGTGTGTGTGTGCATGTGTATGTGCGTCACCAGCATTGTAGTTTGGATTACATTAATTCCCCATAAAGCAAAGATATGTGAGATTGCAAAATACTACACATTGGTTGACACACACACACACACACACAGTCTAACAACCTTACACACTGCACTGCCCCCCGTTGGCTGACTGTGCTAATAGCAGCCACTCTTTCACAAACCTGGACTGAACATCAGTTGTTTACTACTGACGCTAGTACTGCTATAGCCAATCCCAACGCAGCGTTACTTCTGCCACTTATAATTACTCTGTCCTCAGCTACTGCAACTACACTTACATCTGCAGTCATTTCTATTACAACCATTCATTGTTTTATTTTTATGTCTTATTCTGGGGTTACATCTGTTGCCATATTTGTCTATGTGCTTAATCATGGACATAAACTTTAAGATAGGTTGGCAAGTGTCCCTTTAGACTAATTTTGACTTGAACAAGTCCATTGGTTGTTCTAAAATAAACATAATTGCCACTTTTGCCAATCAGTTTAAACTTTGTAATCCACCGTAACAAAGTGGGAAAATGAATTCAAGTTTTTGTAGATTTAATAGGAATGATCTTTCATTTATAAATATATTCAGACGAAATTTGCCAGGTATTAAAACTTTGTGCCTGCCTGTGTGAGTTTCTCAGTTTCTATAAGTTTCCCACATTCAGATTCGGACACTTTATCTTAATCTTCTGACAGATCCTCTTAGTTTCCATCAGATTGGATGGGAAACTGTGATTTCCATCTTCAGGTCTCTCCACAGATGTGGAGATGATGGGGTTTAAATCTGGACTTTGAAGGACAGTCAGAGGCTTGTGCGTGGTCTTGGCTGCTTGCTGCAGGGTGTGCTGAAAACTGAACTGTTGCCTCAGTTCTCAGGTCTCTTGCACTCTGGAGCAGGTTTTCTTCAATAGATCTCTGTATTTAGCTGAATCCAGGGTCAACTTTTTTTTTTCTGCAAAACACTGACATCATCTGTGTGTGATGAGTGTTATTTTGTCTCATCTTCCATATTTGCAGAAGAGCCAACTCTTTTAGCCATAGGATGCTTTGTTACCTCCATTACCAGACTATGGAACCAAAGCGCTTTTCTCACTTGTTTTGTTCATACAGCAGAGATCTCAAGAACAGCTAGTGCCGAGACCACAAGGCCAATCATACTGTTTTATAATATGCTCTAGTGGAACCTTTCCCCAAACCAGTTTTTAATTAAATTGGGGGAAAAAATTTCAGGGCCTCTGGACTTAGAACAGAACCACATTGTTTTCTCTCTCATTTGGTACTAATTACAGAGAAAACATGCTTTTAAGCCCATGAAATATTGAATTAATGTTTTTTAGACCTCAAACATATACATAATTTTGGTGAGTCCTATAAAATGCAACCATAACTTTTGTTTGCTTACATGAAAACTCAACAGAGCCCCTTTAATAAGGTTCTATAGATATGACCAAAGCTTGAAAGCAGCGAAACATTGAGACAACAGAACTTTTCAAATACACAGCAGACATCCAGTAACTACAGTAAAAAGAGACACAGTGGGTGTGCAGGTGAAGACAGACAGAAAGATAATATCGTCTTGTTTGGTTTGGATTTGAGCATGACTATTAATATGCACACACACACTTAGGAATATTTTTTTAACTGCCTCTTGAAAAGAAAAGCAAATGATCACACCCATTTTCTGTCTTTCATCCCCCTCTCTCTCTCCCTCTGGTAACTTTTCATTCTCTCTCTCTTTCTGTGTCTATCATCGGTGTGATAACGAGGTTATAAGAGCTCGTTAACCCCACACTCACACCACAGCTCAACCCGAAACCACAACGGCTGCATGTGTGTCTTTCTCTCGCTCCCTTTCTGTCATCACCTGATTTGAAAATACTTAGCATGAAGTAATATTTGGCTCCAACCGTTTGTGTGTGTTTGTGTAGGAGAGAGAGGGAGAGATGATTCCACATTAGAGTGTTTAACTAAGACTTAGAGACCCTGTACTTGTGTGTGTGTTTTCCCTGGCAGCTTACAATGTCAGTGTGTCAGTGAGTGTTGGCGACCAGGTGTAAAATGCAGCTTCCTTGGCAATAGTATCCAGACAAACACTGAGGATATCTAATCAAAGAAAAGCACAGCCAGTGGCTGTAAAAAAAACCCTTGATGTTATAACGGTATCACTTGTTCACACACTCCTGACCCTGATCGTCCTCGTGAAATCATGTCATCATCATGTGTGTGAGGCCACCTAATGACTGGGTTCTGATCCAGGTTCCGGATTAGAAAAAAATAAGCATTGATAATGTAGAGCTAAATAACATCACACTGAACCAAACACAAAATTCATATACAATATGGATATAACATACGCTAATCAAATAAATACATTTAATGTGATATGGATTTAGACCCACAGAGAATTATCACTATCACTTGATATACTGTCACTACCAGGGGCAGGGCTAGAGGCCTGGTCAGGGGTGGCACATGCCCCCTGGTGCTCCCAAAGCCAGTCTTAAGGTGGTGGGTAGTTGGTTTGTCATTGGAACAGAATTAAAACCTTTTAGCACTAAAAAAACTGACTCAATTTCCGACTGAAATGACAAATAAATGACAATTAGGAAGTAATTAGTTTATTATTTGTGTCAGTCATGCTGACATTTGCACCACTATAATATATTGCTTTATTGTTTTTAGCTAGTTGCAGTTACAATTAGTTTTTATGAATATCACAGTTTGTAAAACTGTATTTAGCCTTTGCTATATTAAATAAATGTGTTAATTATTAGGTAAGTAATAAGTTATATATAAACAATGTATGCTTTCCTAAAAGTACAACCTTACTAGCCTACTATTGGAATAAACATCCTTCCAATGAACACTGTCTACAGTGCAGCAAGAGCGGCATGTTTTAAATATACTAAAAACACTAGAAATCTGCCAAAAAATTGATTTAGCTGAACTAAGCCTTAAATTAGCTCAAAGTTACATTTCCAATTCTCCATGAGTGATCCACTTGGCAAAATGCGGGAAAGAGCCTGAATAACAGTGGGTTTTGTGTGACAAAAAAAAGCAACACTTTCTTGCACGGTTCACATAATTGAGGTAGATTTACAGTGACACATGTCAGTGCGAGAGCCAGCTCCTGATCCACTAATGCAAAATACAAATCAACAATGAGTCAAGCTTTTTCTCGGCTCATGAAACCTTAAAATGAAGTGATGACGCTGCATATCATTCAGCTGGAGACTTATATGTTGAATTGTTATATTTGACTAAACGTTCTGGCCTACAGGTTGGATACTATACAGTAGTTCACATGGAAAATATAAGGGAGGGAAAAAAAAAAACGATGGCATGATAATAGAGCACAATAGCAACATCATTCTTTCCTGTTCCATGTATCATCTTACCACTGCCAGAGGGGTCCTTATTTCAGGTGGAGATGTACTGATAATGCTAGACCACACTGCCTCTAGTGGTCAGCTGTGTGTGTGTGTGTGTGTGTGTGTGTGTGTGTGTGTGTGTGTGTGTGTGTGTGTGTGTGTGTGTGGTTGTGTGTGTGTGTGTGTGTGTGTGTGTGTGTGTGTGATCAGAATCCATAAATTGTATCCTGATCTGTTCTTTCTCACAAGACAGAAAAATGAGATAGATAGATTCCTCCAAAAATCCCACCAGTGGCAATGGAAGACTTATGCCCACACCCCACCCCACAGCCCAACCACCCACCCACACACACACACACCCTTCTACTGTCTGTCACGCTGCACTGCCCTCCACAGTTCAAACACAGGAACTTCTATGCAAACCTTCAGCGTCTGTTCTCATCAACTCCAACCTGATTGGTCAGTTAGTTTCCAGTCAACCAATCAGTAATCAAGAGCTGGATATGAAACAGGGATGGACAGCTTGTTTGTGTGTGTGTGTATATATACCTAGGTATGTATATATGTACATACTGTGTGTGGTTGCACACGTTATACAGATGCTGTGTCCGTACAGCACCCTGCAGTTTATTGCAGGTTTATTTTGGGACTAAATGTATTTATCATAATGAGCCACTTGTTGCACGATTTGCATCAGTGTGAGAGCTGCTGCTGTTTTCAGTGCTGTTGTGTTTTCAGTAGTTTTCCAGGCCATAGCTGGGCTCTTTTGCTGTGAGCTACCTGGTTATTCCATGGTGGACTTGGTTGTGTGTTTATGACTCACAGCTTTGGAATTGGGTGGGGTGCTGTTAACTTAACCATGAAGGAGAGTGTGTGTGTTTGTGTGTGATTGACAGGTGAATGGGTCCGTGAGTTTACCTACTCCTCCTTTCGTTCATTTTCCCCACTCCTTTTATACCTGACCTGTCACCTGCTCCCCTTACACTCCTCTCTATCTCTTACTTTTTTCTTTCTCGCTTTCTCTTTAGTTATGGTTCTACTAGATTATTGAGATCACTTTTTAATTTACAATCAAATTTCACCTCAGTAAAATATATTTTATTACTAAATAAATCTGCCAGGTACACACATTTGAGAAATGTTTATCTTTAACTGACTTGAATGAATTACTACTTCATATGAACATTTTTATTTCCTTTAACATGAATGACTAGTTAAAAATAGTACATCTAGAGCAGGGGTGTCCAATTCTAGTCCTCGAGGTCACTGTCCTGCTTGTTTTGCAACCAGCCCTGCACTTCCAGCTTGTGATTGGCTGAACACACCTGATGCAGGTAATTAGCAGTGGGTAGGGCAGGGATAGTAAGAAAGCTAGCAGGATACTGACCATCAAGGACTGGGATTGGACACCCCTGATCTAGAGCATAATCCTGCAAAATCTCATATATTGTATACACACAGAAGATATAATGGTAATGGTTAAACTCAGTTGAGTGGGGGGGTGGGGGATGGTGGAGGGAGTTATCTCCCTCCAACTTTGTAATTCTTTGTTACACAGTGTGCTGTGAGCAAAACACTTTTGCCACATCGACAAAAGTATGTGGTGTGTTTTGGGTGCTCCGTCTCACCCATAGACTTTCTGCTAGATGCACATTTCCAATGAGTTGGGCACATAAAATATAGTAAAGTATAGGTTAAGTGAAATAAAAAATACTGTAAGTATGTCCTGGAACGGTGCTTTATAAAACTCACATCTAAAACTTGTCTCCTGTGGGAAATGTCTAAACCCATCCAGCCACCCTATCCTCATCCCTGTGTGCCTTAATAAAATACATCGCTGCTCTAGGTGTCAAACACTGACCCACCTGGGTTATTATTGTAGTCCACTATCTCTCTATACGTCTCATACTGACACAAAGGGGGACCTTTAATATTGGTAGGACTTGACAAAGCATCATTATCTGACACCCTGGAAAGAGAACAGGCTGGTTTGACAGAATTCCTGAATGATGAAGCAAAAAAAAAAGGGTTTGTGGTGTTTGAATCTGTCAGGAGGTCCTGCTCATGCTATAATTTGCAAAGTCCGCTTTTCTGGTCCCAAGTTAAATCCATGCGTCCCTAGACCGTTTTCCATATGTCTTGGCTGTTCGGAGTTCTCTTGTTCAGGGTCACTCCATTATGTGTTCTCCAGTATGTTCACTGACCTCCATGTTTGTTTGTCTTTCCCATTATGCCATGCGAAAGAACATAAAGAGTAGTCCAAATTGCTAAAAAGAATGTTGTAAAGAGTGATTTGCAACACAACGAAAGAAATGAGAGAGCAGAATATGACAATTTTCTATCATCACACAAATATTGCGCAAGTCTACAGTAAATCCAACTATGTTTTTTCTTTTTTCTGTTTATTTGCTTTTCTTCTCAACCACTTCTCTCCCTCGCTCTCTCTCTCTCTCTCGCTCAGTCTAACTCTCTTTTGCTCTATCTTTTTATTTTTTTCTCTAGTCGCTGTTGTTCTGCCAATTAAAACAGAACAGTCTTACACATAAGACTGTATTTATAAAAACCTGGCGGCTTTCTGTCTTTATCCTATTTTCTGGAGCCTTCATCAACCCAACCCATGACTGACATGTACAAATATCAAATCTGCAGTCTTTGGGTCTTGTAGCCATTTACAAACTGTCATTTACTGAGTAAGAATCAGAGCAGTAAATAAAATACAGGTCAGATGGTATCTGACCATCTGACTGGGTATAAATCCTGCTTAACACAGATTTATGAGGCGGGCAATGTTAGCTTATCAGCCTGCTTATGATGTGTGCATGCATTTTTCAGTTATTAGTAGCTTGAGGTTGCCTTTTGGCAGAGGTGCTAAGAAATAAAGCACATTTCTTCAGTTGATGCATTTTACTTTTACTCCCCTACATATCAGACATGTACCACCTTTACCAACTGCTCTGTTTATTGCACAATCCGTAGGTAACAACACATTTAAGTTAGAATTTTCAGCTTTGAGAATTTCTTAGTCTTAATTCTTTGAACTTTTGGAACACGTAACATTTAGAACATTAGTACTTTAGTACTAACACTACTTGTTTGTGTGCTATGACCAGTGGAGATTTTTTTGTAGGCAAATATTATTAATTTATTATTATTAATTAATCATATGTAGTGTTACTCACCAAGATGGTTCGTACTATATATCCTTCCTGTTCTGTTTCTTTTCTGGTGCACTGCTGCTCTTCCTGTATGTTACCGCTACTCATGAATCTGCTGAACAGTGTGTATTACTGTGAAGCGCATGACCCACATGTGTACTTGTCTGTGTCTTTAAAGATCATTTTCATCTGTAGCACCTCGGCACATGATTATTAAATGATACACATAGTGACAAAACAGCATTAAACAAATTAAACAAACAAGACATGAAACACAATTTGAAATGATACATCAGCTGCTTAGACTAAGTTACTGTGGAAGCTACATCTAAAAGCCTGGCCAAAAGTCTAATCATTAACCCCTCTTATCCCTCGTACTGTAGCTATTCTAGTCCTGCTAATATTTGTCAGTTATGCCAAAACAAAAAGAAAATTGCCAATTTTTAACCTTGAATCCTATCCTATCCCCAAACAAGCAGATAGTCAGCATGGCTCATCTTTAGATCTGCTCAGGCTAAGCTACAGTGTCAGGCCAATTAGGCTTGACTGGTGATTTCATCACAGGCACAAGCAAACCCAAATGGTAAATGGTCTTCACTTATATAGCGCTTTTCTACCGTTCTTTACACTGCGTTTCATTCACCCATTCACACACACTCACACCGATGGCAGAGCTGCTATGCAGCTGACCTGACTCACCAGGTTCAACTTGGGGTTCAGTATCTTGCCCAAGGACACTTTGGCATGTGACATGGCAGCTGGGAATCGAACCACCAATGCTGTGATTAGCAGATAACTACTCTACCTATTGAACAACACCCAAATACAAATACATAATAAATTCAGTGAAAGTGCTGGTAAATCTACAGGGTCATCAGGTTGGACAATGCTTTAGTAACTGGTGTTGTAAACCTACATTTACCGTCCACCTCTGAATATAGTCCTCACCAAATTTAAGCCCTGTTGTCACATTAGATATTGTGTAATAAAAAATGAAACAAAGTAAAAGCATATAGGTTTGAAAATGGGCTGTGTAGCCTACGTGGTCACGCAGCATTTTATTTTTAATAGGGAGCTCCAGATGAAAATGAAGTTGGTTTTATTTGTCATGAAGGAAGTTGATAGTTGAGGAATAAAAAAAGCCACAGTATCTAAGTAAGAATGTTTAGATACATTTCTAGTGGTCTTCTTCAGCAAAGTAAATGGTAAGTGGTCTACCTATTAAGCCACAGCTATCCCAAGTAAGCTTGATTCCACTTCTTTCTCACTCTCCACCAGACTGAAATGTATGGTGAGAACTATAAAAATCACTACTTGAGTAAATTACTTGATTTCAAGGCCAGAATAGAAACAAGTTTTTAGCTTTATTTTGTTTTTATCCTCAACAATTTTAATTGTAAGGCAAGATGGCGTCTTGTTTGTACCTTTATTGTTGTCAACTAAATCTCACCCCCAGGACCCTGCAGCAACTCCACTGTATCAACACTGTGACCCTGTTGTGATACCACGGTGACATCCTGATGACATCACTGTGAAATGAAAACCCCTTATGAAATACACTTATCAGAGTCAGTTTATGCCCCACTGTAGCCCCCACCTCCCCTGGCCCCAACACCACCACCACCACTGCCAATCAGGACCTTAGTTCATTTTTCCCCCTGGAGGGGGATTCTTCAAAGAGAATTGTGATCAGCTCGTGTGAGCGAGGCATTCTTTGATCCTGAGCCCGCATCCTCCCGGCATTTCCACCCCGCTCGCCGTGGGAACGTTCTCCCTCGACCTGCGACCTCGTCCACATCTGGCCTGTGAGCTCACAGCTTCCTCAGCACTTTGATCACATTCTAATGAGTCATGTGACCACACCCTGGCCTCGAGGACGGAAAGAGAGTCAAGCAGGTGTGCAGTGGACGCTCTGAGTACAATGTGTGTATGTATGTGTGTTCACATTTTTATATATGATGTGTCAGGTGGATCAACAAGAGAAGCTGCAATCTTGGCTGACACATTGACCTTTTACACAGTGATCAGCTTGTTGCTATGACGATGATGCAGAGCTGTTTCGCATTTCCATTTAGTTCATGTTTCTTTTGATGTGCTGGGAACTGGAAGGAGACCAGTACAAACACTCAACTACTAGTCACACTTGCACACAAATAAACTGTACCTGTATTCTCAAGAATAGGCTGCACCACTATTCTCTAGTCTGTGTATTTCTATGCATTAATTTCTGTATTTGTATAGTTCTACATACATGAGCATGGCATGGCTGTGTGTGTGTGTATGTCAACAGCGAGCCAGCAACGTGTCATGGTGACATCATCACGCAATGCCCCTCTCCTCTCCAACCTGTCGTGACGTGAATGCCAAACGAGCAGTTTTTTTTTTTTTTTTGCTTTAATCTCAGACTTACGTCATCTTTTAGTGAAGGAGGGGCAAAAAGGTACTTGCCCCCCACCTCCCCACCTTGTTATATCCTTCAGTGCCCTGTAGCTCATCCCAACACTGCCCCCTGGCGTCTTATCTGCGTGACTCTATCATCGTCATCCTCTCTTTCACCTTTGCTCTTCATTTTTTTTGTCTTTCCCTTTTGTGTCGCCCTCCCTCTTAGTAAATACGGTTTGTCTTTACCTGTTTCCTTTGCTGGTGTCCTTTTCCAGACAGTACTTGCATCCTCATTCTCCTCCTCTTTCCTCCATTTTCTCTTTGTTTGTCTCTCCATCTCCTACCTCACTATCTCCTTTTCTCTCCTGACCTGACGATTTTTCCTCCACTCTTTCTCTATGACTTATCCCTTTTGCCTTTTTCTCTCCTCTCGTCTCCTCTCAGGGTTAGGTCACAGGGAGGTCAGAGTTTGGATGGAGTTCACTGTCTCTTCCCTTCAGCCAATGACTGATCACTTCCTTTTTAGACTGGAGAGACAAATGAACAGTATGTGTGTGCGTGCGTCCATGTAAGAGGGTGCTCGCCCAAACGGGCAGGTGCATGTGTGAGAGAAGCAGAGGAATCTGAATAACTGTTGAAAATAAAGGAACGTAAAAATGTTATCCACATTAATAAAAGTCCACAAAAGAAAAAATAACTGTTAATTTACACTACTATCAAAAAAACAAATTTAACCATAATCAGCTCCTAATACTTCCAAAATCAGTCTCAGAAACACAATGTCTTCTATATCTATTTTCTACATCTCTATATTTGTGTACTATATTAGCAGAATAAAACTGCTTAGGTTTCCAGGAACAGTGCTGCAGACATAGGCTCTGTGGCACTGTGTTGTATGAATGTTGTCTACACACACATATATATATATATATATATATATATATATATATATATATATATATGTATGTATATATATATATATATATATATATATATATGTATGTATATAAATCATATTATATATATTCATATATGTATATGTATGTATACAACATTCATATGTGTGTGTGTGTGTGTGTGTGTGTGTATCAGCCCCCTGTTGCCCCCTTGATGACCCAGTTAGTGGTTCAAGTTTAGTTCAGGAGTTCACAGCATGTTCACTGTGTATTGAGTATTTGTGTGTGTGTCTGTGTGTGTGTGTGTGTGTGTATGTGTGTATGTGTGTATGACCACAAAAAGGAAAAACAATCATTTGCTGCTGACTTCTCAAAAAGGTCCTACAAACAACACACACACACGCTGATCACATGCAGAATGGTGCAGTGTAAGAGTGAGTCGGTTAAATGCTGCCGCAGCATTGCAGCAGCCGGATTCTCCAGCATGACAAAAATATATATACCACGACCAGTAGACTGTACGGTATATATGTAGGGTAAGATGATTTTGGTGATTTGGAAAATAAAGTGGATTTCCATAGACAATAGGAGAAGGATACAATGGGTTTGATGTTAAATTGGAATACAAATACATGGAAACTGTGTAACAAACATGAATGTCAGGATAGTAATGAATAAAATATATAATAATATTTTTTTCAATTTAGGGCTAAATTGGATACAGACAGTCATCATATAGATGATTTGGGGACAAGACTATAATGATTTAGTATAGTACAGAGTATTATATTTCAATGTTGTGTTTATACATTTATTTATTTATTTTCAATATCAATTTTAAATTAAATATTTTTACATTACAATGATTAGTATGATGTATTTTTTTAACATGCATTTTTCCTTGTTGGCTATTTCTTAGTATTATATATTTGTTCCACATTATATTTGGAGCTGTTATTCTGCAACTGTAATTCAACCAGAATGAAAATGATGAGACGTAATAAAATTATTACTGTTTTTATTGCACTAGATGTTAATAATGTCATTTGATTTTTATTTAATAATATTAATAATATATATATATAACATTTGTTTTCCTTTTAATATTTAATTGAAAGGTATTCTTTGTAAATTATTATTTACATTTATTTTTTTATACTTGTTGCATATATTTGTTTTACATGCACAATTTTACAAAATTAAGATTATATTTCATTTTCTTTTTATATAAATGTTTCCAGTTATATTATTTTACATGTGTTATATTTCAGGTAATTGGTAGATGCTTTTATCTGAAGCAACTTACATGTGAGATACAAGGTACAAGGCAGGCAGGGTAAGCGTAAGGAGGGCTGCAATCTTACATATTTTACATTACATGTTATTGTATCAAATATTATTTTAATATAATACAAATATAGTTTGGTTTGATCTTGTTCAAAATTGTAAATAGAGGTTGAAGATGATCAGTGATGATTTAGAAATAACTTTTTCCAACCATACATATATACGTGTGTGTGTGTGTGTGTGTGTGTCTGGAATGACATACAGTCACAAATCTGGCTGTATGGGTGTGTGTGTTTATTGTCTTCTGTTTTTTGCAATAGTCACAAACACACACAGCGTACCCACTAAATGTGGCTCTGATCCCAAAGCACCTGAAACCAGTTTACCTCCCACTGAGAGAGAGAGAGAGCAAGAGCGACGAAAAGAGACAGATGAAAACAAATGAAGGTGCCCGAAACAGGAAGAGAGAGAGAGGAAGGAGGAAAGCAACAATAAAGGCCAGATGAAGGATTGACAGAACAACAGAGAGAGAGGGTTAAACACAGTTCAAGGGTTCAATTTATGTTCATGCTCACACACACACACACACACACACACACACGCAGACACATGCTAACACACATGCTAAACCACACACACTCTAGTGTGTGGTACCACTCTAGTCTATTATCAGGTAGTTAACTGATGGGAAACAATCTCACTTTTAAGTGTTTGAGGGCGCGCACATATGCGTGTGTATTCATAAGTATGTGCACATGCCTGCAGAGGCCTTGGCAGAGATTGCTTTCTATGCATGTGTGTATGAGAGTACATGCACAGTTTAACCCCAGGAGGTTGCCAGTTTTAGTGCTTGGTGTACTTTATTCTCATAATGAGTCTCACACGTGCACGTTTGTTTGTGTGTGTGTGTGTGTGTGTGTGTGTGTGAGAGAGAGAGAGAGAGAGAGAGAGAGACAGTGTGTGTGTGTGTGCTTGTGTGTACCCTGTCACAATAGGAGCTCCATCTGTTGGCGTCACTTGGTTACAAATTTGGTGTCACCCGCCCCAGTGGAGACGAGACACACACACACTGAGCTGTATGATAATGTGAACTTAGTTTCACCCGAAAATGCAGCATTTGACCTGAACACGTACTCTGCTTCACTCCTCCCTCTCCTGTCTCTGCCTTCTTCTTCCTCTCATTTCTATTTCTCCTCCTTCTCTTCTTCCATTTTGCATACAAAGAAAATTATGACAACAAATCCTATTATGTTTCACCTCTCCTCCGATCCCTTGTTCTGATAAGAGAGAAAGAACAGAAAAAAAAATAGCCACAGGAAGGTCAAGTTTACCCTCTGTCTCCATGGTGAAAGGATCCAGCCAAAAGGTCAGACAGGTCACTTTTACCACAGTAGTTTCTCGTCAGTGCTTCACATCACCTTGCATTCTCTCTGCATCCATTGTGTCCTTTCTTCTGGGACCTCTTGGAGCATGGTTTACCAGTCACTGGACTTATTACTTTAGATTTACTTGGGTAAAGGCTGCCAGTCCCAAAATGAGTCCATATTATGTCCTTCTGGGGCTTTAAAAACAGGTCCCCAGAGTCCCTAAAATGTGCCTGTACATTTTCATGCTGAAAACTGTGTAGATCATAGTGAGCAGTGTGTGTGTGGAAAGAAGTGGTGGTGCTGCTACAGTGGTGGTGTAGCGGTTAACACTGTGGTCTCACAGCAAGAAGGACCCTGGTTTGATACACTTTCTGTGTGGAGTTTACATGTTCTCCTGTGTGGGTTCTTGCCGGGTACTCCGGCTTCCTCCCACCTCCAGAGTCATGCATGTTGGATTAATTAATGGGTGACTTGCCCATAAGTGTGACTGTAAGTGTGAATGGTTGTCTGTCTCTCTATGTCTGCCCTGCGATGGACTGGTGACCTGTCCAGGGTGTACCCTGCCTCTCGCCCGGTGATAGCTTAAGGCTCCTGCACTCCAGGGACTCTTGAGTGGGCAGGCGGTTAAAAAATGGATGAATGGATGGAGGAAGAACAAAGTTATTATCTGAAGGTTAAAGTAAAATTTGTGTTAAGTTTGGATTACATCACAATATTAGCAATATTAGTGATTGTCCCCACTAAGCTTGGGGGTTGGAGGTTATCATTGATGATCTTCTGAACTTTTTTCACCACACCTCCTCTGTCTCAAGGGCATGCAAGTTTCCCCTTCTCAACATCAGAAAGATCAGACCCTGCCTTTCAGACTAAGTAAATATGATGATCATTACATGACACAACATGAGCATCAATGTAGGGTCCACAGGGATTGTTCCAATTAAGTCTGCCAGAAACTTGGGGGTGGTCATTGATGATCAACTGAGCTTTACAGACCACATCTCCTCTGTCTAAAGGGCATGTAGATTTGCCCTTTTCACCATCAGAAAGATCAGACCCTGCCTTTCGGACTATACAACACAACTCATTATGCAGACACTGGTCATGTCTTATCTCGACTACTGCGATGTGGTTACCAGCATGTTCCATCAAACCCCTCCAGATGATCTAAAGTGCAAAAGCACACATATTATGCCACTTTTCAGATCTCTGCACTGGCTTCCTGTCGCTGCCCGCTTCAGGTTCAAAGCCCTGACCCTTGCCTACAGAGTGGTCAACCTAACAGCACCTACCCACTTGAGCCTCCTCATACAGTCCCTCCCATCTGCTGCACACTGCCAGTGACTCACTTCAAAAGCTCCTAGGCCAAGTTCTTCAGCTCAGTGGTTCCACGATAGTGGAATGACCTTTCTACATCTGCATGCTCAGCAGCCTCACTCCCAAATTTCAAAAACATGCTGCAAACAGAACTCTTCCCCAAAGTTCTCTCGTACTTAAATCTTAAAAAAAACTAAAAACAACTTGCACTTACACCCCATGAAACAATAACAGTACTTCCTAGAGCACTTTACTGAAATGTTTTTATTTCTTGGCTTAGATATTTTGCCTTGCACCTTACTAAGTCGCTTTAAATAAAAGCATCTGTCAAATGACTAAATGTAATGTAATGCAATGATTAAAATGCTAAGTAGCAGTATTATAGAAAATTCACTGTGTTAAAACATAGTCAAATGAAAGCCAGACCAGCATCATCTGACTCCATATCCATTTATCACTTCATACTTGGACACCTTAATCTAATTACTATCAGTTTTAAACATCAACAAAAAAAGTGTTTTGAAAAGTCCCTGGGCCTGAAAAAAGGGACAATCATGTCTGCCGTGAATCTAAACACAAAGAATAACCACCAACACAGAAAAGGCGCGATGCACCATAAATTATGATGCTATGGATGATGATGGTGATTTACCATGTGATCAGAGCTGAAGAAATGTGGTATTAGACATAATGACATACACAAGATGCTAGCCATAGACAAACAGCATGTCAGGTTTTATTTACTAAGAACTGTGTATAGCACAGTACATATAGTATTTAAATGCCTTTGTAAATATGCATATCATCTATGGATGGATATATACATACTTTTGTTTACTGCACATATGCAATTAAGCAGAATAAGGTCCAGGTTAACCTCTCCAACACATACAGAGTCTCTGTTGGTGCAGTACACTCAGTATGTTTGTTCAGGACCATGCAAAATAGACAATAGGCAGCAGATGCAAACGTGTTGTCGCCTGCTGATTTGACTTGACAGGCTAAACAGCCAGATAGCTTTGTACTGCTGAGGAAACACTCATTTGAATGGTAACAAGTTGACTTTGCCTTTTAGTGCAGCTGCTGGCTACACTATCCTACAAAACAGGCACTGTCTAAATGAGGTTGTGAATGAAAAATTGTGGGAACATAAGTTTGTGTTTGATCTGTGTTACGGACAGAGAAAAGGAACAAAGTCTTTCTGTGTTTAATATCTCTGTCAATCCGGAGGAGGTTGACCAAACACAATGCTCATTTACATTCATCCATTTCCACACATTCCACACATTTTCCACACAGCTGGTCTCTTCTGGTAGCCACAAAGCAGCACTGCTGCAGTAGCTGCAGTGGGTCAAAGCCACATGGATGAATATGTGTTGTCATATCTGAGGAGATATTTTCTATTTTGTTGGATAATGTAACCTAAAAACCAGTCACAAAGCTTGCTGGCTGTTTAGTTTGGAGAGTGAAAGTTCATATGTAGACATGAATTAAAAGTCTGACTACTGCATTTTGAATTTATTGATTGTTTTTTTTATTAGTTTTAAAATGTTGAAGTTGAAATTGAAGATGCAGAATGTTTAAAATTAAAAGCATGTATAACAGTCTGAAATTTAGCAAATCTTTGTAATAGTTCTAAGATGGTAAAAACAACAACTGTACTACAGTACAGTACTACACTGTACTACAGTACTAGTACTGATGTGTGTGTCATCCAGGAACTTGCTATACACTCCGGCCACAGGAGGCCGCGCATTGGAACCAAGAGGAACCCAGGACCCACTGTGCCAGCATGAGGTCTGACAACCGCTCTGAAGATTTAATCCCAGTATCTGACAGCAGTCAAGGTATTGTTGGCTGTGCCATGGAGGTCTATGCAGCACTCCAAGAATATGCCTTCCCAGACTCCATTACCGACCCCTCAACAAATAAGTCAAGCTTGATAGTGCGGCGATAATGTTCACCATGGCATCTCCAAACTCTTTCACCCTGTCACATGTTCTCAGGGGGAACCTGCTCTTATCATCTGTGAAGAGAATTTATTTATCATGTAATTCTTCATTTTAAACACACATTTTACCTGTTCAGTAGAGTAAATGATCATCTGTGCATGGCAAATAAAGGATATACTGTTGAAGGGTGACGAATCTTGGCACACAACAACTGTTGAAATCACTGTTGATGGAAGACACATAAACTAGCATGAAGTATGGTGAGTGCTTTACTAACTTTAGTACATTTTGCAGTTGCATATTGATGAGAGAACATACATTTTCCAAAAATTTCAAATTTTCCGTTTTTGGGAGCGTGTCCCCCAGTTCCCTGTGGGGATAACAAGCTTGAAAAAAGTACTATGTGCAAAGTAAATATGACTCCCAGTTTATCCTGTGTGTCAGATGAGTAGGCAGGTTTTACGTGTACTCCTGTCATCACAAAACCAGAATCACAAAATCTATTTTCTAAGAGAACTGTAGACACTGCTGCAGCTGGCAGACTAACAACACAGACAGCAATATGATACTTTTATGAAAACCAAAGCTTCAGAATAAATAAAATATTAAAACAAACACAGCCTGCTGTTGTTGTTAAAAGTGTCTGTCTCTCATCTCAATTTTCAGGTTGTTGTTTCCTCAGGGTGAGCCAGTGGACCTCAACAATAACCATAGTTTGCATTTACAGTTTATACTTAGCTGGCAGAGAGTGAAGGTACATCTGTCTCTTGCTTTGAATAGGACTGTATTTACGGGTGAACTGATGGACCCTGAAATGCAAAGTAAGGGTTTTGAATATCAACAGCATGATAGCATGGCAAGTGATTGCTAATATCAAGACCATACTGGCATTGAAAATGAGTTTAATGGTGCATAACAGTTTAGTCAAAAAGACTATTTTAATGTACAGTACAAGCACAAACGTACAATTACCACCTGGAACTATCTGGCATGTTCTTTGTTTTTGGAATTAAAAATTTTGTTAAAATACAATTGTATGAAATACAAAAATGTCATAAATGTCATCAATCATGATTCAAGTTTGTTCATTCATTCAATTCAGTCATGATTCCTGGAAGGATCCTGGACATTTTACTGGAATACTTTTGGAGCTGACTCATGTGTAAACAACCTGTGGTCAGTTTTTCAAAATATTGGACAATTAACATAAATAAGACAGGTAATAACAATTTTTATTTTGGTTCACTTCATGCAAAAACTACCTAAATAAATACATTCTTATGCCACTTCCAATACCATCTCTTTGCTTTTGGAAAAAACAGTGCAACTTAGGAAATGAGTTTGTTCAAATATTTTTACTGTATACTAATTCAACCAATCCCAGTGAGTTTTTAACAACCTTGCAAAGATTCCTACAACACAGAGAGAGGGGAAATGTCTAAGTTACTGCAATTTGTTTTTGCATTTAGAAAAGCTGGCATGAAATTAAACATTTTTGACACAACAATAGATGAAAAATGCCTGAAGGGACTGATACAATGTCATGGTAAAGCTCAAATCGCCTGAAAAGGTGATATACAATATCTAGTTAGCTTGCAGGTTATGTACCTCTGACTTTCTGGGATGAATATTACTTTCTAACAGGTTTTGTCATTTTGACAAAAGTGCTGATTGATGATTAATGGATATAAAAATGAAATAAGTTCATCTACTATTAACATTTCACTATAACAAAATTCAAAAATTGTTTAACAATAGACAGTATTTCAGTTACCACTTGCTGATAAATCTTGCTGTCAAGAAAACAATGACTCTGAATCCCCTGCATCACTACAGGAGTCACGTGACTTGCTATGTTTATGACGCTGCCATGAGTCTCTCACCTTAGAGGTTCTGGCCTAACACAGACATCAACTCAACAATTCAAACAATCCCGTTCTCTACTCTATTCCATTCTGATTTGCTAATAGAATAGATGACAGTCTATATTCCACCACAGAAGCATGTTCAGTTGAGTTATAGAAGCAAAAAATGAAAGCAAGCTCACAGAGTTGTCAGGGTGAACTTTGACCACTTGACTGGGTCAGGGTGGACGAGTGTGTGTGAGACAAAGGATGTTAAGTAAAAGGGATGTGAGGTTAAAGAGCGTCAGAAAAAAGAGTAACAGAAAAAGGAACAGAGAAATCAGTCTGCTGACCTCTGGATGACCTCTGTCCGGCTGAACCCTGTGGTCACCGTGGTAATAGGCGCAGGGGTCATGTGGTTAGATATCCATACACATTTCCTCACTCTCTCACAGACTTTCCTCTTTATTGTTTTAGTCTCTGCAGAAGGTTGGTCGATACACCACACTTTGCCACAATGTGTGAGTCTGTGTGGTCTATTTTGAACATGGTAATGATGGACAAACTGTAGACTGATAGCTGACATGAATGGAGACCACACACACTTAACTCTCTCTTTCTTTCTCTGCATCTTCTGTCATTGATCACAAGCAATAACTCAAAAAAATGACAGCATTTTGCAGCGTCAAGACATCTGCAGCAAAGTTTAGTTTGGCGGTGTAATGTGGTTGCTGCTGTGGAATTGAAGTGTGGATTGAAGAATGGATCTGATGTTAGAACTGCTCATGCAAACATGTGCTCTTAAATACAGGTGAATTAGAAAATAGAGACTGACAGCAGCACAGAAAAGTGTTTAGTGAGAACTTGATTTTGTAATAAAACCTTCAATGCAATCTGAAGGTGAACCTCACAGCCCTTCGTGATGTCCCTATTGCTTTGGTTCCAACTACATGACTTTGCACATATGTACACAACACTGTTACATTAACAATAGTTAGTCTTCTTAAATGGCAGCAAGTAACATCCTTCTGTCAACACATCTTATGCACACTGGATGTATGGGACGGCAAAACAGGGGAGTCAATGTCATTGGTTTCAGAAGGTTATAGTCAGGCAAAAGTCCGCTAGTGTGCTGTATAATATACGTCATATGTTGTGTGCTTGTGTGAGAAGGTAGAGAAGGAGTATGTAAGTAAGACAGTTTGTATGATTTGTACATACTGGCGGGTGAAAAAAACACTGAGAAATAAGCTATAATTGATACCACTTGAATGGTGGAAATAGGCCAAAGAGCAAATGAAAGAAATAAATACAGCAAGTCATAGAAACTGAGAAAGGAGGAAAGTTGATATTTATATTATCTGTCACTGGATCTTTTTACTAATTTAGATGCCAAACTTACTTTTATTTTTATGTTGTATGTAATTATATTATTGTGTGTATGGTGTGTGTCTGTGTGTTGTGGAGCAGTAAAATGGGAGCTATACATAATCCAACACAAATATTGGCAAACACTAAACCAAACTCATTTATAAAATATATGAAAACAGTGTGAGGTTGTTTATTAGTGTCTGTGAAATATAAGACAGTTACAATATTAAACATATTCAGTGATGATGTTACATGAAACTTGTTTCATATTATACAGCTATAATATTACCATATACAGTAGGATGCTGTAAAGTGGAATAGGAAAATAATTAGAGAGGCTGTAAATTCTAAAGCCCTATGCACAGATGTTGTGTATGATTGTGCATGTGTGTGTGTGTGCGTGTGTGTGTGTGTGTGTTACTGATTTACAGCCACTGACATGTCAGAAGAGAAGGAAATTGAAGTCTAAGACCAGAACACACACAAATAAACACACACAAACACACACACACATGCAGCAGCTGTTGCTCTAATTAGCTCTGCCATGCTGAACACACTAATCACAGTTACCTCGCTCTGTCTGCTATTTCAAAGATCAATTAAATTTTATGGATTCTTTATTGGAATTATAATTCACAGAATATCCCGCCTCTCCATCCCTGATTGACAGATTTGGCCACCTGTTTGTGGTTTGCAAATTTCCATGGAGTTAATCATATATTTGTCAGCACTATTTAATCAAATTTCACATTTCAAGTGTCAAATTTGTGAAGCTGGATTTCTGTGAAGTTTTCCACAGCGTGAAACTGTTGAAGTTAGCCTGCTGAGTTCCAATAAAGTAAAGTTATGTAATTCAGTGAGACAAATCAACAACAATCATAAAAGCTTCCAAGTTGCAAATTAAAAGAAGTAAAATTCACAACTGTCAAACATAATGTATTTAGACACACCTGTGGGGCTGTATGTCATGCAGTGGTACTCAATGATCTTTGGTATCTTTGGGAGGGGGGATGGGGGAAGATGTGTTAGTACTGCTTCACTGTGATGCTCATTGTCAGGGATGAGGTGGCATTACTTTTGTTGTTTGGCGTTTTGAGACGTTATAATGTACAGGCCTTGCTTTCTAACACATCATCATCAGTCTTCAAATGCTAAGTGTATGTAATAGTTTTAATCCTGAGGTACAATTGTTAAGTAATTTCAAAATTATTTAAAAGATTAATTTTAATTTTCTATCAGCAGAAAATAGTCATGAGATTTGCTATAGCCACAAAAGTCATGTACCTGAGGGAAGCTAAGGGAGTTGAGGATGCTGATACTTGCTAAATAAGTTCAGTGTTTAAGTGTCTGATGCCCCAGCTTGATATTAGGACATTTTTAATGATCTTGTACAGTGGGACTGGCAAGATTTTCCTGCTGTGATACACTTTTTCTATCCAACTTCCATCAGCTTTCATTTGGATTTGATTATTGGAGTCTGTTCCACTGAAGATACTATATTGATAACCCTATATGTGTTGTTCTCCAGACCAACAAGTAATACAAAAATTGGTTTCTTGGCCGCTCTCCTTACACAAAGGCTATTTGTGATCAAGCTTTTTCAAACTATGGAAGGATCGGCTTGACGTCCGGGTTGAAGCTTCCGGAAAGAAAGAAAAAATCCATTGATGGAATAACCTGGTCATTCAGTACATTCAGGTAGTCAGCTGACCTCATTCTTTGGGCAGATAATACTGCTGAACCTAGACCTGACCAACTGCAGCAACTCCAGATCATAGCACTGCCCCCACAGGCTTGTACGATAGCCACTAGGATAGAAAACAACTTGTCAGTGAGGTTAATCAAAGCATAAAGATTGGACTCTGGAGCAATGAAGAAGGTGATGTGGTATGATATGTCCAGCTTTACCCTGTCCCTGAGTGATGGGCGAATCAGGGTAAGAAGAGAGGCAGATAAAGTGATCCACACATCACTCTGGAACATGGTAAATGTTACCTTCAAACTTCATGCTTTTTTTAGATTAGCCTTACTGACCAGTGGTTTTCTTAAGGCTACAGGGCTGTTTAGTCCGAGTCTCTTGACTTTTTAATTCTATTGTTGTTTTTCTACAATTTGATTTTACAAAATGTAAGGTAATTGTTTTCCAATCACCTTTCTTACTTGAAGATGATGGTTCCCCACTATCCTAGTTCCTAGTTTTTAATAATGTGTTGGACAGTTCTTAACCCAGTTCTAGTAGTGCTACAGTAATGCATGTTAATAATTTGATTCTTCTGAAACCTTTTCCATGACCACTGGATGTGTCTTCTGACACGATTGTATAAGAAATGAGAAGCTTTTCACTGCATTGGTTATTATCCAGTGGGAGATACTTACCTATTTATTAAGTTAAATCCAGGTGTTGACTTTGTATTGTACGGGCAGTGTATGTTCATGATTCCAAGGAATACTAGACTGCAAAAACAATGTTCTGAACCCAGTGACAGTGATAAGGGTGGTGGCGGGACTGGGTTGTATTCCATGTTTCCCAAACCTGCAGATGATGCTGCATGTACAGAGCCTATCTCTCCAGTTTCAACTGGATCTAGATATGCTCCAGATTTAAACAAGCAGAGAGAAAGTGAGTGAGGGGGAAAAAGAGAGTTGAAAAGTTCAGCCTACTCCCTGTGGGCAAAAAATGGCGGGTACTGACATATATTCTTTATCAAATATTCGTCTGCTCCATCACTATGTTTTCATTTAGTTCTGAGTTGCTGCCATTAAGCTTCACCCTGAAATTGTCCTAATCCTCTTTGTTTTTTTTTTCTTTTTTATATCTTTTGTTCTTCCTCTATTTATTCTTCAGTTCTTTCATTGTGACACACACACACCCTATGTTCCTTCCATCTGTGCAGGAGGCAGCACTTTAAAAGGAGCTGGATCACATTAAATACACATCACCTTCACACCGCTGTGCGTGTGTCGTCATGTTCATGCATACCCTACGTTTCGTAGCACGTGCGTATCCAGATGTGTGTGTCCGTGTGTGTCTGCAGAGGGATGATGGCATAGCAATCAGAGGCTGGTTCATCAGGAGGTCAGACACATACACACACACACAAACTGAGTGGCTGCAGAGTGAGATGGATGGCAGTCTGAGGCTCCATGCTACTTTGGTAGGGAAATCTATAGAGCTGACGTAGCCATGGTAACACACACTCACACACATAGCCTGCAGAGATACACACTCATGTATTTACACGCACACACACACACACACACACACACACAAAAACTGCTTTTCATAACAAGTTTAATGATTCATTTGAAATAGCTAAAGACTGTGTTTAAACACACATACACACAGTAACACATACATTCACTCTCTCTGGATTTTACTTTATTTCATTTACATATTGCTATACTGTATGCATATACAATTGTACACAGCCTAGATGTCTGTGCACCTCAGATATAAATTAAAATACATTATAATGTTGCATTTTGTTTGACTGTTTTGACTTGGAGCTGTTAGAAGCTCAAACATTTATGTTACTGCAATGTGTGCTTGAAATCATGGCTTGGCTTGGTTTCATTTCTAATATAGTGCAAGACTGAAGTGCAAGCAATCACATTAATAGGTAGGCACATCGGTTATGAACTAGTTAAAACCTATTAAGAAAATAAGTAAAATCCGAATGTCTGGGAGAAAATATGGCAGCTGTGGCACTATTTTCAAAATAACAGGTTGTAAGAAAATCCACCCCTCATTCCTTCAGTTTCCAATCAGAATCAATTCAGGGCATGGCGTCTGTAGCATGATTACTAAAATGAAACTAAGAAATCCTCATGTTTGTATAAAATATATAAATATAAAAGTAAATGTACCAAATCTTTAACTCTGGAAACATATAATCCATCTTTTGGCGTGCCCCAGGCAGAGCTCAGATGTCAACCCAGTAGAGATGCTGTGTTATGGCACAAAGAGAGCCATTCACACCAGACACGCTAGGAATATGTGTTAGCTATGTCTTAGCTGAAGCAGTTCTGGGAGGTCCAATAGTCCCAAGTAGCTTGAGATTATTGCTGCCAAATGTGGTTCAACCAGTTTCACTTACTTTTTTCCACCATCACTCTGGTGATTGGGTGTGTCAATAAAGACATGAAAGACATGATTAAAGGTGATGAAATCATTATCAGCTAAATATTGTGTTTGATATTTGTGGATTTGGACAGATCACATTTCGTTAGCAATTTATGCAGCAAACCAGGAAAATGTTCAATTACTTTTTCCTCCTGCTATATGTCTGGTAAACACCAGATACTGCTCTTCGCCAGTTAATGCCATGCCTACGGTGAAGCATGGTGGTGGCAGCATCATGCTATGGGGCCCAGACCTAAACCCCATAGAACACCCCATATAGACCTAAAGGTGGTCTTTCACAGACACATCCTATCCAGTTGCACTGAGTTAGGATTGGGTCTGTCAGGAAGAATGAGATGAACTCCACAAATCGAAGTGTGAAGATGGTATAGAGACTTTCCCAGGAAGAGCCAAAGTTGCAATTAACACCAGGTGGACTTCTGCAATGTACTGGTAGGTGAAATAAGTATATAGCTAGGTGCTGCATATGATATTTTTTATATCATGTGTATATACTGCATCATGTATCATCAGCATCCATGAACACATTTGTTTTATTTAATCACATACAACAAAGTACATAAATACATACAAAAAAACTGTGTGTTACTGACCAGTTATCACTCTTTTCTACAAATCCTCCACTGGTAGGTTTCATTTAGTCTTGACCTTGAAAACAATCCTTCCTCAAATAAAATTAAATTAATAGTGTTCATCTAAAATATATAAATATAGCACCAAGTACTTTATATTACTGTTTATGTTCATTATCTGTTAAAATCTTAGATATTAGTTGAACAATTTATATATAGTTATCTTATATTGAGAAAAACCAACAGCAGTAATAGTAAAAGTTACTACATGTGAAACAGCTGTAAAAATTTATTAAACAATTCTTGCTCCTTTCTGTCTTTTCTATCGCTTATTTATTTTTACTTTTCACATTTTCTGCAGACTATTAATGAATTTATTTGATATTATATTCCATCTGTGCAAATTACACTTTTACAGAATTAAGTGTTTATGTTTCATACATTATGCCAAATCTGTCATTAAATTTTTTTTTTCATTCATTTTTAACACAGAGACAGTAGAATGGGAAAAAGGGCAAGAATGGATGGAAAAAAGATGAATGTACAATAAAAGATACATTAGTCAAGAGAGGGCGGAAATAAAAAATCTTCACATTGAAAAAATGAAGTGGATGAGAAACAAAATGAAAGGAAGATATGATTTGAAACGTTTGTGATCAAATCAACTTCTGAGGAGAACAAGAAACAAAGAAGAGGAGGCTGTTTGAGGAGGAAAATGAGATGAGAGGTGATGAAAAAGTTTAAAACTCGGAAGCAGAGGAAGAGGAAGAAGAACAGAAATAGTAGGACATTCTTATAATTTTGTCTTAAAAGCATTTAGTTTAATGTTATTAACTTTTTTCTGTATGCACTGTATGGAGAATTAAATATTCACTTTAATGTGAAATTAAATGTATTTGTTGATACAATTTCTTTAATATTGTGAATTTTGTGCATTCTTTGTTTTATACTGATTCTTTTATTATGGAGAAACAATGACATACACACATAATCCCCTTCTAGACTCAAACCAGCTTTTTATTTAAAATCCCCCAAACTGTGAAAATAGTTTGGTAACAGACTTCTTTCGAACTGTAATTATCTTTTGACCAGGTCTACAATCACAGGTCAAAACCATGTTTGAGCACAAAATAATTCTGTTTGGTCTTAGAACAGAACATCTTAGACCAAAGACGGACTTTGTTGTTAAGTCATCATATTTGTCTATGTATGTCATAGACAGGTAAGTAGGTAAAAGAGTAGAAATGTCTTGGATCAGACGATTCTACTTGACAGACCTAGTAAACCCAAACAAGCATTGAAGGTAAACTGGGAACTCCCGTATCTAGTGGAAGTTGAGTACATATAATCCAAGTGTTCCAGGCCTCTATTGTGGAAATGACTGTCCAGGGTTGTGGTTTTGCAATGATTGCTTTAATGTAATCATTGTAATACCAACCTGAAAACCCAGTGGTGGACATGGTTCAGCACATGAAGGACACATGCGGCCTCCTGCAGCAGCACACACTTACAGGACTGGCATCAGGGAAGTTCTGGTGGTAACTCATATTTTAGGTTAGAGTTAGGTGTTAGGGTTAAAGTTAACCCCTTACACCCACATCTTCATTCAGCAATAGCAACATGATCTTTTCCATAATGTGTTATTGTTGTTGCAGTTTTTTACAATTGCTAACAAGCTTTGATCAAAATTTAAGCTACATTTTTAAAACTCTTCACATAATCTGCATCACAAACATGATTTTCACCTAAACAGTTCATCTTACCCCCAAAAGTCTCTCTCAAAAACAAAACACATCATACATGTCTCAAAAGAAACTCATTACTCCAAACCACTGGCAATAAACCTTATGCAGGAACCAAACACTGACACTCTCAGTACACTGAACCACAAAATACTAACAACAGCATTACATAAAAGACATTTTATCTTCAAAGTTTGAATCTTTTTTTCATTGGTGTACTAAATAATTTAATATTTTCTTTTATATTGTAACAAGAATTAATCAGCCATGCTGCAATTTTGTTAAATTTCAGTTACTGTATGTGGTAGTTTCTGCACCCTTCAACCAGCCTCTCTCAAAGAGACCGTGATTTACTACATAATTGTCACTAATCTCGATGGTTTTGTGTTTTCTCTCCCCTGTTGTTGAGCTTCTTCCTCTCTGTCTCCCTTTCAGCAAGTATTTGTGGCCTCGGATCTCTGTGTTTCAAGTACTTCAGTTACTGGCCCTACCAACCTGCACCAGTGTTGCTGCTTCTAGTTGTGTTCTTTTGTGTCCTGCTGTTCTTTTCTCTCTCCTCTTTCCACTCACCCTAACCAGTCAAGGCAGATGGCCCCCTGCCCTTGGGTTTCTATATAATACTATTTAGTTTTATTCTTCCAGGACTGAAACCTTAGAGGGTAAAGTGCAATGAGATTATTTTTGTTGTAATTTGTCACTAAATAAATAAACCAAATTAAATTGAAAACTGTTTTGACTGGATTTTTAACAGTTTTGAAGAATATTATCATTTGAAATATGTGCTATAGCGTTTTGCAGGTGATGGTCTCTTACGGAGAAAGGAGTTCAAGTATTTTGTTAACTGTCACTGAATAGATTTTCTATGAAAGCAATGACAAGTAATTGACAGTTTGCTCTACACAGACCTCTATTTCGCTGACTGAGTTTTGACAATGTGATGATTGTTAGCAATTTATAAATTTTTTAAATATTATTATGTATTTGTTTGTTTGTTTTTATTATTATTCTACATGACAGCCCACGTTTAGCTGTGATTATGTGAGTTATAATCCCCTACCTCAGCTATTTGAAATAAAAACGTGTTACTTATGAAGAAAGGGCTTTTTTTTTCTCTAATATCAACAACAACTACATCTTTGACATGTATCAGCCACTTTGCTCTTAGCCAGTATATGACCTTTTGCTGGACTTTGTCCTGTGTACGATTGCAGACGAGCAGAGTGACCCAAGGTTGACCTCTGACCCCCGACTCCCTCATGACCCCCTGTCTCTGTGCAGCTTGGCGTGTGCGCACATAGTAGGTGTCTATTGATTTCTACTGTAGCATGGTTAAATAAGACTCCACTGAACTCTACTGATCTGACCGTGTGTTTCATGTGTCAGCTCTGTTTGTGTCCCTGAACGCAGCTCGTTTCCTGTCCAACATCTGCACCACATAAACACCCCAACGTACGCGTGTGTGTGTGTCTGTCTTTTTTGAGCCTTTGATTGTGTATGTCTGTATATACACAGGTCTTGGTGTGGATTACTCCCCATACATCATCCTGAGTGTTCAAGTGTGTGTGTGTCTGTGAGTGTGTGCGTGTTTGTGGATGTGTGTTTCTGTTCTTTGAGCAAGTGACTACAACACTTTTGGCTTTCCATATTCCTCATCTGTAAACTCACTCGCAGCCACAAGGCGATGACAGGAATATCTGAGCTGCTCTTCTGCTGTTGTTTTTCTATTTTAAAATCCCTTGTCTCACAACTGTGTGTGTGTGTGTCTTTGTCTCAGTGTATGTTTTCTTTATGTTTGTGTGTGTGTGTGTGTGTGTGTGTGTGTGTGTGTGTGTGTGTGTGTGTGTGTTTGTGTGTGTGTGCAGACCAGTCGTTCACTCATCCTCTCCTTCAACATTCCTGGTGAGCAGAGCAGAGGTCACTGCCAGGACAACTTGTGGTTTGTATGTGTGTGTGTGTGTGTGTGTGTGTGTGTGTGTGTGTGTGTGCGCGTGAGTGTGTGTGTGAGCAGGGCCTCCTCCTCTGTCCAGGATGAAGGATGGAGGGAGGGAGGTGAAGGAGAGGTGAGAGGGTGACTAGGAGGAGGTCAGTCCGCGGTCAAATACAAATGCCTCGTCCCCGCACCTACTCCTCCTCACCCCTATTCTCTTTCACCTCGTTCCCCCTTTACTCCATCTTCTTCTCCTCTTCCTCTCCTCTTTCTTTCTGGTGCCTTTCTCTTTTTTCCCCTCATGTTTGGCTGCTCCTTGTCCTGCTTCTCTCCTTGCTCTGCCTTCGTCTTTCCCTCTTCCTTCTGTTGTATTTTTGTTCACACACACACACACACACACACACACGCAAACATAGTTGTGACCCAGAATGTGACCCTGAGCAGTAATGGACAAAAAATGAGACTGACCTTTGACCCCTTCATTCCCTCCCTCTACAGTATACTTCTCTCCTTCCATCTATCCTCTCCTCCTCGCATCATTCTCTCTTTTTCTTTTCTTTTCACTGCCTTCCTCCCTCTTGATTTCAAAATCTTTACTCAAGTTGAAGTACAGAGTACATGCTCTACGGTGGAGAAAAACTATTTTAAAAAAGAACAATATTTTAGGCCGAACTGAATATGATAACAAAGTAAATAAGAGAGTCTAGTCCTGAACTGTCTGACAAACTCTGCATTACTATATACAGTACTTTCTATTACTATTACTGAAGCTTTATTGTGGAATATTGGAGCTGATTTTAATCAGTTTAACTAGTGATATAACAATATCTAAACCATTATTAGTTGGTTTTATTTTGTATTATGAATCGGCGTTTGTATGATGAGACTACTAACTAAAGCTATTCCCTATGCAAACCAGTGTATTATTATAGACAATTTAGTCGTATAAGCTGTTGGAATAATTCATTCTTCATAGTGATGTTGCTGCTGAGAGAGACCACTCTGTCTGCGGTTTATGTAGGTTTCCAGTCTTGAAACCTGTATAGGCCATGATTCAGAATGTGAAACGTGTGTGTCCTTGTGCTCATTGTTCTTCCATCATTATAACCTGTCTCCTCTGTCACCTGAGAGCAATAACACCAAAACATGCAGCCCACCTGACTTTGACGATACATCTGGACATGTTCCATCACATTTACATGTAAACTGTTTATATAGAACAAAGTTCTTAAGATTACAGCCAGGGAATATACGTCTTTCATAAATCCACACAAGTACATCTCCAGTTTCCACACATACAATCCTAATATTATTATTCAGTTTTCTTTTGTAGATTCTCTATTGACTTCTGCCAGTTGAAATCAGATGAAGGCTAAAATGACCCTAATATTATTTTATTTTATTTATACACACACACTCAAAATCAGGGCTAAAAACAAACAACAAAAATGAGAAAAATACGTTTTGAAATAATAATAATTATTTTAAATGTTTGGATTTAATGAGCTATATTATTAGAGACGTTTTATTGCTTGTTTGATTTTAATATTTGGATTTTAAACTTTTTGTATCCTTGCGTCCTTTAGGTATTTCTGCTTTGCGCCACCTGCTGGTTGTAAACGGTAAAGACCTCTCTCCTCGTGTTTTTCCTGAGCAGTTTGGGATGGTTTGAGATGGTTCTCAAGTGACTGATTCTCCTTTTTTTTAGCAGCTCATTAAGATTTTTAAGAAAAATCTTAATGAGCTGAACTCTCTGGCTGAGATCCAATCAGATCACACTGACTCCATTTACTACTGAACATGGCAGCAAATAAAGTGTTAGCGTTTTTAATTTACATTTTGATAATTTAATTAAAATATTAACTCAAATTCAATTAAAAAGGCATCACTGACAGTCACACAAATATAAAATTGTCCTTTGTTGAATGTTTATTCGGTTTTATTTATTTCATGTTTGACATGTGAATATTGGGTGTCAAAAAAACACTGTAATAAATAAAGTAATGTTTTTAGTTTTTTTTTCTGTGCACATTATTTTAATGTTACTTCTCTGATTTTCATAGACAAGTAAACAAAACTTAATCAAATTAAAATTATAATTACAATATATATAATCTTTATATTAGTTTTTCAAACTGATCTAGTTTGAGTTTTTTTTAACAACACTGAAAGCAAAATAGAAATGCAGCAATAAATACATTTAATGAACTGAATGATAAAATAATATTACAATAAATTAATTTGCCAACTCCTCTGGGTACAAATAATTTAATTCACAGTGGTTTCAGCTTCTCAAATCTAAGGATTTACAGCTTTTGAATTCTCTTTTTCCTTTTTCATTTATTTATATTCTACTAAACTAACATTATAAATTTAAATTTTAGGTTGATCTGTAGTTACATTAAAAATACAGTTTAGTAGAAGAGTACATGTATTTTTTTAAACTCCACCCATGCTGCATGTTTTACTTTTCATATATATACAGTTTTGTTGTCTGATACCAGTATTTAGACTCAGTGTCAAATTATAATTATAAATAAAAAATTATGCTGAAGAATAATGCAATTATTATCATTATTATTATGGTGATCTTAAATTAAAATTTTTATTAAAATATTTTTGGAAATAATATTTACAGAATGTATTAATTTAAAATAAAATATATGTATAATGTAAAATAAGGCAGAGAAAAATTATAAAAAATTTAAGATAAAAAAGACACCTGTTTTTTGCCTGCTGAAATTTTTCATATTGGGTATTTCAAAAACAATAATATCGAGTGTCCAGATTTGTGATTTGTGTCCAGATCAGGGGCTTTGTGACCCCTCTGTGGTGAGCCCGGTAGTTTCATTCAGCGATACATTAATATTTCTGAAGATTGTTGAACAAAAAGTGTTGTATCTATATAAAAATGTTATTTTCCCCAGGTCTGATTTAAGTCTCTGAGCCTTTGTCCGTCAGTTACAATGTCACAACTAAATTAAATTAACTCAAATGGTATACATATTTTATAATGTTCCTAATCAATTCCTAAAACACGATATGATAAAAAGTATGTGTACTCCCATTTAGTTTAGGAACCACTGTCTCTATCTGTGTTTGGCACCACATCTCTGTTTCAAAAAACTCTGTTAGTTTAATATCAAAGTGGATTACACAGACACGCCTGTATTCATCCAGGGAGTTCAAGGAATGTTGCTGCTGTCAAACTTGTTTAATAAAGTCATGTATGCTTTTCATACTTATAGAAAGCTAAATAATCATTAAATTAATTTACCTATTTTGGATCTGATCTGCTCAGTGTGAGGCCCAGATAGGTTCTTCAAAATAAAAAGGTTTTAATTGTTTGTTTCAGAAGAAGAAGGGATGTATAAATGACTTCTTTTCTTACATATAGCCAGAGGAAACAACACTGACATATATGACGATAAAGAAATGGTTTTCCCAGTTTGGTGTGGAAGAACCTGATTGGCCTACATCTTTAGGAGAAACTGCCACTGTGAGCCAGGCCTTTGGATTGGAGCCAATCCTCGTCTCTGTAGTTTTATTTACTTCTTACAGTCTTTCTGCTCTCCTTCATGATACCGCATCAATATTTTAGAGAAGCTTTCACAGATTCATCACTGGAGACCTTGTTAGAGATATGGACCTCCTCTCTCTCTCTCTCCCTCTCTCTCCATCAGACAAGTTCTAATTACTTTTTGTGTAAATCAAAGGTTTTGGTGATCCATGCAGCAAATGGACAGGGCATGCTGGTTTAGTGTTGATGTTGTTTAGAGAGAGATCATGAACACAGGCCGGAGCACAGGCTGTGGTATGTCGAACAGGAAGCAGGTCGACACCTGCTGTCTGACAGGTGAACTGCAGCCTTCAGCAGCTCCTCAATGAGATGAAACTGCATCATCCAGTCTGACAAGCAATTAGTTAACATATTGATAAAACGTAACACATAAGATTACAATTTTGTGGAATCCACTAAGTTTTAGCATTGAGCTCATGTCAATATGTATAATCTGTTGATTTTGTTTTTTTTTTAATCAGCACAATTTGCAACACATACAAAATAAACATGCCTGATTGTTAAAAATATGTTAACCATAGTGAATATTGATGTGAAATTGGATTCCTACTGGAAGGCACTTTTGAATTTGACGGTATCAAATTCCAGCAGGTGTTGTTGTTATAGTGATTCTAGTATACACTGACTATACTCTATAGCTCAGTCTAATTCTTATTATTATGAACCACAATCATGTGACTAAGTAGTAACTCCAAATCTTGGGTGTAAATTGTGTGAAATTAACTGAGTTAGTAGCTTTAAAGTCCTTTCTGTGTAAAGTCCCGTGTGTTGACTTGTACTGTAAGTTAAGCAAGCTTTAAATGATCTACAGTGAAAATTGGTACATGGTTAATGGTTTCTATTCTTTTCAAATATTTGTCACAGTCTTACATTATTAGATTATATAATTAAAGCTGCACTCCCAAAACACAAAACTCTTCCACAACTTTCTAGAAAATGTGATCTTGAAATTAAAAAATAAATAATTTAATCTTGCACTTGCGCCTCATTAAACGGAAACATTTCATCCTATAACACTGTAAAAGTTTTTTCCTTGGATTAGATATTTTGGTTGCCTTGTGCCCCACTTGCTTTGGCTAAAAGCGTCTGTCAAATCACTATATGTAAATATGTAAAGATAATATTAAATTTTATTAAAATCTTTATTCAAAGTTTCTACTCAAACAATTTAACATTACAAACAAATAACTGTATAACTGTTTAAAACATCAAATCCCTTTTTATTATTATTACTATTATTTAGCAGAGTAACATCACTGGAATGATTTTGTATGGAATGATGAATGCAATGTGGAGTAAATCCTCTTCTGATCTGCTATGAGCCTAAATACCTTGAGAGTTGGTTTCAGTGAAGAGCTCTGTTAGTCTCTTAGAGCCTAAGTCATTTATTTTTGCTTAGTTTGATGATGTTTCGAAACCAGAAAAGGTGAAAGAATCAGGCATTTTACTTATTTTGATTCATTTATTATTGTATTATTAAATCATCTTGTAACCAGTCAGGTTTATTTCCAAACCCTTGATGGTTTGTTTTAGAGATTTGTGAACTGAAACATTTTCAACATGTTCACAGTACTTGTATGAGCAGGTTATATAATACTGGGGTCTTTTAGTTTCCTCTCATTCAAAGGGGTTTCGAAGGTTGAGCCTCTAGGAAACAGGTGCTCTGCCATCACTTCAAGGCCATATGTGACCACGTGTTCATGTTTCTGATCCTTTCATGTAAATGACCTCGTTCAGTCCTTCACCAAGCTACTGATATCAGAAAAAAAAAAAAAAAAAACACTGACTGATGGAGCAGGAACTTTTAGCAGCACCATTCAGATCGATCACACCATCTTTATTGGCATGGTGCTTGAATAGCGCAGTGCAGCAGCAGATCTGGACCCAGATCAAATGAGCTATATCCATTTTGAGGAGAAACTCGCTGATAGCAGAGTGTTTGAGTCAGACAGCAGGCTGCAGAGCCAAGTTTACCTCCCAGCCAGGACAGGGAGTCAGAATTCAAGAGGAAAAGAGAGCACACAGAGAAAACACAGAGAGAGAGGAACTGGTTGGTGACTAAGGTATCTGTGATCAACACAGATTACTGTAAAACAATATGTGACACTAGTCAAATATATGTACTAATATATGATATTTAGCTGTATGTGCACAGTTAAGTAGTTTATTGACTTTTCTGGGATTTAATATGTTTAATCACTGTGTTACTTTTGCATGGCATGTGTTATTTTATTCATTGTACTGTGCTGTATTTTAACTGTACTCTCTAATTTACTGTGTTTATGCATTTAATCCAAGTAAAAATACATTTGATCCAAAATATTATCTGTGGAAACAGAGTTTAATACTCTTACCAAAAAAAACTCTGTAAAACACATTCTTTTATTTAAAGAATGATCCAATATTTGTGTGTGGTAAAAATGTGTAAAGCTCTAGGACTAACATCTTGAATTATCAATGCATATGAAGGGGAAATGAGAGCCAGGTGTTTGAATTAATGGGATAACAATCAGGTGTAAGTCTGTGAAATCTGGGTCTTCCCTATCAAAATCTGACCTTGACAGCACAGGTCTGTACAAGTACAAGAAGAGAGTTACAAAAAAGTCTCTACTCCACAAATTATATCAAGAGCAGGTGTGTTATAGTGTAGGAGTTCACAAGGAACCCGAGGGAAACATCTAGGAAACTACAAGCCTCTCTTGCAGTGTTTAATATCAGAGTTCATGAGTTACCATCAGGAGTAATAACAATGGAGTTCATCATGGCAGAGTTACAAGTTACTAAGTGGACCTTTCACTGCAGTGCTGCATGCATACATCCTCCCATCTGACAAACATGTTGGCAACAGTATCATGCTTTGCTGCCTCTGAATCCGGATGGTTTGTCAGTATTGATGGAGCCATGAATTCTGAGTTTAGAAAAATGTCAAGTTACTCAGGTAGTGCATAATTCACTTCCTGTTGAACTTAAGTTCAACAAGATGTAATTTCAAATGAAAAACATATTTACATAACATAACATATTTACGCAGACAGAACAAAATTCTAAAGGGTTCACAAACTTTCAAGTGACACTGTATACTGAGATTTAACATGTGTTCACTGGAATTAAAAAAAAATTCTGTGAGGGAAAAAAGCATATTGTCTTTGGAGCACATAAACACAACACGTCTCGTTCAGCTTGACCTCTGCCTGACCCTGGAAGTGAGGATAAGATGATGTCAGAAGGTCAAAGAGTGACAGAAACCAGCAAAGGGAAAGAAAGTGAGTCCACAAACTGCAGAAGCAGAATGTACATTCACAGGTTGTGTAGTAAAGACAGAGAACTGACTGATCAGACTCTGCTGTTTACCTCCTGTCTGCTGCAGCAGCTGTTGCCATGACGATAGGTAGTGACCTCTGTGTAACCTCAGTGACATGGAAGTCTGCCCCTCCCTTCTCCATCCCCTCCTCAGTCCCCAAACAGGGGTGAATTTGAGGCTGTGACCAGAGTCAGAGTTCATTGTGAGGTTGGGGGACACAGTGGAAGAACATTTTGGGTTTCGTTAGTGTTAATAAAATACTGTTTCTTAATTTGAAGGTCTATGTTGTCATTGACAACAAGTGTGACTTTTTTATCTGTAGCACATACAAACAGTGACCAGACAAAGTAACTGAAGTATTTGAAATGACCTGGTTTCCTGCATGTATGTGTTATGAAATGTGATCTGATCGTCAGCAAAGTCATAAATATCAACAAACATAAGTTAAGTGTCATTGTCCTCCTGTACAAGAACATGTTCTTTCTGATTAATCGGAGCGTGGCTGTATGTCTGCTGTATCACTTGGACAGGTCTAGTTTTGTAAAATGGGGGAACTAAGTAAACTGACTTTCATGTTAAGAATCGGTAGAGACTAGGAGATCAGCACACCGTAAGCCCAAGCCAAATATTTATCAGAATTGGTCAGAGCATCTCACAAATGGTGGTGGTCCTCTCTCAGCATTCAGCCCAGGACAAGACACCATAATCTCTGTGATATGTCCAGCTGAAATTCTTCTTCTACAATCACCTGGGGAATAAAGCAGAAGCTAAAATAAAAGAAAACTAATTATCCTGCTTCTAGAAAAATGTTCACATATCTGAATTTCATGGTCTGTGGTTTTGCCATTTTTATTTTTTTCTTGCTGCATGGAGGGATTTAGATGATGTCTGCATCATTTAAGTTCAGAGAAAACTTGAAGAAGTTATAGATGATGCCACCACTACCTCAGCCGTTGTTGGACTAGTGATTGAGGGTGTTAAAGTGCTGCATGACCTGGGAGTCATTGCCTCTGCATACAGTATGCACTCTTAATGGGTGCAATTTCCTTCATGGGCTGAAAGCGCTCTTCAAAGTGCTTTAGAAGATCTTCCTTTCGTTGGATGCTTGCAGACTCTCAACTAAGCTACAGAACAAGACATCAAGAACAGATTATGCAAATGGATTAACTTCCTCTATCTGTATAGAGTAAGGTTTGCCATGATCATGTTCTTAGTCATTACTTAAATTAGGAGAAAGCAGATGAATTTGTACATTTTGTATAACATGCTTAATGTTTCCAACACCATTTTAAAATATCTGTAGTGATTTGCATGCTGAATTTTCAGTAGAATAGGAAAAGGTACATTTTGGGCCTGTTTCTATCCATCCATCTATTACCTTAACCGCTTGTCCTCTGAAGGGTCATGTGAATGCCAGAGCCTATCCCAGCTGTCACTGTGAGAGGAATGAGGATTTTGGGCCTATTTGCCACAGAAAATGACATTTTGACTTTTTGAATGAAGTAAATAAAATGCTTTTTTTTTTATGCATTTGGTCTACAAAACAAATTTATGTAGAACTACCATCCAACCAAATGTTTAAAAATTTAATTGGATGAAAACAAAGCATTTAAATTCTTCCTTTCATGTTGTAGTTAAATCATTAGTTTTAATAAAACAGATAAACATCAAATGTGTAGCCTGTAAATATATTTTACAAATTCTTTAATTAAATAAATTTCACTTGTTGATCAGAAGTCAGTTTAATTAGTTGATTAATTTATTTGTTTTACTAACATAATACACAAACATAAAACAAATGTTAATGTAATTTTGTATTAAAATTAACAGTTACAATTTGTCTTGTCTTGTAGAGTCTGCAATTACAAATACTGTATTTCTAAAAAAGTATAAACAAATGTGATCCTTAGTGTGTCTTTGTTCTCTCCTCATTTGAATCACTCACTCTGTGGAATAATTGCTGTAATAGAGCCAACATCTGCTGTTGCCACACACACACACACACACAGTCAGGTGGCAACTTCATGCCTTCAACACACTTAGGCACACTTTGCATAAACATATACACTCAGTGGTATTTATGAGGTTCCTTTGTCATCAGGAAGAGAGAAACTAAACTAACCTGAACTTCTGTCACAGTTTCTTCTTAATTTGCTCAATCCTTTCTCTCTCTATCTCAGGTTGTTACCATGGAAACATACTGAGTTAATTGTTACACAGAGCGTCATGCTGAGTTTCACCTTGAGAACGCCCACACGCACTTAGGCACACTCAGACAGCTGCGAGGCGGCCGAGCGCTTTACAGTATTGGAGTCAAATGTGTGAATCGAGAGCTGTAAATTCACCACAGAGAGATTTACAACACACACACACACTCACACACAGCAAGTCCAGGATGAGTGAACTGAAACTGTCTGATAGGGATCATCTCTATCTAGCTCTCTCTACTCAGTCTGAATGAACTTCAAAGATCCAGTTGAGCATTTTTGAAAATGAATCACTAAGATTGGTTTATAGTTTACTTGTACCTACTTATTTCTCTTGGCTATTTGCACTGTGCACTGAGGCTGCACGTTATTAATATACCTGCGTGTTTCATAAGAAAACATGCCTTTTTGCCTTTCTCTTCAATCTGCTTAATTAAAAAAACTTCTGCAACTACTGCAACAAATGATGATCAGTCATAGAGCTACAGTACTAAAATGATTCAACCCTATAGTGTCTTTCTGTCTGCTCGCTGCGTGACTCAGCAGATTTTATGTGCTGTCTAACTACATTAGACTGGTGAGCTGAGAAAGACTCGTCACCAATTGAAAAACTCAACTCCCAAGTCTTTGGACAGACTTGGGAGTTGAGAGACAATACAGAGACAATACACATATCCTGTAACGCTCCCATACCATACATATGTGGGTTTTTTCCATGTGAGTTTGAATGGTTGTAATGCGTGTACATATCTTGATGTCAGCTCTGAGACAGACTTTTGACCTGCCGAGAGTGAACCTCACCTTTTGTCCATGGATGACTGGGGGCAGCTCCAGTACTCCTGTGACTGTTATTAGGACAAGCAGTTTGAATAATGCATAGATGGATGGGTAATTAATAAAGTGATGACAAACTTCATTCCCCACGCCAAAAGTTTTAAATATGTAGTTAATGTCTATTTAATAGTCATGCTAAAAGATTGAGACTAAAACTCTGGACTGTAATATCTAAACACCTCTCAAATCTGTGATAATGTTTTGACTTTCCCTTAGGAATACTGTGATGAAAGTTCTTCAGTTTTGGCACAGGCGTTCACTTGGACTCAAGAAAGAGCACATTAGACTTTGGTGGTCAAAGGTCAAGGTCACTGTGACCTTATGTCGATTCTTATGGCACAGGATGCTGCTAGTCAGTCAGTAATACAGCTGATCTATGAGTAACTAATGATTTAACATTATTGGCACTAATCATGTGATTTGTGGAACACTGGTGCTCTGTAAGTATGTCATACTTACAACTTGTGCCCTGTTAAGCCACTGTTGAGAGAAACAGCTAGCACCAGCATTAGCGCTACTAAACTCAATAGGAAGCCTTTAAACACTAATAAACCTTATAGTTTAATCTTTAAGATTCTCTCATTAACAGCACAGTTAAAACATGTAAAACACTGTAAAAAAAAACATTTAACCAGAAACAGACAAAAAGAGTTTCTGTTGTCTTAACATCCAGATAATGCTATTTTACAGCTTGAAAATATCTTCTAAATTGAGTCTTTTGGGATTTTATAGAGACGGAGATGCAAAAAAGTAATTATTGTTGATTTTACTGCTTTTTAAAAACCACTAAAAACTATGCACATGTCCTTTTTATATCTTCCAAATTGAATCAACACATCATCAGAAGAGGTGAAGGAGGCGATTAGTGAGGCTTGTGACTGTGTGGAGACAGACATAGAGGCAGTAAGGTAATTACTGCCAACATTACTGCTTTTTAAATGTAGCAGAAGCTGTGAGCGCTCACTAACCTTTTACAACTTCAGAAGAAATTCAAAACGGCAACTTCGAGTGTGAAAACAAGCAGAGAGAAGAGATTTTTAACAAGATGGAGATAGATAGAGATGGATAAAGGTGATTATTGTGGTTGTTATTGCTTCTTAAAAGGGCATTACGCCAAGTGTTATCACCCCATTGTACGTTGTCTATGGAGACTTGTGAAGACTATGAAGTAAGATAGTGATCATGGGTGTTGCTGCAATAGCAGAAGGAACCTGCCTGCTCTGAAGTTTTTCAGTCACTTCCTAATCAGCATGTGTTGACCTGAGAAACAATCTCAACCCTGCCATTAGTCTTCTTCTTCTTCGTGCTAGCAGACATTTGGCTCAGTGGAATATTTGGGCTAGCAAAAACAAGTTGTGGACACGGCAGTGACACGTCATCCTAAAGCAAAATGCTGCATATTTCCACAGGTATGGAGCAAATTATTTGAATTATTAAATTCATTTAGGAATGTGTTTCTGGTTAGATGACAATGGAATGGAATAAAATTTGTGCTCTGTTTTTGGTCTCTACCCACTCAAGAGAAACACATCTGACTTTTTAGCTATTCAATACTAAAACTAATTTAAAGTATGGCAGAGTTGTGTGATACAGACATAGTTCACAAGAAACAAAAAGAAAGACTAGAAATTCTATCATTTGTCTTTTCCATCTTTCCTCTTTATAGAGCCACACCTATCATGGTAATGAAGGCTGGTACTGTTCACCAGTGGAAATATCAACAGAGTGCATCAGTGCATCAATATGACGAGTGTTAAATTGACTCATAATGCTTTTTGGCCCTTAGAGCAATGACTGGACTGACCATAACTTTAACTGCATCGTGTCACACACTAAAAGGAGGTCATTCCCACGTTTGTGTCAGATTGTGGGAATTTACACGGAATCATGTGGGGGTTAAAGCAACAGATGGACAGGGCTAACAACAGAAAACGCCAACAAGAGAAAAATAAAACGAGTATCTTTGTTTCCTGCTCTTCTCCTCTCCCTTTCTTTCTCATCATATGCTTCAGTTTGTCTCAATCTCTCTCTCTCTCTCTAAATGCAAATGGAGTGGAACGAGTGTATTTGTAGCCACGGCAACAACAACATTATCGTTAATGGTCGCCGCAGAGAGGTTGGAGCTGTAATGGCCGACAGCGCTCTGTCGCCGTGGATTACCAGCTGGATCTCTCACACACACAAATACATTGGATGAAAGCAGTGTGTACTGTCTTCATTCAAATCCACTTTGCATTGATTTTGCAGTTTGGCTGAAAAGGCAACTCTGTGTCTCTACCTCCATGGCTCCACCTAAATCAATCACACACACCCACACAAACACATGGCACATGCACACACACTTGGGCGTTGTGTTTTGGACAAGTGGCTTGTCTGAGTGACGCCAGACACACACACATAGAGTGCTGGTGACGCCAGGGTGGTATCAGTGTATTGGGTCAGTATTGAACTCAAACACTAAGTAACCTCACGACTGCCTGTCTGTCCACCTGCCTGTCTCCCTCACATTTTTCTCTAGCATGTATCCCACTTTCCTAAGCCTAAGTTGCTCAATTAGTTTTTAGTTGATGTAGGTATTTGCTGCCCGCATATTAGTGTACAGAGTCCACAGTCTATTTTTGGTGGTGTCACTACTTTAATGATCATAACCATGACACTAGATCGCATGAGATCACAGATATCCGCCCAACCTGAGCCTGCTTCTGCTGGAGGTTACTTTCGTTAAAGTTTTTCTACTTCTTGTTTAAAGGGGATTTGTTGGGCATCTCTCTGAAGGGCCTTTGAGAATGTACTAATTTCTCCTCCAGCATACACCTTACCAGTCTCATGAAGCCTTTGCTGACCAAAATCATTAACATGTCATTACATCATATTTCACATGCTGCACTACTTCTACTATTGTGAGAGGTGTGATACACAAGTTTGTTTATACCCCCTCCTATTACTTATATAAGCTTTTTAGAGCACCTCCATGACAGCAGACTCATGCACCATTTTGGCAAAAGGCAACAAAATGACAAAAACTAAATTTCAAACATTTCACACAGTATTCCAGAAAGTCCAGAGTCGACCCAACACTGACGTCCGATCCACAGGATTTTGTGATTGTAAATGTTCCAATGTACATTTTACTACAGTTACTAGCTGTGACCCAACTGTAATACTCTGTCTCTGGTTTACATTTTAAGCAGCTTGTACAAACAACAGATTCTACCGAACTGTTTTGGCATCAGAAATACCATGCAATCTAAACTTCATGCCTCATCTGCCTCTCCCCTTTTACACAGAGAAGAAGCAGCAGTCTTAAGAATAACTCACCATGCTGCATTCATACTGTTTACACAGAGCAGCTTAGCAGCAAAATGCCACAATAATCCCACTTTGAATGGGCAGTGTGAAAAGGGCTATTGTTTCAACAGGGTGTCAGGTGTACACTTTCAGCCTCGCCTGTCAAGATGCTTAATAGCAGAAGTTATTGTCAAATACACTAACAACGACTTTAAAATGACTTTGTGTTTGCTGGATTCACGAAACATGAATTTTTCCAGGGTCACCACATGACTTAAAACAATGTGATTAACTTTTTCTTAATGATATTAAGTAATAAAAGTACAACAACTATTATGGGTCATTAAGGTGAAAATAAAGAATCATGTTCATGTCAGCAGAGTTTGACCTTGTAGGTAAGTAATTAAGGGTGCAATAAAAATGTTATACCATTTATAATAAATGAGAGGATTAGAAATAATAATTATAAAAATTAACTAAAACACACACATATACAGACGTGCACGTACAATGCAGGTGACCTCAGTGTAAACACTGTGTGTGATCTGTGCATGACCCTGAGTGAAACAGAGAAACAAATGAGAAGAGGGAGCAAGACAGAGTGTGTGTGACAGAGAGAGGGAGTGATAGAGTTAGACAGGAGGACGCCGCTGTCTCCATTCTTCTCAAACACTGTCTACTATGTGTGTGTATGTGTGTGTTTCTCTGAGACTGTGAACGTGTGTAGATGGGTGGATTAAAAAGGTCAAAAGTCAACTTTATCACACACATTCCTACTATTCATAAATGTACATAAAATAATATTGTCATCCCCCCTCTCTTCATGACTCAAATCTTTTCTTATATCTCTTCTGTCTTTCACTCTTGACAGTTCATTCCTTTGAAACTGCTACTGTCATTTGCATCTTGATATGCAAAGGACAGCAGCAACACTTTTTGACAACATAATGTACTCAAAGTATTAAAAAGTGCCAAAGCCAGAGATTTCCGTGTAAGCATTTTTAAGACTACGTGTCTTAATTCATGTTTATGCATCAAATCTAAAAAGTTTCTGAATATTTCCACCCTGAAAGGAGTTTTCCAAAAGGTCAGTTATCATTGACCTAAAACACAGTTATCAAGTGAAAAAAACACTGTAGTTATTTGTCTGACTACTTTATAATGGCAATAGTCATATTAGATTACATATTTTGAGTCCATATAAATTCCCAGACATCCAGAAATATGCCTGCTTAAAACTTAATAAAATATTGAAGTCAGTTTTTAATGAAGCGTATGGCTCTAAATGTGATAAAGAGAGAGAGGGGATCAATCTGGTGACTGTGAAGGAGGACTATAAATGTGTTGGTAGTAAATTGTGTCAGTGATGCTGCTACTGTCACAGCCTGCTGCTAGAGAGATATATCTACATGCGCACAAAGTCATACACTCAATATGCAAACAGTGTTAACGATGGGCCATCGCTGTTATGACCTCTTACTTTCTTACTTTCACTGGTTGCAAATTATGTTTACTCCAGTTTAACATTTATTTATCATTTTTGCAAAACATCCAGGGCAAGGTCCTTGGTCAGCATTTTAGAAATCTGGAATTCAGGAGTTTATGTCTCCCATGTGTGTATTTTTTATATTTTCATTAAACTAGCATTCACTATGTATGTATTTTTATCAGCATGATACATGCTATTTTGTGGCTTTTTCCTCACTGCAACAAATAAAACTTTTACAGAGATACTGATTCTTCATTTATTTAGTTGGCCCAACACCATTCTCATTTCAACAGAATGGCTTCAGTAATGCATGTACATTTGTGAATGTAGAAAGTTTTCTCACAGGAAAACCCAGACGATGAGTGGATTTGTTGATAAGCAAGTCTGAAATGAGTTCTGCCCATAGGGTGAGTGGGCTCATCTTTATGTGGTTAAGGACCTCAGACATCTGGAGAGAATTCAGAAAAGAGTTGCTGCTCCATTCAAGCATCAGGATGAGAATGCCTCTTGGGTGCCTCCCTTGCTGAAGGGAATATATATCTCAGCTGGTCTGGGAACACCTTGGCATCCCCCAGGAGAAGCTGGAAAACACTGCTGCAGAGAGGGACATCTGCATCCACCTGCTTACCCTGCTGCTGCTACTACTACTGCTTCTGCTATGTCATTGTAATAATAGCCACATGCTAGCAGAATAGCTAGCAACAGTGTGCGCCATAACCCTCACTTTGCAGTTGTAGCGACAGACATTTTGCAAGAGGCACTGCCCTAACCTCAGACTCAACCATCCACCCATCCATCAATTATCCTAACTGTTTGTCCTCCATCCCTATCCTATCCCATCTGTCATTGGGTGAGAGGTGTGATACACACACAGAACAGATTCAGTGGACTGTGTTTTTTGTTGTTTGTTTGTTTGTTTGTTTGTTTTGTACAGCATGAGAAAAAAACTAAAACAATGTGCAGCATCAGCAGCACATCACATAGGCAGTTAAAACCATAGTGCACCACTACCTTTCTGCATACACTCCGGCCTTTCCAGGAAAAGAAAAATTGAGCTTACTGTCTTTTCTTTTGTCCTGGAAGCATGTCAGATGTCATATGTCCCTGTTAGTTTTGTTTGCTTTGCGTGATAATCCAAGAGACATTACACATCTGCACCTGTGAAAGAAAATAGAGACCCAGTAGACCTGTGGTTATAACCCCAGAACCTTTAGATCTGTCTCTGATGATCCTTATCATGAACCTGCTGTGACTCGCATTGAGTGAGCTCATTGGTTCTGGCCAGATTAAAGGCCAGCCCTGGTTTGGGTAACCCTTTGTCTGAACTAGATTTGTACATTCATGTTGTCAACAGTGTCATTTTCAACTGTGATTACACTTTGGTTTTTTGACATTGATCTGACACAGGTATTCAGTCCATTTTAGTATTTAGTACTTCAAATTTCAGAAAATAATTCAAAGTGGTACTCTGGAGTACTTTTGAGGCAAGTTGGACTTTTACTTGAGTATTGCATCTGTATTCTTCTGCCACTCCTGTCTATATTATACATATGCAGCTTGAACAAACATTATCCTTAAAGTAATTTTACTTGCCATTGTTACAATAATATACAGGTACAAGGGGCGGCATGCCTAGACCTTAGTCGTCATGATAACAATAATAAATAGCTTTATTGATTGGTCACAATATAGTTAGGTTTAGGGATCAAACAAGGACCTTCATAGTCATGGTTACACTGTTAAACATGTCCTATAGGGACATGTCCACTCCTATTTCTTTAGGAGTGGACAGTCACCACATTAGTCAGAGTCACAGTCATATAACTAGCTAATATTAGTTACAACTCTATAATTGTTTCATGACATTTTCAAAAGTACTTTGCTACTTTATCATAGAGGCTGTGAGTGAACTGTGTGTTTGAAGTGTATTGCTTCAGGACGTTCACAGGGAAGATCAAAGGTTGTGAGGCTGAGCACAGTCGCTGCTGAGTGAAGAAATAGCTCCCAAATAAGATCCAACTTTTAATGTTCCCACTGACTAAAAACATTGAATCGTATGACTTTCTCACATATGCTGTTTTACATACACACACAGCGAGTAACTTTATGTGTGTGTGTTTAAACAAGCATGCAAAGAGTGGGTGCATTCTGACATTCTGTTAATATACTTATATAACTATGCTTATTAATTTGCTTACATTGATTTCTACATTGAGATATGTGTGATACACTTGTCTATGAATGTGCCACCTTCAACTACTGCATGTGGTACAGTTATTTACACCAACACACTGAGATGATACATACAGCATGTGTAGATAGATAGATAGATAGATAGATAGATAGATAGATAGAGAGATGAGTGAAAATGATAGTCATATGTGATGTCAGAGCGCCTCCAAGTGGTCAGAAAGGAAGTTGAGAGCATCCACTCTTTCTAGTTTTCCTCTTTATCGGTCCTTGCTATAAATCCTTTTAAAAAAGATTTACATACTACTACTAATATTAATAACAATAAAAATTATAATAAGTTTTACAATAATAGTAATATTGGAACAAATGTTAATAAAAATCCATAAAACCGATGTGAATTTATTTAGATGTTTCTTATTTTTGTGGGATCAAAAAACACACATAAAACACAAAACATTTAATAATGGAATACTGTACATGGCGAGTGCTCCAGGATTCCCACAATTCCCATGTTTAGTGTTGGGACCCAGCTGTCCACTGTGCAGCTGCAGGATGAATTAACAACCAACATGAAAGCGTGAAAGCAACTCAGCTGTGTCGGCCGTCTCCTCTTCCTCTCCGACAGGCCTGTTACGACTCTGCTACAATTACACAGGAGTAGGATAAAAGAGCAATGAGAATTATGGCTACTGGAGGCACACTGGTTACAAACCGTGCTGGTATAGTAATAAGATATGAGAGGCCAGTGCCAACTGTGGGAAATCTTTCTAAACTGTATCACAGAATTTTGTTAAAATGTAAATAACATTGAATTCACAGCATCAAAAGCTGTATGTGGTAACCTCAGCGTTTCAGATTGCAGTTGTCATCTTGTATTTTGGAGTGTATGTTACCAGCCTAATTTATGCATTCCAACCTAATATGCATTATGCAATTCATTTGTTCTACTAACACATTTTATCCCAAAGTTACCAACTGACTCAATGTTTTTAAGCAATGGGATGTCTGTAAAATTTGGAAATTTGAAGAATATTTAAAGATTCATTTAAATTTTCTTCTGTGTGTCTATGGCATGCAGTCACCACACTGATCCATAGAGACTGACTGATGATGCCATTGTTAATGTAACAGTTCATCTAATGACAAGATAATTCTATGCAAATGCTAACTGCATTGAATGGTGAGCAGGTCTATACGCCACATGCACACCTGGCATTTACATGCAATCTGGCTTTTCTCGTCTTGATCAAAGTGCAGTGGTTAACACTTTCAACAGCTTCAGCATTGGAATGTGTCAGCCAGCACTGGCCTTTCTTTGTGGAGTCCACAGTTCTGTAGGTACTCCAGTGTCCCCTGACAGTCCAAAGACATGCAGGTTAGTTTGGTTGGTGATTCTAAATTGCCCGTAGGTGTAAATGTGAGTGTGAATGGTTGTCTGTCTCTCTGTGACAGATCACCAGTCAGACTGTGACTTATTTAACCCTAGTTCTCAGGGTAGGATAGGTTCTACCCCGACCTTGACCCTAAAGGATAAGCAGGTATGGTTAATGGAGTGGTGTAAGCAGTCGTACACATATAGTCTTACACAGACGATAACTTCAAAGAAACTCAATACACTGGATGTTAAGCTATTACCCACTCTAACAGAGAACAGTGGTACACTGGAATGACAGCAAAACTCATTTCTAAGTCTGACTGCAGTCTCACAAATCTAAAGTACAGCGACGAGCTCACCACTGGGATGTTAGAATGTTTCTTTCTTTTGTCCCATACATTTTTAGTAGATGTACAGCATAGGTATAAATAGATGAAAAACTCAAATACTCACATACTTTCTGTTGTAATTCTGATCCTATTTAATAGGATCAGAATTATGAAAAAAGTGGCTGCCGGAAATATTATCCATCACAATTCATTTATCATTTTTGACACAGAAGTTTCAGAAATTTTTATATTGTATATGAAATATTCAGTTTTCTTTTGAATGATTGTTTTTTTTTTTTTTTTTTTTTTTGTAGCAAAGTGAGGCAGCTATGTTAGCTCCAATCAGCTGTAGTTTTGTGTTTGAGCTCTAAAAAAAAGATATGTGTTTAGGACCCACATCACAAATCAGTTCAAATGTTATGATTAACTAGTATACATTTCTATCTCAACTGGGGAAAAAACACTGGTATATGATTACTCTTCTGGTTAATTCATTTTATTTTGCCTTTTGAACAAAGGTAAAAACAGAGATCCATCCTTAGCCATTTCCTCTGTAGAGCAGCCCGGCTGTCACCTCTGCTAATTTGTTCAGCTTTTCATTCTGTAGCCAGATAGTTTTCAGTTGTCCCTCCTCCATATCCAACCCATCAGAGTGGAGGACCAAAGCCATCTATTAATGAACAAATTGTATTCATCATTAGGCTGACTGTGCAGGGAGATGGGTCTTTTGGATATAAAAGAAAATCCAGTTTAATTAATGGTGCCATCAATCATTGTTTGGCCTGATTGGCTGGGGCGGTCCATCTCCTGTCTGATTTACAAGCCGGACTTGAGAGGGGGACAGAGGACAGAGAAAGAGAAGAAGATTTACAGTTAGTCTACAACTGTACCATACCCACTGAGCTACTTGTCGCTGTTAAGCAATACTGACACTATAGTGTGATGATGCGTTTGCCTACATGCCATATTGTGGGCATTTCCTATTAACAAACACAGCAACAACAGGTTCCTTTCATTCAGAAGATGAGAATGAGAAAAAAAGGAAACTGAAGTAAATTTGAAGACATTCCTTCAACTCACTTCTGACATATCAGTTCACTATGATCTTGACCTTTGACCTTTGGTTACCAAAAACTGATCAGTTCATCATTGATTTTAACTGGACAGTTGTATGGTCTTACAGGAAATTACCTCCACATGCTTCAACAATGGCCACTTTTACAATACTATTCTTATTCTGAAGCACAGGTTTTATTTTAATTGCAGGTTTTGTTTTATAAAGAAAGTCATGGAGGCTGGGTGCTGCCCCTTTCTTCCAGTTCTTGATTAGAATGACTTCTTATGCACAGACGTTCAATCTCTCCATATGCTGGACTCTCGTTGAGTTGTGCTACAAACTGAAAACAATTAATTCATCATTATGCTCTGTCTGTAGAGGGGATAAGCCATCTGTCTCTATGCAGCATTTAAGCTGTTGGTATACAAACATGGTATATGAAGCTGTTCTAGACAAACTTTCCTCATATCTTTGCCCATTAACTTCACAGACATCTACCAATAACATTAGACCACACACATATCAGACATATCTGTCATAAAAATGCAAAGAAGAGTGGGGCTTGCATGATTTTGAACATGATGCTGTTGTGATTGTAGAAGGGCTTGCACGCCTCCAACTGCATGCAGGAATGCTTTTCCTGCCTTACCTCTCCTGTCCTTGCAGAACTTGCCACTCCCCCTTTCCCTTAAGTAACCCCAGGCCTCTCTTGCCTTTTCACATCTGTACAGGAAGTTATAGAAACACTTGCATCCCATTTGGTCCAATCAAAATGACAAATTTATTTCACAATTGTTGTTTTAATTACATTGGCTGGAATTCTCTTTAATGCAGTCAGCACAACAGATTGCTGTTGCATGTTAGCTAACCAGTCTTGATTGGTCATGAAACCTCTAATAAATTCATATTTCATGAGGGAGCTCAATTACTCAATAACTGTCTTTACAGATGTCAGAACCAAAACCAAAAGCAGTTTTTCAGAACAAAGACCTGAGAGAAAGCTGGTCCAAAGGTTTAAAAGAGCCCGCATTAACCAGTTTGCATAAAACAGAGATAAATCCTGCTGAGGAGGAGTATGCCATGGGCCACTGTCTCTGTAAAAAATGTTACAACAGGGAGATTAAACACCGATCTGTCGCCACAGCCCTCGTGACAGAATGAAATAGTATCAGTGCAGGAATGTTTTAACTGTGCTCAGAGCCAAGTCCAATCCTCCAGAAGCTGAAGGAATGACAGCACGCGATAATCCAGTATGCTATCTGTACACCAGTATAATCTGCTGTGGTAGAGTCTCTCACACTCTGGATAATATGCGTAACATCAAGAGGGACACCCTGTCTTTCCCAGCACTCTCTCTCATGAAGCCCACAGGTGCTGACTTATCATGGGATAATGCCTGATTATCCCATTATAATTCCTGGGGCAGTGAAGTGACCACCATGGGTGGTGCACAAACGTGCTCATTCTAATGGGAGAATGGCCCAATACACGATTGGAAAGTCATCCTCAATGTGAATACCTGAACTGAACTTTCATTCAGAGAGCAGATATAATTTACGTTAGAGGTCACTGTCCTCCCAGCACTTGAAACAGCAGGTGAACCTTTAGTCCAAGCTTTGAAAGGCATTTGAAATTGCCTCTCAATTTTTTGAATAATGACAAATTGCAGGACATAAGAGTCCTGCTTGTCCACTCTCTGGCACTCTGCTCTAGTGGAGGGACAAAAGGGTAAACAGGAAAAGCATTCATGGCTAAAAGAGGAGTAGGATCATTCTTGTGCTCTATAGCCTCTATGCTGTGTAGGATGGAGCCAGAGGTGACCTGCTATGAGAACCATGGACAGAGTTAACTGATTCATATGACTCCTGGCATGCAAAAGATGCATCCAAAGTCTCTCATATCAGCCTTCCATCCTCAGCCAGTTCTTAGCCTGAGACACAGTAGGGGCAGGACACTTGAGGAGTGAGTGCAAGGCCGACATCCTGCTGGCATGCATGATGTTCATGATGTAGCCAAACTGACGCAGCAGATAAGAACTGCATCTTTGTTGCATGAACACTGAAGGACTAGGCGACCAGAGGTCTGGTTCATACCAGCTCATTTCAAAGGGTGTCAAACTCTGAAAGTTTAACACTGTTAAGTCATTAGGCATTTCAAACTGATGGTAACACGGGGTCAATAGCCCATAGTATTAACCTCAGCATGTCAATATTGGATGTTAAGCCTAAAACTCCACTTCGGGAAGAGCACAGGGTGGGTGGATGGGTCAACAAAACACAGGAGTTTCACACATCATGCAGAAGCAGTATTTTTTTTTCACACATTCAAATAATGACACCTGTTGTACCTAGTGTCAGTATAAGACCCCAGAGGACATTTGTCATCCCAGTGTTAGACTGAGATGGAGCCAACACATCATCTGTGCTCTGAATGGAACAATGTTTAAAGATACATTTCCATTTTCAGTTCAAATAAAAAACTTAAAACACAGTCATCCTGAAAATATGTCATTTTGATTCTTGCAAGAATCAATATGGTTAGCTAACATTGCTGATAGAGATATACATTGCCAAGAAAAAGATACAAAACAGTACCAGCAGCAACATTGACTTCTTTATAGGATGCTTTTTCGGTTCAGTTTAGATCTAAACATTTTTGTCGTCTCTTGGACCAGATCTCTTCTTCAGTCTTTGTTTTGTATTTTTCTTCAAGTCCCCTGAGACGATTTCAGGCATGCAGAGTTCAGCAGTGGCAGCAGCTACTGTTTCTTTTCTTCATGTTGCTTCTCCTTCACTTCTCCTCCTTGTTGATTTTGCTGTCCCTCTATCAACTAATAAATCAGGTTTTTTTTCTGTTGGTAGCTCCTCCACTGTTATCTCTCCATTTCATCCACCACTTACTGGTGCCTCAATCATTCTTTCCTGTCTCTCTTACTTGTTTTTTCTGTCTCTCCCTTTCCTTTCCATTCCTCTAGCTCCTTTTCATGTCAGTCTCATCCTCTTCCCTCCATCATCAGTCTCTCTCTTTCAACTGCTCAGTTTACAGTCTTTCTGCTGTTGTTTTTGTCTTACCTCAGTTTATCCCCTTTCCTTTTCTTTTGTTTTCCTTTTCTTCCACAGTTCTTTTCTTATTTCTCTTGTGAACCAACAGAGAAATTATTTTCCTACAAATTTCTATTACCTCTACTTTTTATCATTGTTTCTTTCTTGTCCTTTCATCTGTTCCATTTTGTGTCAGCTCCGAGACAGTCGTTAGCTCAGTCTGCTACAGATAGCATCTCTATTGAAGCTTCAACCAGACGGATCCTGTCACCCTCTTCTCTTCTATTCACTCTTCTAATGGTGTTTTCTTCTGTGTGTTTTCTTTGGCTTATGTTCTGTCTCCTGTACCTTCCTGCCCAACTTCTACACCCTGTCACTATAAAACTGTCACGATGCTCATAAGGTGACAGCCCAGACCTCTAAGATCTCTTGAAAGCACCTACCTGAAAGCTGGAAAAATATTTTACCTTACTGGCTCCATAAAGTATAAGACCACCCATTGGTGACAGCTAAAATGGTTCCACGTGGTATAACAATGTACAAGAGCTTATTGAAAGACCTGAGAAGTATGATCATGAAAAAAGTTCTTCATACTATTTAATTCTCAATTCAAGTCAGTTTTATTTGTATAGCGCCAATTCACAACAGAAGTTATCTCAAGGCACTTTACAGTGTTTAAGGTTTAAGACCTTACAGAGAATAATTATACAAAAAATGATATAGAAAACCTAACATTTGAGCAAGCTGTAAGCAACAGTGGAGAGGACAAACTCCCTTTAGAGGAAGAAACCTCCAGCAGAACCAGGCTCATAGTAGGCGGCCATCTGCCTCGATCAGTTACCAGGTTTTATAATAATGGTTTTAAGGTGCCAACCAGAATAAATGAAGCTATATATTAATTAAATATTGATATTGCAGATGTAATGCTGTAATACTGATAGAACACACAGACAAAACATTTTATATGCACAATTGATAACATAAAATTGATCAAATAAAAACAGTGATCCTCCTCCATTCTATCATATGTCCAAATGTGTCACTGCCAAGCCCACTTCAAACTGCCACTGTTGTTGTACTTTATTGTAAGCCAAGATGCAATCTCTCAACTAAACCTAACCATGTAGTATTATGCCTAAATATAACGATATGTTTGTTATACAAATATAACAAAGATGTTGCTCTATGTTCAGTATTGAGCAGACAAAGAAGGAACCTACTAAGCCTAATTAAACTTGATAAGATCCCTTAAATGCTTTGCTCTTTCTTTCCTTCGTCATGCCAGGTTGTATCAGTCTGTCAGTAGACACAGTAAAAGACAGGGGGGTAAGAGCAGAAGAATAGTCTATGTCAATAAAGGCACTGTGGTTTCTGCAAGTGTTGCTCCCATTTCCTCCCCACACATACAAACAGCATTTAGATGTACCTGTCCTTGCCCTGTGCTGTCCTCGCCTACAGAGGCCATCATTCTGTTAACACAGCTCTTAACATGCACACATACACACACGTTCCTTCTTTTGTGGTAAGTCAACATAACAGGTGCTGACCTGGTAGTTGTCTCATATGCACAGAAGAAATGCGTATGTAAACACAGTGATGTGGGACATTTGGCTGACACACAACATATAGACAGAGCTAATATTTGTCTTGTTCCCAATCTCTCTGTTTTTTATGGACTACTTCATTTTGTCTTTCCTTCCCTCTGACTCATCATTACTGACCTCCCACATCCTTTTCTCATTTCTTTCTTCTCTTCCCCTGTCACCTATTGACAAAGGTAATAACAGAACACGTGTCTGGTATACGGTATTACAATTCTACATGTCAGGACAAAATAAATTTCATTTATCTATTTACGTATTCTGTATATATATTGAGTTTTTCGGTATTGATGTTACTGTGTATTTATGTTTGTGTATTTATGTTGGTGTTGGATCTTTCCTGGTTGTGGTTCCTTTTCTTTCTGCCTGTTTTGAGAACAATGGTAATGAGGCAAAACAATTTCCCTCTGGGATCAATAAGGTTTTTTGAATCTTGAATCTTGAATCTTGAAAACAAGCAACCAATCTAAAAAAATGTGTCTAAACATATGTCCAGCTAGGGTATAAAAACACTTCTTGATAAAGTAGCCAAAGTGTCTCTATTTTGAAATTGTTTGTCTAACTGTAGACTGGTGAGTTTCTAAAGTCTTTGACATCACTTTGTAACCCTCTCCACTTTTATGGAAATCATCAATTCCTAATTGTAGAGCCTCTGAAAGATTCTTTTGGTGTCACATAAGCTCACATAAGTGTATTCTTTTGGTGCAGAGCAAACTCAAAAAGAGTGTTATTTATCAGTCAGAGTAGCTCCAATCCACACCCTCAAAATAATTGTTTAATTCAGCACTTTTTTAAATGTTACCATACTTTGTTCCAAATTGTTTAAAACACAGCTAATGGGTAGTGGAAATCTTTAGAAAATAATATAAAAAATACTGAACACAGCTGAAAGGTGACCAGGTGAGCAGTGTCTGGCAAACAGATAAGGGGATAGCTTCAAAATGGTTTCTTTGGAAATATGGATAGGTTGGTGGAGAGAGGTGTCAGGCAGAGGAAGACCAAGAGCTGTCGTCTCTGATGAGATATTGACCCCAATTACTGACCATGTTGTGAATCATGGACGCTCTTTGAGAGAGGCCTACTCTGTCTAAAACCCAGTGGCAGAAACATGGGAACCACCAGTAACCAGAGCAAAGCCTGCCTCCAGCTCTCTCCCTCCATCTCCTTCTATCTTAATTTCTGTCTCCAGGGTTTTTTTGTTAGTTAATGAGGTTTAAACTAAGATCCTCATCACTGATTCCAGCTTGGACTCACTGAGACCCAGTGTACTATGTGTGTGTGTGTGTGTGTGTGTGTCTTCATGAATTTACAAGGGAGTGCATGTGCAAGACTATGAATAAAAGTGATTGTCCAAGAAAAAAAATAAATATGCATGCGCACAGGCAGTGCACATGCATATTTGTGTGTGTGTGTGTGTGTGTGTGTGTGTGTGTGTGTGTGTGTGTGTGTGTGTGTGTGTGTGTGTGTGTGTGTGTGTGTGTGTTAGTGTGTGTTAAATGTTCAACAGAGCAGTAAAAACACTGCAGCAACTGCCATTGCCCTGAGGTACACCTTCACCACTTAGATATTAGCTAACCAGGGAAATTGTATGTGTATGTGTGTGGGTGTGTTTGCTCCTTTGCTCCAGCGGCTCTTGAGCTAATGTGCTTCACGATCGACTAGCTTCCTCTTTCCCTTTAGCACCGCAACACTAATGGCTAACCCTGGGCTAGCACACACACACACACACACACACACACACACACACACACACACAAACACATACACATATATATAGACACACATACACACAAACACATAGCTTAAGAACAAAGATAACATACACCAACCCCATCTCTTCAGATTAACCAAAGACAACGGGTTGGCTATGTGTGTGGCTTGAAGTGACATACAGCCTGTATGTTATAATAATGTAATTTATAAAATGTGTAAATATGTGTCAGTGAAAATACATTTTGATTATCCTTTTATAATAGTACTATTAGACTGTGGCCCTGTTGTAGGTGAATTCCAATTAGGTTACTAACTGGGTTATAGTCAGTGTAGGGGTATTATCGTACAGTATTTGACCATTAACTAAACCACACCCTTAAGCAGTGATCTTCCAATCAAACAATTGGGCACGTCAGGGCTGTCTTTGGAAGATTTTTTTAGCATAAAAGAACAGATTGTATTAATAACAACATTTAGCATGAAAGCGTTTGGTCATTAAAAAAGCCACAACCACTGAACTGAGGTGAATTAAAAATCTCAGAAACCCGCAGTCGGAATTCCACTGGCACGTTCCAATCAACATGTCTACATCGCTAATAGTTGAAACTCCAGCCTTGGCATGCAGCCCCATATAACAGTATGTTTTGTAAATGACTTGGTGGTTTATTAAAGTACAGTAGTGTACAGTAGGTTTTTGAAAAGCAAAAAAATAATATTGCTTAATCAATATTTAGTTTTATAGGTGCCTTTAAAGAACAACATTTCCCACAAATGCTTTCAAGATTTTGAAAGCTTATTTTGTAGATATGCCCATTTCCTTCTTTCATCATTCAAATTTGGCTGACTGGTGAGTAACACATTTTCTTGTGGCGAGACAAAGTCAAAACACACTTATTAATGCTTAAACAGACTTTAAGACCTCTTCTACAAGTCTGGATTTTTTTCCAGATTAAACTTCAAACTAATTCTTATGTCAAACAGGCGGCCTCTCTGTACACACACACAACCGATTTTTATCACTTGTAAATTTAATTCATATCTCACAGAAAAATCAAGGTACAAGAAGACTGCAGACTGCCACAAATTCTCTTAAATGGTTCAGAGGTGGCAGTTAAGAATCAGTATGTTCATACAAGTGGTTCTTGCATGGGGTTCATTGTATTTATTGAAGGTTAGGGTCCTAATGGTTTTAGACTCTGGTGATTTTCTGACATGTCCTCTAACACCACCACAAAGTTTTTCACAACTATTGGATAACATCATTGCAAATTAACAAATGTTAGTGCCTACTACAATTACTGTTGTAATTACTGATTAATGCCACCTAATGTCCTTTTAGGGATCATTCCTCTCCATGTTGTTGGGTATCTGGTTTATTTGTTACTGGTCAGATTGATGCCTATATTAATACAAGGTGACGCTCAATTGGCTGAAGTAATATAGCATACACAGGAACACTTCCAGTGATTGGACAATCAGTCATCCACTTCCAGCCCTCAGGGAGACAGTCCCACCCCACCCCCTACACCCACTCTAAATAGAACAAGATTACGTAACATCCTGGCTGTCTCTCAGTCTGTCCATCTGTTCTGTCTGTAATTCTCTAGGTCTGTCAACAAACCAAAATAAAATGGTTGTCGAAATACCACTCGGAGTACAGATGGCCAATCAGATACCATCTCCGGTTAACATCCATCACACACTTTTTGTACTCACTGTACAAAAAAGTTGTTTACAGTTGTCAGTTATAGAAGTAGAATAATACCAAGATAGACAGGGACAAATTAGCAAGATGACTTTGGATTCAGTCAATTGTTCCTGTTTAATGCCATCACAGCATTTCTATCTTTATCCTTTTGTTTGCATGAACAACTTGGTGCACATATTTTCAGCATAGCTGGGACCAAAAGTTATAAATAAGGCAGAGCTGAACTCCCATGGTGAATTCTTAGGTGCATTCTGACCATCTTTAGCACTGTGTGAAAAAAGCTGAAAAAATTCATGCAGACTGGTTCAACTTGTTGCTGTCTTAGGTACTGCAGCTTATAATTTGCAATTGCTAATCATGCAAACATGATAAAACTGGGTAGTTTACTTACTTACTTATTTACTTACTAATTTTTACTTACTAATGAAAATGAAGTTTTTTTTTTACTATCATCAGCATCATAATTAACAAAAGATACATTTTTGTTGTAAATGTTGATTAAGCATGTGGTTGTTTCAATGGAAATGTTTTCATGAAAGTTAGAAAGAGCCAGCTGATCATTTCTGTTGACTTTTCCCCTAAGGGTGAACTTTCCTCACCCTGTTTCAACTCACAATGATAGTTATCCTGTAGTTGGCTGACAAGCTGCTGGTGAAGCTGTCCATTTAAAAGGAAGCCTTCCATTTATGGCAAAGACTAGGTCTGATCTGACCCAAAAGTTGAAATCATGTAAGCGGGTATGGGTCTATGGGCTGTAACCAGAATGCTGCTGAAACTGCATTCAAAGCAATATTTCTTGATGAGCTGCCTATAGTACTGTAAAAATACTGCAATCTAGGTTTCCAATTTTACTTTGTATAATGCTTTGGTTTATGACCAGACATCAAAAGTCAATATCAACTTTGCTACAGTAGCCAAAAAACCAAAAAAGGTCATCATTCTTTCAGATTCTTGCCATTAAGATGATGATGATCTTCTCACTTACATGTCTTTGGGCTCGTATGCACAATAGACACATCAGCAGCTAAGAATGGACATAAAATAAAATAATCCTATCACTGTTCTAGACTTTTCTAATGACACTGGCTGAAATGGATCAAATGTAAAATCACAATAAGATTCAATTTGTGGTTATAGACTATTTGCAATAATTCTCTGTGGGAAAAAAATGCTATTGGGTCAATGTTTAATTAGTGATCAAGGCCAGAACTGCTTCACGGCCCAGATTGTGGTATTTTATCAGAATTGATTTTATAAACCAAGTATGCAAGCAAATAATGTGTCTCAGTGTTAGTTTCCCAGATTGTAATCTATTTCCATTGACAGTCTAATGACTTAATAACCTCACAATGTAAAGTTCTTTGAAATATCTTTTGTTGTGAATTGGGACTAAATGGATAAACTGAATTGAACTGAACTCAAATGGAACACTTACTAGCAGTGAAGAACAGAACGAGGTACATAATGTATATGTTAATTTGCAGATCACACTAGGATGTAAACATGTAAAAATACTTAAAAGTGTTACTGCAGTGATTAAACGAAATGAGAATGAAACAGGTAAGTGAGTGGAATAAGAGTTGAAGATTTACCAGTGGAGGTGGGAGGCAGTGAATTGTAGGAGGTCTGGTTTGGAAGAACTGGTTCTGCTTCGGAAACGAAGCTTTTTCTATGTCTGCTGGTAGAAGTCTTTATTGATCTCAGTCTTTTTCCTGAGGGAAGCAATTCAAAGACTGCTTCCATCTGCATCTAAAGTAGATGAGTCAGAGACGAGACAATATGTGTGTGTTAGCAAGCTTCACAGGGCCATCAAAGCTGTAGATAAGGAATATCTTTATATAGGAATTTGGGGGTTTTAGAAACCTGAATCATTGGCAATTGATGTATATGAATATTTCCATACACATACATTCACTCCCCAACTTTCATAAGCTGTCAAAGAGTTCAACCCAGTCCGAACTAGTAATGAAAGGTATCAGGGATGTGTAGGTTATATTAGTATTCTAGGAACTAAGGGTAACATAAATGTAACTGTATTTGAATATTGTAGCACTAGCTCTGACTTAAAGAATCAAAGAATGTTGTGGTCTTCATTATGTGTGCTGAAAACCAGTAGAATAAATAATGCTCTCTATGTATCATTCACCTGGAATACCTGTACCATTGTCAAATTACACTCTACTGAGCTAATGAATTCACTTGTCAGTCATCATTAATATGAAGAATTTACACATGGGAGGGTAGTAATGTGTGTTCGTGATAGAGATTCAAGGTTTGACATCAATGCATACAGTATGAATACTACCAATTAATATGTACTTATATATGACTTTATCCACATGTACACATACACATACCAAATGATCAGCTGCACAGTGTTGGCTCCCCCAAATTAATTTGCCAGCCATCTCATATCAGACTGATGGAGAGGGAGAGACACAGAGAGAGATAGTTAGAGGGCTGGAGGGAAGAAAACACACTGTTTTCCAGCTGATTAATTTTTCCAATTTCATCGAGACACAAGCGTAACCTGCTTCAATTAAAACACCACTCTGGAGACACAGAGTGTGTGTGTGTGTGTGGTGTGTGTGTGTGTGTGTGTGTGTGTGTGTGTGTGTGTGTGTGTGTGTGTGTGTGTGTGTGTGTGTGTGTGTGCAGAGCTGATGGTTGTATTTTATTGAGTGGAAAATTGAATCAAATTGTGTCTTTCAAACAGTCTGTTCTCCTCCTCTGCCCCCTCACTGCATCTTCTGCTCCTCCATCTTTCTCATCCTTTCCTCCAGGCCTTTCCTGCTTTATGTCCTCAACACCTCGTTCTGTCTTGTATCATGTCCAGTCTGTATTTCTTTCTTCTTTTTCCGGCCCAAGAACAACAAGGACAACAGTCAACAGCCACGGCACCAGCTGTGTGATGGTGAACTGAATGCTAATGTCAGTTAACAGATATAATGTTGTACTATCTTATATTAGCATTCTAACATGCCAACATATGGTAATTAGCATTGAAATCAAGCCCACATGTGGCTTGACTGTGAAGACATACTTGTGTAATGATCACACAGGTATTGTAACATCCACATTCCCCATGTGACACACACTGACCCAATTTATTTCACACAATCTCTGGAAAAGGAGCAGCTGTATAATGATGAATGCATCCTTTGAGCACCACAAACCCACTGAACTGATTCTTTTTAGTATCACAACTCGACCATTTGGTCAAGTAACATTTTGGAAATCTAGAAGAGCCACATGATTCAGTTTAGTCAGTCACCTTGGCCAAATGAAGTTGGGGATGTGCAGATGAAGAATGGATTAAGTGCACATGCTGTACACTTCAGGAATCCTAAACTGTTTCAACATATGTAAGCCAAACAATGTCTGTAGAATCAGGTCATATAGAATAGACATTGTTGTTCTTTCACACATTCAACACACGTCAGGAGACTGTCCGTGTGAGACACCCTCTCACCTGGGGAAGTAGGTATTTGAGGGGTGGTCCCTGCGTAGAGTGTGCAAACAGCATGACTTGACACAAATAGAACACTGCTGAAATCAGTGTTTTGTCTCAAGCACACTGAAGCAGACACACGATTAGAAACCTTATGTTTAAAGTCCCGAAAGTACAAAAGAACAACAAAATGTCCTCGGACATTTGCATTTTCAAATGCCCAGAAACAGACTCACTGAAGGCACAGTGCACCACATATGTCATGCACTGTTAAGTCCATAAGTTTGAAGGAACACAACACCAAGAAACATGTGGACCGAGGGAGTCAAGGATCAAACCGCTGACCCTGTGACTGGTTGACAAGCTGCTGTACTTTCTGATTCACTGCCCATTAGCTGCTGAAAACACACCTTTCTGGTGATTTTCTGCAACAGAAATCTTTGAAATGCTCTGCACACTCTGCACCTGGAGTCATGTCTGGGGCGGCAGCTGCTCATGTGTACATGTAATTGGTGGAAATGTATGATATCAATACATCGGTTAATCTCAAAAAGCAGCAAATACCACCCCACATACATTTTACAATAAGAACAGTTAGACAATTTAAATCTATCCATTAACTTCTTACCTTATTAATGCTGCTGCATCTAACACAACACAGAGAACATTTAACGATGAAACAGTGCTCAGTCTCTCACCAGTGCTTCTCAGGGTCCCTCTCTCTCTCACCTCCCCACTAACAGAGTCACAAATCTCCATTAGGAGGAGAATAAAGGATACAGACAGAGTCATATACACACACCAAAGTCACTTTGAAGAAAGAGAGAGATGCTGGGAAAGAGAAGCAGAGAAGAAAAGAAGTGAGAAAGAGATGAAAAGGAGGAGGAAATGAGAAACTGGAAACAGTTAATGGAGAAAAGAGGAGGAAGGAGAACTTTTCTTTCTATGCTTTCAGTTTGGTATAAAACTTCTCTCTCATTTCTTTAATTTAAAATACGTCTGTATTATTAGCAGAAAAAAGCCTTTAGAGGAGGTCAAAATGTAGAGGTGTAGTTGGCCTGCTCCTCCAAAACTCCCACTGATAACATTATCTGAACTAAAACCTCCTCCAGATGATGTCATATGGAGGAGCAGAAAGAGATTCTAATATAGAAAAGGCAGAGGAAAGTTTGATGTTATTCATAAACATATATTTATATAGCTTACTGTAAACTGGTGAAATCATCCTTATTATCAAAGACACAGCCCATTCCACGCCAGCAGGTCCAGCATTTACCTTCCAAAACTCCCTTGGCTACAGTGCATGCAGATGCAACTTTGTAGCTGCATCTGCATGCAATTATTTTGCAGTGTATTTTGCATATGTTTGTTTGCTGTCTTTATGAACATAATGTGTTATTACTATATACCGGTCAGGAAATTCGAAGAAACAAGTGGGCTTATTAGTTTTCCTTTTGTTATAACAGCGGTCAACACTGATTGTCTGCGATTACAGAGGTCAGAGCAGCACAGGGGAAAGCTCAAAAATTTCTTGACACAGGTCCCACTTCTCTCAGTACACTACAGAGGTCTGTGCAGAGCTGGGACAGCCCACCACATGCACCAAAATGACAAGGCATGTGCATACTGTTTCTCCACAATGGCCTTTAGAGCCCTACTTAAGCACAACAGTGGCTAAAGTGGTGCTAAATGCTTCTCACTAATGTGATGTATTAAAAGAGCTGCATCACAAAGACAAAATGGCAGGACACTTACAACTATAAAAGAAGTCAGTTATAGGTGTAGTATGTTTTTCAATCTATAGAGGTTTTATGAATGAAAAACTTTCACTGAGCATAAAAATGTGACGTCTCCCCAGCGTCAAGTCATAGTTAGAAAGTATGTACTATATTTACTATAGTCACCATTTTAATTTAGCCTGTTATGATAATGGAATAATTTTTGCAGGTATCTAAATGTAAGTACTTTGAGGACTGTGCTAAATCAAAAGTTGAAAAGATATTCGAATCACTAACTATTAACTATTAACTAATCATGACAAACTCAAACTAACACAAGGGGAAAAGTCAGAGTCATTCATGTTGTGACAGCATCACCTACAATACCTGTTAACAATTAATAGCTGAGCAAACTGACTTCTAATCCAACTAGTAAATCTCAGTGAGTAAGTCAAAACCTTCAGAAAGAGGAAATAGAATCGTCCACAACACTTATTTACAGCAATCCATCTAATGCTTGTCTTCTCTGGTATATTTGTCTTATATGGTTTCATCTTACGGTAGAGCCCTGCAACTAGCATGAAAACATCTTGACAGATAGGTTAATTGGTAAATCTAAATTGTCCATGAATGTGAGTGTTAATGGTTTTATTATTGTATTTCCCCCTTTCATACAACACTGGGCAAACCGCCTTTACGCATCAACTCCAGCACGCTTGCAATCCTTAAGAGAATAAGTGGATTTTTTTTATTTAAGAATACTTATACTGGAGGTTTTAAAAATGTTGGCACGGTTCGTGTTAAATTGGGGTTATTTTAATCTCAAACAGTAGTGAAAGAAGATTTTCATACACATAAAGCGCAAGACAAAGCAAAACGGAAATGAGTCCAACATTAATCATAGTCTCTAGCAGCATTTCCCAGGGTGTGTGTGCTGTTTGGATTGTGTACTGACTATATATGTTTCTATGTGCACTACGTATGTGTATTTGTGCTTGCATAGCTATTTCACGGTATTTTCTTTGTGTGCGTGAGTGAGTATTCTTAGCTCCTGCTGTGTTGTAACTGTCTCTCTGGGAAGCAGGCATATCCTCCCCCCCCCCCACCCCCCCCCCCCCCATCCCCACTGCTCACAGAGGTCGCAGCAGAGGTCAGAGTTGAGGTGTCAGGAAGGTCGTTTCCGTGATGATAATTTTCCTCCCACTCAGACACGAGAGACATTTTTCACACCGTGAGAATCGTACAAACATGCACCAGTGACTCCACGCAGCACGGGGCGAGTCTATCTGTCTTTATTGTGTATTTTCTCTCTCTATATGATCTGTCTTCCAGTTTCTCTGTGTTTCATTCGCTTTTGTCACAGAAGAAAAGACACATCTCCTTCAGGTGTCATTAAAGTATCACATTATCAGTCTGAAATTCGATGTGTTACCATCGCTGACACTGATGTTGGAGCTTTTTTGGTTAACATCGAGAACAAACATGACCGAGATGTGAAGAAGGGAGAAAAAGGACTTTAGGTTCTGCATCCATGTTGGCACTTAAACCTATGAACAGCACAAAAATTAATAAGCCTTATTACTTACAAGCTAACGTAGCAAGTCCAAAGTTCTGACTTCACGTGCTTTTTAGGTGGCGGTTGACTAGCTTTTGTGGATCACTGCGTGAGAAAAAAGAATGGTTTACCTACTAACATGTTTTATACTCCACACATTAATAAGCATCTGTTTTAAACCGCAGCAATTTTTGGAGAAAGTATATTTGAATAAAGTTATTACCTACTGGTCAGAGTAACCTGCTGCATTACTGTATAATTATTATTAGTCCTCAAGTAACTTCAGTTCAGTGGAATCATTCTTCAGTCAACATGCATTTTTTTAGGTTTCAAGGTAGGTAGGTATATCGTCATGCACATGGGAAGTCTAAGAAGCTTGCTGTTGGTGGACGGGTTCTCAAAATGGCTTGCAATAAGGATAACATTTACCCACCATGCAAGGTTATAAACTGCCATTGTCATATTGGACAAGACAGACATTAGAAAGCAGGTCTAATCAGCACATGCTATTTAACATGGACCTCACATTTAGCATCTTGTACCTACACGTATGTGCTGATATGTGGGTACTGTACAGTAACACAACTGTTACAGAAGGTTAGGATGTAAATTCACTGTAATTGATCTATAGGTTGTTAACCGCACTCTAAAAGTGTTACCTGAATCTAGTTCATGTCTGCTGCACTGAAAAGGGAACTGAAAACTTGGCCTCAGTGCATGTCTTGCACAACCTATTTGGCACAAACACACATACACACACAATGACTAAGTGGAAAAGTATGAGGGGTTGTTTCATGTTATTCTTGCTGCCCTTTACCTGTTGATCCAGTGTGTGTGTGTGTGTGTGTGTCAGTGGGTGTGGTGCAGGGCTCGGTCCAGTTCCCAAGCCATAAAATCGTAGAGGATGTTGTTATTCACGCACACACACACACACACACAGATTCATTCCTTGTCACCATCTTGTGTTCCTTCACCTCCTTCCATTTTTCCTCTCTCCCTCCTCTTCATGGCGTGCGATCCAGCCATCCATCCATCCTGTCTTCCTCCACAGGGATCCCTCCTCCTGCTCCCCCTCGTCTTCCTCCCTTTCCCTCCGTCTGACCCTCTGACCTCCACCAAACAGACAAACATTTACGCAGCAAAGCAACATTTATATTCTGGTGATTGAGCTAAGCGCTCCACTCCAGATTGGCCAAGAGAGGCTTGTTTTCTTCCCAAGTACTGGACGTGCTATCAGATCTTGACCCTTTTGTTGTCATGTTTTAATAGTTAGGTTTGATCATTATGAATAAATGTCAGGATGCAGAATCTAAAGAGAAACAACCACTATAAAGGAAGCAGCGCTGCAATACTGTAGCGCTATAGTCCAGACTTACATGTGCTGCACTTGACAGTAGGTGGCGGAGTTAGCTGCCTGTGGTACAGTACTGTGAGCCATAGTTGCAGTTCACTCTGAGGATGCAGATTCACATGTACTTCATTTGTTAATGATGCATTAAACTGTATTCCAATGGATATTCATTTTTATCCATCCTTGATTTTGACTTTTCAATTCACGTTTTGAGAAGTGGAGTGTTCTTCGCTTTCACTGTGGAGTTTTTGACTGGGATACTGATCAACCAGAAACTGGACCTTCCAGATAAGAGCCTGTCCTGACCAAGACACACATAGTACTGTTTAAAATCATCTAGCAGATGCGGTGAACATTACACAATGATCAATTAATTAGACCCTCAAAACTTGTCAAGGGGACATTGGAGTGGATTGGTGGTACAACAAAGCACAGGCCTTTGAGTCCAGTATAAAACAAGCACCTGTTGCTGCTGTTGTATCCAGTCATGTGATTAAAATCACAAGTTACAAACGTCAAGACACAGATTTAGACATTTTTACTAAACTTTGTTTATTTAGTGCCTAACCCTAACCCAGGCGTCGTTAAGCCTAATCCCATCCAAATCTCTTTGTTTGGGTAGTTGTTGTCCAGCATTTTTGACCATTTAGTTCACCCTAAATAAACAATATACCGGCCGCCATTTTGGCCCCATTGTATGAAATGGCAGCCACTATTTTGGCATCTGACATTGACAGGTGTATTTATACTACAGTCACCTGAAACACAGTCAGTGCACTCAAGTGATCTCCATTTAACTACTTTTCCCACTTCTGAAACCAACTGCACCAGTGAGAATTTCAAATTAGGGGGATGAATACTTATGGAATCACTTCTTTCCTGTTTTATATTTTTAGATTACTTAATTAGATAGCTTTGTAGAGATGGGTTTTCACTTTGGCACTACAGTATGCACCTTATGTGTGTGTTTTAGTCAGTATACATGCAGCATAATATAAAATATGCGTGTGTGTGTGTGTGTGTGTGTGTGTGTGTGTGTCTCTCTCTCTCTCTCTCTCTCTCTCTCTCTCTCTCTCTCTCTCTGTATTCATAGACTCACTGTTTGAGGTGTCATGGTGTTACTGGCATTAACAGGAATAATTGAGTTGCTCAGCAGACCGAGGACCAATCAGTGCTCTGTATGTCACCCTGCAGAGAGACAGAGAGAGAGAGCACCCCCCAACCCACCCTCCCTACACACACACAAACACTTACAAACAAGCATATTATAGTCACACACACTCAGCTGATACATCAGGATTAAAATGGTCCATCTCCTCTTTGGAAAAGGTCATTGTTAAACACTCCCGCCTTCTATCTGACATTAACACACACACGCACACATCTGTTATTATTTTGTCACTCTTGTACATCTCTCTCTGCATGTCTTCCTCTTAAAGCTTGTAATTCTACCAACCATCTGTGTGTGTGTGTTTATGTGTGTGTGTGTGTATAAGCGAAGGATGCCAGATGTGTGTGTTGTGCAAAGCACATATCACAGGAAGCCTAAAGGAGATAGATTGAAAGGAGCAGGAGATGAGTGTGAGAATGAACAAGGAAAGGAAAGTAGAGGAGGTAGGCCAGAGAGGGATGGGGGGGAGGAGGGATGAGCTCAGCTGTGTCCTCATCTCATTTTCAATCTCAACCCAATTAATTGGGCTGAATTAATCTCACAGTGGGCACACACTCCGTCTCACACACTCACACACACACACACACACACACACACACACACACACACGCACCTTTCTGGCTTTTTAACCCAAGGATAACATGTAAGCTCTCTCTCTCTCACACACGCACGCCCATGCACCATTTTCCATATGAAACACAGAGACGACCATGTGAATGAGCAAATGCACACACACCCCGCTGCGAGCCCAGTGGCAGGCGGCACAGTTGGACATGAAATACTGTCTGATAGCATCATCCATCTGCTTTCCATACACCTCCCTCTCACTGCTTCTCTCTCCCTTTCTCTCTCTCCATTATTACTCCTTCATCTACTCCTTCCATCTCCACTCATCACTGTTCCCCGCTCTCTCCATCCTGCTTCTCCTTCCTTCTCATCTTCCTCTAAATTGACAGTAAATCACATGCTCTCCTTCCAAAACTGTGTCTGTCTTTGAAGTGTTATGTGATAAACACTAACATAGGGGACAAGAACAGACTGAGGCTTACATTTTGAGACTTTGATCGTCTCTTCTTTTAACAGGACTCAAGAACAGGTGTCTGCAGAATGTGGTTTTGCTTTGTCTTGAAGAAATAAACAAGACATTTCCGGGAAAAAGATGCTGTCTGGATGGTAACACATGTTGCTCCCAGAACCTGGATCATTCAGCATTAATGGCATCTTCACAGATGTGCAATTTACCCGTGCCATGTGCACTAACGCACCCAAATATCGTCACCAATGCTGCCTACAAGCTCTTCTTTATCCTGGAGGACACTGTATGCATGATTGCCAAGAGCAATTTCAAATTTTGATTCATCAGACCACAGGACAGATTTCTATAAAAGTCTATTACAAGTTGGAAGTCCGTCTTCTTATACCCAATCATGAAATTGACCTGTTGCCAATTAACCTCATTAGTTGTGAGAAATTCTACTTTTAGAATTACACAGCTTTTCCAGTCCCAACTTTTTTCAAATGTGTTGTTGGCATCAAATTCCAAATAAGTAAAAGAACATTTCTATGGTATTTCCATGTTTTAACATTTGCTCTGTTGACTTTGTACATTTTTTTGATCAAAGTGAGATTTCAAATGATTTTGAATTGATTTCATCTGCACTTTTCCTTTTGTTTTTAGGGAATGGGAATTGCAACTGTGGCTACAACTATGGTGAAATTAAGTCCATATATAGTACACAATAGATCACTACTTCCACTGGTCTGCAGCTGTGCAGACAAAGAGGAGCTTGTTGTTTAATGTGACAAACTCAGCACATTCATTTGGCATTTTCAGTGAACCATTGAAACTACAATAATTTACATACAACTTACAAAATAGTGACATAAACAGCGCTCCGAGTACAAAACAAATCATGAATCAGACAAAAAATCAGATAAAGACAGATTTATACTCCAGTGTTTGCATCAAAGCGTCTGAAAATGAACATGACACATGTGCACCTTCCAGTCCAGACCCAGGGGAGAAAATATTAAATCCTACAAACTGGCTGCATCATCAGTTCTCCATGCAGCCACATTAAAATTCAAAAAGTTGACTATATGACAGTAAATCATGCTGCGGTGTCTTCTGTGGTGTCCATTTAGAGCTTCCAAAGAAACAATTGTTATTAATTGAGATATTTTGGTAAGACTGCAGCTAGACCTCAAAGACATAATCTAAAACAGATTACAAGGTTATATTACAGAAAGAGTTCTGGTGACACACACTAGAACGCTAAAACTGATGTGAATAAATGTAGTCATGCCATCATCCATTTTATTTTGTCTTTGATTTTCTACTATGAAATTGAACATTATTTTTCCATCTAATATTTACATACTCACTACATGAGTAGTGCATTGACTTTTCCTAATACCGTGTCGTTCTCCATTTCATAATACACGAAGAAGTTTAGTATTAAGTGAAACTTTCTGCTTGACTTACTGGAAATTTGTTGCAGTACAAAACCATCCAGTGCAGTTTGTTTTTTGTTGAGCATAGGCTAACTCAATATGTGATAACTATTGTTTTATTATCATTTAAAACCAGATACCATATATATTTTCTTCTTATTCATATTTTCAATGTTATTCGACTCAGTTACACTGAGACTCATACAAATCAATTAGTGTTATTGCCTTATTAATAGGTTAAATTAGAAAACAACAGAACCAAAACTCACTCATGCCATGACTCCAGATCTTTCCTTGTGAAGACAGTACAGTAATAGAGTGACATGATACATATTTATCATTATTAAAGCAGTAGTTTGGTGCTCCTTTTACCTGTTGGCAGTTTTAAGTATACGGCTCCTGGTGTGTGTAGAGTTACTTGCAGTTTTGTGAAATTTTCAATTCAAAGTTCAGGTGGACATACTGAAGTATGTACTCCACTACTCACTACTCAACAGTTTATTTAGTAACACTGAAAACACAGATTCCTAATATTCTTATTACCATCATCTTAATATCTAAATCATCATGTAAATATATTAATATACGTTCTCATATACAGACAGGAAAATCTAGGCTCTACAATGCCAGATAGCCCTGAAATAAACAGACTGAGTTGAAAAACGCCTATCCAGCACCACCAAAGCATCCAAAACAAAAACTCTATTGAAGTTCATCTTTATTAGATATCAGTACGGGTGGTCTGGTCATTATGATGCATGAGAACACACAAGTTCGGATGTCACTGTTGACCAGTAGCAGCCTCTTGATGGATTCTCTTCCTACAAACCCCACAAAACCCTGCAGAACTCAGTCCAATTGAAAAGAGCTGTCCAGCTCAGTGCTGGCCCCTGATGCCATCTGGTGGCAGAAAATATACTACTACTAGCAACTAACAACTCTTGTGACCTTTGATCCCCACTGCTGATTCCTAACTTATGCCCATTCTCCAGGATGACTTATGATTAGAGAACATTATGAATGAATTGATTAATTAATTATGAATTAATTAATGAATTAATGAGACACCACAATCTTTCTCTAAACTTATCTGGCTGGGTGGTGATACAGTGTGTCCTTGGGTTATTATAAACAAATCATAAACAAAGTGTTCTCTGTGAACACTTGACAAATACATAGGGTAACAACTTTTCATCATGTTAATACAAAACGCAATTCAAGTCACAGTTGGAGATTAGCTAGTTAGTGCTATCAGACAAGCTTGGTAGAAACAGCGTAAGAAACACACACACACACACACACACACACACACACACACACACACACACGAGAGCCATTCAGTCTCTGAGTCCATATTGTGTCAATGTGTATTTAGTCACTCTCTCTATTAGACATGGAAGTCCAGAGGTCAAAGGTCTTAGATCACACTACTCCTGAATGTGCACACACACACACACACACACACACACACACACACACACATACACATTAAGAGGTTCCTCTCTGACTTCTGACCTGCTGACTCCTCATCTGTCTCACTTTCTCCGTCTGACCCTTTCTTTTCTTTAACTCCCCACACTTCTCTCTTCCTTCCTCTCATGTATTTCTGTCAGGTCATTTATTCTTGTGGATAATTGCTGTTTTCATCTTTTTAAAGGAACAGTTCCAACCTGGGAAATGCACTTTTAATTACAATCTTAACAATTGTACCAACAAAATCAATAACTAAATTACTAAAACACAAAGGCTGATGCTGTTGCATTTATTGCCATGAACACACGTTGTACTTTATTTTGAGCCCCTCCCACATACACCATCCTGCTGCAACAAATACTTAGTAGAGCACAAAATGTGGATTCATCCACCACCAAAAATAGTCCCAACACATGCACTATTTTCTGCTCAAACATACTTTTAAAATAATATGTGCTAAACGCTTTAAGCTGTAACTTACAGGTACACTGGATGCTTTAATCTGTCACTCCTCCTTCTCACACTGCAGTCGGTCTTTCAGCCACCTTTTAAACTCTTGACCAGCTGCCACACTAAACCTACACAAGGAGCAGATCCTGATCATTCAGTGATCATTCATTGGTCATCATACATATATGCACACACACACGTCATGCCATAAGGTCCGACGAAGGGTCAGCTGGTGACCACAGTGACCAGTGCAAGGGTCAGTCTGCGGTCACTTCATCACCATAGCAACAGAGGGTCATTCAGCGGTAAGACCTCAGTTTGGGTCAGCGAATGGTCAGATATGGAGACGGGATCTACTGTGGACGCTCATACACACAACATATGTCATACAACATGCACAAAAACACAAAAACACACAAACACACACCTTCCATTTTCCACAATTATTAGTTATTATTAATAATAATGATCTATCCTAAGACATTTACAACCGTAGCACATTTTTAAGGAACTAGTGTCTTAATAATTTCTAGTTTATTTTTATAGAATTTTTTCTCTGGGTTTTTTTTTTGTTTGTTTGTTTGTTTTTTATTTATGTTGAGTTTACTTTATTGTATTGAGTTCAGGGAATCCATTGATTAAATAAATGTGTATGTCTGCAGACAAATATCACATCTTTACATGTACACATAAGTTTAAATGAAATGCATTTTGTGAATCATATTTAATTAATTAGATATGTACGTTACGTTAACATTGTCGCTCAATTTTTTAATTCATTGATTTTATTATTTAAATTGACAGATTTAAAAATGTTAAGTACTCCACATTTCTGTACATATGTTCTTGACATTTTGGAGATACAACCTTTTAGTAAAAAGATTTGGTCATTTTCACCTTTTCCGAAATTGCTTTTGCAGTGTCTTCAATTATAGTATCTGAGGCTGCACAATGTATATTAAAAACACTGTCAACGAATTACTTCTGCTCTCTATTTAAACATCATAAACTGAGGTCAAATTAAAGAAATTAACTAATAATTATAATATAATAATATAATAATAATATCAATCATATCATCAAATGATGGATATTTATTATGTTACATATATAGTTATGTAAATTATTACATATTTAAATAGTAGTATTATTATTAATAGTATTCATATTTTTTACAGCAATTAAAAATAAAGAATTGGTTTAAAAAATACAGCATACAAAATTACTAGTGCTAGTCTATAAAGTTTTTCAAGTAATTTCATAAAATAAAAAAAAATCCCCACTCGCCCCTGTAGAAGAAATTTAATTTAATGTTTAATGTTTTGTGCTGACTCAGCTGAACTCTAAAACATGTGTTTCTTTATCTATGCAACTGAGTGTTCAGAAAAGGATGCTCAGTGAACCCAGATAAGTGTTGACAGCATCACTTAAGAACAATACCGCATTGTCTTGTTAAGATGATGTGTTGATCTTTTCTTGATGAGGTCTGAGTAAGCGTAAAATGAGTAAATCCGATTGGTAGAAAGTCTGTTTACGCCTTCAAGCACACATAGAAAAAGAAGCATGTGGACATAGAGATTCAGAGCTGTCATGTACCACACGTTATGTGTACAGCTCTCCCCGGGTGACGAATAAAACGACAAACAGACTTTTCTCTCATCATTCCTTTTTTTTGGATGAGGATCAGCACGAATTTCAAATTTTCCTCCACAGCCCCTTTTTTAGAAGCGGTCTTATTCCTTCAAGCCTCTACCGGAGGCCTGGGAGCTTGAGGAGGGTCCTGCGCAGTATTTTGGCTGTTCCTAGGACTGCACTCTTCTGGACAGAGATCTCAGATGTATACAGATATACATATGAAATGACTTGAAAAAAATATATCAGTAAAACAAAAGTCACCCTGGAACAGAAATTCTTTTTGCCTGTGAAACCAATGCAACAACAGACTTACTGTATAATGGCCAGTTTGAAGTAGTTACTGGTGAAGTTAAATCATAATTCAGTTGGAGCATCCCAGTTGTTTTAGTAGGTAACAATTAATCCAGTAGTCTGTAAGTTACACTCATACCTAGAGTGGCTGCAGCAGTGTGAGAAACACTGATGCACTGTCACAGAGGCAGTGACCCAGTTTGTCCAGGAGGAGGCTCTGTCCCCACAGACAGTACATTCCTCCTCAGGACAATGACCTGCCCTTTAACTCTGCACCTCTGCTCAGGCGCAGCGACCTGGCCTTCAACCCTGACCTCTGAACCCAGCCGAGTTCAGCCTGGGGTTGGCTCTCACACACACAGCCTCAGGTTCAGAGAGGGGTCAATGGGCAGGTACTGCTGAGAGTCCCTACAGTGATTCAGCTGCTTTGTTCACTTTATCAAACACAATAAACGTGACACTTTGATTAGACTTAAACGAGCATTTCCTAAACATCAACTTTGTTTTCATTTTATTTATTTTATTGTCTTTATTAACATTTGATTAAATCTAATTAGATTATATCAGATTAAGATTAGGTAAAGATGCACTATTGAGCCCACTACCTTACTAGCAGACTACTGGTGAACATTGTAGTAAATTAGGCTCCTTAGGAGCCAGATATTTCTGGGGTTGGTGAAGAGGTGAAGCCCGACCGGAGAACAAAGGGTATTGAATGTAATGTATGTGTTCCACTGGGAAGCACATTTACATGATGTGTTGGGTAGAAACACAACTGCAAATAAATGTAGTCATGGCACTGATAGGTTTCTACTGCATAAACTCAATACAGTGAAAAAGGATGCGGTGGAGTATGTTTGGTTGTCCACTGAATCAGATAAAACAATGTATTACCAAAATAAAAAACTTTTAATCCCAGTGTTTCCTGATGTTGCTCATGTGAATTTAAAACTAGGAATTAATACGTCTTCAAAAGAAACATAAGCCATTTTCACATTTGGTGACAACACGATAGTCCCATGAATTTTCACAGCAGCCATCTTAACGGTGGCGAAACAAATGCTACAGCAGCCATCTTAGGCGGGGCGCTGGCTCGTAGCGAGGACAAGCCAGTAGCTCCAGCTGTTTCCCTGTCACTGATTTCAGTCCTGCTGTTCATTGATGAACCCATTTCAAAGTGCTTCTTCCACAGAAATCCAGTCCGTCCCATGCAAACAACATCATCACTTCCTGCTCTTGAAGGGTCATGGCTGGGCTAATCTGGGGTCAAACACAGGTCGCTGCAGCAAGGGGGCAAAAGTCACCTGTCGTCTGTTGAACACAAGTGGTTAAAGTGTCATTTACATCCATTCATAATCATTGTTTGCTAACACTCACAGGGCATAATGCTTCTGTTTCATAAAAGGCGTGTTTAAGACAATTAGTGACATTCACATGAAATATTGAGTCTGTGTGAAAAAACGAAATCCCTTCTTATAGCCCAGTACAGTCCACAACTACCACAGATCATTTGCTGGACCATCAAATGAATTATTATTACAAATACAAAGGTTGATTTTCATGTCAAACAGGAAAACTGTAGACACACTTCCTGTTCGTTGGGGTCAGAATAGGTTCAGCGTGGGGTCAAGCAGAGTTCACCTTCTTCTGTTGTCTAGATTCACATAAAATGTAGTGTGTCTGGAAATCCATTCACAAACTCCATATACAAATGCTATGTTTAAAAGTGAGATGTCATGGGAGGCGTGACAACTAAAGCGTCATTATTATTTTCTGGTCAACTCAAACTTAAAAGACAAAACGCACAAGAGAAACAAAAGAGCATCCAGCTTGCAATCTTAAAATGTTGTAGCTCAACCTGTGGTATGACTGTTCTGCACTTTGCACTGCACCGTTTTTCTTAAGATAACGAAATAAATAAATAAATAAATAATGAATCGCTGCAGGCGGCACCTGAAGCACCTCAAAAATATATGCTGACCGATTCATTTCTTGATTGTGTGTGGTGGGTCAGCAAAGGTTCAGTCTGAGTTCAGACAAGAACCAAATTCCATTTTGTCTTTTACATCTTATCACCACTGCTAATAGTTGAATTGCTTTAACACAATCATCACAGTCACCTACCAATTACAGCTCAAGCGCTTGTTTTGGGAATTTTTTCATGCAATACATGCAATTGGTTCACATCACATCTACAGTTAGCAAACATGCAACAGTGACTTGGAACACAAATTAAATTTAAACTTGATGATGACAATTGTGCCGCTTTAAGATGGACTGCAGCTGCAGCGTCTGATCACTGTTCTGCCCTGTGTCTCCTCCAGGCAGCCTCCTGTCTCCTTTAAGCAGAATGAGAGAATTGAGACATCTTTCATAACATCTTTCTATCGCTGCTTTGTAGCCATGTTAGCCATGTGGTGGATTATTGCGTGGTGGACCATTGGATAGACTGCCATGATATTTTGTCGAAAACGTTTATTACACTCAGTGGACGATTCCCACAGACTCTGGTGACCCTCTGATTTCATCTAGTAACACCACATGGCCAAAACTACAACATGTCCAGTACTTTAAGGTTTGTGACTAAACATATACTGACTACTGCTCTACTTTGTGCTTTATCCTAATTACTAAATGCTACAATGTTATTATGATAAACTTGGATGGCGAGCATTGTACCTGCTGGATGAATCAATTATCCATCATAGTATACCAGTTGTTGGTCAGTGGTTAAATACAATGAATAAAAATATGTCCAACCTGTTTAAATCAGTGAAATAAACAACAAACATAAAGTCAGTAATTATAAATAACTTCTTAGACCTGTAAGTGTGAAATGCTTTAAACAGACTTTAGTGGCAGCGTCAACCAGGACAGGTGCAAAACAACAAGCTGATCTTTCAGGAGCGGAGTGCTGAGAGAGATGCTCCAACCGTGTTTTATGATACTATGCCACATTTTCAAATGTATGAAGACAAGTTCACAGCTTTACAGGAGAAAGAGGCAAGGACACACACATCAGACTTATATTTACATTTATTCCATACATTTGTTTAGTTTATTTGAATGTTTTGGAAATAAAGCCGTGCAGAAGGGCTGCACGGCTGCCATCTCTGTGTAGCATACATTAGACATGAGAGAGAGATGGAAGAGGACGACAGAAATGTAGTGAGTTCAACAGCAGGGCAACGACTCTCTTCCTATACTCAATCTCACACACACACACATACACGCACGCACACACACACACACACACACACACACACATACTCACACCCTGGGAGCATACAGCACAGCATGCTGCCATGTGAGTGTTTTTCTGTGTGCAGATATACCAAATGAGCACCTTCTGGTCGCTCTGGCTCAAAGAAAGAACACAGAGGGAGAGATGCCAATGGAAAAAAAAACAAAAGAAGAGAGCAGAGGAAGAGAAAAACATAGAAGACAAAGATGTGAAACTGCACACATCACAGTTAATAATAATAATGAAGCATATTTACAGACTAGTCCCACATCTACTCATACCTGCGTAACAGATGCTTACGCTAGCAATGGTGCACCCCCACCCCCAGTCCCTCTTTCTTCCTCTATCACTGATCCCCCCTCCGCTTGATCAATGCTCTAGCTTGCCTTTCTTCCTCATCTTTGTTTTGGAAACAAAAAAACATGAATATTATGTTATTATATTATGTTAAACCATTATAACGTATGACATCCAGTAAACACAATAGTCTCAGGTCACACTCTTTCTTGTTTTTCGTGTATTCCCAGGTTTATTTATTTTTCCTACCAGTGTTGTCAGATTGAAGCAGGAGGAGGCATGCAGAGAGGCACCTGACAAGACTCCCAGACACAAATTATTATTCCCAAATGAGTGTATATTGGTCAGTATTAGATTTACAAACACAAGCAAACAGCCTGTCATGTAGGCATGAAGGGGAGTAACATCTTGTCAAATAGTGCATGTCTAAAAATAGCTTGAGACTCTTATAGTGTTTCCATCACATGGTTCCCACCCCAACTTGGCACACTCACTACTCAGCATGTGGCTGTGGTTTGTTTCTGAAGAGACTAAAGGCAAAATGCAGCAGTCTTTAGCCTTACGTCATACTGTCTTTGGTTGTGGTAATAATGCTGCTCTGTTTGTCATCTTTTGAAATCACCTGAGCAGCGTCATTGGAGACCATACCAGAAAGGTTCCAGGCACTAGTCACAACTTTTGTCTGACGGAAAACCAAAAATAGTTGATTCAAGTTGAACTAGTGCCCTGTGGTGAAAAAGCATTGGTAAAATAACTTCTTACTTCTGTCTGGTGGAATAACAAAGACAGTGTGAATGATTCTTTAGTGAAAATGCAGTAAAATACCACAAAATGCCCAATATGTCAATTTTGAAACTGTTCTCTAAATATACAGAGGTAAGAACCACAAAACTAAACCACCTGAATGTGTCATATCAAGCTACAAGAATAGTAACTGAAGTCCACTAGAGAGCAAGACTGGGACTAACTAGAGTAGAGTATGACTGTGGTGCATGTACAAAAAAGAAGAGTTACAGCTGTCTGCATTGATGCTGCCATTGATTTGACAGTAGCTAGTTTGGATGAATCCTGTGTATAGTATAAACTAACAAACAGTATTATTTCACAGAATATGGCACTGTAACAGAAAGGGAAAAACTACATCCTCTGCTGCCAGAAACAGACCCATGACCAACTGTGTAGAGCAGCTGTCAAATGATCTGTTAGCTAAAGAAAACAGAGACGAAGACTGAGATTAAAAGATGAAGAAAGAAATCCAGAAGGAGAGTTTGGAGAAAATGACTCCGAGTTCAGACGTGTGCAGTAGGAACACAATTACCCTCTCCCCAAGGCTAAACACCTGACGTGCGTTGTCATGGCAACTTCTTAGAGACTGACACATCCCCTAGCTCTCTTGCTCTCTCACACTCTTTCTTCAGCAGTCTCCACTCTAGTGGCGTCTTCATTGAGTGGGAATTGGGAAAAACAAATCACAATGTGTGTGTGTGTGTGTGTGTGTGTGTGTGCGTGTGTGTGTGTGTGTGTGTGTGTGTGTGTGTGTGTGTGTGTGTGTGTGTGTGTGTGTGTGTGTGTGTGTGTGTGTGTGTGTAGATGCATGGAATAAATTTTTAACCATTGTAGTGACGACATCTTCATGAGGGTGAGGACGTTTTAGGGTTAGAATAAGGTTTAGGTTAGGGTTAGGATAGGACAGTATATGTGATTAATTAGAAATTGAAACAGAGTAGATTAGCATGGCCTAAAGGACAGTAAGGGGCTAGAAAATGCATTATGTCAATGAGTGTCCTCACACTGACTGCCATACAAAAGTGTGTGTGTGTGTGTGTCTGTCTCTACTGAACCTACGTCCTTATCTCTTTCTCCATTCATTGTCAGGTCAATGTGAGGTCAGGAGGAGAAATGAGACGCCTCTCTGCTCCCTCTCATTCCTCCATCACTCTCTCTCTCTCGCTGTGTTCTCATCTCAACTGAGTGTATCTCCCATGTTTCCCCTGTCCTTCCCTCCCTGCACTCATATTCACTAATCGCCTTGAGGTAGGAAGTTACTGCTAAGTGTCCAAAAATTCTATGACACTATATTATGAGTAGCAGTAGGAGCGATCTATCTAACATTCATGACTTAGGAATTCACTGCTATCTCCATTCAAATGTAGCAGAGCTGCAGAGGTGTCCACATGGTTTAAAGTTGCCAAGAGACGGCATTCACACGGTGAGATGTGCACAAAGTCAGCGTGAAGAGAGATGTTCCAAAAAGTTACATCAAAAAGCTGCATTTCAGCAAATCACTGGTTCAGCTGGCAGTGGAGCCACTGACAGGTAACACGTCACCAGACAAACATGCTGAAGTGAACTGAAAATGTTACCACATGATCCCACACATGCCACAGTCCTGCTAAACCTATATTTAATCATGTTACCAAATGGGAAGGAAGCAAAAGCTTTTAATAATTATGTGCATCTTCTGTTTTACAACCTACAGTTCTCACTCTAGTGTAACAGTGTGATACTCAACGTAAATTCATATATGCACTATATGTTTTGAACATATTCTTGTACTGAGAACCAGGAGCATAGGAAAATGAATAAATATTTTTTGTGAGCAGTGTATTTAAGCTTTTTAATGGAATTTACATGTGCATAGAATTTTGCAGGCTCCAAACAAAACAGGCAGGAAATGAATTGAGCCAGAACTCTGCTGTGTGTCAGGTATGACAGCTTGTCAAACATCAGCTGTTTAGTGTTTTCTAATGTTGTCTGTGGAGATTCTCAGCCATCCAGGTCGTGGTTATCCTTGACGTGGCACTGAATGGCAACTGGACATGTTTTATGTTAAGTTCAGAACACAGCAACTATCAGAGACATTCGTGTGATGTCCCAGTCACATTGGTTGGTCCAGGTCCTCTTTTGGCATTGATAGTTTGAATTAAGTGTTGATGGTAGAGAGACAGACAGGAAATATGGGGAGATTGAGAGGGTATGAAATGAAACAAAGTTTCTTTGCTGGACCTGATCCAGAGAAGCACATGGAACGTACATGAACCATTAGGTTACCAGTGTACTCTGTTCCCCATATTTTTACAGGTACTAAACACAAAGGTCTGCAACTAAGACTATGAGACATGCAATGTTTGAACCTCTGCTAATGTTCCCTATGGATAAAATCCTTTTTAGGATATCTGCAAAATAAGCCATGAAAACACAAAGCAAATAGGGGGAAGGCAACAGGTTTACAAGCTATTCAGACCTGTGAACCATCCACTCAGACAGTTTTATTAAGGGGCCTAACATAGGAAATAACCTCAACACAACCTTGAATGAAATGTTCAACCTCCGTAAGAGCTGGAGGTTTATTTTTCCACCTATCCACCTGTCCCTTTACGAGTCTCTCAAAACCTTTTGAACAATAAACCCACTTAAGTGACTTGTATGTATGATCATCATACATACTGAGTTTTGGATTAGCTGCCCACAAGGGACCAAAAGATGCAGGACATACCACAAAAACCAGGCTGAAAGATGCTCACACGCATTCAACCAACAGCTTGCTGGGTCAAGGCCCTTGGACCTGGCAACTCTCAAACTCAAAAGGTTATAACTTTTACTCTATCATCCCACATCTGGGGTGTAAATACACCTCTTTTGTATTCGTAAGTTTTGTGCTATGACAGTTCATAGCCACTGTCAATCAGCTCACTGCCACCGTGACATCTGTCCATCAGTGTGCTGGACATCAGGTGGAGATGGGGCAACAAAATGGAGCACTGTGTGTTCTGATACCTGATGAGCATGGTCAGCATTTTATTTTTCCCATGCTGACCCCAGTCCACCACAAGATCAAAGCCCCCAGCTACTCAGTAATGTTCCATGTATTGCTGCTCAATCGGCATCTTTTTGCTGCTTCTCTGCAGAAAATACAACCTTCTTTCAGTTTGTAATCCAAATTTTACAAACCCTGCCCCTCTTACCTGCTTTAAAGCACAGTGCTGCAGCCTTAATGGACGCACATTTTGTCTCAAATAGAAACCCCCCACAGTCTGGAGCTGCAGGGTCAAGATTCAAGTCAAGAATTCGAGTGAGTGGGTTCGATTATAGAGACTCACTTCACATAATCTGCATCATTACACACGTCAATATTCATATCCATAATCTTTGTGTGTGTGCTGTGGTGAGCTGATGGTGCATGTGATATTTAGATGGTTAAACAGATCATTAATATTGATCATACATTAATATTGATTGTACTGTGTGTGTGTGTGTGTGTGTGTGTGTGTGTGTGTGTGTGTGTGTGTGTGTGTGTGTGTGTGTGTGTGTGTGTGTGTGTGTGTGTGAAATTTTTAACACTAAACTTTATTTTAAATAGAAGGGAATGGTTATAGGCTTTTTCTGTTCTGTTTACATAATTCATTTAAACTAATCAGGTACTTTTACACGTTTATTCAGATTTCTTTTTTTCTGCCATCGCAGGATAAATATTGCACTCGTATCAGACTTTTGTAGATAAATACACTGTTGTGGGCTACCGAGAAAACTGTCAAGATGTTGTGCAACTGACACTAAGCAACTTCAACTGTGGCTACCTTACAATAGTGACATTTAAAACCTCTTCAGAGTGATTACTCCAGCAGTTTTCAGCAGATGTGAGCTCCCTTAAATTGTTCCCTGGAAATTGTGTTACTGTTTTGCCTTTATCCCACAAAAAGTAAAATGGCTCCTCACTGATCAAGTAGACCCTTAAAGCGCTGCTTCGAGATCAGTGCATCAGTAGCAACAACTAAATCATTACAAAATTATACTGTAATATTATAGGACAGATATTTTGCTTGCTTTGCTTTAGCTTTGCTAATTGCTTCCATAACTATGCTTTTACTTAACTATAAATTTCTTTGAATATCTTTTGCTTGTAATTGAGTATTTATATAATATTTTACATAAATTAATATTGTTACATAAATAAAAGTGGAGTGTAAAAATGTACACTGTCAAATACTTCTTTCAGTGTTTATGAAACGCTGCAGCACTGCGCCCCCTGCTGCTGAAAAGTGGTATCAGACCAACCTTGTGTAACACTGTGTGTAGCTGTTAGTTTTAATGCAGGGGTTGAAAATGTGAAGAAAAATGATAACAAAATGTTCCTCATGTTACTTCATATATTTACTGTCTGCTGTGTGTATTTTTATCAGGTGCGTGTGCAGCAAAAGGTAAAATAAGCACAAAGATTTATTTTACTCATTTAGAACTTCATATACAATTTGTTGTCTTTTTAATTTTAATTTATTATTTACTTTCAGACTTTTATAATTGTACTTATTTTGATTATTAATTATTGTTTCAATATAATGATAATTAGAGAGAGTGTGTGTGTGTGTGTGTGTGTGTGTGTGTGTGTGTGTGTGTGTGTGTGTGTGTGTGTGTGTGTGTGTGTGTGTGTGTGTGGACAAATATTTAAAAAGAAAAATTTAATAATTAGGTCCCACTATTTTTATATGATATTTGTGTTACATAATAATTATTACATAGATTCAATTGTTGCAATGTTGTAATTTAGTTAATTAATCAACAAAAGGCTCAGTGATACAACATAGTACAACATTTCTGTAAAATTATCTGACAAATAAATGAATAAATCGTTAATTATGCTGCTAAAAAAATCATTAATTACAGCTGTTTATAAATTAATAAAGGGAAAAAATAAAAAAATGTTTTGTTGCACTGTTTTCATGGTGCTACTGAAAAACTAAGGGACATATTTAAGTTGTCAAACATATTTTGATGAAGTTATTTAATAATCCAGTTGGTGACTAGCAGGAGCCATACACAGTATATCATCTTACCTCCAGACTGTCTGTTATGTCTGCTTATTGTCACTTGATCTTCCACTGAGGACCAAGATGAAAATAAATCCACAGACTTTCCTCTGGAGGCCGATCCACATCGTATTTTATCATAGTTTGTGTATCAAAGCAAATGGTAGTCATGCATTTCCTCACAGTTTAAAGAGGTTTTATATTACGATGTTAAGGCTGGATTCAGGTTCCTTTATACCATCCCCTGCTGATCCTCTGGTATTGTTGCATAACAGCAGACTGTGATGTTCAGTGCTTCCAGCAGTTATTTACTGTTCAGCATTGTCGTTCACTTTATTACCTCAGAGCTGAGCTTCGCACACACCTTCACTTGTGCAGTGAGCATGCCTCCAAGACGTGTTACATTAGTATTCAGCATTTAAACAAGACTGTAAGCAGGCTGTTTACAGGCATGAAGAGTCATTTAGTAGTAGTACTCTAATTAGTGGTGACAGTGATGAAAATAGCCTATCGTAGTGCTTGTGTTGACAGTAGTGGGATCTAGCACTATTCACTTCACATGTGACTAACACTTGTTCTGTTACAGGGTTGAATTACCACTATGGAACTGACTCCCAAGCCCCATCTGGTGGTTAGTTGCTGCACTGAAGGCAGAAGGCATCGTGAAAGTTTCCCTGTTAGTATCATGGCACTGTTTGAATAAAGTGAATTAAACATAAGGGAGAAAACTGACAAGTTGACGCTACAGAGTGAGGTGTGGAGCCTAAAGCCACAGCAGAGTTATAGATTATAAACTTGCGTGAGTAATACATGTGATTCAGGATCAAATATAAAAAGCACACGAGGCAAAACTCGAGCAAAGGGAAAGCCAAGAAAGAGTCTGAGACCCCTGGGGAAAGAAAATCCAGAACTAAAACATCTGGAATAAGATAATGACAACCAGGGGAGGTAGGGAGAGGAAGAGGTCATGGGACAGCACAGACATCACGAGTTGAAAAATAGAGTATAACATACGGACTAAATAAGGACAGTTATCTCCATTTTGTGTCCTTATGCCACTAAGCCAGTCAATATTAGGCCTCTAATGGTGTGTCATAGCTGCATCACATAACTTATTACAATATCTGTGTCAGGATTATCATTAATTATGTTTATCATGCTGTATAATATTGATTAAGATACTGTGGCTGCACCAGTGTGCAATATCGAATAACTAACCCTAACCCTTCGTGAAGTGCAAACATGCTGATGTTTTATTTTAAGCTATTTTAACTTCTGTGCAGGTAAAAAACAGATTTTATAATTATATGGTGAATTTATTTTTATTTTCTGTGCCTGACAACTTGGACCATAAACTGGTGATGCAGATATACTGCTAGTCTCGGTCCTGTACTAGGATGTTGTAGGTGCAACTGACGTTAGAATCATACCAAAATTTCATTGCATTTGCATTAAAACCACTGTGTTATGAGCATGTTTATGTTGTATAGTGTGTGTTTTTGACATAAGATATTGATAAATGATATAGTGGCATGTAGAAATATGTGTATAATTATACATAGAACTTCAGCATGCAAGGCACATATTGGTAACAGATTCTGGAGGGTTCCTGCACCTGTTAGAAACCAGCAGCAGATGGCAGTGTTAGATAAAGAGAGACAAGTTGAGATCAGCCCCAGTACCCATAATACACATTTCCAATTTAAGGCATAAAACCATGTATTTAAATAACTAACACATTTTCTATGGCCTCCACAGATTTAACAATATTAACAAGTGAATAGGCTTGTTAGGTGAAACAATGGAAGGGGGAGGATGTGAAGAATGTTTCAACTTAACAAGAAGGAAGTCCAATTGCCATGACTCAACTTCCAGATAACTTCACCTGGTCGACGAGAATCTTCACTGAAATATTAACAATACTTTTGTATGTATGATTAATATCTAAACTTGACACCTTAGTTGTTGGTTGTTGTTGCTGTTGTTTTGTTTTTGTTTTTTGTTTTTTGTTTTTCAGAAAGACAGATATTGCAGATGTTACAAATCTAAATGACCAGATTGTATCTGGCTTGGTAATCGACATATGAACCCTACTCCTACGGATGGGTGATATAAAACTGTATCGATATAGATACCAATATTGTTGCAGTAATGATATAAATGATGATATGATAACTGTGCAATTCAACAGTATCTTTTTGGTAGCAAGTCACATCATCAGACAGTGTTTAAAGTCAAGCAAACACAATCAGGGATCCAGCTGAATAAGCCTGGATCATCAAATATTAAACCTAAGTAACAAAAAAATAAAATAAGGATGAAATAAAATCTCATATACATTTACAAAAATATATTTTCTCATACGCCTGAGTCCTTCTCTGTGAATTAGCATCATGTGCCAGTCATTCTCCATGTGTGTTCTGTTTGCAGGCCCATGTGAGTTACCCACGTTACAGCACCCTTTTTCTTGCCAATGTATGCAAAGGCCTTACACTAATGATGTTGTGGACTCCAGGTTCTCTGCTGTTCATATATTCGCCATATATTTCCATGACGTCCAAATATGGATTTTTGGGTGTTGCCTTCTGACCTAGCCTAAGTTTTGTTAATATTGGTACTAATTACTGTGCTGATTATATGAAGGGAAGCTCAGAATTTCAGACTCAGTGTGGGTCCAGGAGGTGATCAATCTTGGAATTGCAATAAAATATTCCCCCTGAGGCCTAAAAAGTATTTTCTCTAGAAATTAGAGTTACAATGATGATGTCCTATCTGCCATCATCATTGAAACAAAGAATAATTAGGGCTCTTTGCATATGGACTTTTGAGTCATTTTTTTATTTGTAAAACTTTCCCAGAACCGAGAAAAGTCAATTTCATGTTGGGCTAAATATTATTGCGAGGGTAGGGCCAGCAGGAAAAACACTGTGCATGTGCATGGGCCACTTCTAGTGGGAGTTTAGAAGCTGAAACATTTTTGGCTCATGTTCCAGATGAGCAGCTTTCATCCAAGTCTTTCAGCCCGTAAACTCTGACACAGCCACAGTCTGCTGCATGTCACTTAGAGCCTTTCCGCTAAACCCTCCCAGTGGTAACTCGTGTATACACTTTTTTATAGTCACCATTATTACAAAACAGGAAACGGAGAAATAAACAGATTAATCAAGCTTTCAGTGCAGAACGGTGACAGGATTTGAGTCTTATGCAAGCTTAAGTTTCACATTGTAGCTATAAGGTCTTTTTACAGCAGTTATTCATGTGTGCATGTCCAGTAGACAAGATCGTCCCACAGTTCACCTCAGTCTGGTGCACATTTACCAGTCCAGCTGTTTGCAGTAGTGTACCTGTAAGCTGGTTTCAGAGCAATAGTAATTAACAAAGTTTAAGATCTTCTGCATGATCATCTACTTTAGGGCTATAGCAGAACCACACTGTCAAGCACACCACCAGCTGTAGGGGGGTCAACAGAAGAGGAACTCATATTTTGCAATTTCTTCTCATCTATTATTAAAAGCCTGTTACTCACTTCCAGTACTCTTACATTGTGAAAAAAAAAACAATGCTACAGCTACAACACTGAACAGCTGATAGGAGACTACAGACAGTGGAATACACAAAGAAACTCTGCTGGGGGAATGACTTTCTCTTACAGTTGATTAGACCAGCACAATGTCCATTTGACCAATGTTCACCACAGAACTGCTTTAACTCAGACATCTTCTTAGGGTGCCTGTTGTGAACGGCTCTCTTAAGGCCAAAGCTTCCCTGTTGGAATGAGATCTGGGATCTGATTGGGCCACTCCAAAACAGGGATTTTAGAAAAAATGTACAACAGCCCTAGATTCATTTGTAAGACCTCACTCGTCCTTAGACAGCTTCTTCCCCATAAATCAAGCTGCGTTAATATCAATAATTAATTCATCTACACCATCAACATGTCTCTTAGACCCCATCCCGACGAGACTGCCCAAAGATGTTTTACCTTCAATCAGCACACCCATGTTAGATCAGATCAATCTATCTTTACTAACAGGCTTTTAAGGTTGCTGTAGTCAAGCCTATACTCAAAAATGAATAAATATTTCCAGTCAGTATTTAGAGTACATCATAGTACAGAACCAGCACAGTTCACGCTGTGTCTGGCGGGGTCGACTTTATGCCGGTGTTACAGATTTACAAGTGACCACGTTAACAGGTGACCGACTTCCGAATGCGTCGCTGGTTGCTGCGAGTTACGGCAGCTGTCGAAAACAGACAGAGAGCACATTACCTGTCCTTGTCAGAAAATCATCCTGAGTCGACTGATTAACTCTCTTCGTGATTTTCTCTGGTCTGTTTTCTGCTGTTATTCACTTGATTAAACTAGACATATCTGTAGATCAAGACAGATCAGAGACCTTCTTTATTCTCAAAAAGATTATAAGAAATATACAATTTAACATACACCCCCAAAACGGTGCCACTCCTCTCAGTTGTTGGTGTTACTGCTGGATGTGTCAGTAAAGTTAGCTGCTAAAATCATCACCAGTTGTGTTATTTCACACGGGTGTGTTTTTGTGTAGCAAGTGCACATGTGGAGGTCACACAAACAGGCTGTAATTTCCATCTAAACTTTCTACCACAGACCTGATTGATGGCATGGTACTGAGATGCTCTGTAGAAGACTTTTGAAGCTCTGTTAGAGTGCTGTCAGGGTTCTTGTCATCCCACAGACTAGGTTATTGTGCTGTCTGTCGATGCTATGTTAAATGCTATTGCAGTGTATGGAGTGTTCTCATAGTTGTTGTTTTTCCGGCAGGTTCAATTCTGGGATCTACTGGGACTAGCAAATTGTCTGAATATTTACGTATTATGGCAAAATTATATCATATTTTTGGTTTCTTTGTTTTTTGTGAACTCCTTCCTGTTGTAATGTTATTGGATCGGTAATGTAGATTAAACTGTGGTTGGTCATACTTAGCTACTTGCTACAGTGACGAGATCACCTTATTGACCAAACTTGTCCTAGTGACCCCTAAAAAATGTCCAGGCGTTTCGGGGTCACTTTTGACTGCAAGTGTTCGGCCTTGAAACGGGCAAAGACTTCAAATCCCACAATGCTTTGTTTACCATACATTATCCACCGGCGTAACTTCCGGTGGTGCTGTTGGCGGGCAGAACGGGATTGACGGTGGTTGTTAGCGATGCTGAGGCTATTGTGTGGTTTAGCAGCATACCATACTGAGGAAAAGTCATCCAAAGCACACCGCGGAGCCCGTGTGTAGGTCTGTGCCGCAATTGTCGCGTCTCCAGTCTGTCCTAGTCGACAGCAGGCAGTCAAAACACAGTGTTTCCACTCGGGCCTACTGCAAGTCCATAGAAGCGCGCCGAAGCTTTCTCTGAAAAGGTAAGGCTCGTGTTAGCTAGCCGTGGAGAGGGAGCCCACCAGCCATGTTGCTCTCTGCTTGCAGGGGTCAGGCCGCTTGACTGGTGTGGTTGCACGCATTTCAGAGAGTTACAGCGTATTGTGGCCACATCAGGTGAAATGAAATTGTCACCTAGGTAGGTTTGGTGTAAAAACGGTGCGCACCAAGCTTGTTCCTATGCTTATGAAACATTGGACAAGACGAATATGCATTGTTTGCTGTTATGGTTTGTGTCGGAGTATGTCCTCTCTGCAGACCTGGTCCTGACTGGGGGTGACGTTAGGTCTAGGTAAAGGAAAATAAATGTCGTTGGGGACAATAACGGCGCATCGGTCTATGTAGCAAACTATAACTGATGTCTTAATTTGTCGCCATGAATATGAAGTTTCGTCTCCCACCGTGTGTCTTTTAATGGCTGTAGCCCAGAAATCAGGTATTCAAGAGACACGGAGGAGGCGTTTTTCATCACTTTGACTAATTTAGATGACGCACAAGACGGATGTCGGCAGCGAGAATAGACCAGACCGAGTTTGATATATACATATATATATCTATATGTGTGTGTGTGTGTGTGTGTGTGTGTGTATATGTATATACAGTGTTGTCCGGTTTAAAGAGTGCTGTTGCTGCCGTATTTGTTATTGGTTCAACAGTTGGGATATACGTAGTCTGCGGCGTTTTCTCCCCCATTGGTTTTCTGTTAGGAAACGAGCAGGATAAAGTTTAGAGTTAGCAACCTAGCCCGCCTCTCTCACACACACACACACACACACGTATCTGGTGTTTTCCTCAGTTCATTACATCAACATTTTGGGACTTCAAAATGAAATCAGCAGTATTGATATGTTAGACTCCCTATTCTAATCAGGCTAGTTATGTTGGCCATTATAGACAGTCATATGCGCCATAAACATCAGGTCACCCCGAGGCTTTCTTGTTTTTTGTTCTTGAGTTCTGTTGACATGTCCATTGAATGTTCCGTTTGAAACAAACGTTTAGTTTTGGCACTTGACTGTCTTATGCTGTAGTTTCCCTCCCCAGTTGCTTACACAGATGCAGCTGCACAGGAAGATGCATTTCTTCGTATTTATTTATCATTAGATATACACCAGATGTGAGAAGCCCTAACATACTGACAGCGTGTTAGACATCCTACCTCTTTTTCTCTAATCTTGTACACCAGAGTCCTCTGCACAGTAATGGTCCAATGCAAACCCCAGAAATCTAATATTTCTTGTTGCAAGAGGACCTATCTATTCCTTTTGTGTGCAGGTTTTACACTAACAAAGTAACATTGTTTCCAGAGTGGTGTTAGCAGCCTGTCAGCTGCTGCTCCAGTGCCCTGCAGTCAGCAACAGTGCCGGGTGTAGATTTTCCATATTTCAAGAGGCTGCTGCAGTTAGTGACTTAGTTTACCTTTAACAAGCCATTTGAGTTTTTATACAGGAGATGTGTAAGACCTTTTAGTGTTTTAAGTATTAGTCACAGCATTGCATTTCTTAATTTCTTCTTTTTTCTACATTCAAACAGAATGGTGATGAAAAAGATGCAATTCACTTTACACTAGGAGTTTTTCTAACCACTTTCCCATTACCTCTCCATGCATCCTCTTGGCTCCAACAGAGGCGCCCTGAGCAGACGTCAAGCTGGCTACCGTAGCAGGAAAAAAGGGCAAGAAGGCTGAGGAGGAGGAGCAGCCTGCAGCTGCAGCACCAGCGACAACGGCGGCAGCAGCAGCTGCAGCAGCAGGAGCAGAGGAGGAAGAAGAGGAGGAGTATGTGGTGGAGAAGGTTTTGGACCGCCGTGTGGTGAAGGGAAAAGTAGAGTTTCTTCTAAAATGGAAAGGATTTTCAGAGTAAGTATTAGTCAGTCATTAGTTGACTTTACCCCGTGGGTGTGGGATTACAAATCTGGTTGGGGTTATTAGCCCAGTGCTGCACTATTTTAACTTTATTAATTTAGGGTTCATGATTCAACAGTAGCTCATGTCCTCAGAATTAAAAGTTTAGGATTTTGACGGTAAGCTCTCGCACAGCAGATAAAATCCCACATCTACAATGTGTGTCTGTCTGCATCCCAACTTAACCAGTGAGGATAATACATGGGAGCCGGAGGAGAACCTGGATTGCCCTGACCTTATTGCCGAATACATACAGAAACACAAAGAAAAGGAGGAGAAAAAGAAGGAGAGCAAGAGGAAAACTGCCAGTGAGGGCTCAGGAGACTCAGAAGAGCGTGGGAGCAAGAGGAAGAAGGAGGAGGTGAGCAAATGACACACTAAAGAATGTAGCCAGCCAGGTCACAAAAATATACAAGATGTACACTCAAATGCTCTTATGTTTCATTAGACTGCAAGTGATGTATATATTGGCTTTCTGGTGGCACTTTTATCAGTTTGAGTTACAGTCTGAGAGAGTCAGTTTTACATTGTGTGAAATTGGGCTCATTGAACTTTTGTTAGCAAAAAGGTAGCAACTTTTGTTTTTAGCAAGCACTAATCATTGCTGTTGCCAGTTAATGCCCAACAAGAAGTCAGATCAACTGCAATTAACTGTTTCCACATCTACATGAAACTGATGTTTTGATGACATTTTTTGTAGGTTTTGTGTGCTCGCAGTTCAACACAGCATAGTGGTCTGTACTTAGCAATATTGTTAGATATATATTCTATATATAATAGATTATTTTTATAAGTAAAACTCTGAGACACCACAGAACCCTCAGAGTGACCGCGTTTTGGTAATTCCAACAAAGTGAGACATCCTCTCTAGTAAAACCTTGATGAGTTCAGTAGCTACAGCCACCCTGTGAAAAATTAATACTAATATTCAGAGGTGTTAAGTAGCTAAGTACATTTACTCAAGTACAGTTTTATGGTACTTATACTGTACTGTATATTACTGTAAGTGTATTTTAATTTAATTTTAATTTTTACTCTACTGCAAATCGGAGGAAAATATTTTACTTTCACTCAACTACATTTATTTTGGCAGCATTAGTTACTAATTACTTTCTACAGCATTAGATTCTTATAAAAATTCTATTATATATCGTTTATGAATGAACCTCCTGTCGCAAAATGAGGTGGTTAAAATCAGCTACACCTTTACTGACTGCTTGCACTTTAATTGGCTTGTGTTCTTTATACACTTCTACTAATATTAATATGTACATTTACATTAGTGTTAGGAGGTCTTGCCTAAGGACCCCTACTGGAGATAGGCCACAGCTGGCATTTGAACCCCAGTCTCTGGCATGGAAGGCAGTGATCTTACCACCACACTATCACTATCTTACCACCACAGATTGTATATGAGGTAAAGTCACTCTGTATCACCTTTGAATACCAAACAATTAGAGTTGACTAAATAGCTTTAGGTCCAAAAAATCTTATAAGTGGAGTGAGACATCTACTCTAGTAAAAAAACCAGCTGATCTTGCATCAGTATCACAATCTTCCAAATACAATACAATTAATATTGATGATTTTCTGCTTTATCTAGGCCTGCCGTATCTGTTTCTATTCATACAAATCAGAACAGAAGAAACGGTCGGTTTTTTGTTTATATCTTCAGCTAGCAGTAAATATTCCTCGTATACTTCCTGTCTCCAGGGTGAGAAAGCCAGAGGTTTCGGCAGAGGTCTCCAGCCAGAGAGGATCATTGGAGCAACAGACTCAAGTGGAGAGCTGATGTTCCTAATGAAATGGTAAGTCTTCATAGTTTAACAGTATGTTTGACAAATAATATGAAACAGACTTAAAACTTAGTTAATTGATATAATTGGGACCATGTTTTGAAACAGTGAAATACTAGATCAAGATTTCTGGCTCTGAGCCTGTTGTTTCTAGCGTCGTAATCAGGAGACATTTTTGTATAGAGCGTGTTGTGGCTTAGATGTAGCCTCAGCAAAGAAAGCATCAGCCTAAAAATACTAAAGCAAATTGTATTGGAAAAAAACCAATTCAAATGCAAGAGAAAGGACATTGAAATTTCCAGCAGAACCAGGCTTGGGGTGGGCGGCCATCTGCTTGAACCGGTTGGGGAAAAAGAGCCTACTTAAATCCAGGTGGAGACTTTTTTTTGGACAGGCAGTGTAGTATGTCTGTCATTCGTTATCTCTCCTAGTGCTGTCACCCAGAGACCCGTGTTAGAAAAAAAGGAGAATGTGAACCATGCTTCCAAAATCAGCCCATGGCAGAGGAGAAATCAGATTACTCTGCATGTATAATCATAAGGCTGTTGTAAATGCTGAGTCCATAGGTGTTGTTCACGCAAGAGGGTGATACAGTAAGTGGAGGATTTTGCAGGAAACTGAGTCTGTGTTGGTGCCAAGACAAGGCCCTACATGAGAATGTGTAAGTTTGGTTATACACTGCTCAAAAAAATTAAAGGAACACTTGGAGTATAGCATTAGGTCAATTAAACTTCTGGGATATTGATCTGGTCAGTTAAGTAGCAGAGCGGGTTGTTGATCAGTTTCAGCTATTTTGATGTTAATTAAATTATTAACAGGTGAACTAGAGGGGCACCAATGAAATGACCCCAAATACAGTAATAGTTTTACAGGTGGAGACATTTTTCACCAGTTTTGCATTTGGCTAGGATCCATGTTACTACTGGTAGCATTATGGAATACCTGGACCATACAGAGGTTGCACAGCAACATTGAACATGGCACATGAAGGGGATTCCAGGGGACAAGCAGTTAGTGTAGGAGATCTGGACAGGGGCATAGAAGGTCTATAAGTCATCAGCAGCAAAGATATCTGCTTCTTTGCGAAGGACAAACCCAATAGGTAGGATGCCAGAGTCCTACAAATGATCTTAAGCAGGCCACTGGTGTGAATATCTCTGGCTAATTAATTAGAAACAGTCTTCTTAAAGGTGGCCTTAGGTCCCAACTTTCTCTGGGGGCCCAGTGCTCACTGCAGTGAGCACTGTGGAGCTATATTGGCATTTGCCATAGAACACCAGAACTGGTCCACCACTGCCACCCTGTGATTTTCACAGATGAGAGCAGATTTATCCTGAGCACGTGACAGACATGAATGGGTCTGGAGAAGTTGTGGAAAATGTTATGCTGCCTGTAACATTGTTTAGCGTGACTGGTTTGGTGGTGATGTTCTTGGGAGGAGATTTGAAAGTAGATACACCAGGGCACTATCCCTCGTCTTATTAGGAGCATGCCCTGATGTATGTATTTAAGCACGTGGGAGCGGTACAAACTACTGAGTTTAGAGTTGTTTGAATGACATTTCAGCAAAATGTAATGTAACATACTTTCACTTTGACTTTCAACATCTTTAAATTCACCTCTCTATAGGTTGACCTCAATAAAATATAAGTATTGACTTTACATCTCTGCTGTTATGTAAATAAAAGTGTATATATATGTATATAGGCATCATAAAAGTGGACATTATGGCTGAAAACTGTTACATTGCATTAGTACCTAAGAAAGTGGTCACTTTTCCTTTTCCCAAACTGTGTTTTAGTAGAAGTGAGCAGAAACTGGAAAGTCACTACAGTAAACAGAATGTCTTGAAGCTGCAGGTCATGGTGTCCCTACTTGAGAACTTCCACAATCAAAACATTGTAAGCCAGTAAGCAGTGACACACTAGCTGGCAACCACTTTGTGTTTTTGTTATCTAACCCTGTTCTGTCTTGTGCTCTTCCTCCCTTCACCCTCCACCTCCTAATCTATCTTCTTTGCCGTTTGCTCTCTTTCTGTCTCCCTCTCGCTCCTACCCTTTTTTGTCATCTTTATCTTTGTATTTTTCCTCCCTTCACACGTCTTCTCTTGAATTCATGTTAACAGGAAGAACTCAGATGAGGCCGATCTCGTCCCAGCCAAGGAGGCAAATGTCAAATGTCCCCAGGTGGTCATCTCTTTCTATGAGGAGCGTCTGACCTGGCACTCTTACCCCACAGAAGAAGAGGAGAAGAAAGAGGAGGAGAAAAAAGACTAGATAAGCAGCAAAGCAGGCGGAGGTACGAAGAGGAAAAGAAAGGAAGTATGAAGGTGTAGGGCAGGAAACCAACTACATGCTGGTGAACTGTTATCTTGGTCTGTTAAGTCAAGCAGCCACTTTGGCAGCAAAGGTGGGATTCAAACATTAGGATTCAACTGCCAATGTAGCTGACTGAGGGGGAAAAAGAAGTTTGTTTTCCTGCCCTGAAAGGAGATGGTGCACTTTCCTTTCCTCAAAAGATGCTCCTGCCTGTGTCTCAACTGAAAACGTACCCTTTTTTAAGGAGGTATGTTGACACTTAGTGCCTCACATTTGCATTTATTTCCTTCACCAAGAACATGTCACTTGATGGGAGCTGGTGCCTTTGTTCTCCCATTATTCTTTCTTGGTTGTCACAAGCTGAATATTGAAGTGAATATAGTGAAATGACTATAAAGTGTCTCCTACGTGGTGACAGGTGCCTGGTGAAATGCAGGAATTTAATGCAAGCCGTCAACTTACCTCTTTAAAACGTGCCATCGTGTGAGAACCAAGCAGATTGTCTGACTCTCCTCCCGATCACTGGCCCGCATTTAAAGAAAGGTTTTTTTAAATGTTCATGTTCATGTGGCCGATGAAACGTGGCAGCTCAGAGGACAAACTTCCCTTCCTGCTTTTTCAGGATACACCGGAAGAAAAGTCTTTTGAAAGGGAAAGAAGTCACATGTGGTATTACAGAGGAGTGGACAGAAAGCATTTGTCTCTTTCAGTATCAGTAACTCTTCTGTTTTCTCATTATTGCTGATGAAATTCTGTTCATTTAAAACCCTTCACCCTTTAAAACGATGACCTAACATCTCCATCTGACATGGACAGATGGTCAAGGAGGGGTCAGAGCATACAAGACCACGCATCAATGACATCAGCCTTAACATGTCCTACCAGCCAGTGTGGCAGCCAACCTGAAACAGTTTTTAAAAGAGCTTCATTCCAGCTGTGATGCTGTACTTGTACTTTGCTTCTAGTTTAGTTTTTGAAGTAAACCTGATGAACAAGTCTATTTTTGATCAAACTGATCTAAGGTTCCAGAAGCTAACTTGTAGCTTTATTTCTATACTGTATCACGTTTTCCTGATACTAAGTTGTAAATTGCAAAGTTACTTTCAGTCTTGTCTTTATGCCTTCTTGAACAGCAGCAGAAGTCTGGATTTAGTGCCATGTATCCACTGGCCAATTTCAATACTTTGCTAACTCTCAGTATTTACTTAATTGGATACCAGTTAGTCATCGTAAACCTGGCTGGTTGAACAGTTACAGGAAACATAAGTGTTGTTTGGATTTCCAACCTTGTCAAGCCAGTTGAGAAATTTTATCAAGTTCATTTTATTATTATTTTTAATATTTTAGGTGAATCTCAAACTGGTGGGTTACCTGCCAAAGCGACTGGTAGTGTACACAGCCGGTACACACAAATCAGCATCAGACATGCCATTTTATCAGAAGTGGGCACACCTTTTAAAGGGTTACACGTAGCATATTTCCATATAGCAGTTGCTGTTGCACTGGTCCAAGTTCAGTGTTAAGTGTGAAAGTGATTTTAACAACTACCAGAGCCCCAATGTCCTTTTTATGATTTATTTTTTTTCTGGAAGTAAGATGTTGGAGTTCATCAGTCAGCCAGTCTGGCAGCCAGCAAGCTTGTTTGTCTTCTGGTGTGATGAGGTTATATCACTCAATAGATAATGAATCCACAATAAACCCAGCTGTGTTTCACTGGAGAGATTTGAGAGTATAGAGTTTGAAAGTATGTTAAATAATCTTTATTTTCACACCCTTGATTTTAACCTTCACACACATGCTATACTATGCTATGTGTGTTTTTTAGGCTGTATTATTATTTTAGCTTGCACTGGTCGGGCAACACTCAAGACATAACAATTGAGCACATTGTATAGTTCATGGTTCCTCTTGCTTGCAGACCGTCCCTATGTTTAAAACATGTTTTGATATTTGCAAAAATAAAACAAGATAGAACTTAAAAATTCAGCATGAATAATACAGTCACTTAATATGAAAAGTTTTTTTTTTTGTTTTTTCTTTTTTTCTGCAGCCTGTTGTTCATCAACAGTTTAGGTGTTGAATGTACCCCGACAGTGCTTATTTCTATGTATGTATAATGTATTAAAGCTAGACTGGTAGCTTTCTGTTAGCATACCTGGGTTAGCTACTTCAAATCCCTGTTCTCTGAGCTGATTCCTTGTTTAACCTTCTGCTACTGAAGATATAAAGACCAGGCTTGAAAATACATTTTAATTTAAAAATATTTTGCCCCAATTGCAATGCAGCTACTATGATTTCCAATGGAGATCTTGTTTCAACAAGGCCCAGTGCTTAGTGACAGTACAAACTTTAAGCAGTAGGCCGTATTCCACCTTTTAAAATGACTCCACAAATTGTGTAAGCAGGTCAAAACTCTAGCTGAACTCCATACAGAAAGGTAAATGGTCTGCACTTATATAGCTCTTTTCTACTTAACTGGCACTCAAAGCGCTTTTGCATTGCGTGTTATTCACCCATTCGCGCACACACACAAACACAAATGGCCAAAGGACACTTGTAACAGGAGGAGCCAAGAATCAATTCACCCATCTCATGATTGGTAGAATACTGCTCTACCTCCCGAGCCACAGGTCAGACAATAACTTTATGTTAAAGTAACATTTGAAATCAAACGTCTGGATCTCATAACTGTATTGGGGACATTCTTATTTCTCCACTGTAGACATCAGTAGTAGGGAGGAGGGATTGAATTAGCTGCATCCAGGTTTGCCCGTTAGCTTTTTCTATCTTTTTCTTGGACCCTTTTCTCTGTAATTAGCAGGTTAGCTTGTGTCGTCCTGTTGCATGTGTATTGGTTTCCTTTGGAATGTCACTGTCATGGTTGATCTACTTTTGTCTGCTTTGGGCAATAAAGGTTTTTGTAACCATTTGTACTCTGCATGTCATTTAGTCTTTTATGAATTTAATGTCACATGTTTTCAAAATGTTGATACCAAAGATGATTTGATACAATTTAAACCCCCCCTTGTGGTTGCTACATGATACTAGATGTAAACATACCCATGCATATATACAAACTGCTGTTCCTACAATACCCATAATTCCTCAATTTAAGTTGCACTAGTCATTTTACTTGGTTTAAAAGAAAATCTGATTTGTTTTTTGTTTGTGTGTTGTTTTTTTCCCCTGAATCCTCTAAAATGATAAGTGCTGACTGTGGAGAAAACAGAGGACACTTAACTGATTCCAAAGAAATACTTTATTTGGACTTATAAGGACTTGTTCCCAAGTCCTTAAATACCAGCAAGAACCTTGGGCATTCCTAATTCCTGAGAAATTCAAAATGTACACAACTGAACCCATACTTTTCAAACTAAAATGTACAATCTAGAACACTGTACAAATGGGTAAAAAAAAATTGTGGCAGCAGTCTGATTCCATGTTTAATAATTTCATCAAAATCTATATAGAGTAACAAACCAGCCTCAAGTTTGAACAAATGCTGGGTTATGTAGTTACTGGTCTTTAGAGACCTAATCTGTCCTTTTTACTGAACATGCATTCACATTCCATTGCATTACAATTCGTTGTATTTGGCATTACTTTCAAAAATAATTTGTATACATGTTTACATTTAGCCCAACTATTAAGAACTACAGCAGGTTCTAGACCTGCTGTAAAAAATACCTACCATAAATATACAAAGATATATCAGTTAAAGGAACAGGTAAAAACCAACTGATATGTTTTCTGTTTACAAGAAAAGTCAAACAATAAAAAGTCTTAAAATTGGTACATTTTACTTTTTACTTCTTTGATATCTGATGCTAGAATGTGGTTTAATGGGGGGATTTTGCATAATCAACAATCCAGCCGTGCCCAATGGTTGACCCTAAAGTGCTTTTATTAAGATCACATCTCTGTACGAGCGACTAATCTTCGGAGTCAGTAGTGTGTGCAATTGTTTGTCCAAATCAGTTAACAGTCAGGATCCAGCTAGTTAAGTCTGCTGGCTTTTTTGTGTTTCAGGCAAATCATACAACTGAAAGCAAGATATTGAAAAAGTGATTTTTTCTTTACATGCTGGTACCAGGTAGAGGTCTTCACGGATCTGATCCATGGAAAACCTACCCAAAGCCAACTTAATGTATGTAAATTGACTTGAACCAAAGGGCACCCAAGAACGGCCAGACTTTATCCAAACCAACCATAGCAGAGAGGTGGTCTGTCAATTAGATCAATTAACAAGCAGCTTTGATGAAAATTAGAAGATTGTAAAAACAAGGGCTGACCCGGGAAAACCTTTCATCCCAGGACATCTGTCTTCTGTTATTTTACCTCAGTATTGCATATGATTACTAAGAGTTGGATTCAAGTCATTTTCCAGTGTATGACATCTGTATAGTTGAAGAAGTGAAGAGAAACATATCCGGGAGTAAGTGGTATCATAAACATTATCATGATAAATAAACCCTCTTTTAGAACTCCTCTTCTTCCTTGATTTCCTCTGTCCACCCAGCCATCCAACAATTCTTCAACTGAAACATCACTGTGGGTGTTGGAAGATTTCAAGCTTTTTTTCACCTCTTTGCTTTGACAAGAGACAAAGACTTCTTCATCTTTTCTTTCACCACTGCATTAGTTAGTGTTTTTAATCACACTCTAATGTCTAATGTCCAAAAATGTTTCTGAGAACATCGCTAGTCTCACTTTTTCTTGCCCCTCTGTTTCTTACTGTTTTTTTGTCCTCTCATGGGCAGCAGTGCATCTTGTTGGTGTGAAGCCACCGTGATATTACCACTGGATCCAACTTGAAGCAAGTACTCTGTAGTGTCCAGAGGTCTTCCATTCTCATCCCTTAGCCTGGAAAAGACTTCCTGATACAACACGTCAAGTTGTCGCTTCATTTCCTGCAGTTTCTTCCGGGCTTCCTGTTTCTCTTGCAGAAGCCACAAACGGTGGCGCCTCAAACATGACACTTCATCCTCCAGGCCCTGCAGTACATCAAGTTTCCTCTTCCTGCAGTTCTGAGCAGCTATTTTGTTCTTACCTCTGCGCCGTATGTCCCTGATGAGAGTAAGCTGATCCTCGTTGAGTTGGAAATTGGTCAGTAGGTCATTAAAGTCCTCCACTGGGAGATTTACAATCAGTTCGTTGGAGAAAGGAATCTTCAGGGCTTGTGCATGCCATTCATCTCGGCTGAACGCATCAGTCTTGGAGATTTGTCTGTAAGAGTAGGGGTAAGGCCTGACGTTGCCATGCCGTGAGGAGGATTTAGTGTGTTTGGTGGGCATCTTGCCCACTGATGGAGGAGAGGATGCAGAGAACCAGGGCTGGTTGTATGTGTGATCATGGTCGATATCTTCCTGCCAACTAAAGTCATTAAACAGCTTGCGATCCTCATAGTTGGCCGGGAAGACCTTCTTAACATCTTTAGGATACCACCCTCCTACTGCCCCCATCTCCTCCTCCTCTTCCTCCTGCTTTACCATTATCTCCACTTCCATATCTGAACCAACTAACCCTTCCTCAGCATCATAGTCCCTGTCTCTGGAGAAGGGACTTCCCACAGCTGACAAGCACGATGAAGAGGAGTCTGATGACGAGGATGAGGAAGATGAATAAGAAGAGGCCTCAGAAACACATGGAGAAGCTGGGCTGTGGCTGAAGTCCAGGGAAAGACCAGAGTCAGAGTATGCCTCATCCTCACCAACTAGGAGGGAGAAAAAAGGAAAAGGGTACAGTAATGAGAAAGAAAGGCACATAGTGTTGTCATAATATACTGTAGTTACAGTAGTAACTAGTTACAGTTACAGAAGGGCAATGTCTTCTTGTTTAATTACCTTGCTGATGTCTTCTTAGTTGACTCTGATCTTCTGCCATACCAGAGACAGAATGATCATCAGTTTTCTGTTGGGCTCCTTCATGGTCCAAGTAGCCCTCCTCTTCCAGTCTGGCTGCCATCTCAGGACTGAATCCTTCATCTAAAGCTAAGTCCAACAATCTAATATCATCCAACATGGCAACATCATCTAAGAGGTCATCAAGTGGGTGGTCATCTTCATCCTCAAAGTCCTCCTCTTTGTCAACCAGAAAGAGACTGGATGGAGATGTCTGAAATTCCTGGGTCATATCATTCCCCTCTAGGGATGTGGCAAAACTGGAAGGTGTTATGTCACATGAATGACAGTTAACATCAAAGCCAGCAAGGTGTTCAGGGTGTGGAACACAGTGTACACACGGACTGCTTTCCACAGTATCCACAAGATCTGGCATAAGCAGGTTCATGTTGAAGGCACTCAAGTTATCTTCTGCATTTAGTCCCATGCTGAAATCTTCTGCCAAAAGATCAGTGTGATCTGGAGGACTGTGCAAAGTATTGACATTTGAGTTGCTGAAGGCAGAACTGGGGTCATCCAAATCTGCACTAGGTGCAAGGGGGAGCATGGTTTGCTCTGGCTGTCTTAGAGAACCCAATAAACCTAGAGAGAGAAAATGGGCATTATTGCAAAGTAAGAAGGACTGTGGGGCATGCAACAGCAATTTCAGTGTGACCCTTCATAGAATATTAAAGGACACAGGAAAGACAAGATTGCTGATTGTGCTTTCTATATTTGAAACTTGTTTAAAAGTGTTGCTTTAGAGAAAATGGAGGTTTCCTTCAATAAAGAGAGTTTTCCTATCCACTGTCAGCTAGTGGTTCCTAAAAGAGGATTTGTTGGGTTTCTCTCTCTCCATAATTCTTGGTCTTGACTCTAATGTGTGAAGTGCCTTAAGATGATTCTGCTGTAAGCTATATAACCAAACTGAATTGAACAAAACAAATAAAGACTTAAAAATCTGTCAAAGCTGCAGTTACCATGATAGACAATCAACCCTAAAGGTTTTGAGATGTTGAATGGAAGTGTATGGTTACTGGTATCAATTCTTACAACGTGTTTAAATTACCCTGATTCAGGGGAGTCTCCATCAGATGGACCCCCTGGTCAGCCTCAACATTGTCAAGATTGTTACAGTTTTCAGACCATCTTGAATCTGGGATCTGGTCAGATGACGTCATCATATCATCATCTTCATTCTGGAGAGGAAGGATGTAACATGAATCTAGATTTACTGCATCTCGGCATAGTCCTCATCATTTTATTTTTTTTAGATCACTGTCATTTCGTATACTTCACCTCTGGTTCCATAATGGAAAACAAGTCCTGCCAGTCGAGCTCCAGGTCCACAGAGGGGCTATCGGTGGGGATGACAGAGGATAAATGGGGTTCCCTGCCTGCAGGGTAAGGTTCCAGGTCCTCTCCTCTAACGCCAACATTTAACTGAGGGACACAAAAGCAGGAGGAGTATTAACCAGTTACAAAATCTACCAGCTTTGTTTTATTGTTTAATTACTATGTTAAAAAAAACACCAAACACTGCATATTACCCACTAAAGCACAGTGTGTTTGCAATGTTAAGCAGAAAACCAGGTAAGGCTTCACATTTTCTTTTTCTTCCCACTGTATAAGTCAGCCTCATGAATCTGTGTACATTTGTTGACATGCATGCAGCTGCCTCTTTGCATGTGAGAGCTTAATGCAGTAAACAGGAGGGATTGCAAAACTGGAGGATGGAAATGTGTGTGAGGACGCAGTGGGTCAGCGATCAGGTTTCAAAACAAGCCAATAAGTCACAAGGCCAAGAGAAGCTGTGTGCACTTGTTTGTTATTGTATGTGTGTATATGTGCTATTTGATACACAAGAGGAATTCAAAAACACAGTTATAATGACTGTCAGTTTGAGGAAGAGAGGTTGTGACATGTATGTAAATCTCTATGTGCTATATTAAGTTTTTATTTGTGTGTGTGTGTGTGTGTGATTTAGCTTGAGCTGTAACTACTAGTATCAAACTGAGGTCCTGTTTCTGTCACTTCATGTGTGACATCTTTGCTCTTTATCACATAATGTCCACACTATGTGAACCATCCTGAATAAATAAAGGTGGAGAGAAGCAAATTGCTAGTTTCAATCAAAAAAGCTGTGAAATGAACCAGCTCATCAATCATCAACTAATCCTTCCAGCATCCCGTCCCGTGAGTGACAAACGGACCTCTAGTAGTATTCTGTACTGCAGAGCTAGGGGGGAGGAGTTGTGATCAGTGATGGCATAACATGAAATCAAACTGAGGACAATGTAGGACCCAAGCTCCACATGGAGTGTGTCTGTGTTTGCCAGGGGATATATAAAAAGATGTAGGAGTAGCTCAGCCAGTCCAAGTGTACTGTAATACTGTATATTATATTATTGACATGTACCGAAATCTCTCTCTGCTGTCCTGAACAGTGAAGAAGAAATTGTGTATATGCTCACACACAAACAAGCTATTTCTAAGCAGCCACTGTTGCTCTGCTTGACACTGGAAATCTGATCCACTGCTGCACATGACTCTGTTACACAGTGTGCGTCTGGATGTGTGTACATGTACCGACTGGACATGCAGACCATGTCTATTTATATGTGGCATCGCCGGTTTGTTACCACCACTGCTGTGTTGTATCTGACTCTGTGTTGTGGGGTCTTCTGAGTTCTGTTGTGTCACACTTTCATCTGTGTCAATCAGCATTGACTGATTTACCATTTACATGCATCTTTATGGAACCATAATTCCTGCCTAGCCCTTAATACTAAATTAAAAATTCACTCTGTGAACTTCAGGGCCCAGAGTTTAGTTATTATTAACAATTTTAGATGTCCTTGTTTAGTCCTATTTGCAGTTTCAGCATGTCTGTATATTATGTGGCAGGCTTTAGCATCAGTCAGGTAATGAATGTGTTCAAATCTGTGCTATGGGTTAAAACTTGACCAGGCATGTCCGAGGTGTTTCTGTTAATAGATATATCTTACAGCATTGAGTACATGCAGGCAGGAGCATGAAGTCAGTGGTGCCGCCCAGATCAGATGATCATCAACACTTTGCCATTGTCTAGATGAATTTGATTCTAAGCAGGGCTTTTCAAACTCTGTGGACTCTACAGCGGCACTATCACTTATGCTTTGGCATGTTACTGTGGATTAGAGTGTGGGCCACAACTTGAGTCCAGTTATTATTAGCCTGTGTTTGTTCTTTGTTTGCCTTTAAAAGTATGCCACGCTAGATAAAACTGTTGACAATATACAGACAGAAGTACAGGCAGCTCTATCTTCTATTATCTCATCTGACTCTTTCTCTGCTAATTGCTCCACTGTGTTCTCCAGCTAGTCTTAATCTGGGTCTGTCTGCTGTTTGCGAATTTTCACTAATAGAGATCTGCTTTAAAATTTATGCCATGAGAGCTACTACTGAAAAACAGAGCATAAAAGCTGCATGTAACCAAAACAATGTGCTGAAGGATACTAAAATGCTGCACAGAGCTGAGTAAAACAGTAGAGTTTGATCATTATTCTAAGTTAGCCATAACCACAAACAACATATGAATATATTTTCTTTTCCAGCCCATTATTAATATGTGTTATACATTGATGGACACTGTTGTGTTGTTTTAAGAGGTGTATTCTCTCCAGCAGTGTTTCAACTCTACTGACTTCATTGCTCTATGCTCTATGTGAGGTCATAGTATATGTATGGTGAGGTTCAGTTTAGTTTCCTGGTGACTCGTCTAACTCTGACTCATCTCACATGACTCAGCTTTTCATAACCAGCTTTAGTGACAGCAGAAACTTTACACTGCTCCAGTAGTATGAGTAGTATGAGTATTTTGTGCAGTCTTTTATCTGGTCTTTGTGCGACAGTCTTTAAAATCTAAATCAGGGCAGGTTAGCGTCTGAAAACTTGCATTTAGCTCATACCCCTTTGTTTTTCCTTTAGCTGTCCATTTGCTCATTCACAAATTCCTTTTTAAACACTGATTTGAACCATTTTTAATTAACATATTCTGAAAAACAAACCTTTTTTGGTTTGGATTTCATCATCTGATTGTGACCAATGCATCTTCTACAGGGGAAATATACAACCTATAATACACTTGACGATGAAGTTTTTTGCGTAATCAACATAAAAGTTGTGATTTACTGTATATTTTCAACTAATGCATAGGACAAATGCTAATATGCAATGAAAATATTTGTTTGACTTTGGTGTGATTGATTTACCCACAGTGAATAAACCATCCTGCTGAGTTTCTGTGAGGTTTGCTTCCTCATACGGGTTTCTGTGAGGTTTGCTTCCTCATACGACCAGCTGCTAAGACGAGTCTTGTCTTACTCTTATCATAAAAGAGCTGATAAAAACTGGAGCTATACCGGTCAGCTCCTGGACTTTAGTCCTTCTCAAATGATGCAATAGCTCAATAAAACTGCTTGTCTATGATAAATCCCTCACGTGATTCTCTGTTAAATATACGGAAAGGCTCGGAAATTAACAATTATATGAATATAAATATGTAAATGGTTTCAGCAAGATTTTCATCAGTGTCACCATCATTTTGTGGCATAAGATTTTAAATTCCTAGAACTGAAACACAGGTCTTCAGCAAGAAATTCATCTTAACACTGCTGTAAGTTAGACGATGATGATGCTACGGGCTGTCAAACTCTAAATGTTGTTAACCACACTGTCAATCCAACAGCTGTACCTCTTCTTCCTGCAGGGTACCAGGTCCACCTCTGGGCTCCACAGGTAAACCAAACCTATCTCTGTCTTCCCCAGTAGGAACCCTCTCCAGTGGTGAGGCCTGGTCTGGATATCCCATGGGAGGAGGATCCGGCTCTCTCTGGAGAAGCCATGTCTCCAGCTCTGCATGAGGAACCTGTGGAGAAAGTGGGACACATTAATTCATCCACTGGTAAAAAATAGATCACAAACACTCTTTAATCAGAAGGGAAGACGTTTATTAATTATATGTGTGAAACCAGAGACATCAGAGCCCTCAAAGAGTTGTGAGCTTAAAGAGAATGAGGATAAATGCAACTTCCTACTTGTAGTCTGTTCAGAGAGTGGACCCAGCCTAGCAGTCTACGTGCTGTGAAAAAGCTGTCCAGGTCCACACTCTTGGGGTGCAGGCCATAGCCGTCCTCTAGGCTGTTGCGGAGATTGTGGAACTGCGTCTGGGTCAGTGCCAAAGAGGGACCGAGGATCCTCTCATGCCAGGAGGAAGGCAGGTAGGGCTCCAGCCCCACATCAACCCTTACTCCACAGAGACTCAGCAGAATGGCCATCTGGATGAGACCTTCAGTGAAGTATTTCTTTATGTACAGCATGGTACTCCAGCAGATGTTCAAAGTAGTCAGCAGCTGGGACCCTGAACCCACAAGGGTCGAGGGTTCAGAAGAAAACTCACAACTGAGGTAAAGTCCTTAGTGTAAAGTCTCTGCCAAGAAACACAAATCCCCACACACCGAGTGCCTGATGCAACAACTAATTCTTGCTTGTTCCAGAGTCTTTGTGAAACCTTTGTCGTCACAGGCTCATCTGAAACCCGTTGGTCTTCATGGAGACGTTTCTGCCTGTAAATAAAGACATCAGTGTTATTCAGTGTGAAGGACTGAACAACAACTAAACCGATGTTGCAAGTAGAAATCAGGTTCCTGCCACGAAGCTTAGTGCAGCACTGATATCACAGTTTCTTTCTTTCTTTCTTTCTTTCTTTTTGATAGTTACTTTGTAGCCTAATGGTTTGTTCCCATGCTATGAAACAGCAATGTCCCTGGTTCAAGTCCAGCTTGGAACCTTTGTTGCATGTCACACTCTGTCTCTCCCCCCGATATTTTCTGTTTGCTTCTCAAGTGTCAAGCTGTAAATGAAGGCTACAAAATGCCAGTACAGAATCTGTATAACCAGGAATTATTATTTTACCATGAATATTAACTATTTCATACAATAACTGAGTATTTAAACCAAATGTTATTACATTTTCTGTCAATTTGTGTGAATTAATCAATCTTTGCTTCATACTTAACTCACAGATACGACTTGTTTATACTGTGGTACCGCTGGATTCAGGATCTCAAACCCTGCTCCATAACTCCTAATTCAATTAGTATTTTTTTTTTATTGCTACTACTAATACCTCAGGTTCTGCTAATACTTACACATACTTATACAACTGTCAGTTTACCCCATATTCCTGCTTCTACTCCAGTATAATTCACCTGCCCCCCCCCGTGCTGATGATAATAATAAGAGAATTACAGTTATCAGAACTAATCTTTATTGTCAGCGCAGCTTGACCTACAGAGAGGCAACAGTTGTGTGAGGAGATAACGCACACAGAGGGCAGAGGCCGGCTTGTATCACCGCTCTCAGAAACGTCAACCTACTTCTAGAAAGTGTTTGGTAACCCCCTGCCTGCCCCGCACTGCCTGGGTTACTCACTGTAGCCTGCATGATGTAATTGCCACTGTTTGCCTGGAAAAAAAAAAAAAACACGCTCTGCCTGTCTCCTCCCTACCAGCCCAGCCCAGACCCAGAGTTTCCTGCTTGTGCTGTGGTAATCTGTTTACAGAAGCTGCAGTGGAAGAGATGAATGTTAAAAGTCCACATCAATAATCATGTAATAACCATGGGTTCTATATTTGTTTATATGTGAGTTTAGAGCAGCACACTAAGACTAGTATTTAGTGGTACTGTTTGGAGTTAGTACTGCTCCGTGTTATATAGTACAGGGAGGTGGTGCAGGTCGCTTTGGTAACAAAAAAACAATCTGTCCCACAGACAACTGACCTTCCCATTAGTCTTTTGTGTTACAACAAATAACACTGGCATTGGTGTTCTAGTACTACTGAATGGTAAATAATACCACTGCGCTGCCTCTCTAACACAGTATGTCTGTGGTCATCCTCACTTATTCTACATAATATATACAAAGCTGTAGAGATATTTTGACTAAGGTTTTACACTGTACAGTACATATTGTGGTGATCAGGCGCTATATGAATATACAGAAGTAAAAATCCTGCTCGTAGCACTGTTTGACTTTCTATGATTAACAGCATGTGATTTAAATATATAACTATTTAGTACTAGCTGCACTATTTGAGACCATATTCGTTCGCAAAGAACCTGCAGTAGCTTGTGTGTTAAAATATTTAATTAACAAGTAGCAACCGGAGCAACAAGTTACGCGGAGCTGTCATCAGCCGACACCTGGAACGTCAACACAGGAAATGTTGCGCAACGTGACGCGCACACGAAACGGCGTCAGACAGAAATAGGCACAATTACTGGACACGCAGGAAAACAAAGATGAGTTATTGTATGAAGTATCAGAATAATGTCACTGGTGGTCCCAAATGTTGAATTCACCACTGAGTGACTGCTGAACCTCTTGTTGAGTCCGCGTTAAGTGCTAATAGAAGAATCGCGCGTCTTACCGGAGGCTGTGCGCTCACCGAGCTCGTTGCTGTTTCTCGGCTGCTTTGTTTCACTCACTCTGTCCCGGTTTCTGTTTTTCTTCTGGGCTGGAGGGTGGGACCGTTTTAAAGCGGCACCCTGTGGTGACGTATCATGACTCCTCCTAGAGAAAAAAAAAAAAAAAACACCAACTGAAGTGATTCCCCCTGAACTGAGCCGAGCCCCGCCCGGATTGGCATGTCTTTCCAGTATGGAGCGTCAATCAGCCTGGATACTTCTGTCACCCTTGCTTTCTCAAGGAGGACAGATGTGCACTTATGTCTTCCACTGCTTCTTGTGTCCTGATTGGATCCAGTTGCAGCTTTTCTCTGGAGACTACAGTGTACATACATTTTAAAGAACCCTCACAGAGACAAGCATAGACTGAGGAGTTTTGTTTAGTTCAGATTTACATTAAAAATGACAGGTCAACTCTCCCTATGGTGGAAGAGCCTAATATCAACTCAAATCATTGGTTTGCTATTTTAAGATGTTTGAACTCAAAAAACAACAGCAACAGATAGTTGCAAAGGTTTCACACTGATTTAATAGTAAATGGTTATTGTTTTGTAAAACCTCATTTGATTAAATAATTACAGATGAACGAGGAAACATGTCTTCTGTGTTTTGTTCTTCACTTTTTACATTTCAATGTAAAAAAAAAAATAAAAAAAACATTGGGTGTTTCCAAATGTTTTCTTGTCAGTGTATGATTAGTGTTAGAAGAGAAACTGGGCAGGACTGGTAGTCTGACTCACAGCGATATTTTCCCAGCAGACAAACTTTTGGGCCGATGTAATTATGATTTTTGTAATTCTATATATATTTTTTGATCACATCGGCCCTCAAAGCATGGAGAACGGCCCAGTGGTTAATATTCTGTACAGACGCCTCCACCCTCTCCACCCTAATTATAAAGTTGCACCACTGGAAAAAACAATTAAAAACGGTTGCTGTAGTACAAAATATAGATATGTTTACTGCAGGTACTTCCACCTCAACAGGTTCACACCAACCAGGATCCTGAGGAGAGGAAGGAGGAGAGCAATAGTATGAGAGGGAAAAGGTGGAGGAAGAGGGAGATGTGATAACGAGTAACGTTACCTAATACACATTATACACTGAAACTGAGAAATATGATTGTTTTTTAAAAATATTTGATCATTTTGAGTTTAATGTCAAACTCAAAGTAGCATGTTTTCAAAAAGTTGGGACATGTTCAACAAAAGACTGGAGAAGAAAGGACAGGTGGAACATTTTGTCTTAAGTTAATTGCCAACGGGTCATTATCATGAATGGATAGCAGACTGTCTGAGTCAAGTAGGGATGGTGCAAGGTTCAGCAGTCTTTTCAAGACTGTGTGGTCAACACAGAAAAATAATGTTTGTATAAAAATGCTAATTACATCACCTGCAGTTAGAACTTTAGGAGGATACAGAGAAAGCAGCATTTTTGGCCTGAGAAACATATCTTAAAAAAAAAATTTACCAGTGACCACAGTTCATCTCTCCATCCACAAATGCAAGTTAAAACTACCATGCAAACCACCAAGACCCACCCGAGCTGCCACCTCAAGCTCATTTAATTGTGGTAAAATGGAGCCAAACGGACCAACCAGCTTGTTATTAGCCCACTATTTAAAAGTAAGCATCCGTGATGGTGTGGGGGTGCATTAGTGCACACGTTTTTTAGGAAATGTTGTTGTGGCTTTAGCAAAGGCTAGCCGTGGTTATTCTTAACCAGCTCTTTTCACTTGGTAGCCTAGCTCCCAGCTAGGCTGTCTTGGTTGCAGTCTGAGTTAATGCAAACTTTACATGCTGTTCTCAAAGTACAAATATTCATTCCAAGTAGTCCATAAACTGCAGTACAGTAATCATTTTTATTCAGAAAAACACTTTTAAATAAATTCAATCACCAGCTTTTGGCAAATCTGTTAAAATACAGTATGGGTACGTGAATCAAAATTCAAACATTTGTCTTAATGGACTCATCATCAACCTGTGAAATGAATAAATGTGCACAATCATGCAGAACTGTTTCCTGTTCACTTACATTTTTGTTATTCAATGAGTGCTTATGAGTTACAGAGTCTAGCAAAAGACATTTCTTCTGCTTAAGAGTTTTTTTTCCCCAAGACAAACCACTAATGAGGCAGGCGGCTTTGGCAGTTAGACCCATGGAAAAGTCAAGTGTTCAGGATAACAGCCGGGTTCCCTGCATCCAGAGCATTAAGTGCACATACATATGTCAGCTAAATGTAAAACAAGGCAAATATAATGAGTGCTATGGCACATACACAATAAAAACCAGTCACTGGCTAACTGACTTATAGTCACTTATGTAGAGAACTGATGCTTTTTTTATTAAACAATATGATGGAGTCAAATCCTTACATAAACTAGATTTTACTTAAAACAGTGGTCAAGAGGGAATGTAAATGTGTCTGGAAATGTCAGCACTGACATTAAGTGTGAACACACATGGCTTATACAAAGCATGGTGCCTACAACAGGCAGCTAGTTAATAATCAAATACCTCACAATTAGTCAAATACCTTCACTGAGAGTACTGTTTTCACTGTTGTTTGCCAACATGATCATAATCTTCCTTCATACTAATGTTTAATTTAGATCATAAGAGCAACACAGAAGTGCATTTTACATGTCTTTCTTCAAACAGAGCAGTAGTCCTACATCAGGTCTACCAAGCTGGGAACCAACCACTACAAGCTTGTCCAGTTTTGTACAGTACCTGTACAAAGCTGGACAACCTGTAAACACTATTGTCTTAACTGGAATAGAGGTGAGACTTTAAATCTCTTTTTGATCCTAGTTCACTCTAACTGGACTTGACCTGTCTTCCACTCCTGTGAACCTTCTCCTCCTCTTACTCTTCTTCCTCTCTAGGATCCAGCTTCCTGTTCCTGTCCCAGGGCCTCCAACAGAAGTCCCATGGGTGTCCTCTTCAAACCGATGCTCTCCAGCTTATTCTCCAACTTGTTCTTCAGGCTGCGCAGTCTCACCGATGCGTGAACCAGAACCACTGTCAAGATACAGAAAAACGTTAGCAAGCTAACAGTTAATATTAATGGACCTGAGTTGAGTTTAAGTGGCTAAATGGCAATATTGATGGGGACCTTGTTTTTTAAAACTTCTACTCCAAAAGACATTTATTACCAAACTTTTATACCACAGATAGGGTCTTTGTTTTGAAAGAAGACTGTTAATTTTGAAATAAAATATTGCATTTAGCATTTTCAAACTAGTACTAACCCCTGTTAATGAAACACAACACTTCCTGCATACAGTATGTGTTTTTTTCAGTCAGACCTTATTGTGAAATTTCTCCAGGAAGTGTAGTTTTAGTTCAAGTCGGCTTTAAGTCAGGGATTGGAAATCATTGGTGAATGAAAACTAAACACTGTTTTTACTCTTCATTAAAACAACAGTCAGGTGCCCATATGAACACAGAGAGGCTGTGTTTGTTGTAGCCACTCTGATATGTTGCCCAAAAGATGATGACTTCCTTAAAGCTCTAAATCCACTTAGTCCTTTTATATGTATTCAAATGTGTATCTAAAGCTAATGTGAGGTTAGTAAGGAGGTCCTAGTCTTTACATAAACCTTTGAATACATTTTTAGTAGATATTGGCCCCAGGAAGCATATTTTGGAGGTATGTCTAATCCCACCACATGGTACCACCTCAACTCAGCTCCACTATATTCTACACTCTGGTTTGTCTGTATGTGACTATCCGTCACATACAAGGAGACAAATTTAGTTTCAAAAGAAACTGAAGCCAGAGGGTTCGGGAAATATGATGATGGGACGACAGCAGTCATGACTGCAGGCTACATCAGCACTCTGAAGTATCTGTCATGTCACCTTTTGCTATCACCTCAGCTCCTTTGGAAGGTGACACCAAACAAGTACCAGATACTATCCTCAACTTTTGTCAGATGGAAAACCAAAACAGGTGAGTCAGTAACGTGTGCTTGAAAAGCACCATTTAAGGCCTGTGTTGACAGGTGGAATGACTACAGCAAGTAAAGCCTGTTTCAGTGACCATTTCATTTTCTATGAAACGTGAAGCATTTGTACGAGCATTTCTATCTTACTCAGGATGGGGAAGGCTATCCCAAACAGGAACACGGCCACACCTCCCAGCACCGATATGAAGAGGTAACTGGCCAGAAGAATGGCCAACACACAGATTGACGGGTGGTTCCTACGGAAACGACGAATGGGAGCTTGGTTTTCAGCAGCCCAGACGAAGCCCAGGAAGAATAACGTCACCACCACCGCCCCGACACACAGCTGGAAGGGCTGGAAGTACCTGAGAGCAAAGAGACATTTACTAACACAGGCGGTGACGGACATTACCTTACATAGCAAAGGCCTTTTTACATACACATAACAAATCTTATGAGAACCCCCAATCAATAATGAGCGTATCTTATTAATACAAATTGAAGGGACCAACACAGTGGAGTGGTGTTTCTATGTAAGCTCACACACAAGCGAATGCCTCATAATGCATGACATTAGGATACATCATTGTCTTATTTTGCTAACATCAGTGCACATCAAACAGTATTGGCTCTCCACAATGACTCATCCAGGCCACCGTACCTACACTACTCTTTCTGTCTGCTACGGTTTTGTGCTGTAGTTCTGTAGCATTACAATCACAGTGGATGAAGAAGAACTCATTGTCAAGACTGAAAACTACGCAAAGCTGTGTGACAAGTGAACAAAAAATAACACACATAATCCAAGACAACAGGCACTAAATACTTAGTGTGTCTTGTTAGTTACCAAGTGACTAAGCTAAACGTCTGTGGAGATGTTAGCTATCGATGCTAAAAAGGTTGCACTCATTACAAAACACTCAGCACATCACCAAGTGTAGCTTATAGCAGTATTGGTCTCTCCTGAAACAAAGAGTAGAGTTGCTGTGTTGAACTGCATTAGATGGTACAGGTGGAGCTCATAAAGTGACCACTGTGTGTTTACAGTGTTATTTGGTGTAACAGCTCAAATAAGAGCATTAGGATATAAAAGATGCAAAACATTTTAAATGAGTGGCGTCATGGCAACAGATGATTGAGGTCACATGACAGCTTGAAATGCACAGAGAGAGGACAAAGTTACTTTAAAACACAGATAAGAGTCAGTAGAGAGAGACCTCTGCTGCTGCTCTGTCCTCAGTCACCACGCTGCGTGAGTCTATGTCATGATGATGGAGACAGCTCGGAGCAGCAAACACAACTTCAGCAGGAACACATTATTTCAAGTATGTGCGCTATGAGAGAGAGACAGAGACAGAGAGAGAGAGGGAGAGAGGGAGAGAGAGGACAGAGGGGCCACGTCAGATGATGGGACTTACCCCACCAGCAGCAGAAAGCCCAGCGCGGACAGGAAGTAATTGCTCTGGTAGTACAGCAGGTTGTTAATGATGCGGTTGTTCCAGCGGTCCAGGTCGCGCACATCGGGCACGGCGAACCGAGCCGAGCTCAGGAGAAAATCATCCAGGCTCCGGAGGGGTGGCGGCTGCACGCCTGCCATCTTTCCTGGACGTCAATAAACTTGGTTTCCCACAATGCAGCGCGGAGAAAAGGGGCAGGGCGTATTGACGAGGAGGGGCGGGGAAGGTACGCGGCGAGGCGCGTGCCCGAGCAAAGACAAGTCCTCGGTCCCGCAGTCATATGAGGCAATAACTAAAATATTTATAGCTACACCAGTTATTATCAGTTATTTATAGCGCTATTCAGTAGCATTCATTTATTTTTAACTCCGTATACATATACCTTATGTATTAGTATGACTTCAACTCATATTGAAACTGATGCCATAACAGTTCACCTTAACCTGACCTCATGACATATATTCTGTCTCCTCATTATTGTTTCACATCATCACATTTTAGTATTGAATAAACAAGATCAAGACCTGAGAGAGAGAGTTACAAATGAAAACCACCTTGGTTATAGCACTCCTTGGTTCCTGTTGTAGGCTAATTATTTTTGAAGCACAGAATTTTCTTTTCAGTTTTTGAGTCAATCCACTGAGTTTAGCTACACATCAGGTTGCATTATCTAGTCCTGGGGAGGACTCGGTCTCTGATCTTTGTCAGGGCTGAGGAAATATCCCCTTTGATGTCACCAGGGTTATCTTTTATTGGGCTTGAGATTTTTTTTATTCTATCAAAAAGCAAGCTGAATGTAAAGTTTGGACAATTTTAAAGTGCCCCTTCAAGCAGGATGCATATGTGCTTTGTTTCCTTTCATGTCACAGGATAACTACCACAAAATAAGCTTCTTATGAGTCTGAGTGACCAAGTCTAATCCAGCTTCTTCATGATTGGCCTTTTCCTCTGTAGCACAAATGCCACTGTGTTGTGGTAGAGAGGCAAAATGAACCCTAAAGAGGGAGTCTGAGTTGGGTCAGTACCTACTCTATGTTACAGGGTATTGAAGTCCATGTTCCCAATGCATTGGTATTTTCCTGTCCCTGACAAAAACATATATATGATGCATAACTTCAACAGAACCTTTATCTTTTCACCCTCCTGTGGGATAAGCCAAAAAAGGACAGGGCTGGACCTACAGGGTGGCAACTGGGTTTCCCCCCAGCAATCACCCCACTCCCCACTAGTCCCACCTCAGCTGTTCACTTCCAAAACTGTGACTCATGCCACACATTTGCAACCCTACGCAAATTTTTCTAGATCCGTCTTACAGTAAAGAAATGTGCATGGCATTGAGTTAGAAATAAACGTCAGGGTCCACATCCAAAAAAACAAACATGACAGCCTGATAACAATTGAACTGTTGGCTGTAAGGTTTGATGACATCAGCAGTTCATTGTTGTTTTCTGTAATTACTAAGTGTAAAAGCACAGTAGCCTCTGAAAGGACCAGCGACCTTTATTCTGAAAGAGCCTAGAAGGCGAGGAGGAGCACTGTCGGGGGCGCGCTCTGCTCTAGATGCTCCTCTACTTCTCTCCGGTTGGCTGCTGCTGCTGCTGCGGGAGCGCGCCCGGGCGGCTCCGTAAAAAAAAAAAAAAAAAAAAAAAAAAATCCGTGATCTCGGTGTGACAGCTCAGAGCTGTCCACGTCAACACACCGAGCGAGGACGGCGGCGGCGGCGGCGGCTGCAGCGATGGACTCCGCGTCTCTGGTGAGCTGCTTCTCCGTTCCTGCGGGCTCGGGTTTGGATCTTGAGAGGGTGATGGGATGTTACGCGCCCGGTAGTTTGTGTAGAATATTGTTCCTGTTTGCTGCTCCATTTGTTGCATTAGGGTAGTTTTGGTGGTGGGCAACACTGGGGAGAGGGAGCGGATGGAGAGGGAGGGAGGGATGGAGGGGGGCTTGGGTGCAGAGTCATTATAAACTAGAAACAGGCTTTAATAATCCTTTAATGCACTGATCCTGACTGTGGCCGTCGTGTCAGTTGACTGTGGACGCGCAGGCCCGATCTGATCAGTGTTTGACATGCAGCAGTCAGCGCTCGGAAGAGCCACACTTTTTATTCTGAGCCTCTGAGCAACTTATTAGGGTGTTTAGTTAACTCCATTACAATGGAGCGATTGAGCCGCGGCTCTTATCCACTTACAGAGTCCAGTGCGGAGCGCAACAGGACCGCACGTACGCGTTGAGCTCCAGCCCCTTGCGGGGGATCACTTGTGGGGGACAAAGCAGCGAGTAGACACGATCGAGTCTAGTGCACGTTAAAAACGAGAAGCTGCTGGAGCTGAAGCGTGTGTCTCGGTGTTTAAATGTCTGTTTGTGTTCAGCATATGTGCTCAGAGCGGCTGACGTAGAGCGGAGTAGGTGCCACGTCCACCGTTCTCTCTCTCTCTCTCTCTCTCTCTCACTCCTCGTTTGCCTTGCGCACCGGTTATTCAGCCTGTCTTTCACCCCCTCACTCTTTATTCGCCATCCCTTTTCACTATTTTAAGCATATAGCCTCTGTCATTATATCTCTAAGTGGGCTACATTTATCCAAGTTCTTTTGATACAGTACCATTTTATTTCAGAGCTACTTCTGCTTTACCACAATTCCCAAACTTGGGTTAAATCAGTAGCTACTGATGTATTTAACAGTTCAGCAGCACTGACAGCTGGCTGAGGCAGAGCTCATTTTAACTGATCTGCTATTCTTCTACACTGCATCATATTTCTTTTAACTTTTAATTCTGCAAAACAACTAATAATCATTGCTGAGTTTTTCCCTTGGGGATTCAGTGGACATATACTGTATAACAGCAGTGTAACCGTTCCCCGGGTTCACAATTTGGCTCATACCTCCTATTCTATTTATTTTATTTTTTTATTTGTTGGGGTAGTGTGGCTGAATAAGATTTTCAGTTTGCCCTCTGACAGATCCGTATTCACTTATATTCATTCTACAGCTGGGGATATGGCAACTCTGGACATTAGCAACAGAGAATAGAAGCAGTATTTCACTGAACACAGTGAAGAAATAGAAGAGCATGTGTAACCACTTCACAAGAACACTGTCAGGAACGTTACAATAAATGTTCCATCGAATGTTCAACTATTGGAGTGAGCAGCTGGTTTGCTTTTGTGGCAAATGCACAGTCAGTGTACTAGCGCTGTGGACAATCTATGCAGACACAACGTCTTAGGGCTGCACACACCAACTCTCAACACTCACAGACTGGGGGGATGATGACATTTACATCACGGACACCATAGTGGACATGTGGATGCAGAAACTGTGAATTGGCCTTTGGAACACAGCTTTGGTGTTTTTTGTCCTCTACCTGATTTTCATCCATGTAATTAATGCTTCCACACTGCTGGCTTGAATGTATCCGGGGGTCTGCAGGGCTATTATCTATGATGAGTTAATGAAACTAGCCTAACTTTGACCACAGGCAGGAACACTTGATTGTGATGGACTAAAATAGTCACATGGCACAACGAGTAGAATCAGTTTCAGTCTTGGTTAGAGATCCTAAATGTAAAGTAGCATTTAATGAAAATATTTTATACAAACACAATTAACCTATAAAGTTAACAACAATTCCTGCAACTTTAATGCCATTATGGACTGTTTGTCTGACGCCTCTCATACAACTCATATGAATGCTTTTTGGCACCAAAATGGCAGCTGCCATGTCATACAAGGCACCAAAATGGCAATTTATAACACTTTATAACACCAAGGCTTTAATGCCTCCGGGCTAGGTTTAACCACAAAGTAAACATTGTTAGGGTTAGTAAAAATTAATATTTGCTTTCAAAATAACTGCTTCCTTCACTTCACATGGCCTTTGTCACATGACTGGATAATTACAACTGTGTGAACAGAACAATTTGGTTGGGATTAGTTGCAAAGACATCTGGATGTGGTTTGGGTGCCAAATAATCATGGTTAATGTTAGTGAAAAGGGGGAATTCTTTACTTCAACATTACTGCTTCATTAACTTCATATGATGTTGCTCATTTGGCAAACATGACATTTGTAACCAGTCACTTTCATCACTCTATTGTACCATCCATGCACCCCAGTCTCCCCCTGACAAACACTGAGGGTATAAATAGTTAGTGGCCATGCAACGTTCACTGCAGCTGCTAGACATTGTTATGAATATTGGTCGTTTGCTGGTGTTAAAAACAAGCTATAAAGTTGAATTTTACAAAAGGCCTTTTGGTTACAGTGTAGCAAACACAATGGGATAAACTTGTTAAGATGAACAATCCAGTCTACTTAATAGTGACACAATAAGATACCCTCTAGTACATCAGTATTTTTTACTGAAGTTTAGATTCTTTCTCTCATTTGTGTCTCCCCATCTTTCTCTTCTCCTCCTTTCTTACTCTGTGATAACCCTGATGATTGATTGTATTTTCAGACTTGACACATCGTTCTGAACACTGTACCATGCTACTTGCAGACACTCACACTTTTTGAGTGTTTTTACAGTGTTGTAACACCTTTCCAGCACTGTACATGCACTGCTATTTAAAGGTTTTGGACACACCTTCCCTTTTCAGAGTTACTGCTTTGTCAAGGTTTATTTGGGAGACATCTTTAACTTCCTAATGTGCTTTAGACTAACAGTTGTCTTGTGCAGAGAAAAGATGGGTACAGAGTCATTAGCCCTGTTAGTGCTACTACAACTACAGTAGAAGTCCCTATTATGGCAAGAAACTGTTATGTGAAGAAAAAAGACCAGGTCAGTCAATCCAAAAACTGTGCTTTGGTCAAATGAGTCCAGATTGGAGAGGTTGGTGCCTGTTAGATATAGAGAGAAGCAGAGAGGAGATGTGATGATGATGTGTGTGTTGGTGCCTTAGTCAAAATTGAGGCAACACTTAATAATTACCCCAGCATTTCTCAGCAGCATACCATCTGGTTTGCACTTGTAACGCCATTAGGTTATGTAAGAACTATTTATCCAGGAAAGTGAGTGATAGGGTGTTGCATCAAATGACCTGGTCACTCAGTCTGAATGCAATTTAGTAGTTTGGGATTAGTTAGGCAGAAGAGTGAAGGAAAAGCAGCCAACAAGTACTTAACATTTTGGGAAACTCCTTCAAGATTGTTGGAAAGCCATTCCAGGTGACTACCTCGTGAGGCTGACTGAAAGAATCACAATAGTAGCAAAAGATGGCTACTTTGAAGAATCAAAAATATAAAACATGTACACTTTTCTTTTTGGCACAGAAGTCAATATATGTACTTTCAAAGTTTGTATGTTTTCAGTATCAATTAACAATATTGAAAAAAAAAACTATAAAGGGAAAGCTTTGGAGAAGCTTTTGACTAAAAGTGGGTCTCAAAGTGAATTATGTAGGTGAAGGTGTGTCGTGTGAAAGACAATAGACTACAGGCTACAGCCTAAGGCAACTATGTAATCATATTCAGACCCTCATCAAAGTGACCATCGTCCAAAAGTGAGCAAACACTCTGGAGCACAGTAAAATAACAAAACAGGAAAATGATAATAGAAGTAAACATTAATAATTAAGTAAATTAGTTTAGTTTTCTTAATTAGTTTTTTGTACATTATTTTGTTATGACAAAACTAAAATCCAAAAGCAAAATCTTTGAAGCTGAAAAGATTAAAACCATCAGACAGACCTTTATCTTTTTGGTTTACTTACAGTGTAGTATATTTGGTTTTATTAGTTAAGGTATCACTCAGTGTAATAAATATAGGCATGGTATTAATCAATAATTGAAATGGTTATAGACAGTGGAATTACTATTTTCAGTTCATTGTTTAACAAGCGCTTCACCACCATTAATTAAAATATAACAACAAAAGCAAATCCTTGACAGTATATTAACCATCGAGCTGTTATCCCCAATAACTCAGTCATTATTCATCATAGTGTTGTATTAAAGTATTTGTGAGTATTTACTACCTAATGTTACATACTAATGCTATCTCTGTGTCAGAAATTGGACTGAAAAACACAGTTTCAGTCCAATTGAAAATCAGGTAATACCACTGATCACACCATGGCAATAAGAGCTGGGAATAGTGACAATCCATGTGGTAAGTCCCTGGTCTAAGTTCTGTGATACACTCTGACTGTGAATCTATGCTAGTCAGTGCATAACAGAACTTTGTCCCGGATCTGAAAACTCTTCCCAAGGACAGACTGGTGGATGGAAAGATAAGGAACGGCATGAAAGTATCCTACAATAAAAAAAAACAGAGCAAAATCATGTCAACAAATGAGAAACTGTGAACATAGCCTCCAGACAAATGTAGAAACTGGTTGGACTGGACATCTTGTGTGTGTGTGTGTGTGTGTGTGTGTGTGTGTGTGTGTGTGTGTGTGTGTGTGTGTGTGTGTGTGTATGTGGAGTAAATGCAAAGCAGAATGTTGTTGGAAAAGCTGCTATTATCTGCACAGTGGAAGTTTATACATTACACACTGACCTGGTGTAAGTAGGATCACTTTGACTGTGGCTTTACGTCCTATATGTGTCCCTGATGTGACTCAGCAAAGCTTTTTATTGTTGCAGGAACCTTCCCTCTACACAGTGAAAGCTGTTTTCATTCTAGACAATGATGGCAACAGACTTCTTTCAAAGGTAAGAATACGGGACCAGCGATCATACGTTCCAGCTCATTCACTGCAAATGACCAAAACTGTGTGAACCTTTTGGAATTTTGTGGTTTTCTGCATTAATTTGACATAAAATGTCATCTAATCATCTAAGTTAAGAGTATTAGCAAATGTAATGTGCTTATCTTTCATGATCTCTAAGAACAACCATAAAAACCTCACATAACCTCAAATAATAATAATCTCAAAAAAGCTAATTGGAGTTAAGTCTTAGCATAGGTTAAGAAAATTAGTTTGGAAATGTTTTGAGTTTGCTCCAGACAAGAAAAGAATACGCTTACATGAGCCATACCTCACCAAAAGGAGCTTTCAGAGGATCTACAACGAGAATTGTTGATTTAGATTTTAGGTTTTTATGGTTGTTCTCAATAAAGAATAAATTAAAAAAACTATTTTTTGTGTTTTATTTTAGGTACATCATCTTTGTTAATACTCTTGACTCTAGACTAAGATCAGATCACATTTAGAATTATTATTTATTATTAATTAAATCAATGCAGGAAACATTTTCTTGCCACTGTATATTATCCCATAGGCAGAATTCTGAATTCCAATTCAGTTCATATTTTATTTAATTCATAATTAGTTCATTATTTACTTTTATTCACTGACACATATTATGTAGGTGTTCCAAGCATCACCCACTGCCATTCGATTTCTTTTTCAAACTGACTCAAGTGACATGACTTAAAGCTTTCTCAGACTTGTCAACTTTTCCTGGACACACAAATAGTTGTTTTCACCTGTACAGTAGTGTATACAAATGTTGATGTGAAGTGAGAGTAACTAACTTTAGGCTATAGGTGAGTGCACAGTAATCAATAAGGCTAATACCAATAAGAACAAAAACTAATTACAACCACTGGAGTTTATGCTACAGTTTCCTGTGAATCCCTTGTGTGTGTCAGCTATTTGAACCTATATTTATACATAAAATTACTAAATTTAAATAGTCTACATCGATTAGGTAATGCTTAAAATCCTGAGCTTAAATGGTTTTGCAAACACAAGGTATAACCGCATTCAGAAAGTATTCAGACCCCTTTTTTAAATTTTGTCATGTAGCAGCATGACACTACAACTGTTCAATTCATTTTTCTCGATAATCTAGACTCAGTCACCCATAATGACAAAGTGAACACAAAATTTTAGAAATGTATTGAAATACAAGAGATTGGTACCACCAGGACTCATCTAAGAGCTGGTCAGGATTTAGACAGAAGCCTCTCATAGCACATGAAAGCCAACCACCCGGTTATTATCATTATCAATTTCATAGTTTGTTGTTCTCACTGGCTGGAAGAAAGTTAATAACCAATTTAGCTTTCAGGATTTGAAAACCTACAGCTCCCATGACATAAAACTACTTCAAATGTGTTGCTGTAATCTCTGCTGTGTAAAAACATCTTCAGTGCCCACATTGTCATTGTCGTTGCATTTAGGTCTTCTGTCAACCCGGGACGTTTAGCCTTTAAAAGCCCTAAGGTTTGTGGGAAATGGTGTTTAACTTTAAAAAGCACTAAAATACCCACCAGGGCTGGATCTTTAGTTAGTAGTGATATTCCAAATCTCAGTAATCTTTTGAATGAGGTTTTGTTATTTCAGTGAAGGTTTTAATTTGTTCCTCTAACTATAATTGAAATAAACATACAAATATGGTCCTTTAGAACATTTCCGGGATACTTCTTCACACGTGCTATCCATTCTACCTTTTTATTAAAGCAGCCCTCTTAACCCAGCAGCACTAGTGGTAGAGTAAATTGACTGTTTCGTGAATGTTTCTGTTTTAGTACTACGACCCTGAGCTGTACCCCTCCATGAAGGAGCAGAAGAACTTCGAGAAGAATGTTTTCAACAAGACGCACAAAGCAGACAGTAAGCTCCACGGTTTGTGTGTTTGTGTCCTGGTGTCTGATGACTGCCTCCCTCCCCTGTGTATGACACTGAACACACTTGCACGTGACACTAGCCTGAAGCACTTTTCACATGAGCCTCATTTCTTTAGGAACTTACAGAGGGACTGGGGGAAGGGGGGGGCATTTGTGTGACCATTTGGAATCTATAGAAATGGTCACTTTTGGATTATGTGTAACTTTTTAACCAGATGAGTTTCTATGACCGTGTAGAATAAGTTTCTCTTTCAGGGGGACTTTCACACAGCTGATGCCTGATTTGCCCCCACTGGCCTGCTCATCATTCACTCAGTATATTCCTTCTTTTGTTCTAAGCTCCCCTTTCACACTTTCATTTCTCCCTGTCTTTCCTGTCTTTCTTCTTCACCTGTCATGCTATATCCCTTCTCTTTATTTCAAACCTCCTCCTCTTTGTCTTATTTTCCCTTCCTTAAAGTTTTTTTCCATGTTTCTCTCTATCACTCCTCCATCGCTCTACTTTCCTGTCATGCCCAGTTCTTCTCCATATAAACGAGAGGTTTATCTGCCTTACTCTTTATCCCTAACCTGTCCCTCTCCTTTTCTAGATGAAATAGCTTTCCTGGAGGGGATGACTATCGTCTATAAGAGCAGCATAGATCTTTTTTTCTATGTGGTGGGAAGTGCTCAGGAGAATGAGGTAGGCTGAATTTAACTCTCCCTGACAAATGGAACTTTTTGTGTTGTCGGGAAATGATGCCAATAATAACAAAGGTTAAAATGATCTGAGAATCACTGAAATCTTTACAATAAAATATTTTAAAGGTAAATGTGAACCTTTTGGAATTCATGGTTTTCTGCATTAATTTGTCACAAAATGTGATCTAATATTTATCTGAGTCAATAGAATTAACAAATATAATGTGTCTAAAATAATAACACAAAAAAAATGACTTTCATGTCTTTATTGAGAACAACCATAAAAACCTCATAGTGATATGATATGTTAAAGTTGTTCCATAGCATCTCTATTGGGTTGAGGTCTGCTCTGTCTCAGCCCCTCAAAAAGTGAATTTCATTTTCTTAAGCCATTCTGTTGTGTGTTTTGGGTCATTGTCCTGTTGCATCACCAAAGGTCTGCAGCGTTTCAGCTGTTGTCAACTGTTGTACAGTTTATAACATCATGCTGAAGATTTTTTTTAAAACCAGTGAATTCATCTTCCCCCCAATGCAAGCTGGCCAGGCCCTGATGCAGCCAAGCAGGCCCAAATGATGTTGGGCATTTTGACTGCCTGTCCACTTCACTTCACAGAGTAGCCACAGCCCCAAAGTGTCTCCATTTGTAGATTGTTTTTCTAACTGTAAACTGGTGAATTTCTAAAGTCTTCTTAAATCCTGTTCAGCTCTATGTAAATCAACCATTCTTGATCATAGATCCTCTGAAAGCTTCTTTTGGTGAGGCTTCTAACATCTTTCTTTCTTTTCTTCTTGTGCGGAGCAAACTCAAAAGGTTAGGTTGATTTTTGTCAGTCAAAGTAGCTCTAGTCAAGACCTCCAAACTAATTGTCTTAACTTATGCTAAGACTTAACTCCAATAAGCTTTTTTGAGGTCATTGATATTTGAGGTTATGAAAGATAAAGATAAAGATTAGATCACATTTTATGACAAATAACTGCAGAAACCATGAATTTCCAAAGGGGAATACTTTTTCTTTCCATTGTACTATTACCCTAACTTACCAAACACAATGGCCACATGTATGGTTTTTACACAGCGACAATATTTGATGAACTGGGTGGACTGATTTACTCTCATACTACTGCTGGCTTAATTTCTAAAAGCTGTATATTGTAGCTTTATGGTGTAATGAATATTTAATGAAGTGATAGTTAAAACAAATTGCCAAATTTGTGATAAAAGATATAGTCATTTAAAGTAAAATACTATAATATAAATTGATGTCTTTTCTTTTAAGCCTAAATGTTTGCCAGAAAACGTCCAACCAAGCTTCAAGCTTTTTACCAGCTCAAAAAACAACAACAACTATTTGTGGCATTTCTAAACTAATCAGTCAGAATCAGCAATCAGAAGACAGCCTGAAGATTTTGAACGCACCCCAACCTCTGGAGGGAAAAAACTAAGTTCTCTCTACAAGAGGGGACTTCATGCAAAAACGTTACTTCACCTGTTAGGAAATTATTAAAGGCAGCTGAGTCTGCAAGATGTGTATAGACAGCAGTTTGCTAGCTGTGTCAACTTTTACAAAGTGGTACTAATGGTTGAACATGAAAACCATTTGCCCCCAGTATGACCATACAAAACTGATCTCTTTTATTTTTGCTTTCTCCTTCTAGCTGATGCTGATGTCAGTACTGAACTGCCTGTTTGACTCCCTCAGTCAGATCCTCAGGTACAGTCACTCACCAAGCCTCAAGAAGTTAAAGCACCAATAATATGATGCATGATGATTTTTTGCTTATAGAAAATAAAAATAAAAAACAGTACAAAAATGGGACAGTCTGAACACAAAAGTGTCATAATCTCTGACAGCTTTAGCTACATCTTTGAACTGACAATGAGAGTTGTGCACATGCATATTTCTGAAATTAGAGCCATCAGAGGTAATAGTAATCCACATACATCCACAGCAGCACTGCCATCCGTCTGCCTGATCCTCTCAGTATGATCAGTTAGACTTAATATGCCTGTATTACAGTTAGTAATAAGTCTCTATGTTAAAAATGATGATAAACCCTAAAAGCTGAGTGGATTTTTTAGCTTAAAGGCACTTGTTTGAAAAATAATATATAACAAATAATGGAGCCGAATGATGAAAATGACACCTAGGCCTCATTTTTAGAATTTTATTCAACATATATGAAAGAACTAAGATTACTTTGCAGATCTGTCTGTGTTGTTTCAGTCATTCTGTGTGTTACACACCAGGTTCCTCCACTGTTGACTGCAACATTAACAGCGAAACAACTGCTGCTGTGGTTGCTATGGGAACAGATGCAGTAGTAATGCAGAGTGTGAGCAATAGAGACATCAAAACATTATATTATTATACAGACTCAGAGATTACTGGCTGTTCTAAGTTGCCTTTTGCAGTATGCAAATGTCCGGATTATATCTTTACAGAATAAAATTAGCAAAGCCGTTGACGGGTCTCCTGATGTTTTTGATGTAGGCCTGTTCAACAATGTTTAACCATTGGTTACAACATATGGTCTGTAAGTGAGATCAGACATTTGGTGCCACTTTTAGATCTGTATTAAATATTGTACTAGAGCCTTTAGCCTAGCTTAGCATGAAGACTGGAAACAGCTCGACCTGAATCAGAAAGCCATCATTTGATCTACATGCTGTAGCCAGACACAGAAATCCACCAGTCTAACTTTTACTCCTGTGATGATCAGCCAACGCTTTTCTGCACTAGTGTAAATTTTTTACACCTGCCTATTATGTGTACATATGTTAGCTCATTGATTCAAATCTAAAATCAAACTGAACTGAAAAAGCTTAAATGTGTATAAAAGTGGATCTGTGATCTTTGCCAAATATTCAAAACACATTTCATGGTTTAACTTCCTGTAGTCTTGTCATCATTTTGTACCTCACACCGTACAGTAAAAAGCTACATCATACCAACACAACAGCACAGGTATGCATCAACAGACAGTATGTGCCGTGCTGTCTTCAGATGGCTGCACCGATGTGAGAATAGAACCTAATCAAACATTATAATGTATGTTAATGACCAAACTGTTCATTGCACCACCAAAATAGGGGTGTGGACATTACTAGCCCATAGTTGCTGTTTCCTCATTTCTTTCTTTCTGGCTAACCGTCTCCTGACTCTAGCTCAACGGTACACTGAATTTGCATTAAAAATAAACCCATTTAAAATTGATATCTAAACTAGACAGATGTTATGAATTGAATTTGACTTACTGCCTTGTTTATTGTTTTCTACAGGAAAAATGTGGAGCGGAGGTGTTTACTGGATAACATGGAAGGGGTGTTCCTAGTTGTGGATGAAATTATTGATGGAGGGTAAGAGAGAACCTTTTCATTACAGAAAATTAGATTACAGATACAACATTACATATACCAACATTAATCTTAATTATATCAAGAATTTATGAAATATACGATAGTATATATTACCATGCCAGTCAAAGGTTTGGACACCCCTTGTCCTTCAGTTTTTTTTATTTTATTTTATTATTTATATATTGTACGTCAATACTGAAGACACTGATATTATGAAAGAATAAACACGGAATTATGTATACGAATAAGTGTTAAACAACCCTAAATATAAGATAAGAGATAAGATAGCAAAGACAGAGAAGATATCTTATACATTAAGATACCTGATAGAAAGAGAAGATAACATTTTATTCATCTCCTGAAGGGGGAATGTCAAACTGATATAAAGTTAAAAACAACAGAAATAATCTAGAATAGGTCTAAAATATAAAACCACAGACTGAGTGGGATGGCATGTCTTTGCAAAATGTGCCCTCAGTTTTGACAAAGTTATCAACAGTGACACCAACAAAGCCCTTCACACACCATCACACCCCTCCAGCATGCTCCACAGTGGGAACCACACGTTTAGAAACCGTGCATCCAACCTGTACATCTAACAAAGATAAAGTGGTTGTTACCCAAAATCTCAAACTCACCACCAAGGACAGTGTCTAACATTCATTTGTTGTGTTCTTTGGCTCAAGCAACTCTCTTCTCTTCGTCTTTGGAAGTATTGGTTTCTTTGCCACAATTTGAGCATGAACGTCTGAGTCATGCAGTCTCCTCTGGACAGTGGATGTTGAAATATGTCTACCCCTGGACCTCTGAAAGGCTTTTATGTTGGCTTTAATCTCCGGTGCTGTACATCATCGTTTTCTGAGGCTGGTATTTCTAATAAACACATCCTTTTCAGTAGAGTTAGCTCTTGGTCTTTCTTTCCTGGGACGTTCCTCATGACAGCCAGTTTCATCATAGCATCATCATTTGATGGTTTTGGTGACTGCACTTGGGGATACATTCAAAGTTCGAGAGATTTTTCAGAATAACTGACCTTCATATCTTAAAGTAATGATGGACTGTTTCCTTGACATATTATAGATTTGTACTGTAGATGTAGTACAACTAAGAGGGCTATTGTGTCTGTACCCACTATTCCTCTGCACAAGACAACTGATAATCTAAAGCACATTAAGAAGGCGAGACATTAAACACAAATGAACTCTTGTCAAGACATTCTGTGATTTGAAAACCATTCCAGGTTACTACTTTAAATGGTCTAAAATATGAAGCATGTACTGGGTTGTTTAACACTTTTTTTTGTTTCCTACATAATTTCATACGTGTTTCTTCATAGTTTGGATGTCTTCAGTATTAATGTACTTGGGTCTGATTGGTTGCTTTATCCTGTTTCCAGGGTGATTCTAGAGAGTGACCCCCAGCAGGTCCTACAGAAGGTCAGCTACAGGGTAAGATGACTATCATGTCAACTTATTTATTTTATTCAATCACTGCAAAATCAAATTAAAAAACAATTATGGTCATGAACTGTCAGAGCCGCTGTTTGGCCTGTACAGATTGACTACATCCAGACTCATGCTGTAGCTTCCTACAGCTTTTCTCATTGACTCCTTGCCTGCTCTTACCTGTTTTACCTTTCTCTCTCTCCTTCTCCCTGTGTCTCCTGTGCTGACTGGTGTCAGCTAATGTCAGAGCCAGCCTATGGCTTCGTCCTCTTTGATTACATCACCGGTAACCTAGAGGGACAGGCAGACAAGAGCCAGCAGCTGTAGACAGACAGACAGACAGACAGAGGGTGAGGAGGAGAGTCAAAGAGAAAGGCAGTGAAGTTGAGAGAGAGAGAGAGAATGAATGAATGAAGGAATGACAGTGGGATAGAGATAATGGAGGGACAAAGGAGGGATGGGCAAGACAGATGAGGTAAATGAGATGAGGCATGGTGAGATGGCATGCTGACTAACAGAGGGGTGCAAATAGTTGCAGTGTTCCACATTTTAAAACTTTTACCAGGTGGTGGTGCTAGAGTAAAGGTCAGGGAACAATAAAGTCATTAGGCTTCATCCCAGGGAACCATGAACATCTGTGTAAATGTGCATATAGGTATACCCAATAGTTGTTGAGCTATTTGATTCTGTGGACTGACTGACACACCACTAACTTCAATTAAAATCTTAATACAAGTGGTGATTGGCTGAGCTGCTAACCAGTGAGCTTCCACTGGTACTGACCTATTTAATGATGTTTATACACACCTCACAGTGTTTGCACTGACCTGCTTGTGTATTCGCGAGTGTGCATGCAAACATAAAATATTTTGCATTACTACTTTTCTCTGCCACACACGCAGTGATGCTATTTTGTTTTACAGGCTGACGAGAACCCATTATCTGAACAAACTGTGGCCCAGGTAACGCACATGCACAGACACACTTCAGTAAATGATTCATTATTAATTATTATTGAAATAGTTACACTAATGCAAAAAAATACCCAAAACACAGGATAAGGATGAACAAATTCACAAATATTAAGAGACATGCATATGAGGCTGATCATTTATGCTTAAAATAGCTTTATTTCCCACACTAATATTTTGTCTTTTAACTTCCTGTCTGCACCAGAAGTGTGAACATTTCACCATGTTGACAACGTGCAGGCATAAATGTAATGTTCAGTAAAATATCTGCAGCACAAAACTATTTAAGAAAATAAATAAATATACCAGTAAAAGTGACTTTCTGATTGGGGATATCTGAAGCTAGTACAGAGTTTTTTCAAATTTCTTTTAGTAGAGAGGTGCTGTTGATGCCTCCCTGAAGACAGTGTAGATGTTCGCTTCACTATTACTTTCAGAGTCAGCTCAGGCTCCTCCGTGCAACCAGTTAGAGAATTTCAACAATATCTGATTGATTATCATTTAATGAAAAACTTTATTGAGTCCCTTGGGGAAATTACTGTAATTTGATAATAGTAATTGTTGTGGTCTAAGGTCACTTGTAGTATTGCAACCAAAAGCAAAGAGATGCCTGTGAAAGTACTGAACTATTTAATGGACCACCCAAACCATTCGCTCGTTTTCATGTCTGGTTTGAAACCTGTCATTTTCCACGCCATGACAAGTGAACTTTAAACCAGCTGAGGTGTGCAAAGACAAAAACACATCTGTTAGTAACGGTGACCTTTTTTATTTTTCCAGTCTGGGGTTCTGACACATACGGCAGAGTGGTGCCATAAATGTTGACTCTTGCCAAGGTTTCCATTCATTGTTTAATCCAGTGAGCTGGTCTCAGGCCACTTGATCTCTACATTTATGAAAAGCTCATATGGTCATATCAAAAGTGAGAGAAAGTGTTTACTTTGTGATTACTGTTCCTGGCAAAGTGGAGTAGAAGTTAAAAGACAAAAACAGAAGTGGAATAACCCAAGTGGGCAGACTGCCCCACATCAAACCTCACACACCCACTCAGATGTAGTTGTACATATAAACAAATACTCATACATACATACATGAGACAGGCATTTACCCTATGGCTGTATACACTGCATGCAAAAAATTAAGTTGTTTTACACTGTCATTAATCTTACAGCTGCTTGCCCGTGATGCCATTTGTTTGCAGTACAACCGAGCTCTCAAACATCCTAACAGATCAAACAACATTTACCATCAGGCTGCATGGAAACACTTTAGCTCACTGTGCATGTTAGCAGCTGGCCTGGCTTCATCTACTTATCACCGCGACATGTAACTCTGATAGCTGAATTAACATCCTGCCTGTAAATGCTTCACAGATATCAAACTGCTGCTGTTTTACTGATGTGCTTTCTTCTGTTGATATGCTGCTTTTTTAAACTACTGCTTTAACCCTCACAGCACATAACTGAGAAACTGGCTCTGACCTCTAACGTAAGTCTCTACTAACTTCACAACAGCACTACACCTGAATAACACATAAAACATTTATGGTTACTTATAGAAATTGGTGCCTTTTAAAACACTTTTCTATGTATCCATGTGCATATATGCATATTTTCAATGTATAATAGACTGTATATCCAGGCAGGAGGATTCAACAAATACTACCTAAATACATTACAACATTCTGCAGAGTGTGGGTGCAGGTACTCATGTTACAGTCTTCCATGTAATCCCAAGCATTAGGAACAGCCAACGTGAAGTATTCAGATATTTGACTTCAAATGTACTTGTAATATTCTACTAAAAGTCCCACTTGTCAAATGCCACATTAGTAATATTCCAAAAATAAAATAATGGTCTTTACCAGTATTTTGTTAGCATGTAGTATGTTGACAATATTGGAATAGAATAATAATATTATGCATTTTCTACAGGCATGCAACAATCTGTACAGAGCTTTACTTTATAACCTCTAAAGGTTTTTGGGTCAGAGAATTGGAATTATTTCTGTGTATGTAAAGAAAATAAACGTATATTACTATGCAACAACTTCTTGACCTGTTAAACATTAAGAAATACTAAACAGCGCTGTAGAACTCTATGAAATCCTGATTTGACTGCATTTCCCAGGCGTCTATCCTGCTTTGAGTGTTCTCTGATCTCCATGTGCCACCTGCTGTCTGAAGGAGAAAAGAGCAGACACAGTGCTGAAAGGATTTGAGTTGAGGGAGTGAGGGTTACACAGAGACTGGAAAATTAGTGAGTCATGAAAAGACAGAGATGAGGAAAGAAGATGATCAGCCTGATAGTTTAAAATGATGTCATTTTTCTATTCATCGTCTAAAGCATTTTTCTTCTTGTATAGTTTTAAGACTTAAGTACTGCAGTGAATAAAAAGTATTATAGTACAATATAAGTTTTTAGTAATTAATAGTGTCAATTGTGGGCCTGCATTTTCAGATATTTGATACCATGTTATCTTGTTCATGTATTTATTCATTTATTGTGTAGTGGCATCATCTGCCTTTTGGCAGTGGAACCACAAGAGGTTCATGTGACTCAAACATCACATGTTTGATTAGTCTGACCTCTAGTGGTTGAGTCGTGATCGTGCAATAAAAATGACTGTACAGAGCATTTATATTTAATATGAATAGATGACAACACATACTGCTATTTATTTCTGCTAAGCTTAAATTAATTTGCTTACAACCTAATTAATATTTGCTAATTATTCATAATTATATAGTAACAAAACCAAATACATGTAATAAGTAGTTATAACATATATACTGCATCAAAATTTAGTCCACTGTGTTGAGCATATTTATTATATCACCTATAGCGATTTTATACTACCACTAATTAAATTTCAAAACACATAATTATGTGGAATCAGCTTAAATGTTTTAATTAGTGTAAATATCTATGTTTATATTTTTAAATTAATTCAACTTTTTCTACCGTTTACCACCAGAAGTTATAAACCAGAGTTGTTCTTACTTTAACTATTTTAACTTAAAATGATGAGTTGAATTAACACATTTCTGAGAGTTAAAAGTACAAAACCTTCCCAGCATGCACGCTTTGAAAATCTATTTACATTTTTTAAGGAATGTCTGAATGAAACAAACAAAATACATTTAATGAATCATACAAGCAGAGGTTTATACAACAGAGATGTGTTGGTAACTTTTAACATCTATGCAACTTGTTCAATAAACTAACAAATCTAAATCATCAAACTATGATAGATGTTTACTCATGTAATACTCACTTAGTTGGGTTTAAATGCAGCTGCCTTTACACCAAGAATTTCCACAAGGGGATTAGTATCCATTGTTATTGTATACAGAAGCAAAGTATTTTTTATTAATGTTGTTGTTGTTAAAACAATATAATACATTAACTTGATGTTAAATTTTAGGGCAGCCCCTTTAGCCTACTGATAAATTTAAGTTGAAAAAATAAGTTCTATTTTACAGTGTGGCTCGGTAACATGAGCATGTACAGTTTGGTATCTGAACACTGTAGCCTGATACTAAGGTCTTTAAAGGCCCATTCACTCCCTTTGCATCCATAATTTTTTTTTTTTTTTTATCTTGTTAGTTCTTACATGTCTTCAGTGTTTTGTATTTTCATTTCAGTGCTCTTTTATATTGCATACAGTACATGCTTTTATATATTCTCTCCTTTTGTTTACCAGGTTCTGCAGTCAGCAAAGGAGCAGATCAAATGGTCTATACTGAAGTGACACAAAGCAGGAAGATCCAGGAAGAAAAGTTCTGGAGAGCATTTCTAGTTCCAGAGTTATTTTTATAGAAACAGACTAAAGGGAAGATGGTTAACAGCCCATTGCATAGTAGGCCACTTTATATAACAACTAACCAAATAGTGATAGGGTATTGTTTCTCTTGTGTGATGACATTTAGTTACATTGTGTGTGACGTAATTAATTTATTTGTTTAGAGAGTGATGTAGAGGTTTACAGGCCATATCAGACCCGGGACTTTTTATAAGGTGTCTCAGAAATCAAAAGCCTGTGTGAGACATGATATAACCAATGAAAATACAGGACGTCTAGGTGGTGACAATATATTCAACAATTTACTTCGGTGGAGCAGGATCTTCCACTCTTTATCTGCGCTTTTTTGCATATTGAAAATTACACACATATATATATATAAACTACATATATACATATATATATATATATATATATATATATATATATATATATATATATATATATATATATATATATATATATATATATATATATAGTTTGTTTAATTTTTTTGCCTAAAGTGGTCCGTGACAGAAAACGTTTGGAGCAATATTGTTACCTACATTACACAAAGTTACTATTTGTTAATTAATTTTTACTTGAATGTTGAAATAAAAAAACTACAAACTACAAACTTGGAAAAAAGAAACAAACATCGCTGCTACAAATATCTATTAATACACTACAAGGATGATGTTAAATTCATGCACTCTGATATAATTTGTGCACTGCTTAGTTTAGTTAAGTGTGTGTTCTCATTGTGTGTAGGTGCCTTAATTGACTAAACAGTAAAATGTGGGTAAGGCAGTGTTTTCCTGTTACTGTTGTAACCCTCCCTCACAAACATATTAACTTTACATGTAATTGATCATTATAAACAATTGGACCTCAAAGACTGTAATTTATGCAGCCTTTTGTAGCCTGCACAAAGAAAAGTATCTATTTTATTGGTACTATGTGAGATATCAAAACATTTTTTGTTGAAAAGAAGAAATCAGCCAAAGACAAAGACATATATATATATAAATTATTTTGTTTACATTTGTATGTTAGAAAATTTAATTGGTATTTTTGTCTGTCCGCCATTTGTAAGACTGGTAATAAATCCGTATCTGCAGTTTTACTTTTCTTGTTTTGTCTGTTTTTAATTCAGAATTAACTAATAACTGTGGAAGATTTCTGCCAGAATGTGAAAACTGGCCGAATTTAGGGGTGTGACTTAATTTGGTTACGTCCGTGGGCCTAATGAATATTTATGAGAAGAGTCGAGGGCAATCAGAGTGGGGGTGTGGCCAAGGATTTTATTTGGTTACAACCGGCGACGTCAGGAGACTCCCCCAGCCAATGGTTCGTTCTGCTTTTAGATTCCAGTGATGTGATTGGTGCACGACTTCAAAACCAGAATAATGGCAGTACAAAAAATGATTGGCATCACGTCATCGTAAAAAGCAATAACAATAATAATAAAAATAATAATAATGATTATTTGTATACATGACGTATAGTAGTCTGCTGTAGCCAATTTATATAACACTAGGCTACTGTTATTTTGTATATATTATATACGGGAGTATTTATTATTCATACAGCAGCAGGACTCTATTCACTGTGCCACACAGCCTTGTTAGCTCTCATTGTAAGTCTTCCTATGTGACTAATTCAAGCGCAAACAGCGTGCGGATTGTAGAAACCAGCCCCCTGCTGTGCTGTGTCTGTGCTGTAATCCTTCGACTGGCTGGTTTAATATCGAAACAACACAGTAAAGACATTTACAGCTCGAGCTGTGACAAGTGTAGCTGCACCGACAAAAACTCAAAACACAACTGTTACGCAGCACATTACAGCCCGATTACATGTTTATATTTGATACCAGAGGTGATGTAAGAGGGCTGCAGCTGTCTATAGCAGTTAAAGGGGTTTCTACTCACGTCGCTTCTGCTCACTTGAGATTGAGGTTGTGTTAAGGAAAAGGCCAAACAGCTATCTCTGCGTTACAAACCAATGCGCAAAGTTCCACACAGTCCGAAGCCGATTGTGACCCTCACACACCATCCTCCACAGATACCAGTGTTGTTGCTGTAACAGGCACTTAGTTGTTACAAGATATTTTAGGCCAAGTGAGGATTAAAAGTTGCACAGTAACCCCAACTCATTAAACACTGACCATTCTGGGTTAAAAGGTTATTTGTCATTACTTCAGAATACGCAAAAGTGTGTATTTGGCCTTTATTACAATGAGCACTAAACACTATATACATGCGTGTGTTATTAATATACAGTTTACTGTATATGAAAACTGTGCCACCCTTTGAGTGTGTGCTTCAGTCTGGCCACCACATTGTTTGCACATAGATGTGGTACAACTTGGTACTCAATTAAAGTGAAAATATTTGCCTAAAAAAGTACTATAATACAAGCAGAAGTACCACTCGAAATTCTTTACTCAATTTGAAGTGATATCCTGGTATTTACAATAAAAGTAATATTTAAAAATGAAATATTCATGTTGTGTTAGTTAACATAACACAAATATGACAATATCATACATAATGTAGAGCCGCAATAGTCTATGTACCTAAAAAATGTTTCAATGGCTGTTACCAACTTACTCATCCTCCTCCTCAACGTGATTTAAATGTAATACATCTGCCAAAGGAGAAACAAAACACATAATAGACAAAGTTTAGCCATATGATTGATTTATGACTGCAATAATGTGTAAAAATCACTAATGTTGCAGCTGGTAAAGATGGAGGTCATTTTAACCACTTTATGTACAGACAGGTGGTTAATTCATAACAGTACATAATCATTTATTAACTGATTATATTTCTTTTTGAGAACCTGTATCGGATCGGAAAAAGTACCTACACTTTCAGATAAAGGAAGTAAATTAAAAAGTACGATATTTCACTCTAAATTGTGGTACTGAAAAAATGTAAATATATTAGGGGCAAAAACCTCAAGCTGTACATAAGTACAGTACTTGACTAAATGTACTTAGTCAATTTCCACCACTTGGATAGTACAGATACAAACCAAAATTTCAGGGTCACTTCAAAAAGCCATTCTACATACATAAAACAAACTAAAATAAGAAATAAAGCAAATTATTAAGATTGAATGACTTTTAGCTGAAATAATATTTGTGCCAGTAAGACTTTAGTGTCATCATTGAATCCTCCATTTGCAACAGTTGCAGTCTAGCAGATTGTAGTTGTTAGTTTGTTAATGTAATCTGAGGACATTTCACTCTGTGTTGCCTAAAGAACCTCACACAGCTTGGATAGGCTGGATGGGCACTTCTTACTTTACATAAGCTGGAGCTTATACAGAATTACACAACAATTCCACTTGTGCAAACACTAGATGACAGTGGAGAGGGAAAAAAAAACCTTTAGAGGAAGAAACCTCCAGCAGAACTGGGCTCAGGGAGGGTGGCCATCTGCCTCGATCAGTTGGGCTGAGTGGAAAGAGAAGAGAGAAAAGAACAGCAGGCGACAAAAAACAACAAGAAGAGGCAGCTAAAACACCGAGAAGATCGGTAGGACCAGTGCAACTGCACTCTAGAGATATACAGCTCCAAGTATCCCTGCAGGGGAGTACAACGAGAGGAAGGCAGAGAGGAGGAAGCACAACTACAACGGGAGAGAGGAGACATAAAGTTAATGACATGCAATAGTAACATTTGAATGGATAGAGGCGAGGAGAGAAGAGGAACTCAGTGTATTAGTAGAGGTAGCAGACTAATCTATAGCAGCATAGCGGGCTTGATAGCTAAAGGCTCTGCCGCCAATTCTACATTTGCACCAGCTGCGCTTTGTACCATTGCCCTGTAGGACGAAACTACCTCCAGTCAAGTGATGTCTATGTCAATAAAACATGGAGTGATAGAATCCTTTTTCAAATTCCCTTTGTCCTGTACAGTATCATATATCACCCCATACGCTGCGCCAGACCATCACATTAGCTCCATCATAAGTGACAGATGGAGCCTAAGATGCCTGAGTCAGAATCTGCATCTCCTGGTGATTTTCGTAGTGATCAAAACACCTCAAACTTAGATCTGTCAGTCCATAAAACCTTTTACTGTCTATTGTCTGTAGACTTTAGCCCATCCTAGTTTTTGTCTTTATTGCCCAGTCTGAGATGTAGCATTTTCCTTGCTCCACATCTCAGATCCACTAATTCACTGTGGACATTGAGACTGAGACTTAGTGGGCATTATTTAATGAAGCTGCCACTTAATTATCTGTAGGGGATCTGTTTCTCAAACTACACACTCTGTTGTGTTTGTCCATTTGCTCAGTTGGACACTGAGGCCTTCCACCCCTCTTTCTATTCTAGTTAGAGCCAGTTTGCACTGCTCTGTGAAGGGAGTATTACATAGAGACACAAATTTTAGAAGAATATTTGTTTCAGATTTTTTTTGAGAATGCAATTAAACATACTAAAGCCGATGCTCAGGATAGTCCAAATAAGCCAGATTTACTGCTGATGTTATGATCAATTCCTCTTTTATATTGATGAACTTGCATTAGCTAACAAATCATACCATTGGAACACAAGACTAAAATGTTTGCTGATGATGATCTTCTATATGTCAATGTAGAAATTCCATTAAAAATACTCAAAATAATTAGTCTTTTATAACATAAACAACAATGTCCATGTTTTGAACCCAAACTTTGGAATAGTAGTGTATACAATAGATACAATTGTCTTTATACTACAATCAGCTGAAAGTTATTGATTGCACACAGCCAATCAAAAGAATCAATTAATTAAATGGAGATATGAGATCTCCATTTAGGGAGCCAGTGGGTTTAGTTAAAATTAAAATACCAGCATTCTGGACTATTTGTACCTTTAGTGCTAGATTGGGGAAAGCCTAAAAACAGAACATTACAAAAAATCAGGTCTGGATGACACAAAGGCTATGTTACATGGTCGAGGAAGGCAATCTTAGTGATATATTTAAGGTAGTGTCCAAAAGAGAGGCAAGGATCAAATATGACTCCAAGATTTTTGGCTGTCAGGTTCTGAGAAATCACACAGTTGTCAAGGGTTAATTGACCAAACTTGTGCCTGTGTCGAGGTTTGCCGATGACCAGCATCTCAGTTTTTGGATTAAGCAGTAGAAAATTATGTATTTTCCAGCTTTTTGTTGGCCACCTTTAAATTAGTCGTCTCAGAAGGGTCATCGTCCTTCACAGGGATGTAGAGTTGCATGTCATTCACATAAAAGTGGAAGTTAATTCCATGACTGCCTATAATGTCGCCTATCAGTGAAATGTGGAGAGAAAACAGGAGAGGGCCAAGAACCGAGCTCTGTAGTACTCCATAATTCACATTGGTACATGTTGATGTGGTGTGTACTATCAGATGAGTAGAATTTTAGCCCCAAATTTATTTTCAAGTTGATCTAGAAGTATACGATGATCTATGGTTTCAAAAGCTGCACTGAGGTCTATTAAGAGAAGTAGAGATTTTGAATTGAAATCTGTGTTTATCAAAAGATCATTTGCCACTTTGGTAAGTGCAGTTTCAGTGGAATGAAAGGAGTTGATTTTGATTTTGAGCTTAATGTAATCTATTTTACTGCAGAAAAAATAATGAAAAACCTGAGCTGTAAAGGTGTGAGGAGTTAAGCACAGGTTTCTTTTGAGTCAGTTGGGAAACTGTGTCAAACAGAAATCTTGGATTGTTTGTTTTTGCTAGCTAAATTAGAATAATAAGAGGTTTTTGCAGTGGGCAAAGCACACAGACTTATGCCACTGAAGATGAAGAGATTCAGACTTATGTTGACCTTAAGTTCCAATCTTCTGCAGGCCTGGGAAAGCACGTTTCTGCAATAAACCAAGGTAAAGATCGCATTAACCTTATGGTTTTGGTAGTAAGAGGAACCACTTAATCTTGGAGATCAGTGTTCAAGACACTAGTACAATCTTCAACTGAGTCTATAGTTAGATTTAACTGAGAGAGAACTGATGGTTGCAGTTGCTCAGTGAAAGAAATTAAGGTTGCTGGGCCGATCGGTCGGGATGTAAAGACAGGTGTGCTATTTCTCTGAGTCAAGGGTGTTGCCATTGCAAACCAAAAGTATCAATAAGTGTGAGGGATTATTTACTCAAGAGATCTAAGGCTTTGTTCAAGTGAATATTGATGTCTCCCATAATTAAGATGTCACACAATGGGTAATCAGGTCTAAGATAAATTCTCCCAGTTCAGGTTCGGGAGGAAGACACCCTCTCCACATTTAAGACTAGACTTAAAACTTTCCTTTTTATAAAGCTTATAGTTAGAGATGGATCAGGTGATTCAGAACCATCTCTTAGTTATGATGCTATAGGTTATTCTGCTGGGGGAACTCTACTATTCTTCTTCCATTCATGTCATTAACTTTGTGTCTTCTCTCTCCTGTAATTGTGTTTCCTCCTCTCTGTCTCCCTCTCTCTGTACTTTTCTTCAGGTATCCTCGGCGTGCAGCTGTACATCTCCAGAATCCAGTTCACCTGCCCAATGTTCTTGCTGCTTGTTGTTGTTGTTGTTGCCTGCTGTTCTTTTCTCTCTCCTCTTTCCACTCACCCCAAACGGTCGAGGCAAATGGCCGCCCACTATGAGCCTGGTTCTTCTGGAGGTTTCTTCCTTTAAAGGTAGTTGTGTACTCAGATAGGGAGGCTTAATTACACGAGACATCTTGGTCGAATACAACATTTTGATGGCCTATGCACAATTTCAATTAAATTTTTTCACTTCATCTAGCAGACTTCAACACCGTACCACAGTAAACCTAGCAGGCTCTCTAATCACCTGTGACCTGCAGAATAGTAATTTCCTAATGACAAACCTGATTTAAACACCTGTCTATATTCCTGGATAAAATAGTGCGCCTGCTCCATTAAGGAAGTCCAGTTACCCACAATCTCTAACCCCTGTTCCCCACAGTGCTGAGCCAGCCAGCGGTTCAGTGAAGTAAGTCTGTTGTACAGCTCATCACCCCACTTGTGTAAGGGACCAGAGACAATTAATCGATGCCGACACATCTTTCTAGCAGTCTGAAAAGTCCTGGCTAAACTGGCTTTTGTTATTACAGACTGTTTTCTTCTGAAGTTATTGCTTTGAATCATCTCAGGATTATTTCATGCTAGTATGGAGTGAAGACATTGTCACTGTTCTGATTTTCATATTCATATTAGATTGAATGGCAATTTGTATTTCCTTAATCTGGAATAGTCCTCTTTAGAGTTCAAAAGTTTTTTCTTTTATATTTTGATATGTAAAAGTGGAGGTAATGAAATTATGAAAACTACATGAACTGATCTGAAATCAACATTGTTCCATGTCAATCAAAGTAAGTGAGCCATTCGTATAAGAACAAAAGAGTTCATGTATGGGGTTCATCCTAAAGCTCATGGTCATGATAAAGGTCATGATCATGCTAACAGTTGATAAACCTGCACTGTTTCAGGAACTGTTCTTCTACCACCAGCCTCAGTTGGTCGATTATCCGTGTGTAAAAGACAGGGCGCAGATTTTGTTACACGTAAGACTGAGATGAAAGTTGGAACCCTGCAGAAATACAGGATGATGGAAAATATACACTCACAGAGGAAATGAGCAAGGGTTGGGGCACCATAGTGTTATGACTGGCTCTTGACTTACGCTGATTCAACAGAAAGAAATAACTCATCATTGTCATCATCATCAGCCTTCAGATTGCTTGGCTTTCAGCTGAAAGGAAACCAATTACAAAGCAGCTGGAGTGTCATGTTTGAATTGGCACTGAATACTTAGTAGTGTTTGTGAGGGTATGTGGTAGGCAAGTTATCCTTTAATGAGAAGGCATTACCATAGCACTGATATGTGTATGGAAATGATTTCACAGATATACTTGTGCTTTCTCTCTATGGGTTCTTCTACGCGATCTCCTTCATCTGTCTTGTTCTATCTTCCCCAGACAGTACCCGTCAGTCAGGACTCCTCATGTTTCCTTGGTGTTTCTGTTCATCTTTGTTCTTTTATTTACAAAAGACACAGAGCTATTAGATCACCCTTATGATGTTTAGATGTGGCTGTGAGCCTGCTTTTATAGAGCAACACTCACTGTCATTGGCTGAAGGGAATTAGCATACAGTTGTGGATTGGCCAGTATTGTGACAGTGATAGATTAGTCCACCACTGATTGGGTAATTACACTGTGATGTCAGTAAATGTGGGTTGGGCAAAAGGAAGGGAGAGAGACATATGCCAAATACAGAGAGAGAGAAAGAGAGAGAGAGTGCGTGTGTGCAAGAGAGGAACAGTGGGTGGGATAAAAATGATAAAGAGACCAAATACTAACATGAGAGAGAGAGAGAGAGAGAGAGAGAGAGAGAGAGAGAGAGAGAGAGAGAGAGAGAGAGTTTTCACACTCTATTATTGTTGCTGTGATACTGCAGTGTCTTGTACTATAATATAAGAAGAAGAAACTGTGGTTGCTGTTTTAGCTCTCTATTAGGCTTGTCTCTGCACGAGCAAATGTTCTGCCTGCACCCCATCACCTTCAATCTGATGTGGAAATTTAATTGTTGTTAGGTTATTTTTCTGCAGCAGACTCCAGCTGGAAGCCTGGCTGTAAAAATTAATTAGCACCTTCAAAACGCAGAGCAACCAACAGCATAAGGAGTGAAGTGACAGCACAGGAGTCGCTGCCAACAACAGCTGGCAGCCGTGGGCTCCAGAAACATTCAGAAATCTCCTGAGAGACCTCAGGAAAAGATGAAAACCCCTAGAGACACCCAGACAGACCCACTACAAACCTTCTTTAGGGAGTAGTTAGACATTCTGGCAAATGCTCTGGTTCTTTCTGAGAATTCAATGAGAAGATTGATACCATTGTCATCCTGTATGGTAAATATGTAGCTGGATCCAGGCTGCTTGGCTGCAATTAATCTTCTCGTCAAAGGTTAAGTGTATGTCTCTGATTGGGTAACTCAAATTTTAGTTTCCAAAATGTCTTTGGAAATCTAGAGACCTTAGAGACATAGACGTCCAGAATCCAGTGTGATCTCGTCTGGTCAGAAACATTTATTTACTTCAGGGGTTCAGGAAACTTTAAAAATTGTTAAAACCTTCTTTTCCTTAAAGGCTAAGTTTTGAGAGAAACTCTAAGACCCCTGTCCAAAAGATAACCTGTAAACCATATCTGTAATATCTCAAGAGACCTTCACACAATTCTAGCGGCCTAGAGACTTCTTTGACTTTGTGATCTGGACTCTCCCGGGGTCCAATTACTTCTGTCTGGCTTATCTAAAGAAGTTTTAAAAAGACTTCTGATTTATTCAACCTTTCAGCCATGAAGGTTTTATCATCACCTCAAAGAGTTAAAACCAAGATCAGTAGAGACTGTAGTGACCTAGCCTTTGCTGGTGTGTCCACACAAGCCAAAACTGGGCCTCTTTACCGAACTCTGTCATTTCTCATTCAGCAGTGAATGAAGAGAAACACGACACACAGCCTTTATAGTGCTTGGCCATATGCCTCTTTTAAAAAAAAAATAAACTAAATAAACACTGCATAACCTGTATGTGACTGGAGCAAACCGAGAGGGCTCATATACAGTACCACCATCTGGCTAAAGATCATCCGTGTTCTTCAAGATGAATCATTCGAGAAGTAAAAAGTCAATACGACCTTTCCATCTCGCCACAGCCCCACAGCCTACACTGTACAGTACATAAATATTGTAAAGTTCCCCCTAACTTTAAAGCCCTTATGATGAATCAGTAAAAACAGGTCAAATCAGGGTTCAGGGTTCAGCTATAAATTCCCCATATCCCTTAAACCAGAACTTCCACCTTTAGCCCAAATTTAAATTTCGTACCTCAAAATGCATATGGTGGATAGTCATATTTCTTTCAAACTGGCTCCTAGACCCTTGAGAGGACAACAATGGCCCACATACACATGCACACATAATAAATTATGCCCCAGTGCTTGAAAAAACAAACGGGTTCCATGCAGGTTCTCAGAGCTCTGATTGGAGAAACACAAAACCAGCCAACAGAAAAACTTGCTGCCGCAATTAGCAACAGAAAAACCATTTATCCCACTGTGAAGGTAAACATATGGTGACAAGTTAATGAAAATAGAAGGAGGGGAGGAGGAGGGTGTTGAAGTCAGAAAGCAGGGGAGCACTTTGGATTAACTCTGTAACTTTTTAAATCTGTCATTACCTACAGTAATTCTGCACAAAACAAAAAATCTGTAAGGACCCTGCCTTTTGCTGTTTAGGTTTTGTGTAGTCATGACATAAACAAAACATATACAGTCATTAGCAAACAGATTTAGTTTTTTAGTTTGAAACACTGTTCGGGTCAGAATGTATCTATCTGTATTTGTTCTTGATCCTTCCTTGTGAGGATTATTGAGGATTTTGTGAAGGTTATTCACCTAAATCCATATTTTACTGTTTCAAGTAACATTTTTTGCAAGTTAGTTTAGCAGTTTTAAACTCATTTTAGTTAGTTTATTGAATGTAGTCTGGTATACATATTCATTTGTAACACAAGTGCTTTTATAATATTTTATATTGCTGCTGATCTACAATGTTTCATTGTATTTGATGATTTTGAAATTGAATTATTGAAAGTGTACTGAAATCTTTTTTTTTTTGTGTAATGTCTGCGGTTTTGCCTTTTGACCACCAGGTGATGCAAAAAGCCAGCTTACACTCCACGACAACAGTCTCTCTGTCTCTCATGTGCCTCAGTACTTTGTGAAACAAGTACTTGGGTTATCAACCAGGGTCAACTGTATGTTGTACTAGTGTTTATATCACATAAGGGTGTATGGACTCCTATTTTTTAAAAAGTGAATATTTAATAGTCATATATTTTAGTTATTGTATTGTCATTTATAGTGATCTGATACTTTACAACAATTACTGCTTTAGCCTATTTCAACTTTACAACAAAAGGCATAATACTGCTTTTTGTACTACTTATACTTTCTTTTGTTGAGATATACCTGTAGCAACGCAGAGACAAGGTGACAGCACCAATTTTGCAGCTTTTCTGTTATTTCACGGTAATAAATGAGCTGAGTCCCGTGGATGGCTATGTGTACAACACAACACATTACTAGGTAATGTGAATAACACATGGTGCACATAGGCACAAAAACACATTTAAACACACAGGCTTTCAGTCAATGCTTATGGTGTCAGTCACTGTGGCATTCACACAGATTTTTATTTTAACATGCAGGCACAGGTTTTCAAATGCTTCTCACTGATTGTCACAGGCTTAGACACATACACACACGTCTGAATGGCTGTCCATTCTGCTTGTCTAAAATGACCAAAGGGTGTCCAGGACAAAGGGGGAGTGACAGGCCTTTCTCCCAGGTTTTTGACTGACATATGATGGCAGCTGGGAGGGGTGTGTGGTAGCCACACTGCCTCACAGTGAGCTCTGCTGGTGTGTGTGTGTGTGTGTGTGTGTGTGTGTGTGTGTGTGTGTGTGTGTGTGTGTGTCTTGAGCTGTTGTTGCTGATCAAAGCAGATTAGACGGGGTAACAAAGAGACCAGGTCAGAAACTATGATGACTCTCTCAACAGTTTGTTGGATGTGTGAGAAAAATTAATTAATTAATTAATTAAAATGTAATCAATTCGAGGCTTGTTATATAGTTTTATAGGTTTAAAAACAGCTAATGTACAATTAAAACTTGAACTACTTACACACTTTACATTTCAATTGATAATGTTTTCATGTTATATGGCAACTTTAGTTTTAGTCAATAGTTTAATTCCAAGACCTTCCATTTGAAAAAAAAAAAAACAACAACAAGAAAATACATTTAGCTCTTACAACTTCGTACATAAACAATTTACTTCAACTGCTTTCAGTATTTGCATTTTATCTGACACTGTAACTGCTTCTCTCCTTTGGTGTGGTTCTTCTGCTTCGTCTGACACTTTAGAGCTAGGCCACCCAAGACCTGAAGAGCTCAAGCACACATATATTTTACAGGGCTTTGTTGCTGATGTGTTCTTTAAAGGTTATGTTAAAAAAATTAGCCCTGAAACTGTCTTTACTTACTGTAACGTACTTTATCTGGTGTTACCAGATGGGTTTCAGGTTGGGACACTGTGTAGTATACACAGCTCCATCACACTGTATCCAGTGCTTATTTAAATGATGAGGGGCAAAATGCATACGTGCAAGTCGATTAAAATATATCTAAAAATAACATAAGCCTTTAACAATCAGGAAAACTTGCAAAGTTGCAGACTTATTCTGAAAATGGTCCTCTTTTTCTTTTACTCCTCTGCAACCATATAGTCACTTGATTGACTACTGTGAACAGGACATACATCTCTCGCTGTCCATATAGGCACCTGGCTGTTGAATGAGAACAGACCTGAAGAACTAGAAATGTGCATGTACATGTATGTGATTAACAGCCAGTGCAGGTTTGCTGTGTCATGCTGTGTTGCAGCAGAGGATGAGGTTGACTGGATGCTGGAACATCTTGTGTTGTTCCTGAACTGGTGCAGGAAGTAAGCACAGTACCAAAATATGTGCTTACCAATAATATCATAAGAGACACTGCAAAGCTTGATGCATTATTAACCATGATACTATTGTAATGAAAACAAATGTGTTTTCCAAAATGTTTAACTATTATTTTAGCAATACAAGCTGCTAATTTACATTGGCTTTGTTATTTCACATTATGCATATCAAGCATATAAAAAATGATTACATGAAAATTAGATTGTAATCTGTAACATTTTAACACAGATCTATAATATTTCGCTTTGCCTGCTTTCTTTCTCTACAGCAGCCTTACTATTTGCTGCTGCAGACCAGTACTCAGCGCCTTCTACAGTGAGAGCAACAACACTAACAAGAGTGGAGCTTGCACAAACACTTTGATTGTTGCAGGCAGTGTATCCCGCCCCCAGAGGAGCCTGCATGCCTTCAACATTAGGAGGCATGTTCCAGCCTTAAGTAATCCCAGTGCACCATTTAACTTGAATAATGCTGTAATCACATATTTTGAAATCAAATCTAATGAAATATGTTTTATTAATATGTATAAGCATAAACATTTTTGTGACTCAACAAATACACACATTAACAACATTTCCTGATTACGTTAAAAGAAAATAGAATCCAGGCAACATAACGTGTCTTCATTAACACATGTGCTGTTAAAGATTTGTTGTATATAAACCTAATTTCTAGGAGATGGGCTTAGCCATGTGTTCTGACATACTTCTGCTGATCCATTGATCCATCTGAAATGAGCAAGCCACAAGTAATCTTGCCACACTGAAAGGATTATGGTGATGGTAATGATGATAATAATCCTGCTCATTAAAGATGTTAATAATTATATTGTTTACAGAGTATTTTTCCAAACAAATTCACACACTGCAAATTAGTAACTTGTTTTGACGCATGAGAATAATAGAAACTAACTAAACTGAGACATAAACAGTAACCGGAGCACATCCAAATGATGATGATGGGAACGATGATGGTGGCTTTTGACAGCGTGATTGACAAATCTATGCATGTTATACTGTATGTGTGTGGGATAGTCTAAGTTCTGTCACATGTATATGTACTTATATGTGTGTGTATGTGTGTGTGTGTGTGTGTGTGTGTTATGAGCAAAATACAACTAATTGCAAACACTTGTTAAAGCTAAGTTCTGCATCTGCATCTCTTCTTATGTCATATTATGCACACAAACACACGTTCTCTGCAGTAAGTTATTATTCCCCTGATAAATGTAGAGCCAATCATTAACACACAACTCTCAGAAACACATATATCTCAAACATAGACGCACACACAACATCGTGTTCAAGCTAATCATGACCCAGTGTTCTTTTATAATCAATCTCTGATGCTTGTCATTGACTGTAAATAAACAGATGTGTGCGTGCGTGTGTCTGTGTGTGTGTGTGAGCGAGAGAGAGAGAGAGAGAGAGAGAGAGAGAGAGAGAGAGAGAGAGAGAGAGAGAGAGATTTCCATTCCCAATTACAGGAAAGCAGTCCCAGCATCTATCCATCTCTTTGACCGCGCTGCAATCCACGTGCCATGATTTGCCTACTCAATCTATATGTGTGTGTGTGTTGCCACCTCTGATTGGATGTAATGTTTAACACATGGCTGTCGTGATGGAGCTCACTTTCCCACCAACACACACTCACACATGTTGAAGTTTCTTAAACTCAGATTCCCATTCAAAAACTATCTTAGCAGAAACAGTCATGCACAACTGGTCACAGTTAGCATGACCTACTAATCATTATTTTGACCTATTAACAGTAATCTGCGGATTGAAACTTGCAACCTTCCAGTCTATGCTGTAGCATGAAATTTTTATTTATTTTTGAAAAAATGCTGTACAAGTCTGTTTAGCTGCTGAATGCTACACAATTCTATCATCTAGTTCCTGTTTAGCTGTTCAAGCCATTAGCTGTTACATTTTAACCACTATAGTGTTTATCTGCATTTCAAGCCGTATGTTTTATTTGAGGTTGATGGTTTATGAATACATTTACTACTCCCTTTACTACTACTACAAAATAATAATGAGTGGAGTGTTTTCCCTCTCTCTCTCTCTCTCTCTCTCTATCTTTGTCTCTACGTCTCTCTATCACCAGTTTCTCCATTCATTCCTTCCCAGATGGACAGATTGTGCCGGTGTTCGCCCTTAGGTCACATTTGACCTGGAAGTGCTGTGATTGGTCCAAAGGTCACACAGCTGGCTTCTCATTGGTGGAGAGGTTATTCCCTTGGCCTCTGTGTGTTCCACCCCCATACATCACTGTCACCACAGCTTCTGTTGACACTATTATTAAAAGTCATTGTGTTTGTGTGTGTGTGTGCATGAATGTGTGTTGTAATTCCTGTGTGAATGTGCATGTGTGTATACCCTTGAGTACTTGAGATCTGGGTTGTATAATGCAGGGAAAGACATGCCTGAATTTTGGATAAATGCATGAGGAAGTTAAGCAGAGCTATTTTCTGCCAGTAAATATTGGCACAAAATTCAGAGAATCTACTCTGTGTATTCATGTCACACCTGGGCTTCCTATGTTTTCCTTTCTGCCTGTGTCTTTACAACTTCTCTGCTTTTCCTCACCATTTCTACAAAGAAGAACATCTTATACACCATTAGGGTAAAATGATGTCATTAAATGTTAGTAGCTGTAGTGAACTTGTTGAATTAAGAAAATGCACTTTGCCTGAATTCCATTTCTTTGTAATGAGCAACTTAAAGTGGCCGTATCATAGTTAATTAAGGGTTTATATTTTATTCTGGGGCTCCATAATTACAAGATTAGATGATTTTAAAGTGTAAATGCATGTTAGAATACTTCTTTATGCAAGAACTCCTCTGGCCTTGAAACAAAAGAGGCTATTGACATCAGGACAACAGAAGTGGAAATTTTAAAATGCTGACTCATTTCTGGTTTTTAGGAGTCACTTCTAATTCACTCTGTTTTGCTGAAACTGGTTTATATATGTTACTTACGTCAATAAACATTTGTGTAAGGTGCAAAAATACACTTTTGAATCTAATATTCTGTAGTTATGGTGAGCAAGCAGTCACACATCATGTTGAAACATGAGCATGTGTCTTATATTCCTCGAAAATCGTCCGAGTACTGTTGTTTAGGATTTTGGCCAGTCCCCCTCTGAAGAATCAGCCTAATGTTGCATCAAATAATGATTTATTGGACAGCAGTTTTTGTTTGTCTCTTTTTCATTGCCATATGACAGTGCTTCTCTGCACAAAGTGAGCGCAGTAAAGTAATGGCCTTCTCTGACTCTCTTTTCTCTCTCTGTCCTGCACAGAACCCCAAACTCATCCGCATCCAACCCTTTTGGGATAAACTGTGCTGTGAGATAAACCTTATCACGCATATATTGCATGTAATGTCTTTTAAATAATCTGGTGGAACATCTGAAACCAGAAGAGTAGAAGCTGAGCCATTTAATGCTCATGATTTAGTATCACGTGCTTAACATTCACAGATGTGTGCATAATTTTTGCATGTTTACCGTATATACTTTTGGTCAGTGATGAAATTGAAATGAATGAAAAAACACTTATTTTGTCCCTTTGGCAGCTCAGTATCCTTACAGGATGTTACTGTGAGCCTCAGTGACAGTGTCTCAGCCAGACCTAACTCTCTACAGAGAGAGAAGAGACGCAGCCTGTTTTCCTGGGAGGATGCCTCTAAATTATTCTGCATTCTGGGAATTAGCGGCTAATTAAACTGGCGGCCTTCTGTCTATGTGTACATTTTGTTTGTTGGTGTGTGCTCACACACAATGACTGTACTACCACACTACACTATGTGTCTATGTGCGTGTTAAGATCATATCCTGTCAGTTTGACTGTTTGTGTAACATTGTTTGTGTGGGCGAGTGTTTATCATACCGGCTACAGCATAAACCCCAGAGCTGGGACCACCCCAAAGGGACTAGGGACACATTTAACGGACTGTAAGATAATCAAAAGGAAGTAAAAAAAAATATTCACTTTTCAAAAACTTTCCTTCAGTCTTTGCGTGCAAACACACCATGACATCATGTGTTGAGAATGTGATAAACTTAAGATAGTTGAGTTTATTCTTTTTTCATACTACTATATTACCACAGTTACATGAAATGCATGTGTTTCTTACATTAAGATTTAAATTACTGTTTAGTTTAAAACATGAAAATGCTTCTTCGGAAAACAGATCCATTTATCCATCTGTAGAGCTACAAGACTGATTGACAAATTTATGGTGTTCTGGTTTCATAGTGGTTGAGAATCAATATAACCTTTGAATGTGCTTATCACATGCGCACACACACCCACGCCAACATATCATTGTCACTGTTACATGAGGCCAATCCATTAACGTGTCACTATCAGGACTAAAATAATTTGTACATATGTGTTTGTGTGTGTGTGTGTGTGTGTGTGTGTGTGTGTGTGTGTGTGTGTGTGTGTGTGTGTGTGTGTGTGACCCCGGCGTTGGCAACAATTATCTCCTCGTATCCTACTAGCTGGTGTGTCTCCTGCCAACTTCTTTTCAATGTCTTCTCATTGCTTGATGGCGTTAACCAATGAGCTTATTTGACTCACAAAACGTGTTGATGATTGTTCAGCACATACAGCTGACCAATCATCAGCCAGAATGAAACATGAATGACCAATGGGCAGCTAGAAGGAAGCATTAATGGGGTGAAATTACTGATTACCTAGTTAATTAGTTAGTTTGTTCCGATAAACTGTTTTCTCCTTGGTTTTCGTCTGATTTTTTTTAAAAAGCTAAAGATCAGTAAACTAGCTCGTGACATTATCATTTTTAACAGGTCTACTACTTTCTACTGATTACATTTGGCAACACTAGGTTTATGGGGTGTGCACATCGGCCCCTGTGCAACCTACACTTATCCTAACTTAACCTAACCCCCTTCTTTGTTTAGGTCTGTGTCTACATTTACATGTACCTATGGACAAGTAGAATTCAGCCTCCAGGCTTTTTGGGTGAATAAACACAGACCATCAATAGGTCCTGCACTGTTCAAATATGTGTGACTTAAGAAAGGTGCACACTGCATGTGCAAATTTAAATGTCAAAAAACACACAAGTGAGTTTCATTTGAAGCCAACAACTAACTGTTTAGTGCCATTGTTTCTAAGAAGACAGGCACCTCTAAAACCGCTGCCAGATGGTGTAATGTCACCTGAAAGCCTAGTGCCCTCAGAAAAAGATGTGTTTATAATATCCTTCAGTGTTTCTATTCAATCACACTGTTTTATTTCGCTTCTCTTCACTTTTTCTCTCTTTTCACTGCTTCCTTTATTTTCAGATTTCCTTTCTCCTCTCCTCTGCCCCCCAAAGGGTTGTCTGCTTCCCACAATGCTGTGCATAGCAGGGAAGCACGACACTTGCAGTGTAGCACTTGCACAGCTCCACGTGTCATTTTAGTGTCACATTTATCTATCTTTGTGCCCCCGTGTGTATGTGTGTCAGGTGGTACCTAGCCAGACCAGACACCAATGGGTCCATGTCCCCTGCTGTACACACACAGTCCAACAGAGCTTTGCCAGCTGCTCTCCTCTTCTACAGGGAATTGAATGCACTTATACCACCAGCTGAGCTCAGAGAGGGAGAGAGCATCTGTCCCTAGACGGACAAACTCTGTCCGTTATTTGTGTGTTTCTGGTCACTTTTATGTGTAGAAGTGTTCTTGTGCAGTTAAATGTGTGTGTGGCTTTAATTCGTTTTGTATGATTCTATTGTTGTGAGGACATTTTTGCACTGCAAAAACATTTTGTCCAATCCTCACCCTTTCAAAGGGCTGTTCGAGGATTAAGGCTTGGTTTTAGGGTTAAGGTTAGGTTTAGATTAGGGTCATGGTTGGGGTTTGACACTTGACATTAAATTGTGATTGTTACATTAGGGGTGTAAGATAGGAAATGCGTTACAGTATATCAATAAGTGTCCTCACAGCTATAGATAAATCTGTGTATGTGTGTTTGTGTACGTGTGTGTGTGTATGTGTGAGGCCGTTCCAAAGGGTTAGTTTGATTAATGCCCATCCCGCCATCACTGTCTCTCTGAACAGAAAAAGACACACACACACACAGAGCAAGCGATAGAGAGGGAGAGAAAGAGAGAGCAAGAGAGACAGCCATTACCCCCCTCCTCTCTCTCTCCTCCACCCCCTCTCTCTTCTTTTCATGTGGGCCCCACATTCTGTCAGAGCTGATTGATAGTCAAGACAATGATTGGTCTGAAATATATAGAGCGAGCTAGAGAGCAAAGGAAAAGGGGTAGACAGAGAGAGGTGGAGGGGGGGTGCAAGGGGTGGAGACTAAAAGTGAGAGAGAAAGAGAGAGAGAGAGAGAGAGAGAGAGAGAGAGAGAGAGAGAGAGATCTAGCCGGCCAATCAGGTTGCAGAAAAGCAAGAGTAAGACAGCGGGCGGAGCTTCATCGTACTGACACACAAAGAGAGGGAGAATGGAGATGGAGAGAGAGTGAAGTGTCCTGGGGGGGAGGGCTCTTTTGTTTTTGAGCTTGTCAGATCTTTTTTAGTCACGTGTCAATCCAACATCAGTAAATCTCACTCAGTGTTTCTTGATTGCGTAATTGTGTGTGTGTACAGAACACACGGGGACCAAAGCCTGGGTACACACTGACTTTGAGGGGATAACATCTTGCTGATATCCACCTTGTAAATCATTGAATTTTAAAGTCATCAAATTTTACAGTGGTACTTCTTTTGAGGTTGAACTAAGGTTAAGGTACAATTACAGTGAGATAATCAGGAAAAGGCTTATGGTCAAACCTAAAACCATGGTTAAACCATGGTTAAACGGTTAAACCATTTATTTTCTACATTGCAGAAAATAAATGTATTAATCAGTGATTTACAAACACACAGTTTTGAGGCTGTCCTGTAAGTGAAACACTACACCATAGGTTTAATTCCCACTGAATCTATCACACTAATTAAGTGAAATGCATAATACAGACATTTGTTAATTACTTTTTAATGAGAAGTGAATTACACTTCATAATACTATCGACAACAGATAAAATACTGGAATTGAAGAAAATAATTCCGTTCACAAATTACTTGTGAATTATGGCCTAAAAAAATAAAAAGAGAATTAATCTGAATGCTAATTAATAAAATATAGGCCTAAATATTTAAAATATCTATGAATCAATATCTATGAACATCATTATTTATTTTTGCAATTTTACAATTGTAAAAACAAATTATAAAATAATAAAAAATATATATTTTTCACAGTTTGCTTTTAAGTAAAGAAATTGTCAAATTAAATGTTTTATAATAACAAAATACCCAAAAAAAAATCAGAGCGCTAAAATTACAGTATTTATCAGTCTAATGATAATATCTGTTCTTCATGTTGTGTGTTTTGGAGCAGATCAAATTCATCCATGTCCCCATGTCAAGGCTACTTTTTCTAATGTGCTGCCTGAGTTAAAAAAAGAAGAGCACATGCACAGGGGCCTCATTAAGGGGAGGGTGTTGGGGTGGTGGCGCCATGCTGCCTATTTATCTCTTGCTCTCTCAAACACACACATACACACACAGCTACATGCTGGCACAAAAGCACTGGGACAAATTGAGTTGGTGTTGTTCAGGAAATGTGATTAGGGAGTACCAGGTCTGTGTGGAGAGCAGGGGTTACATTCAGGTAAGAGGGTGGTTGAGTCCTGGTCCAACAACCAAATCAAATATGAGCTGCTGTTTCCATCCATCCACTAAACGGCATGTTAACTTTTCTAGGGTTTGAAAAACATTAAATCCTAAATTCCCATTAGCAAAATGTCGACAAAGATAACAGAGAAAGCGCATCACAACAGTACTGTGTTGCAGTTCACGTTGTGTCATGTCAGTTTTTTTCATACAATTTTGAAGGCAAATGAACACAAGACATCAAGTTTGAATTCCTCACAATCAATGTCAAAAACCCCATAAAAATGAATTTGAAAAGTAACATCATGACTCAATGAATGGCATGAAATGTGACAAAATTTGCGACAGGCATTCATCTTCAAACATCAAACCTCGCTGCCTTTAAGGAAAATGTCTCAAAATTGTTGGATTCACATTCAAAAAAATTAGGTTTAAACAGTGATGATCACTGGACAGGAAAGAGTCAAATCAGTTTTTCATGCATACTGTTAATTGCTGTAACCACACTGTATGTATATAAGATATCTTCCTTCTGACAAAGAGCTGATGGTGTATATATCCCATCACAAATTGAATAGAATATTTCCACTTATGGTAAAATATACAGTATGTCAAAGTTCTTCTTAATTAATATAAAAATGTAACATTGTTTTGTTATTTTTATATTATTTGAAAGTCCAGATTTGTGTTTTTTATGCCACATAGTGGCCACATGGTGGTAGCATTGAGTAATATGTTGTTATTCTAATGGGGTTATTCTGCCAAGACACTGCCAAGTACATGCTAGGTATTTCTTTCTGTTTTGGTGTGCAGATACTGGAGAATTCGGGAACAGTGGTGCTGCAATGAAAGAATCACTCTTTTAAAAAATAATCACATCAAGTTTTGGTTTAAATTAATGTTTGTTAAAATACACCTGGATTTTATCTAGTCATAAGAAACTTAAAATAAAAAATTTAAATGGTGCCTATGCAACAAATAGTTATCAGTAGCTTCAATAATGTCAGTTTTCTAGTTTGAAATATTCCCAGAAAGTAAAGCATGGCACAGCTGTCATATTTCCTATACGACATGTCAACTATGTATTTCTTTTGCTCTGATGTATGAATGGAGTGCGCTGCAGTGCTCCTTCTGCTGGGAAACTCTTGGCTGTAAATAAATGAGACTGTGTGAAGGTATAGCCGTTTCAAAACAGCATCCATCCTCTTAATGAAGCATGAAAATTATTTTTAAACTAGAAGAGCTGTTATTTCACGTTTGGGGTGTAAGACTGGATTCTAAAGCATTTCCTTCTCACATTCTTTTTTGCCTTCTTGTGTTTTCTTTTCCCCCAGACACTGCAGGGTCTCTGGGTGGAAACTTACACTTTACATGCTCCTAATTTGTCAATCATCCACAGACACTGCCACTAGGTCAACATGGGACCAGGGTTGTTCGCCAATATTCTGATCAATCATAGGCCTTCATGGGTCACAGACTTGAAACAAAATGGAATAAATATTCTCGCAACGTTAACATTATTATGCTATCAGAAGTGAAATAAATAAAAGGCATTGAGTTTCTTTTGTGCAGCTTTCTGACCCCCCCCCCCCCCCACACACACACACATACACACACCCTTGAGACAAGTAATAAGAGTTACACACCGATGATTAATTATTCCCAAATTAATGAATATCCTGTCTTGTTGGAACACACCCACTCATCCACCACAGCACAAAAACAACTCACACATGCATACACACTCAAAGCCTACAGTACATTATGCTTCAATGCTGTCTGTTTGACTTATTTACCCTGTTTAAATGAAGAATATCACATTACCACACTGGATAGAAACAAGGATGGAGAATGTTTGAGAGATGGAACCCAGAGCTGCAACTGTGTACAGTCCATCTCAGAAAGTCAAATTTGTACTTAACTTGACAGATTTAGGCTATGAGCAGCAGTGTGTTGGAGTATTATTGTAGCAAAACTATCAGCAAACATGTATAGAGAGCTGTAAAACTGTATTTGGGTTAACTAATGTAAAATAATGTAGAAATCTATGTATTGTGAGCAATTATAATAGTGTGTAAAAATTAACACAATGCAGGAAAGAGGGAAAATGTCAAAGAAGAGAATCTATACAACCCAAATTAACCTCTACCACCCTGATGGAAAGGCCAAAGTGTGCTAATGTGTGTGGACTAATCACTGTTGCTGTGAGCTTCTCTGTCACCCTGACATGCAACTACAATTCTGGGGGGATGCATAGCAGGATATGGTGTAGGATATGCAGCTATGTAATACAGCACATACAGCACGTTGACTTTAACACTGCAGCAACAAACAGCTACCTACAGCTACTTGCTACCATAAGGAACTTGAGAGAGTTAGCCTATAAAGATGATGAGTTGTGGACTCACAACAACCACGTCACTATCTAGACAGATCCATTCACTAAAGTGTCACTTAATAGCAGAGATTGCATAAACTAGAGGAAGAACTTCTTTTCCATTTCCTTTCAAACTAAATGCATTTTTAAAACCCTGGGTGGCTGTGGCTCAATAGGTAGATCAGTTGTCTGCCAATCATAGGATCTGTGGTTCTATTCCTGGTTGGCGTGTCCTTGGCCAAGATAGTGAACCCCAAGTTGCCCCCAGTTAGTCAGATCAGCTGCAAAGCAGCTCTGCCATTGGTGTGTGCGAAAGGGTGAATGAGATGCAGTGTAAAGTGCTTTCAGTACAAGTTAGGTAGATGAGTGCAGACCATTTACCATTTAAACAATGCCTTTAATGCAGAATTGTCATGCTTGGCTTTCTCTGCTTTCTTCCTCTACATCAGCAGACTTTTCCACAGCACAGTCTGTAGTGTTGGGAAGCAACAACAATGCCAAAGTGGATAACTTCTTTAATGTTCCTTTAAATTGTGAAAACATTAGGAGCATTAGAAAATCGCAATCGAGTAAATCAGTGGTATAATAAATCCTGTTACATAGCATCAGTGACTATACAGCAGATCGAATTCCTGAAATTAGCTAGGATTTGCTTCTGTAATACCAAATTGAGAATTTAGGACTTGGACTGTAAAGGCTGATTCATGATTACTGTGAAGGGTCTGGAAATACTGTGCTTGTGTCAGTTCCTACTGATTATTGAAACTCTGCGTTGCGTGACTCCTTGCTGGTGATTGGCTCATTTGTCAGGGGGAACCCCAGTCTAACCATTTCCTTCTCTGCCCTCTTCCAGCATGCTCCGATTATAAGATAACAACATATTTATGAAGATCAGAAAATAGAAAAAGATAAAACTAAATAGAACTTCACACATATACAGTGCAACGTTTACACATCCAAACTGTAAAGTTTTAATACAGAACCATAATGTAGAAGCAGCCTAACTGTGTGAAATCAGAAATCAAACACTATCTTGCTGTTGCTGAGGATCTTTATTTGGTCTTACAACATGCAGTAGTCTGCCAGTTACATTCTTCTGTTTGCTTATAATGTACCACTGTTCATTCATCATTTTCTATTTAAATTTAAAGTCTTAAGTAGCAATAGTTGTAAAGTAACAATGAGCATTGTGTGTTTGTGTCCACTGCTTTGGTACAGAATATCAAAAGGACTGTGAGCACCCCCTCCCATTCACGCATACGTATGTGTCCAACCCCTGGAGCTTGTGTTGCTGTAGGCCTTCTATGTGCTGTTAAGTGAGTCCTGAGTGAGATTGATGGAGGTTAAAGCCCCCATACACACGCTTGAGCTGACACACACACATACTGTACTGTACACATACATGTTCACACTCACAATTATGTGTTAAACATTTAAAACATGCACAAAGACACCAATAGAAAAAAGACACACAGCATCAGTCTTCAGCCTGAGGCAGTATAGTGTCAGACCTCCCACCCGTCAGCACCCCCACTCAGAGCTGCAGCTGTGCCAACTCTGCACACACACACTCTCTCCATGCTGAGTCTGTGTATGTCTATGCATAGCCTCTATGTTAGTGTTGTGTAGTGCATGTAAATGTGTGCATTTGGTGTGTGTTTGTACATGCATATCTATACTGCATTGGGCCAGCATATGTGTGCAGCTTGGAATGAAACAAAAAGCCTCCTATTGCCCACAAATTGCACTTTTCTCCTTTTTTATTCTGGAAAATTCCCTATAAAACTTGATTTTTCTTTATTTATCTGACAAAAGTACAAACAACTTTATAACAGAATTATCAAAAAGATTATCAATGCAAGACCATATTAAGATCTTTTACTATCTACAGTACATAATGTGAGAAGATTCAGGGAGTCCAGGGAAATCTGAATGTGTGTGACCTTCAAGCCATCAGACCCAAATGCATGAGTAATTGTCATGCTACAGTGATGAATATAGCTGCCTGGGCTTGGGAGTACTTTGTAAAACAACTGTCATTTAACACAGTCCACTGCTGCATCCAGGAATGCCATCTGAAACGTTATCATAGAAGTAGGATAGGAGAAAGCTGTACATAGGTTCAAACACACCCAGGTTCTCTTGGCCTGAGCTCATGTCAGGGTGACCAAAGGTCTGTCAAACTGTGTTCTGTGGTCGGTAGTTGGGAGTGGATATTGTGTGTAACTGAACCTATTTTTTATTCATGTACTCAAGTCGTTGTTAAGTGTATAGGACGTTTGTGTAATTTGGAAAGTGTAGAATTTTAAGATCAAGAATTCTCGATTCTTGTTTTCAGACTTTAAAATTGTAATCATTCAAATATGAGTTTATTGAATTTATTAACTGTTTTTTTGTCTTAATGTATTAGAATAATTCTGCTTCATTTTGCAATTCCATCTTTATTTTAACATCTTATTACCTTAATAAAAGACCAAGACAAATGTACCAGTCATTGGCTCATGACTCATTCTAGTTCATTTCAAACATTAGTTGCAGACATCAAATTTGCTCATATTTACAAAATTCATTAAAGTTGCTCAGTGAAAACAATGAAAATATTTTGTCAGATGAATAAAAGTTAAAGCAATTTAACAAATCAAAGATTATATTTTTAGTTGCATTTTAGAAAAAGTCTCAACTTTACTATTAGTGGGGTTTGTATTTTACTTTATAGTGTTTTAACAGTTTTCAACTGCTTACATGCCAAATAGTGAGATAGTACTGGAGACTACTGGACACTACCAGTAGAAACTGAAGAGGTTACCTTAATATAAAGTATCATATTGTAGAAAGGCCAGTAGGCCTATCATATACTGCATATATGACAAATTCCATTAAATACAAAATGGTGGGGTTCAAAGTCAACCTGATAACACTTTCACTTTACAGATATATACAGACCTGAATGTAAAGCAATCATATAGAGGCACCTTGATAACAATACAGTGGTGATATTGTATTATTTCAAAATGATAGCTTGAAATCACCAGACTCATGTATCCTCCAGTGGGTCCAGTTTGATGCTGGGTCCCAAGGACAACACTATTCTGCATTATATATTTGTGGTTGATTTTGTACCATGCTATGAGGGTCTTTGTACAATGAATTAAAACAGATCTTAAATTGACTTGATTTAGGCTCATGTAAATGTGGTCCTTTGCTTGTTGAAATAAAAGCTTGATTTTTATCCTTCCCTATAGGCTTAATGCACACACTGATTGGAACAGAACTGCAGGGCTTGTACATCAATAACTTGCACACATAGCATCAATCCAGGCAAATTAGGAATGACAAGAGAGTGCAATGCTAATATTGTTACCAGTACTGTTACGCCATTTTGGACTGAGACCTTATTAGTCAAACTGTTGATTAATCTCTGCACCTCTCTCTCTCTTTCTGTTTTTGTAGAACATTCTCTTGCTCTGTTATACATTAGGTATGCATTGCATTCATATACTACAGTTTAATAAACAACTGACTTTTGCCCAGAAACTAATGTTGGCATCTTGTGCCTGTGCAGCATTCTTTTAGGGTTAAATGCATTAACCCTCAGATACAAATTTACCTTTGTGTATCTTTAAATTGTTTTATTGTGTGGGTTCTGTTACAGAAAGGGAAATTGTAGGTAGTTCTTGTTGGGCTAGCTGCAAGTTTCTCTAATTTACCACCCCTCTCTCTCCCTACCTGTGTGCAATATCCAATATTGATGCTTATAAATAAATTCCATTTATTTAGGAAGGCATCAGTGGCCTTTGGCCAGATGTCAATTTCTTTCCCATTTTACTAAGCTCCTCCTCTTCCCTCGCTCTTGTGTACAATATCGGTACTAATACATTTACATCATTAGTTGTCCACCTACATGTCAATTTCTCCTCCCCATTTGGATGACTCTGAAAGGAAGATCGTTGATTGGGAATACATGTCAATGCAAAACACATGGATCACTGGCTCACTTATGGATGGCTTTAGGTCAGCTCAGGCTGAGGCCAAACAAAAAACACATTAATGCTCAAACAACATCAGCTTGAATTTATTATCTTATTCTTAGCAATTTCCTGAGTTATCCATGAGCATTATTCAACAGGTAATTTTCACACACTTGCTCATGCTGCTTTTAGATGATGTTACAATAGTTCTACACAGTTCAAGAATAAATAACTTCCAGAAGGAAATTGGTTTGCCTTGTTACAGCTGCTTACTGATCAAAAAGATAATAAAAAAAAAGGTTGAGATGATGCAGTTAGAGTGTAGTTATGACAGATACGGAGAAAAGAGACACATTTGTACTCCACATTAGTGTTGCATTCAAATATTTCATTACCAGCAACATAGCCAAACTACATGACTGTCCAGTTCCTAATGCAGTTGCAGTTAAAGTACCCCACCCCTTACAGAAGTGGGAGAGTTGTACAGTTATATAATGTTTAAAATGTTGAGATTATCTGCTCTGTATTGTATGAGTATAAGAAAAGTGTACATTTTGAAAGTGCAAATGGAAATCAAAGTAATCACAGTAACTAAGTTATGTAGTTTATAAAGAAAACAAGGGTTGGTCTTACACTAGCTGAGCAGATTTAGCAAAGAGTAATACTAAGCCTACAGGCAATGCCACTGGTTTTTCAGTTGAGGACTTGATAATGTCTTATTCAGAGGACCATGAAGGTGTCCTATCCAGTATACAAAATATGCATTGACCCACTGACCAGTGAACACTGCTGCTTGTGCAGGCCTGATCCACCAGAAACAACTTTGGGTTCAGTGTCTTGCTGATGGACAATATGCCAGGAGCCAATTCCCCACGCTGGAAGAATGGTTAAGAGGCATTAATATTGCAAGTTGCATTTATGTTGATAATTAATTTATTAATTAAATGTACTCAGTGGATTTCGTCTGCCAAAAATATTAATTTGGTATATTTTATGGATGGCTTCAGACAGTCATAGCACCGGCACACACATCTTAGTTAAACAAAACTGCAGTCTTTGTCTAAACCTAACCAAATGCTTTTCTTACCAAAGCCCAATCTGACAAGGCTGTCCTCTTGTGAGATACGTTGTTATAGGTTGTGTGTAAGAGACACAAAAAGCAACAGTTATGTATGTTTTGCAGTTTGACGACGTCTAGCAAGGTGGTTGGGGTGGATGTGTGTTTCAGCAAAGCACAGGACTTTATTTTCATTAAGGACACTGAAGTTCAGCTCCATTATAAGACAACTTAATGACGTTATTGTCACAAGTAACGTGAACAATGTGACCAGTCACGTGACAAACATCATCTGAAGCAAAGGCTTTTTAAGGTTAAAAAAACAGCATTTTTAGTAACCTTGCCATGTTTATTTAGCCCGGATATCTTCATGCCTAATCAGAAATAATTTGGGAAAATGTTAGGAAAGGAGAAACTTTCAAGCCAAACATACGTTTTTATGACGCCTAACTGTGTTTATTTACAATGTTTTTCAGTGTTCTACCTACTGAAGGTTAAACTGCATTTTCTTTATGCTGTATAAAATATAAATATACTGTATAAATATAATTCATTATTCAGTTTTTTTGGAGAGCATGGTTGTAAGCAAAATATCCAAAGGCCCCTCGTCTTTTGAGCAACAAGTGATGATCTCCATCCCTAGGTGGTATTTTCAACCATGACAGCCAAGAAACTGGAATTAATTCTTAAATGCAGCTGTGACAATGGGTGAGCTCAGCTTCCCCTCAAAAAAATCTAAATGAGCCATCTGCTTAGATTTTAGACTTTTTATGCACCGCAAGGCTCAAAATTTTTCAAATTTAAAGATAAAAGGCCTATTAGATCTCACAATTCATTCAGTGAAAGAAAAAAACAATACAAAACACTAAAGGACTGAAGACTGAATTCGCAGGCAAACCACTGAGGAGCAAAGTGGACTGATTTTGTGTCTCATGTTAACATTAGCATAGATTGCATGTTATAGCTGCAGCCTTAGAGGTCTGTAAACACAGCCGTACATATACTGTAGTACTGTTTTATTTCTAGTGGTTCCAAAGTTTGATGGACCACCATGTAGTTTTATAGATGTAGTCATCACATATATATCCAGTACTACTGGCGTTGCTACTTTCCGTAAATGTCCAGTCATTCTGTGTGTCTCCATCCATCCCTTTGTCTCTGTCTTTCCATGTCTCTTCCCCCAGGAAGCAGAGGGTGTGTTAGGTAGCTAATGGCTGGAGGCATTTTATTCCACCCAGCCCCTAATGTGGTAGACACACACATACACACACACACAGATGGACACATGCACACCCAAATCTTCCACTGACATCATGATGGAGTGTCAGGTGCGGCTGGCTAATTTCTGCCCTAACGTGTGTGTGCAGGAGAGGTAGAGTGGATGGTATGAATACTAAACAGCCAGCTAATGATATCTATTGTGTATTGTGTGTGTGTGTGTGTGTGTGTGTGTGTGTGTGTGTGTGTGTGTGTGTGTGTGTGTGTGTGTGTGTGTGTGGTGTGTGTGTGTGTGTGTGTGTGTGTGTGTGTGTGTGTGGTGTGTGTGTGTGTGTGTGTATGTGTGCAGTCAGCAGGAGACAAGGAAAGCAGCAGTATCCTCTGCAGAGATACACAGTTTGTTCACTAAGAAAATGGATATCATTAGCTAGCTGCTGCACATGCACAACCATACATACATACATGCATACACACACACACATGCACAGACACATAGTAGAATACACATCATTATAACAATTCATCCTGCACCCAGAATGCATTTAGGCAACTTGACGTGCTAAAAGACTGCAGCTATAAATGGGGGATAGTGACATATCTGTTTGAACAAGGTCATGGGCTAACGTGATAAAAAAAAAACAACGGATGTGTGTTAGTTTACACTAAATATTAGAAGAATCAAAACAGGTAGCCTACAACATCATGTTGAGGGTGGGGTTGGGGTTCACTCAAGTGTTCACTTAATTTACATGTTGAGTCAGGTGGTGAAGTGGGAAAGGCTGCACTCCATCCACAGAGGTTTTTGGCACTCTAGAGTTAAAAGCAACATGTAATGTTACACACACCTCAATCACTGCTTATGTCTAAACAGGAGTCAGCATTTGTTTTTGTTCCCCATTAACCTTTTACTTCTTCATTTTATTAAACACACAAACTTGTCAACGCTGAACAACTTCTAACAAATTACTATCTTTTTGTCAGTTCATCCACTCTCCTTGCCTTTTCTAGTTTCTACTGAAACATTGGTACTTTTTGCAATTCTCACAAATTTCTCACTTTTAACATCTGATAAATTGTCTTTTGTTCTTAAATATACTTCATGCTTATATCAAATATACGTTCATTTCATTTATTGAGGCCACCCCCAGCCAGTCAGAGTAGGTGGATCGTCAATAATATGTTTTACATAAAGAGCTCTGATAACAGATGCTGATGGAGAGGGATCTGTGTGAAGGATGGATTTGGAGAAATGAAACAGCATTTAGTGAATAAAATGTCATAGATATTTTAAAAAGTCAATCAGTATTCATAAAAATGACATTATTTCCTTTTTACTTGTATTTTTTTTTTGTCTGTATGATAACACATATAAAGAAACCTTTACATCTAGATTTGATCAGAATTACAAACTAAAGCAGTTAGTTTGTAATTCAAAGCTCCTGCTCTGTGTGGGGCCTTGTGTTTGACTGATTTGCAAACAGCTTTACCATAATCAGATTGTAATATTTTTTCCACATTAATACTAATAGAGAACAAAGTTCTCTCTTCAATGCTCATTTTCTCTGTCTCTCTTAAATCTACATACTGTCAGACACACAACACTCATACAACACTCATGTATGCAATCTGGCGAATGCATACATGCTCTCGTTTCTGTCTCTTGCTCTCTCTAGCTCACTCACACACCACAATAATACACACTTCTCAGGATGTCGTTCATCACTGTGGCAACAGTGGCAGGCTGTGAGGCTGACCTTTAACCCGAGGGGTCAGGTCCCAGGGGTCAGCATGGCTACAATCCCTGTTGTTCAAAAAGGAAGACATGTGGGCATCTGGTTTGAAACAAGAATAGTCCCAGTAAATGAGGTTTTCAGTGTATATGGATATAAACCATCACTATACTATGTACCATTTACTTCACTACACACAGTAAATGTACTAGAATTAAAAAAAGTAACAACTAACAAAAAATGCATAAAATTAGACATAGAACATTGTGTGTGTGTGTGTGTGTGTGTGTGTGTGTGTGTGTGTGTGTGTGTGTGTGTGTGTGAGACCCAGGACCAAATATAGGACTCTACTGACTCTCAGGTCTTATAGGAGAGTCTCTGTGACACATGATTAAGTAATATAAATATAAATCTGACACACATATCACAATAAAAGCCCTCAGGACTCCACAATAAAAGCCCCAACCTCTTCTTTTGAACTCAGCATTGAATGACCCTTACTGCTCCAGCACACTGTGTGTGCTGCCAGCTGTCCATCACATCAATTTCTACCAGTGACCCTTTCCCACAACCCCTTCTTCACATACACACACACGAGAGAGAGAGAGAGAGAGAGAGAGAGAGAGAGAGAGAGAGAAGAAAATGGAGGGAAATCAGAGACAGACATAAGTTACACAACTAAACACACACATACACATAAATGCACACATAGCCACACACTCTGTCACTGTTTCTTTCTGTCATGCTTCCATGCAGACATATAATCACCCCTACCACCACCAAACTACACAAACACTCCCTTTCTTTGCCTCTGTCTTACCCACACCCTCTCTCTCTCTCTCTCTCTCTCTCTCTCTCTCTCTTTTTCTCTCTCTCTCTTTCTCTCTCTCACTCTCTTTCTTACACACACACACACTCACACACAGATGCACACGGAGGCAGGCAGTGTGAGTATGAGTGATGGTTGCAGCTCGTGTCTATCCATTACAGCGGTCTGGCTGCAGACAGGTGAGCAGGCTGATACATGAGGAGGGTTTTATCTGCACTCACCGACTCCCCGTGCTGTTTCATTCAGTGGCTCGCAGCATTAGCAGCCCTGACCACCCCACCCCTTTACACACACACAGAAATGCCATCTTCATCTCCACAAAGATTTATTTTTTTTAATGCAGCTACAATTTAAATATTATTTCATTATAGTAACGCCATGTTAATGGTAGCTGTTGGAGAAACATTAGGTGGGTGTTATCTGCTTTGCACACTGCGTCATCACTCACAGCTTTCTTTAACTGCTAATCATACACACACAACAGGAAGTCCCTTGTTTCATATATTTACGTGTGAAAAATAAATGAATTAAAGAAATTAATTAGCTTAAGTTCCTAATTCAATTTAATGCATAGAACACTAATACAGTACTTGCAGGGAGGATGAATTTGTCAGGTGTCACCTTTTTAAATTACCTACATAGGACATTTCAAGTGTAATAATTAAGTATATTCCCGTAACATTTGTGGATTATCTGCTGATACTGAGGAGTAGACTATAAAGTTTGCTTGGTGTTGCATTTGTATACACAAACACACAAAGCAGTGGCTTTTTTATACATTTATTTCTTACTAATGCCAAACAATTAGTTGTGTATGCTACTCATGAAAAGTTTATTAACAAAACAGTTTACACACTTTGAGCATGATAGATCCTTATAATTTCATCTTGCATCTTGCAATACGCATGGTCCATCAAGGATGAAAAAAGCCAATGATGGAAGAACCTGGCCATTCAGTACATTCAGGTAATCAGTTGATCTCATTGTGTTGCCAGCTGAGACATATGAATCACTGCAGTAATTATCCCGTGGAAGGCTGTTACCTACTTGCTTAGTGAAATCTAGGTGATTACTTTTTTGGAGGGCCAGAGTGTATATATGTGTAGATCACCCTCAGTTATCCTTCCCTCTAGTGTGCATACAGTGGCAAAAAAAGTATAGTATAGTACATATGGTTTTCTGCATTAATTTGCCATAAAATGTAATCTGATCTTCAGCTAAGTCAAGCGTATTAACAAATACAATATGCCTAAAGTAATAAACACAAAAAAATAAACACATTATTTGAGAACAACCATAAAAACCTCACAGCACAATTGCAAAAAGTATGTGAACCCTTTGAATAATGACCTCACAAAAGCTAAAGCTTAAGAAAATTATTTTGAGGGTGTTGACTAGAGTAACTTCCACTGAAAAAAACCAAAAACAGTTATAGTTATTTGAGTTTGCTCAGCACAAGAAGAATACACTTACATGAGCATTTAGAGGATCTATGATCAAGAATTGATGATTTACATAAAGCTGGAAAGTGTTAGAAAGTGATGGCAAAGACTTTAGAAATTCACCGTTCTACAGTTAGACAAACAATCCACAAATCAAATGGAGACACTTTGGGACTGTGGCTACTCTACCAAGAAGTGGACAGCCAGTCAAAATGACCCTAAGAGCACAACAAACACTCATCAATGAGGCAAAGAAGCAATCTGAGAGACAGACAAAGATTTAAAGGCAACATTGGCTAACATCTGTGTTCACAAGTCTACATAAGGTAAAACACTAAACAAGTAAAGTCTATGGCAGGACACCACAAAGGAAGCTGCTGTTTATCAAAATGAATATTGCTGCACACCTGAATTTTGCCAAAGAGCACATTAACACTCAACAAAAAAATCTTCAGCCTAATGTTAAAATGTCTGTACGTCAGCTGAAACTCTAGAAGTTGGGTGATTCAACAGGACAATGACCCAAAACACACAATAGAATGGCTTCAAAAAAACTAAATCCGCCTTTTGGAGTGGCCAAGACAGAGCCCAGAGCTCAACTCTGTTCTGCAGGAAGAATGGACTAAAATTCCTCCTGAACAATGTGCAGGTCTGATCCACAGCTACAGAAATGCTTGTTTGAGGTTATTGCTGCCAAGACGGGGTCAACCATTCTTTTTCCACTACCAAAGACATGAAAGATCAGACTTCTGGTGTCATTATTTTAGGCATCGTATTTTATAATATTCTTGACTTAGATGAAGACCAGATCACGTTTTATGAGAAATTAATGCAGAAAACCATGAAATTCCAAAAGGTTTTTTTCCACTGTATGTAAAGAGCACTATAGTGTTCATCGCCTCCTAGAGGGAGGGACTCCATCATTGCAGGTGGGTGCTCAGTGGTCACAGGTCAGATTGTAGTTGTACTGGGCATCATCCAAGTGTGAATATAGTCAGGGCCTTTCTCAAAAAGACAAAATTACCCTGAATAAAGAACAGTTGAAAGCCCTGCACTTCAACTTTAAAATAATAAATTACTATAAGATGATGTAGTTTTGAATAATTTAACATTTTAGTGATATTGCACAGGGTTGTACTCACATGCACATGCAGAGGGTCTGTGCAATGTCAAGGTTTGGCACACAAGCTCCTTTTTCTGTGTAATGGATGGTGGTGTCACATACTAAGTGCTGTTTAACTTCAACCATTCTATATTGTGTGTGCGTGTGTGTATGTGTGTGCGTGTGTGACACATCCATCTGTCACACCTGAATGCATCACAGCTTTTGAAAATGTTCACCATAGAAACAGCTACTGCATCACACAGTAAGATACTTGTAAGCCAGTTAATGCCAAAAGTAACTTTCCTTCACTGGTGCTCATTTTAATCACATATTTGTGGTTTATATGGACATAAAATCAGCTCATAAACGCAGTGTCTATTTACACTTTGTTTTAAAATGTTTCTCAGCACATCAGATCACATATGAAAAACCACACAAACCTGTACATGGCCACACCTGTCCATGCAGATGTTTCTCCAAGGTGTCCAGCAAATAACTTGTGTCCAGATTGTGACTGCTGCATTACTTTACCTATCATACAGTGTGGCACACAGTGGGAGCATCAATAAGGAATCAAGGTCTGACTGTACCTAGCCAGCCACTGGACTAGGAGTGACGGCCACACTCTTGCTAAGGCAACCACTACATCCTATATTAGTGATGTATTGTACTGAAGTGCATTATATTGTCAAATGCATCCCAGACCATCTCAGCAACTGGTTTGATCATAATTCGTGTTGGTGGTTGTTTACGCTTGTATATAATATATATACTAATATATATAAGTGGAAATGGGGGTGTTGATTAGTTTAACTTTCAATAAAGAGGTGTTGGCTTTGTAAATGGCAACCAACCATGTATATAATCAACACAAGCAGCTGATCCCAGAACACTGAGGGAAAACTAATTATACTAATACTGCGCGCACGGACACACACTCACACACACACACACACACTCGTTGACATTATGCATTTGCCAGTATCACAGCTTAAACTAAATCTAAATCCTATATTCACGTGAATATATTAAATTTTGTGCCCCTGGAGTAAGTGAGCACATTCACATTCATTGGTTCAATATGGTTCAAATCTACACGTGTGTTTGTGTATACATACCTTTCTTGTGTGTGTCTGTGTGTGTGTGTGTGTAGCATGTAATATATTCATTAGCTAGCATAGTATGAGGCTACATGACAAAGGTGGGCAACCACAGATTCATTTTTACAAAAGAAAGGACCTCAACTGTGTGTTTGTGTGTGTGCAAATGATTTTATACATGCAGGCTGGTGCATTTGTTCACATGCATGAGAAACAGAAAGAGTTCTCAGGACAGAGACAATCTGCAGCACATCCTTGTGATATGTGTAGTATGTTTTGTGAAGTGTGGACAGCAGAATGAGGGCCAATTTGAATTTTATACCATTAAGGCACGGTGCCCACTCTTTCATACCCTTTCTGTTTAGGGGTTAAGACTTTGTGTTAGAAAGGGTAGAATTAGGTTAGGGTTAAGGGGTTAGGTAATTAGTTGTTGTGGGCAAAGTAGTGTGCTGGGAAATGTCAATGAATGTCTTTACTTTGATGACCATGCCATGGTCATTCGTTTATATTTGATATATGCTGGTCCAGTACTTATATTTACATAAACAGTGGCATAATTCATTATCATGTGTCTGTGTTTACACTCATACTCACTATGTTGTCATTTCCTGTCCCTCCCTGTCCTGCTCTCTGCTCACCTTTAACTGCTTTGCATTTCCTGCATCCAGCCACAGTTACAAAGCCTGCTCATCCTCATTCATTGCCAGATTGTTTTACAGAATGCTTAGGTGCACTCCTGATTGCTTTAAATTAGACATTACAGCGCCTGTCTGTACTACTTAGTAATTTCTAAACTTAGTAATGTATGTCATCATAATAGCTCTGTTTTTGTATCATCTGACCAGAAGAAGATTTCTCCAGAAAGTAAGATCTTTGTCCTGTGCTCATTTGAAGTCTAACTCTTCAATGCGGATGTTGAAGTAGTGGCTTTCTCCTCAACTGTTGCTCATACAAAACCACTTTACCACTTTACTTACATTCGATGTCCAACCACACCCCCTGCTGGGCATAAATGAACAATTACCCTCACAGCGGTGTAGCTGAAGAGACATTGAGGTGCTGGTAAGTTACTTGACTTTTTGGCATTTTGCTATTTTCACATCACTACAATTAAAAGGGAAATGTTTTTAATCCACAACATTTGCCTGCTCCCTTTAAATATTGGTCACTTTATTCATATTCAATCATTTACAATCATTTCTGACATACAGGATAAACCAGAAACCAGCTGCAACAGTCATGTGATTGTACACATTGATACATAGATCAAATTCAGTAACATATGTTTCTGAAGTAAAACCATAACTAGTATGGTAGTTTTCTCTAGGGACAATAACCAGTATTTTTACTGAGAGAACAGAAAACACATCATTTACTGTAACAACAGTAAATTAGGTTACTCAAAAATGCATTTATTTATATATTATGTATACTTTTTTAAACTTGTAGGAAACTATGATTTGTGACAACACAGTTTTTATTTTAAGAACCTGGAAGATTCTTTCTCTGTGACAATGAGCCTTGAACAACTTTCTTCACACACTAGCAACAAGCTGTTTCTCTTTAACATCTGTGATTTACTTTTATGAAGAACATTGTCATCAAGGTGAGTGTTAACATGAGTATAAATAGAACCTGCAATAGATTTACATCATTTATTTATATTTGTGTAAATTAATTGTTCCAATAATGCATATCAAATTGATATAATTAGAATGTTGATTAATGACTAATTCATTTTAAAACAAATAATAACTAAACGTGTCCGTCATGAAAATCCTGAGCTGCGGACGAGCAGCTTATTAAAGTACAACTGAGAATGGTAAAATACAGAAGCAGGTTTTAATGAAGAGCAGGTGTTTTTATTTCAGAATGCAGTGGAGACACACTATCTACCTTAATAAACACTTTTATACTCCCCCGTCACTTGGCACAATATCAATTTGTACTAGACTACATTTATACCAGTGTTCAGACTCTCCTGTCTCAATGACAATGTTATTCGTATTATGATATTACAGATATTAAAGGGAAATGTTTCTAGTTTTTAAAGAATGTTGCCCACTACTCCTAATCACAGAGAACTAAAGATCTTTGATCCACATAGATCCACAGATCTGATAACAAACCCCTAGATCTAGAGCATTATGCCAATTTGACATATCAGCCTTACGCTGACTCACGGTACATAAATTCTTTAAATGAATGAGATGTAAATCCATATGATTTTGAATAGACTAATGACATGTAAAGTTATTGGATAAATTCAGAACCCTTTCATTTCATGCAGATTGAACCATTTCATCTGTATGAAAGAGCTACACCACATAACTGTTTTTCTAATATTTTTCTATAAACACAGGTCATCCAGAAGTATTTACAGCACTTATCCTTTTCCATATTTTGTAATGGTACAGCCTCATTCCAAAATTGATTAAAATCATTATTTTTCTTATTTTTTCTACAAACAGTACCCCATAATGACGAAGTGAAAGAAGTTTGTTTGAAATCTTTGCAAAAAAATATACAAGTACATAAGTATTCACAGCCTTTGCCATGACACTCAATATTGAGCTCTGGCCCATACCATCCTTACAGTGAACCATGGTGGTGACAGTATGATCCTGTGTGCCCTTGTTGAATACCTGTTCCAGAGCACCCTGGACCTCAGACTGGGTCAATGATTCGTCTTTCAACAGGACAACAAAGGAGTGACTACTTCCCATCCAACCTGATGGAGCTTCGTAGGTACTGCAAAGAAGAATGGGAGAAACTGACCAAAAATAGACGTGCCAAGTTTGTAGCATCATACTCAAAAAGATTTGAGGCTGTGATCGATGCTAAAGGTGCTTCAACAAAGTATTGAGCAACTATGCAACATGTACTTATGTACATTTGCAGATGTACTCCTGTGCACTGCTGCAGTAGCCATGGAGCGAACAGCTGATACTAATCCTCAACCTAACCTGACTTTGCTGTAACTTTTTCAGCCACATAATTGGTTCCTGTTGCACAGTTCTCGAAGCCAACTCTAGAGCAACACTACGGCAAATCCAACCCTTAAACTGAGCTGGTAACACTTTGCCCAGTGTAGAATACATAGGGTTAAGATGAACAGGCAGTCTTCACTTTATCTTCATAACAGAAACTAAAGTAGACTAATGATCTCTCTCCTCCTCTTATGACCCCTCCTTTCTCCTTTCTAATTTCCACACCTCCATCCTTAACCCACTGACCCTCTCTTCTTTACTGCCTCTTCAACTCTCTCTCTATCGTTCTCTCCTCTTTGGTTTTCTTCCTTTATTCACCCACCCCCTTTCACATCCTTCTTCACCTAATCCTTCTCTAGTTGCCTTAGCTGTCCACTTTCTCCACCTTTTCATTTGCATCCCTCTGTACCTTCTCTTCTTGTACACAGCCACAGGCACACAGGCAAAACAGTGACATCAGATACTCACAAGCCATAGTGTTGCCTTGTATATGTCATGCAGGATGTATGTGGGTTTCTTGTTAAGCATTGTGTACACATGTGTGGTACCAATTTGTGTGTGTGTGTGTGTGTGTGTGTGTGTGTGTGTGTGTGTGTGTGTGTGTGTGTGTGTGTGTGTGTGTGTGTGTGTGTGTGTGTGTGTGTGTGTGTGTGTGTGTGTGTGGTGGGGGGGCTGTGGCTATGGGACAGTGACTGATCATCATCTGCCATGGAAAACAATGGAAAGCTTTCTCTTAACAGAACTAAATGCTGGCTAATGGTGAAATATGACACGGAGAGAGGGGTGGAGGAAGATGTAGATAAAGAGGACAAAAATGAGAGACAGTGAGATGAGATAAGGAAAGATGTAGCAAAGAAAAGAAGTGGACAAAAGAGAACAGGACAAAGTGATGAGTTGAGCAGACAAGGGAAGGGTATGAAAACAGGGGGAGAATGTGTTTTTTCGATCAAACTTCTGATCACTGCAAGAGTGGTACAGTGGCATCATGGAGAGGCAAAGCAAAAATGTAAACACTATCATATGATATTGTTATATCAAGGTTGAAACAAGGTGAATGATAATGTAATACTGACATACTTTATTGGTCCCCTTGAGGAAATTGTTGTTAGGACAGCTGCAGTAGATGACAGTGCTACCTGGTGTCTTGTCCAAGGACACCTTGACATATAGCCAGGAGGAACCAGGAGTTGAGCCACTGGCCCCGAGGTTTATAGATGACTGCTCTACCAACTGAGCTACATGTCAGCCCAATATATGATTTACAATAATATATTTCATTTAGTAAATGTGACTGAAGCGTTCCCCCAAGCCAGTCTGAGAGCTGGTTTGAATCCAGAGACTTCTTCCAAGACTTAGTAAAACACACAATTTGTAATTTATTACATTAGTTTAAGTGTGGTAAGATTGACACCAATGCACCAATTTTTGCTACCCAACCTCATAAACCAGTAGAATAAACTACTTAACTAAACCTCTACCATCTATCACCCAAGCAAGCCAGTACGTCACAGTATTGTTTTAATTGGTAAGGTCTTAAGTCTTAGATTCTGCCTTGAGGTGACATTTGTTGTGATTTGCCGCTATATAAATAAACTGATTTCAAATTAAGTTCAATGAAATGTCTGAAATCTGCATTGGTTGTGATAAACAGTATAGAAACATATTTTAAGCATTTCAATAACCTAACAATATACTAGTGAAACACTGGAGTATACAATACAGTAGGTGTCAGCTACATTCAGGTTTGCATATAACAGTGAGGAATAGTTCACATTATCTGTCAAATTATCAACTAAGAAATTTCAAAACATCAAGAAAGTGAGGTTGTGTCCAGTAGGTTGACAGTACCATCCTCGAACAGAGAAAATCTGAGCGTGACATGTGAAAAGGGAGTACTTACTAAGCACCACTGCAATGAGAGGAACAACGCCCTTCAGTGCTCCAGTAGAGCTGCTCAGTGGTCACAGGTCAGGCTGTGGTTGTACTGGACAGCTTCCACATATGAATGTTTGTAACTGTGTGAATGTGATCAAACCGTTCGTGAAAAAATATGTGAATTTTCTATATACTTGTTACACCTGTTATGGGACTGCAGCTGCCAATCGCTGTCTACATGATATACTGTATGTGCTTTTTCATGTTTCAATTTTCCTTTTTTTGTGGTATAGAACATTGCATCTCCAACTTAAAAAAAACAGCTCCTTACAAAACCTAGTCAGTGTTTTATTGTGCCAGGTCTATTTTGCCCTCTGCTGGACAACACTGAAATCCCTCACTTTGTTTTCTGATGAAAACTATTAATTCAGTTATTAAAAACAAAAGTCAAAATAACATTCATCATTCATTCTTTGTCTTTTGTTTAATTTAAAAACACTGCTAATTATTATAATAAATGCAAACTGTGTTACTGAGTGTCCCAATCCAAACAAAACAGCAACACTATGGAAACTGTGATAGCAGTGGTCCCCAACCCTGGTCCTCAAGGCCCACTGTCCTGCTTGTTTTCCAGCTGCCCCTGACCCACCCACTGCTGATTACCTGGATCAGCTGTTTCTAGTCAGCTTCTCACTGGCTCCTACGTGACAGTGGGCCATGAGGACCAAGGTTGGGGACCACTAAAGTTGCTGCCTGTCCAAAAAAATAAGTCACCCCCTTGATTTATCTAAGCAAATAGGTAAGAGCCCCCTACTGGATAATTTGTGCATTAATAATTGTTTTTCAGCTGGCAACAAGTTATTTAACCCCAACTGATGCAGTTAGTAGTTTCCCATTTTTAAACAACCACCTCAGAAGACACATCCTGTGGTCGTAGAAAAGAAATTATTCTGTTTCACAAGGGTCAAATTATTGACATGACTCAAGCAAAGAAAACATCTAAGGAAATTGATGAAAGTACAAAAACTGGGTGAAGAACTGTCCAGTGGAAGAAGGTCATGTGGTCTGATGATTCCAAGTTTACCTTGTTCAACAGTGATGGGAACATCAGGGTAAGAAGAGAGGTGGAAGAAGTGATGCATCCATCATACCTAGTGTCTACTGTACAAGCCTGTGGAGGCAAGGCTATGATCTGGGGTTGCTGCAGTTGGTCAGGTCTAGGTTCAGCAACATTATGTGCCCAAAGAATGAGGTCAACTGACTACCTGAATATACTGAAAAACCAGATTATTCCATCAATGGATTTTTTTTCTTTCCTGGATTGGCCAGCACAGAATCCAGACCTTAACCCCACTGAGAAACTTTAGGATGTGCTGGAGAATATTTTGCACAGTGACCCGATTCTTCCATCATCAATTCAAGATCTTGGCAAAAAATATATGCAACTCTGAACGGGAATAAATGTTGTGATATTGCAAAGCATATCAAAATGATGCCACTGTGAATGTGTGCTGGAATCAAATCTGAAGTTGGTCCAACAAAATATAAGTATTATTATTATTATTATTATATTAACTTTTATTTGTATGGGCAGTGTAATTACAGTATATATTCAGTATGGTAATACATAGCATTGCCAAAACAGCAAATCTGATTGTGGCCTAAAACATTTCACAGTACTGTGTAAGTGGCTGTGGCTGCTTTCACACCTCTTTACAGTTTGCACATTGTCAAATTGTCTCATTTTATGATTCTGATCAATATTTTGTGAAAGCCCATCTTTCACGTTTGACACCTAACTTCTCACAACTTTGTTCAGGTCATTAAGGCTGGGAGGGTAATGTATAATGTGAGTTGCATGAACTTTGCCAAATTCACCACAAGATGGTGCAGCTTGACCAACACATGTGCACAATACAACCCAATGTCCAGTAGGTATAAACTTCTAAGAAATGAGTTTAACCTCAGACATATTAGTGAAAAAAATGAATTATTTCCTTTGCAGTCATGTCCCATAACATATTTAATTTCAGTTCGATTAAATCAATGCAGCATTGAGTTCTTTTGATCAGATTTCTCTGAACTATTTGTCTCCCATTCAGCAAATTTCCTATTATTTTAATTTCTTCATTTACATTATAAGTCTGAGTTTATAGCTAATTTCACATTAATTACTTCTAGATATTAAGGAATTAACTTATAATAATAAAATCACAGATTAATGATTAATACATTAATTTAAATCAGCTTCTCTCCACGTGTCTGCATCAGCGGAGGAAGTCGCCTTGATTTGAATGGAGATTTGACTGTGTGCACTTTGCACTAGATATGATGGTCATCTGTCACTGATCTCCTCTGGTGAAAAACTTGAATATACCAGCGAGATTAGAACATTTTAACTGCTAAACAGTGTGGTTGTAGATGTATTTATTACAACAGAATTGAAATTCGCTGTTGTTAATAATATAATGCATTATCTTTTATCAATGTGGGTGTCAGCTCTATGATAGTGCGTCCCTTTGTAGAGATATCGTGTGTATCAGTTAATCCTTTGCTTTGCCACTGCTGCACGCCTTATTTTAATACAGGAAATCAAAGACGAAAGAGCAAAAAGCAGCCTGTTGTCTCTCATGAAAAACAATTTAATAGCATGTGCATGAAGAGGTGAGAGCATATAGATTAAGATCACAGCAGTCCTATTGTTCCTGATCTGCTTCTTCCTGAGGGAAGAGAGGAGCAGTAAAAATAGAACAGTGAGAAAATAGGGTGATACTCACAGAGGGCGAACCTCCTCCTTTGGGTTTGGGTGTGGCCCAAAGCAGAGACACCCATTAGACTAATATTTTTTTAAAAGAGCTACTCTCCTGGGAGATCTTTTAGTGTCACAATATGCTGTTGGTGGATATTCAGTAGTTCTATTTTTATGCTGCTAAGAAAACATGACTCAGCTGGAAATCATAGACTTCAAACTGGCCTCTCAGACTACATCTACATTAAGCTGGAAAACTATAAAATGCTGTACTTCTGCCAAAACAACATGCATCCACATCAAATTACTTCAATTATCTCCCTCCACATACAATTCCACCATGTCTAATTGTCCCCCACTGAGCATACCTGCAGTAAAGGGCAGACAAACTAGCCACAGAAAATAAGTGAAATAGAAATAGTATTTGTTTCTATTTATTTTCTTGGCATTCTTTGGAGCAACAAAGACAAATTTACCTCATTTTTAAATGATAAAAATTTTGCTTCCATAGCTTCCCATGCATAGCTGTCAGATTCATCAGCTGTCACCGTGCTAACAAATATTAACAAACCATTAACAATAGTTAACATTTGCTAGTGGGACATTTGGAGTTGGGGTGGCCACTGGAGTGATGAGAGGTTTTCCAGAAGTGGCCATGACCAAGGCGTAATAAGGTTTGAGTTGTTGTTTTGTCAAAGTTCAAATGTGATGTAGGGGATGAGGTCTTGTCTTCTCAAAATTAAAAACACACGTAAGAAACCTCGACATGGGAACAAAACAACCCTCACTGAATGGCTTCTTGCTAAATGGTAAGGGAGTGGTTCAGTTGAGAAAATAGGTGATACTGACAATGGAGAAGTCTTCTGCTATGGGTTTGGGTGTAACCCAAAAGAATGACACCCATCAAGCCCATAAAATAAGAAACTCTCCTGGGAGACCTTTTAGCGTCAGTATGTACTGGGTATTCAACAGTGCTATAGTTCATGATTTTTACTAAAGAACCTCTGACAGAAAAAAGATTATGATCAAAAACCACTGTGTTGATAGGGGTACTGCATTGATTTAGCACTTCCATAAAGTTAGGGGACTGACAAAAGACTTTTTTTCAGTTGGGGTGAGTAGAGAGAGAAGAGCATAGTAGGCAATAACAAGGAAACAGAGGAGTAGTTCAAATGACAAACTAGGATGACATTCACAGTGGGTATACTTCTCATAACAGACAGGGACACCATTCATGTCCATATAAAGAACACACCCATGTCAGATCATTTAGCACCACAACATTATTATTGTAAGATGTTAAGGTTTGAACATGCTTCCAGCAGAGGTCCATGTGCAAGCTCCTCTGCAGGTCAGTGAGCACCATTTGAAATAGTGATATGCATGACCTGCTTTTGTCTGTGTTGTTGTTCTCTGATAGTATAGAAGGTGCTGTGGACCAGTCTACAGCAGCATGTCCACATGTCATGTACATTGTTGTAATTGCAGAACAAGGCTCTGGGCACGCAGAGGATTTTATTTTTCCACCACTTTCCATGCAAGAAGTGTGCAGTGGAATTTAGAGTTTGATGTGATTAAAAAAAGCTATCTGCCTTTATAATCAAACTGCAACATTTAAATAAAGGGGAAGGACCGAAGCAGCAGAAACTAGGATATCCAACAATGCAAAGTCAATTTTTTATTAGAACGACTTAGCTAACTTAACTACTTAGCTAATACTGTAGCTATACTACTACTAATACTAACTCAGGCTTTTCAGAATAAAGAAATCCTTTATGACATTAGTTATTACAAATTAACTGATTAATATAACCCACATACGGATAATATGTGCATAACATGTGTTTGAATGCATATGTTGTCGTGTATGACAAGGGCAGACATTTAGATATAAGCAAGGCAAAAACATCCCATATTTGAAGATACAAGGCCAGAACTTGTGTGTGTAGAGTTGTGTAGTGTGTACATGTGATTCTTGTTTCTATTAACATGCTGAAGACTATAACATGGTTACTTATTAACTTCTGGCCTACTTCCTGAAGCAGTCACAGCAGATATGAATACATACTTTACAGAGGACAGTGTATTTGGAGATATTGTCATTCATTTACAGCTGGAATGTTCCATGTGGAATCTATTCAGCAGAAGATGATCAGTGAATGTTAGTGTGACATAACTGGGAGGACTACATGCTGGATGGGGAGACACATTTGTTCTTGTTAAACCGATTACTTTGTACAGCAAGAACATCTTGTTGTTGGGTTCGTCTAGTCAGAATCACTCCTTCTATCCTTTCTATTAAATACAGAAAACATCCAGCTGCAGTTATGTTCCCTACAAAACACACAAGTGTTTCAGTGGTAAAGAAACATGCTTTTTATGAGTCAGGGTTGACCAAAAAGACTGGACTTATGTTTGCTGGGGTTCCACAGAGTTCAGTGAAATGTCTAATTTTCTTTTCAATCTACCTCTAGGATGTTTTTAAGTTAAAAACATATGTTTCTATCTTTTATGCAGATGATACCCAAATCTACTTTAGCTGGCATGGCACGTTTACAGAATAAACGTGTAGACGTACCACTACCAAATCAGAAAGGTGGTGTGCACTACTACAATTTTATAGACATATTGTTGTAGTTCTCTGATTGTTTAGTCGGCCTATAGTCAGTATTAATCATGCTATTGCTAGACATATTTATATGATGATTACTTTTCATCAACTGTGCACTTGTGTGCGTGTGTGTGTGAGTGTCTCAGAGAGAGAGAGAGATATTTTGTGTGTCAGTGGGAGGGACAAAGCACAGCACCTGTAACTCAGCACCTGCAGCAGGAAACAGACAGAGGAATGAATGTGCACAGAAAAGGAGTAATATGGAAAGAGGAATGGAAATTGTTTGTTAAGATTTTTTATAAATTACTTTAGCCAATTAAAGGCCTTCAGGGTGAACATCCAACCTAACAAACTGCTACCCAACACAACCGTTGACCTGTTCTTGAAATTCAGTCATTTCACAGGTTTAACTTCACTGGATTCAGTTTAGTAAAATGGATTGTGGACTTTCCGTTCTCAAGAAATAGGGATTGAATATTGTAAGGTGAGAGAAAGTTTCAGTCTTCCAGCTACTTTGGACTGAAGAGGCAAGAAGTTGAACCTGCCGAACTCAACCACAGCTGGAAGGCGACAACAGGTGGCTCCACATCCATTTAAAGCAGGTTAGTTCAGCATTGCAAGCGCATTTACTATTGTGTTGTACTTCATTATGATTATGTGGTGTATTTCACTTTCCTTTTTTAGAGAGGGACTTTTACTTCATTTATTTTACAAAGACAGTTATCTTTTCATAGTAAGAGCCCAAAAATTGATGTGATGAGCTTATGTATTGTTGAACCTTTTTTGACCTGTGATCCTTTCTGCCTGTCTGTTTGGGTCTGAACTAAATAGAAAGTTAAAACCAGCTCCACTTGAACCAGGTATAATATTAAAATACTACTTACACATTGATGCATTAGAAAGTATATGTATGGTATGGTTTACTACAGAAGCAGTTATTGTACTAAAAATCTGTAAGCCCCCACTTACATAAGTGAGGGCACAGAAAGACTTAAGACATAATTTAGGTCTTTACAAATCTGCTCAACAATTTAGTTGCTGTTTTATGTATAGACACACACACACACACACACACACACACACACAAGGCGCTTATTGCCCCAAAAAAATAAAACATGCTAAGAAAACCCTTCTCCTTCACTTTTTTCCATGGTGAGAATGTTAAAGAAATAACGTACGTCTAAAACACTATTACCCACCATGACCTCAATACAATTATTACTTTTTGGGTAGTTCCACCAAAAACTGAGAAACTTTAATCTTGTACAAGCAGAATTCACAACACAGCTGCTGCACTGTTTTATATTAGATTGTACAAATGTGAAGTAAAAGTGTGGAAACATCCAGATTTTTTCATGAAATGGAAACCTGCCATCTGCCAAGTGTTTTACACTGAAATGTAAAAAAAAAAAAAAAAACTCTTACCACAACGCATGTTACTGATTCATCAGCAGTTAAACCATCTAAAACTGCAAAGTTTACCCTTTACAAAACAGCTAACAAATACTACTCTGAGGTTGAGGTTTGTGCCAGAACCAGGCTCAAGGAGGGACACGACAGGCTACAACTGGTTAAAACAAGTTTTATTTTAAGTTCTGGAATGAGGGAGTTCTGGGGTGGATGTATCAGAAAGGTCCTGAGATGGTGAGCAGGGCGAAGGGGAAGTGGAGTCCAGTGGAAGTGGAGGTGGTGTGTAGGGGAGGCAAGCTTAGTCAAGTCAAAACAATAATCCAAATCCAGAACAACAGAGAGAAAGGCAAACAGTCTGAGGTCCACAACCCAAATAGATGAGTCCACAAGGCAGAAAATAGGTCAGAATCAGAGAGACCTACAAATACCAGGGCTCAGACAGAGAATCAAGGTCCAGGTGAGCAGATCCAGTCAGTAACAGGTCATCAAATAGCAGGTACAGAGCAAAAAGGCTGGAGGATGTCTTCATAGTTGAAGTGGCACAACCTGAGGGGAACTCAGGACTGCACACCTGTTTATAAGGAAGTGTGTGAGCACAGGTGGAGCTGATTAGAGAGGGTGACGAGGGAGATGCTCAGACAGACAGCATCAATCAAACCATTTATGGACCCTGATACAGGCAGAAACCTGAGGGTTTTGCAACTATATGTTTTTCCCCACAAATTCAAAAGTGGATGCTCTTAAATTGATCATGAATGCTCTCCCAGGTTTAAAGATTTTAAAATAAGTTAATATACAAATTCATTTTCAGTGTAAATTAGAAGTAAACATGTCCAAATAAAAACAGCTTTCCTTAGAAATTCATCAGTCTATACTGAGAGGTAGCCAAGAAATTAAAGATTTCTTTAAAAAGTGTACACTATGGTCTCCAGAGACATGCTGCAACTGGATCCAATCAGGACAGAAGATGCTGATGCAGACAGAAAGATGCAGTGGAAGACACAAGTGCTTATCTGTCCAAGAGACAAGTGTTCTCCTTGAGATACAGATGCCTCACTGCTCCTGAATAAAATAAAATATGAAAATGAGAAAAATGAAATAAACATCGTTAAGAAACCAGTGTACACAGACACTGTGTACTAATGTTGGCAAATCATAAGAGGAGGTTGTAGTGGACTGACGAGTCCAAGTTTTAGCTGTTTAGAACCAAGTGAAGAATATGCAGTACAGGCCTAGGATGCAGAGATTGTGAAAGGATGATAGAAGCCTGCCTAACACCATCAGTGAAGTATGAAGGTGCAAACATGATGATCTGGGGATGCTTAGGTAGTGAGACAGTGGGTGAACTGCCTCGTGTGTACGGCATTCTCAGTTAGCATAGATACCACTCTATAATGAAGAGACATGCCATTCCTTCTGGGCAACAGGATAACATTTTGCAGTAAGACAGTGACCCCAAGCATTCCTCCAGGTTGTGTAAAACTTATCTAGAGAAGAAAGTAGCTGTTGGAATAATAATAACATACTCTATTGGTCACCTTGGGGAAATTGTTGTTGGACATCAGACAATACATGTCAGTGCTATGATGAGTCTTCTACAAGGACAACTTAGCATGTAGCCAGGAGGAATTGGGACCCAGAGGTTTGTAGATATAATAAACATATCTAAACCGCATCGATATGTGAGGGGGAAGCTGGACTTGGTATCCTGGCAACACTGTTCAACCAGCACAGCAGACAGGAAGTTCTGCAGACCGCCTGGGAAGAAATCACACTTGAATATCTTTTCTCATCTTGAGATTTTACCTGACCCACATTTCTTTGCTCAAATATGCTTAAAAGGTAATTGTTTTTTTGTTTGTTTGTTTGTTTTTTTGTTTTGTTTTGTGATCTATTTACACCCATTTGATTGTATATAGCCAACAAAACATAATAGGAGTAAACAAGTGTATAGGTATACATACATGTATACCTCTGTAGAAGTGTTATATGTTTTACTTAATTAGAGATAAGTAGAATATTAAGTACTAGCACTAGGAGTTCTCAAACAGCAAAAAGAATGCGATAGTCAAGTCAAATTGAACAATTTGATGCCACCACCTATTGCATTGCTGTTGTTTTTAGTAGTAGATACAAGTGAGCTACAGAATAATAATAGCAACAGTCTCCAGCTATGTCATGAGACTCCATTAGGGATATACAGTACTAAACTGAATAAAATGCTATTATGCTGACATGCTGATAATACATGCTAGTGTTAGTGTCAGTACCATGCCTGCTAACATCTGGTAAGTACAAAACACAAATATGAGGTTGAGGTCTGTCAACGTTTATTTCCTAACTTTCACATGGGCTGGCCTCTCAACACCAAATCACATTGTCATCTTTTAGTTGTTGAGATATTTATCCAAAAACCCCAAATCATTGTTATTGTAGGCCAAATTGAATGACCAAAGTTAGGATGGAGTCATCCTCCGGAAGAATTTGAAAAAATGTCAAAGAAAAAGGCAAAAATATCAAAGTAATCAGTCAAATAGTTTCCAATAACTATCCATTGTATCTGCTTTCCCAACTTGACGACAGTCGACCTAACATGGTTAATAATGAACAGGTGTACTTGGCTTTTTCTGGGTGGTCCGCTCCAACAGAACTGAAATTGTTTATCAGAGTAATACAACCCTGCTCGACTATCTCAATCAGACCATTATAAAAATGTTTATGGTATTGTTGACTGCTGTCTGGGACCAGCCATTGAGTTTGTTTTTCCTGGAGGGGAAAATTGTTTTTATGACAGCGGTCAGACTCAAGCTAAGGTGTTGTGCATTGTGTACACAACAACTTTGTTGGCCCCAATGCATATCATAAATGTGCATACTGTATCCAGAAAAAACATATCAATATACAGTTCATGTGCTATTGTTGTTTTAAAAGCAATACACATACATGTCAGGCACCACACCACTAAAGATGCCAGCAGTTTGTTTTGTTTTTTTAAGATCAGAGTTTAGTGTAAATAACAAAAGTTCCCTTTAAGAAAAGTCACAGAAATACAAATCATTCTGCAAGCCCTGATGAAAAAGGGTTAACACCCACTTTAGCTGTGAATGTTTATCAGCTGTTACAGAAACCAGGAATATGGCTTAATAATCCTGTTAAAACATTAAAACAATAAGGAAACAACTTAGTTAGAGCCAGGAACAAAAACTAATTGGTTGGGTTAGGTTAGGTTAGGTTAGGTTAGGTTAGGTAAGGGTTCAGTAAATGTCATAGATTGAGAAAAACAAGCACTTACCTAAACAACAACCAGGAAACAGATACTCACTCCTGTTTCCTACTATTATAATTTATTGTATCACTCATCCACCCCAACTTCCACCCAAATGGACTTCATACTACATCACCTACACAATCTAACTTCTGCTCCTCTCACAATGACAGCAGATGCTAGATGTTGCTGACATTTGGCTGTGGCGGACAGTTTTGATGTTAAGTACTTTCTAACCTACTAGTTGGTGCAGTTGGCACCTGGTAGTTGCAAGAGTAATGAGAACTGATAAACCCCACTGAATGGCATGACAATATTCAAATTGGCTTGTGCAGTGCACAGCACAGCTAGGATGTTGATACTTGCCATGCCTTTAAAGTTCTATAGAAGCTATATCAAAAGAGACAAAGGGACCTTCACAACAATCAGTTAGCTGAGCATATTGTGTCTTCATGAAACAGAGAGAGAGAAGAAAAGACACAATAAAACAATGTGGTCTAGTTTCTGTTTGCTCAGCTGCTGTAAAAACTTGCCCTGGGGCCGGAATACAATCAGAAGCCGACCTGTAGCCAGTTTACCTGCCAGCTGGGACAGTTATCACATGTTGATCATTTTTAAAGGCAAATAATAGGACAGTGTAAGTTGATCTGAACAAGTGGTCACATTGCAGTGTTAGTGGCTTATTTCTCTGTTTTAAAATGTAAATGACTTTAACTTTTCACTTTGATACCAACTCTTCCTCTTGCTGGTTATTTACAGTACATTGTTTGTGGTCTAGTACTAATATTCATCCATGTTAGGGAGTGAACGTGAGCATCCCTGCGTGTATACGTACTGTGTATCCACTGTGTATTTTCAGTTTTTTATGGTTTGAGTGTAACATGTTCATTTTAATTAATAGAAGAATTTTAAGAAATTGATAAAAAGACAAGATTAATATTACCGTGTAAAACATCTGTCATTAGTTGGCTTTGCTTAAACACTGACCTCAGCACTCTTGGCCATGCCCCGAGATAAAAACAAGAGTTTACAGAAATGCTAGCAGCTTCACGCTTTGAGCTGAATGCTACCATCAACATGCTTACAATGCCACTTGTAATAGATTAATAGCATATACCGTGTTAACCATGTGTAGCCATAGGTGGTAATTATCTGGTGTCAGCTCAATGACTGGGAGACAAATGAACCTGGTGGGACCAGGTCTTAATTAATTAAGCCACATTAAACCATCTATTTTATTGGATCATTGTGTATTCCAACCCCCTCCAAAGGTCTTGGAACGCAGGCCAATTCTGTTGTGTTTGCTGTACAGTGAAGAATAATTGTATATAAGTCCTCCTGGTTTTGAAAACTGTATTTGTTGTTAAATATTGTAATTATTTGTAATTAATTGTAATATTATTGATAAATCAACATGAAAACAAGAGAAATGTGTGTCTATGCAAGAAAGGTAAGCCATTTTGAATCTGCTTTAAGAAGGACTTTATGATGTTTTGATATAAGCAGCTGTTTTGCAGCTTTTGGCACAACATGTCACTAATTCCAAATGAAAAATGGAATATTAGTGCTTGTTATCTGTTTTTAGCATTTTTGATTTAGGCACAAAATGGGAAATTGGAAAAATGAATCAACTTTTTTTTTTTTAATTTTTCATAAATTTTTCATTTTAAATTAAATAATGAATAAATGAATGATACATGGATTCATATACATGGAAAAAGTCATAGCTGTGCAGTTCTGATTTCAATCTTTTTGTTCCTTTTTTCTCTATCCTCAGCTACAGATCCACCCCAACTTTAATCTATAATGGCTGAGTCGTCTTCAGTCTGGTGGAAACTGACTTTCCTCAGGAGAAAAAAAGTTCTGTATGAAATCCCTGCAGAGGTTGTTGCCAATACAGCCACTGGCCAGCATGGCTCAGGGTCAGCCAACGGAGCCACTGCTCAAGCAGGAGACACTGTTCATGACTCTCAGCTGGACGCACGACTGGAGAGAATAGTGGATAAAACAACAGTCAACAAAGGGCGTCATGTCAAGGTTTCCCACTCTGGAAGGTTTAAAGAGAAAAAGAAAGTTCGAGCCACACTGGCAGAAAATCCAGACATATTTCCAGGAAGTGACCCTTCAAGGGATGAAAACCAGAGGGCTGGCAAATGACAGTAGAAGACTCATAGTAATGCATAGCAACATAAACTCACAATGACCCAAACATTCGGTCACAAATGCATTTAAAGGAAATGCATTTGTAATTATTCAAGTAATATCTTCTGAGGAGCACTAACACTTGCAAAATCTTTTATCAAGAAACTCTTGATAAAAAAAGAAAATCTTTTATTATGCAATGTTTTATTCAAAATTAAATTGAATAAATCAAATAAAACTCATTGTTGCATCTAAAAGCATCTGATGCAGCAGATTCATTTTAGAATTCTTTTTTATAGAGAAGTTTGAAATGTTCCTTTACACGTCAGTTCAGGAAGCATTCACTGGACGTCCACATTGGTTTCAACTGTGGTTGTTGTTGCTTTACACTGTAGCTGCACCTGTATTGTCTAGATGCACAAGTATTACCACAACACTTGTTCACTTCAAATCCACCGTGGTGGAGCCTGACTGTACACTTATCAGCTACACTGCACACATTGTTTCTAGTATAGTCCAGTGGATGGAAACCTACCTAGCCAGAAATCTCATGTTCAGCTAATTCCTATAAACTCTTCATTTGCACACTCCATCAGGACTTATGTGTAGGTTTCTTGAATTTAAGACATATGCATACTTTTTGACAGTCAGAGGGTTGTCCTGAATCCACTCTTGGATGTTTGTTTTAGATCACTGTCACAGTGAAAGGGGAACAGTCTTCCCTGCCGCTCTGCTGCTGAGAAGCTGACTTCTGATCCTCCGCTAGAGTGACTGCTGGGTTCTTATGACATTTGACAAGTGTATTTATTTTGCCATTATGGGTTATTGTGTGTTGATTATTGGACAAACAATGCAAGTTTTGTTTTGTTATAATGTTTAGAAAGTGAAGGGGTTGGAATACGTACTTATTTACTAACAAAAAACAATGTAGATTTGTAAAAAATCAGCTTGTATTTTGATTGTTTTAGAACTTTCTTTTCACACACTCAACATGGATTTATTAAATGTCTTAGACAATTTCATGACTTCAGTACTGAATTTTCTTCATATAACATAGAGTTCAGATTCCGGGTTAAATCAATTTAAACATGTTGCTGCTTTTTTTAGCCGTTAATAGCTTCAGACAGTTAAACACATTGTACTGCTGTAGTCACATCACACCACAAGGGGGCGCCTCATCCTCACTCCATCTACAAACGACCCCGCAGCTCTCTGAACCAGCATTGACCAGAAAGGAAGTTCCTTTATTTCTTTCTTTTTCTGCTTGGTAACATAACGCCCCCTAGTGGCTAGATGCAAGATTACACCCAGTTCACCCTTAAATCTGTGAATCCTTTAGAATTACCTGCTCTTCTGCATTCACTGATCATCATCTAAGTCACAAGTAGGCTACAGATAAATATATTGGCTCTAGTGAAGAAATCACAATTACAATATCTTCCTAAAAAGGACCGCAGCAGAACTGATAATAAAACGAAGGTAAAAGTGTTCTGGAAGTTCACATAGCATTACATATACATAGGAGGTATGGTGGAGGCAGCATCATGGTTTGTGGCTGCTTTGTGACACTTGGCACCATGGAGGGGAATATTCATTTCCAAATTAACCAAGAGTATTTAAAATTCAGGTCTTCAGCTTCAGTACATTGTGTCTATAGTTGCAATTTAGATGAAGATCAGACCACATTTTTCAAATGAATGCAGATAACCACGTTATTCCAAAGGGTTCATACTTTCCTTGCCACTATAGTAGATGTATGTATACAGTATTAGGTTTAGTTATAGTTTAATGTTTTAAACAAAATGAGAATGAAGAAATGATGTGTGATTTAAATGCCCCTTTTTTAAGCAGTGTTTTTGGTCAATAAACAATCTAATGAGGTATTGTCTGGAAACTGGGAAAACTCTGGTGTAGTTTTAGGTACCCTTAGGTTTCAGAGTGAGCAATGGAGCCAGCACATACCGTCCAGCATGTTAGGAACCAAACTGTCATAACTCAGGTGAAGAAACCTGTCAGCGAGTGTTACACCATTTTTGATTTGGAATTCTGGGACTTACAAATCTTACAAGTGAAGTACATCACTTAACAAACAACAAAGCAACCAATAATCCCTCAGAGAAGTTTTCACCTCTTTACCTCTGTGTGAAGTCAAATTTTGGAATTCAAATAATACATACACACACACACACACACACACACATGTACACACACACCTTTCAGAAGTGGAATTGTCTGGCCCACTCACCCCTCTGATTGTCTAGTCAGCATTTCATGGGAGAAATGGTATGAAACTTTTATATCACGATTACAGTGAGCACAATTATCACAGTATTGCTAAAATATGCTCAAACTGTTCAAAAGTACTGACAAACAACTGGAAATCACTCATATGTAGCTAATATTACATGTCACTCACACACATAATCTATCTTCTGTATTGTACATAAATACAAGGATGATATTGACTGCTACAGGCCTGACAAATGACAGACAGTGAATACAAAGGAGTACTGCAGGTGAGTTTGCTTCTGAATCCCTCAGTATGTTGTAGTGCTAACCTGCAAATCCACTAGTTTTAAAAAGATTTTAATGCTGAGTGTTGCACATGTTTAGAGCAACAACAGTGTAGGACACACTAATGGAAGAATATACCTATCATGTGGAAATTAAACATGATGCACATTATCCTTGTTAAAAATGAGACCATCAGCTAAAGAAAGATGCTAATTATTAAATAAGTAAATACAAGTTTTAAAAAAAAACTTGTACGTGTGTTGACTGGAGCAGACATAAGAAATAACCTGTAGAAATAACCTAAGAAATAACCTGTATATAAATACTTATTAGCAAGTAAAAATACGGGCTTGGGGTAGGTATTGGGAACACGAGAAAGAAGAGAATAAAGAATAATTAGAGAGAAAAAAATATGAAAATAAGAGAAATGATAAAGGAAAGAAAAACAAAAAGTTATGTTCATCAGACAACGGATGTTATCCTGAGGGATCTCCTCCCAGACCTGGATCAGGGCATCAGTCAACTCCTGGACAGTCTGTGGTGTGACGCAGCGTCCTGGTGGATGGAACAAGACTTGATGTTCCAGAGGTGCTGGATTGGACTCAGCTCTGGGGAACAGGCGGGTCAGTCCATAGCATCAATGCCTCCTTCATGCAGTCACTTCTGACACACTCCAGCCACATGAGGCCAAGTACTGCCATGCATCAGAAGAAACCCAGGGCCCACTGCACCAGCATATGGTTTTAGAATGGGTCTGAGGATCTCATCCCAGTACCTATGGGGCAATCCTGGTGTTCTCTGCTAAATGCCAATCGACCTGCACAGTGTTGGGCTGCGAGCACAGAACCCACTTGTGGACATCTGACCTTTATACCACTGTCATGAAGTCTGTTTCTGACGGTTTGAGCAGAAACAAGCACATTAATGGCCTACTGGAGTTCTTTTGATAGGGCTCTAGCAGTGCTCCTTCTGTTCCTCCTTGCACAAAGGAGCACATAGTGGTCCCGCTGATGGGTTGCTGTCCTCCCAATAGCAGCTGAAATTGATTCACCATCAGTGTTGTTTCCTAACTGGACAGGTTGACATCCCAGAAGTGTGATGGACTTACTTTGTAATGATCATGTGTTCCCTTTCCCTTGCATCAAACATTTTCAATTAATTTAAATGTGTTAATAGCTGCAAACATCTGCATTAAGAGGTTATACTGTACTAGTTTTTATACTGTTTTTATTAGTAGTATATGGCATGAGAAACGTGTTAGTGCAACTGCTGTCATTTGTTTCACCGATTCCTTATTTATAAAATGTTGCAGCTTAGCAGATCACTCACTAATAACAGAGAACGTGTGTTTTAACAGCAACAAAGATCTGGACTTATAGCTGATATCGCAAATATAGCAAATCATGAAACCAACTTATTTTCTTGATGCTAAAAAAAACATTACTTTACTTTCGGGATGTAGATTACTGCAGATCATTGAAGACTTTCTTTTATCAAACTGATTGTCTACTACATGATTTAAGTGGAGGACACACACACACACATCTTGTATCCAATCATCAATCACCCATCACATTTGATGGTAGTTTGATTTCATGTTATTTTTCCTTTGTGATTTTTATGTTTTTGATTTGATTGTTTCAGATCAGCTCCTCTGTATAAACTTAGATTAGAAATGTTGCAAAACTAATGAGCAAAAAAACTGACTCACTTTTTAAGTGAGTCTGTGAAAGTCTAAGATAAAAAACGTAAAATATTTTCATCTTCTTTGGTGCAGCATCCTCACCTGGACTGTAGCTGGTGTCAGACAAATGGACATCGTTTACAAAAGCAAAGCTGACATTCTTGCACTTTCCAATGAAAAGTGAGATTTTTCATTTGGAAACTAGTTAAAATTTTTAACAGTTAACTAAAGTGAGTGGCATTGTTGATGCTATGCGACTAAGATTTTTTTATTGTTATTATTGTATATTTTGGCAAATATTATAATTAAATATTTTTCTTTTTAAACAAAGTAATTTTTAAGAAACTTTAAGTAGCTTAACTAGATTTCCCTCTAGGCTAGGGTTTGCTGTAGTTCAACTACTTCCAGTAATTGGTAGTTTGGAAAGCTCTGATTTCAAAGTAGCTTTTCTGACACTCTCGTTAGTATTCACGTGGTCCTCACACTTACAAGAACACCGTTGGGGCCCCAGATGTAATAAAAACACACACACAAAGACAAGAGGGCCCATTTTCTCATCTTTTAATAACACATTCATATCTATGCTCTGTTTTGTTTACAAGGAGTTTAAAACGAGTGTTGATGAGGACTAAAGGAATCAGGTAGGCAGAGGGTGAAAGTCCAAACACTGTGAAGACCATAGGCGCCATCTGGTGGAAGGAGGGAGGCTAGACCCTTCTCATGCTGCATCTCAGCAGCTGGGACATTAGCAAGAGTTTTATATGGAGCACATTTAGATCTACGTTGTGAGTTTGGCAGCTGAGGCCAGATCAGATGAATCCAGCAAAATGCAGTTAAGGGCAGCATGAAGAAGACAGCCTCTCTCCTTTCTTTCATGTGCAGCAGCACAGTCAGTTAAAACAACAGGTCCTTTTGCTTTTTTTTTTATCAACTTATTAGAAGTGAAAATAGATCATTGATCAGTGTAGAAGGTCCTTGCCGGGCGCTCTAACTGTAGGCTTTTCACAGAGAGAAAGAAAATTCTAAATGCACCCAAACACAAGAGATACAATCTGCTGTCATAAAAAAAGAGAGAAACATCAGAAGTCAACCAAAAATTACAAAGAATATTTTGAAGTTTAAAAAAAGTTTAATTTTAATGAAATTAACAAAGCAAAATGCACATTGGATAAAGAAATCTCATGTAGGGTTTTAAAAGAAGAAAATTAAAACAGGTAAGTTTTTTTATCCCCCTTTTCAGTTTATCCCATTTCATAATCCTTTCAAAACAACTAAGAATGAAGAAAGAAAACAAAATCATCTTTGGAAGAAGTAAAACTTTTTTTTTTTCCTTTAGACTATTTACTACAGTATATGGAGATGCCGCTACCCAATTTACTTCACTATATTTCTTTCAAGCAACTTTTTTTGCTATTTTTGTGTACTTTTTCAAAACAAAATTTACCATTTGCCTATTTCATTCCTAAGAGGTAGATCAACGAAACAATTACATGGTTACAGGTGTTGTGCCCCTTGATTCAGGAGGTGAAATTACAGGGAGGGGAAGTGGAGCTGCAGAGTGAAGTTGAAGGGGGAGGTGTGGGTAATTTTAGCAGTTGGAGGCAGGTAATAAAAAATAAAAAAAAAGACAAACCTGCACCATTAAATTGTGATTTAATAAGAGGTGGCCAGCTAGAATTAATTCAGAGTTGCACATCAAAGATAAGATTGAACATTTTCTATATTTTTGCTATTTTTAACATATCCCATACAGAGACTAAAACCAACAAGTATGCAGCATGTATACTGCGAGTGCTGCAAAAATGATAGTTGTTTTCGGCATTTGGAGTTAGTTTTTAAAAAGAAAATTTAAATGTGTCACTCAGGGCAGGGGCAGTTTGATGTGCTAGCAATTTTTAACACGCAACTTCTATGTTTCTACATTGGAATTTTAGTCAAGATGGGCAAAAAAGAAAGACGGGCATTACATGTTGTTTTGTTATGACTGATCATATCCTCATTCCAGCTTTCCTCAGCCCCTGTCACCCTGCACCACGTGTCCGTACTGGAATTAATTTTTTTTTTTTTTTCGTTTTTGTTGGGTTTTTTTTTTCCTCTTATTTATGCATTTATTTTTACAGTCCCATCTTTATCATGAAAAATAAGTTAAACTTAAAAAGTGGAAAAAGAAAAAATTTAATTGTGACTGAAATGTAGGCTGTCTTTTCTGTCTGACTGTTTGCTTTTGTCTGCCTATGATAAAAAAAAAATAAAAGAAACAATCTTCTAGCTGAGGATTGCTAATATTCTGAGGTAGCGTTCCTAGTTATGTGTCAGGAGGTTTTTATGTTTTATCTCGGTAGTGTGTGCCTCCACTATGCCTCCATTTTGTTTTAAATTTGACGAGACCGAGCCCACTTCCTCTGAGGGACAATATGTAGGGGTTTGGTCTGGTTTATGGCAAACTGTCCTCGCAAGAGACTGGAGACTGTCAGGCTGAGCTACATGGTGTAAAACTCTATGAAAGCGATGACGCGCTCTTCTGCCACAAAACGAGACACAAAGCAAGGTCGTTTTTTTCTGAAGTCGGAATTTCCCATTTTACGTAACATGACAATACCAGTGAGTATTAGCATAGTTTGCATTAATGCTGAGTATGTTGTAAGTAGGTCTGTCAGGTTACAAAGACCTAAAAATGTGATAATCAATATTTTTACATTAGTAATGGATCAAATGGCTGTGTAATGTGAAAGTAAACATATCATGCATGAGAAAAATTTGTTTAAAGTGAATTTTGTTCTGAAGATAACTCATAACTGTTATTGTAAATTTGTAACAGGATCCACCCTTATTACAGAAGGACCCTGGAGTAAGGGGGCACAAAGGGGGTCCGACGATAAAATTCTTTGCGCTAGGCCTGCAAATAGATCACTCAGGCAAAGTTCACAATGATCTATGATTCAACTCTAGTACTTTTTAACTATAGTTAATTTTCATGGTGAAATAAATGTAAACCAAAAACATATGGTACATCCATGATATGATGCATTTTATGATCAGCATATCAAGCAGTGAATTATAAGACGGTAAAACAAGCACTGGTATAGTCCATGAAACAGTCTTGGAACAAGCTTGACACACCAAAATCAAGTTTCATGCTTAAATCTTAGCACCTAGCAATTTGATGTTTTAAACTGTGGTGCCTCACTCTGAAAATCTGTGTCCACTAGCCAATGCAACTTATCAATATATCCCTCAGCTTGCATAAAAATGTACAGTGTTCATAATTGGGCCCAGAAATAATCCAGTTCTGGCTTCCTCTCCGAAGAGGAGAACCATATGAAACGTTAAGAAGGATCAACTGATTTCTGTCCCTGTCAGAATACAGGCTTAGATTTATGTGAGCTGTTCTTACTGCTGCAGGTAGCACAGTGTGTGTTTCGGTTTCCTTTTATGTGAGGAGACACAACAACCCTAAAATACATCGTCTCTACTGCACATACAAAAACAAGATGTGAGTTCAGTTCCAAAGATGAGATGCCACCATTCGAATGTAATAACTTTTCTCTGAAATACTACTGACATTATCTTAATTAAGTTCAGTATTGCAAGTTATTTGCTCAAAATGGCTCAATACCGCATTTTGGACTTTCCCCTTCCTGTGGCAGTTACTGTCACAGCCTGGCCTACACGTTAGTAGCCCATCATATTTAGTAGCTGTTTTGTTAATAAATGTGTGCATTCATAAATCAAAGAACAAAAAAGAACATGATCATATTTCATTTTTCCAGAAGAGTCAGAACATCAGAAGAAAAAAAAAAATCGTGGTTAAAGTAAGAAATCGAAAGGTCTTGAACAGAATTGAGCAAAACGAACACAATGGAGACCAGCGCAAGAGAGGGCGAGGGACCCTGACGTTCCCGCCCACTCCTAAAATGATTTTTTTTCCAAACATAAATGTAAATAAAAATATCTCACACAATTCCTGGAGTACAGAAGGTCAAAAAAAGAACAAGGAGAAATGTTTATAGGAGGACAGAGGAGGGGAAACATGAAAGAAAATGGTGAAACTTAGTAGCTGAGGGAGTGTGACAGAGATGCTTTCCACTCCTCCACATCTAAAATGTTCTACCAGTTCCTCTCTTCCCTCCACTCCTCCCGTCCTCCCTTCTTCTCTTCCCTTCACACTCCACACTTTTCCTTAAAGAACTGCATCAGGTGTTACAGGAGGTTTTCCGTTGTTTCAATAGTTTGACGTTGTCAACATATTTCATCAATTAGTGCAACGTTACGTCCTCAGATGTTATGTCCAAATAAAGCTTGCTGTATTGTCCAAACTAAAAATTGAACCAAACTAATAAATGACATTTATCTTGACCAATTTAAATGGCTGCAGGCTGAATACCGAATCCTAAATATAGAGTGTCTTGGTGGTTGTGAACAGAGCTCTATGGTTTCAAAGAGGTGAGAACTTCATACAGGACAACCACGTTGAGCTGTGAAGTAACCCCCACTTGAAAAAAATGGAAGCATAGACACAACAGAAGAGACTTCTCGGTGTTACTGAGTGCAGGTAAGACATTAAAAAGACTGAGTTTTCTGGCAGTGACCTTAAGTGACTTGGCGCAATCTTTCTTCTCAACAGTTCTTCCCATATTGATTTTTAGTTTTTTCTCCAAAAATACAAAAGTAATAGTGATCACCTTTTTTAACATCTTATATACAGGCTTTAAATCTATGACTCAGCTGTGTTACTGCTTTTCTTTTTTTGCTCCCATTTTTTCTAAGGGTCTTAGTTTTTCCCCTCCTTGGTCAGTTGGATCACATATGGAAGGCCATAGGTTCTTGTCCGACTTTTTTCTGCTTTTTCACCCAACCACATCCCCTGACAAAAAAACTTGCATTTAAAACCAGTCAGCGCAAACACACCTGTATTCACTTTCACTCACACACACACACATACACGCGCGCACACACACACACACACACACACACTTCAAGCACACGTGTAGCCAACAGGGAGCATCTGAGGTGTCGTGGTCAGTGCACAGGTAATAAATATTCACATTCAGAGAAGTCAGAGCTAGTTCAGGTGTGTGTGTAGGTAGAATGCCTCCTTGCTGTAGATTGACCACTACTGCTGCAACCAACTCTGATCTGACATGTTCCCAAACTCCAGGTGAGAAAGTTAAAAGAAAGACAGGGTGAAGCGTGGCTTGAATACTTAAAGCCCTCTCATCAAGTTTGGCGCTTCATGATTATGTCATCACAATAAGGCAGGAGACGAGGGTCCTTCAGGCCACAGGGCAGACCGGTAGCCACTGGAAAAGGGAGTCGCTGCCACTTAATGCAACCAGAGGACTAGGGTAAGTAAAAATCATTAGCAATAACCCGGTCTGATGACATCACTTGAGTGTTCGGTCACCGTGTGTACTTTAGGACCCCCTCTCAAGTTAATACCACTCCCCATTGGCAAACAACTGCCGCAATCACACTTCAGGAAGACAGAGAGCATGTTTTCTAACCTAAAAAAGGCAAAATGGCACTAGACCCATTTCCTCTCTAGACCAGCATCTATCTCTCTCTGCTTTGTATAAAGGAAAACACTGCCTCTTCGTCATCCTGAGCTCATTCAACCATCATCACGCAAAAAAAAACAAAACAAAAAAAAAAAAAAAAAAACAGAAAAAAATAACCAAAGCAACAAGACAATACCAAAAAAAAAAAAATACTTTTTCTTTAAAAAAATAAAAAATATTCAGGACTTTCAGCTCTTCTCTTTTTTACTTCTTATATAAAACACCAGCAAGCAAAAAAAAGTTAGGAATACTGAGGTAACTTTACCCTGAGGTAGGTTTTTTCTTTTTCATTTCTTCTCTAATCTGTTCTAATCTTGGCAAGAGCATCCCGGCATAGACCCCGCCCTTCATTATCATATGCGGGCAGGGTGTGGAGGCTCCGCCCACAGGCCTTCAGCAGATTGGGAGAGAGAACGAGGAAGCCACTCCCCCTCCATCTGATTTCATGAACTGTCTCTGAGCTCAAGGCAACGAGCTTTGGAAGACTTTGCTTTTGCTGGTCGCACTGGGCCTAAGCCAGTTACAGACCTTCATTAGTACAGACATTATAGCCCCTGATTGCAAGAAACAACTGTGACTTTAATGCAGGGATGGTCTTTAGGGCTCCAGCTCCAGGACCTTGACTATCTAGTGCTGGATGAAGACAATGAGCAGAAAGTCTCAGACACACCTTGTCTGTCTGTCATTGCAGGACTTTTTTTGTACAGGTGCAAGCAAAACCTCACACCTAACTCGCTGCCTTCAATACATTCACCCGAGGGGCCGGGCTAACTCACATATCATATATATAATATATATAAAATATGCCATTTAAGGTGCGGGTCGCGAGCCAGCTAGCATAGCTGGCTGGCTGTTTTCATAAGGTTGTTTCATAATGGTTTCATATGTGTGAGCTAAGTCACTGCAATAGAACTGCAGGACCAGCTGCGACCTCTGCTCCCTGTACTGTCTCTTGCTGCGCCTTTCCGCCTAAACATGAAAGGGGGCGCTCAGTGCCTTCCCAGTTCCTGGCTTTGTTGTAGGCTTCATTATGCTACATATCATAGGCAGGGGACTGGGAAATATACAGAAGATCCCTTTTTTTAAAAAAAAAGGCAAGACGGTCAGACGCAGCATTTCTTAGCTTTTACATGAAGATTATATATTTACAACCTCATATTTTCTTCTTTTTTCTAAACTTTCCGCTATTCGGAAAGGTCTTTAAAGAGCAGTGTTAACATCTGCGGCCCCTCTTCGAGACTCTCAATGGCTATGGGATCAAAGCTTGGTGGGCTAGCACCTGTGACTTATTCCCTTTTGCCGCTGCAGCAGTTTCCCTGCTCCCTCTCCCAGCTCCGCCTTACTGTATTCTATCAATAATTGCTCTGAATAAAACATTTCTATACATATATCTCTATGTTTAAAAAACCACCCTTAAAATATAGGACTGATTGCAGATGAGTGGAGAGGTCTGTAGAGGGTGACAGAGAGACAAACAGGCCCCTGCTAGTGTGTCGCCAGAGCTAGCAGCTGTGGATAGGTGGAAACAACAGTAAGGCTCCATCCTTACAGATCAATTATCTTGCCCGTGTTGTTTAAACCTATCTGATGCTGAATCTGTTGCAATATTTGTTGCAACAGATGAGGAAGTGGCTGCAGCCTTACCAAAGACACACTAAAAGAATGCCATCATACCCTCTCAATCCCTCCTTTCCTCTATCCATCCATCCTCAATCAGTCTGTCTTCTGGCCTGGAATCTGGTCTCAGTTCTCAAGTTTCTTTTAATCTTAATCATATTTTTTATTCATTTCGTCTTTAGATTTTATCTCTCTCTACTCTCTCTAAATGCCTGTCTTTCTCTCTGACTGTCGGGCATACTCCCTCCCTCTTTATATCTCTCCCTGTCTATCGCTGGGTCCATGTATCGCTCTCCTATGTCCGTCTGTCTATCCGTCCATGCATGTGTCTGTCTGTCTGTCCGTCAGGCCGAGGTACCCCACGGCGGAGGAGAGTGCGGGGACCCTCACTTCCTGCGTGGCTGGTGGTCTTGAGTCAGTCCCTGTGTAGGACTGCCCATTTCCGTGAAGCCCTGTGGGTGAGGGCCAGGGGCCATCCCACCTTTCTGTGGCTGTTTGACTTGGGTTAGAATGTCCCGGATCTTCCTCTGAGCCAACTGCAGAACAGAGGACAGAGAAGTGAGTTTAGAGATATCAGAGAGTAACAGAACCACAACTCTACTGATAAACTAACCCTGTGTGCCCTCAACCCACAATTAGTCACAGAAGAAAACAGTAATCATGCACAACTGACTTGATTGATTACTCTAAAGTTCCTACTGCAAATCAGCAGGGGTGTAGAAGAACACGTGATAACTGTTGACGGATAACAATAACTACATACTGTATTAGCAAGTTTCAAAGGCAAAAAACTTCTTAACTGTTAGTTAAATGTTAGTATTTGGTAGTAACAAATTAATTATCACTTCACTGATTGATGCTTAGTGCTAGCTAGACGCTAATCATCTACTGTTGAAATTGTATTTATTAATGCTAGTGGCAGCATTAAGTAGTAACTTCACAATGTAATTTCAGTTACAAAAGTATATCAACAGCCACTTGAGTACATATTGACAGTAATAAACATTCATGTTGAAATGTGGTTGTACACATCATTAGATGTGGTTTATGGTTTATGTTTTAGTTGTTTTTTGATGAAATTATTTATAACACATTATCTCATGCACCCTATTATCAATTTCTAAGTCTGTTGTGGCAAAAAGAGGAGGAGGAGGACTACCTGGCTGGCATAGAAATGTCCGTTGATCTTGACAATGACCTGGTCATTTTCATCAGGTGTCTGTTCTCTGGGGACCACCACCTCAGCTGCTGTCAGGTTCTGCAGCTCATTCACCTGGAGACACACATTTTGGTAAGGCCTGATGGCAGACTGTTGAATGTTTCATGGCAAAGAGGTGAAGGGTAGGAAGTTGAAAGCAGAGTGCTAACAGCACTTTGTATACATCATATTATATACTTTATACTTTATATTATTGATGGTCTTGCAATAGGAACAAAACTGTGCTATGCAAGAAGCAGAGACTGAAGTGTAGGGTTTAGCTCACTTACAGTTTTGCCGCCCTTTCCAATGACTCTTCCTGCAGCGGCTGCAGCCATCTTGATGTGAGTCTCCAGTTTGACCTCCTCCTTTGGCCCAAAGAAGTTCTCCTCCTTCAGTTTGCCGTAGATTCTGCCCTGAGCCTGTTGATTGAGACAAAAAGTGTAATATTCCATGTCTGTGAGTGTCCAGGCAGACTTTGTGCATACACAGTTGCCACACATATGTGGATCATGTCCATGTGTGAGTATTTGCACATCTCAACAGAGCGCACGTATTAGTCAGTCAGGGTGGGACAAGTGGTAACAATGAATCAGTCTTTAGTTTTTACCTTAAACTGAGCCTCAGGGGGGCCTGTCACTATCACCATCCTCATTTTAGAGTCTGGACTTTCAGCTGGGGCAATCTGGAAGGGAGGAGAAAAGAAGAGACGACAAATTAACAACTCAATATATTTACTAACTTGTGTTCACATGTATACAGTATCTTTTTTTGTGTTCTACTTCCCTGGTTCAAAGTGTACAATGCCTTGAAAGCGTCTAGTAAAGTACAGACCTTGATGGAGGCCCCAGCGAAGCGGCTCAGCTGTTTGATGTGTTGTCCCTTCTTTCCAATGATGGCGCCCACTGCCTGTGCTGGGATGTACACATGGACTGTCTCCTGCTCTGGAGCCTGAAAACACACAAAGCAAAGTAAATGAAATCACTTTAATACTATTGATTGGAAATTGCAAAAAGGTTTTTGTTTTTTATGCCTATTGAAGAAACCCAGAGAATGTTCCAATGAAAAAGGAAGAAGTCTTGCTCTGTGGTTTGTACTGACTTCTCATTCACATGGTGACATAATATTAGTAATATTCTTACCCCAAAGCAGCCATAGGGGGCACCACCAACAGCATTTCCAGGTGGTGGTGGCGGCATATTGGAGGAAGAAGGGAAGAGGCCGAGAGCGCCCAGATTGAGCCCAGGGATTAAGTGGGTCTGTTGCTGTAGAGAGGATTCCAGGTTAGAAGATCAAGCAGAGTTTTCGAGAGAGAATGCTGGAAGTTTACTTCTCATGTCTTCTTAAATGAACAGAAAGTTGTTTCTTTCAAGAGATTCCATGAAATAAAATTTTCCTTTTATCACACAACTTTTCTGTAATCTCTTGTGGTTGGCAATTACTGTTATTCTTCTCAGTTAATATGTAGAAAAAGAGCTCACGCAGAAAACAATATTATCAATAAATGACATGCTTTGTTAGGTGTGTGTGTTTGTGTGTGTGCGCGTGTGTGGACCTACATTCATAGCTGCGATGTCGTTCTCATAGGCCTCCCTGACCTTCTTCATTACCTCCACCTCGGCCTGACAGCAGGCTTCAATAGAGCCTTTTACTGTGATGGTTCTCTCTGGGTTGTACAGCGTCAGGTCCTGCAGGCTGTGCAGATTTTTCAAGGGGTTACTGATAAATACACCTGACCAGTGATCAGTTTATAGCTATGTTCAAAAAGTGTTGGTTTGCTTCAGAGGTTCCATGGTTCCCAAATAGAACTGGTTTGTGAACAAGAACTGAACTGGTTTTCATCAAACCTTGCATGTGTGTACTCTGTGTATGTCCTATAATATTCTTACTATCCACCAAAGCAAAATCACAAGCTTGAATCTGATCATTACAAGTGTTTTAGTTAGTGTGTCTTACGGAGAGATGGTGATCTTCGTGTCTGTGTCCTGTTCGATTTTTTTCAGATTGCGTCCCTCTTTCCCAATCAGGCGTCCAACAAAGTTGTTATGAGCCAGAATCTTCAGAGGAACCTCATCAGCACTACAAACAAAATAAAGTGCACCATTATTTCCCCGGGAATAAAGCCTTTATACAGCAAACCAAACGACATCCAGTATCATGTTGCGCTACATTATTTTAACATTGTATTAAACCTACGTCTTGGTGTCTTTAGCCTCCTGGTGCATGATGTCCAGGATCATGCGGCAAGCAGCAGAGCAGCCCTCAGGGGTTGAGTGGATGCTGATTGGCTTCTCAGCAGCACCTGCATTCTCCTTGCGGTGCACGTCAATTCTACAGTGACAGGAAATCTTATATTCAGTCGCCTTCTTTACTAGGTTTATTCAATTCAGAAGCTTTATGAAGCTCATTCAGGATCCATAGAACAATAAGATGTACTGTATGAAAACAGCTCATTCCACAAGGATCAGACATTTTCATGACAGACTCATTCTTCATTCTAGACGTTGCTAAATTCCCAAGCTTGTGCAAATCATTCTCAACACTTTCAAAATGTCTTTATCATGATCTGATACATTATTGTAATATAGTGCTGTAGCAGTGAGTCCTAAAATTCATTAAGGATTTAGCATTTTAGCACTTCACTTTTTGCAATTGTCTTGGAAAAAAATATGTGACAGTAATAATTGACACCACCATAAACACTTCCAGATCATTAAGATTACACATTAAGATGAAAGGCTTTCGTTGAAGAAAGCAACCTGCTAAATTAGTTGGAAGCTTAGTGCTGGTGATGCTGAAGCCAGGCAACCATGGCGTAGTGCGTTTGAGTATATTTATCAATGACTTAACAGTTTATTGTTTTTACTCTGCTGCACTCAGAGGTAAACGCCATACTCACTTGCTCTGCGTCTGCTTGGTGATGTTGCGGATGGTGGCTCCCTCCTTGCCAATAATGGCTCCAACGTACTGCGTGGGTACAAGTAGTCTCAGAGGGATGTCAGGGTGCGGGGGTTTGGGCGGCATCCCGGAGCTCGGGGATCCTCCGCGAGGACCACCACGAAGCCCATATCCAGGGCGCCGGCCATTGTCGGGTCCGCGCTGGCCTCCATCCAGCTCAACAGTATCATCAGGAATGTAGGAGACGTGCAAGGTGTTGTTCTCAAACTGGTATCCATTCAGCTTCTGAATTGCTCTGAGAGGAACACAGTGAGTCATTCAGAATCATCACAGTAATGATCTTCATTATTATCAACAGTGGAAGTAATGTTACTAAGAGAACAGAGGTAAACACTCTGAATGGAATAGTTTGTTCCTAATTATTATGACACAGTAGAACTTAACCAAGTAATGTCCTTGAGAACAATTCTGAGGTTGTGTTTCCTACTGCACCACACTGCACTGGCAAGCGTTGTATTTATGTCACTATCTTTATCCAATGGTTGAAGTTACTTTGACAAACAAGATTCTTTACATAAAACACACAGCCAGCAAATTATGTCTGTATGTAGTGAACTTTGATTTTAAAATGCTTTTAGCGTGTTTTAAATAGCAGTTCACTTAAATGGCCACTAGATGTCACAGGTGGAATACAGAACGCACAAGTTGCTGCGTGCTTACTATGGTTTTACTTTGATAATAGTAATTCAGATTAATTTCTCCAGTACAAGAATCTACATTTACTGTAACACTTAGAAATGCACAAATCACTTCTAACACACTTTCAGATATTCTGTAAAATATTAAATAAAGACCAAGAATACTGAGGATTAGACAAAAGACAAAGCTTTAGGGAAAATGGAATGAAAGGAAGAGATGGAGGTACTTACTGCCTGGCATGTTCCCGGGATGCATATGTGACATTAACCACTGCGGTCTCACTGTCTGTATTCACTGACAGAAACAAAGACACAACATTATTTTGCCTTGGTCTAAAACACTGGGGGGACATATCTGTGGTAGCTCTGTTGGCAATGACTGAAAATCACTAAATCCAATGGCAGTGGTAACAGGCAGCACTATTTGTAATAAATGTTGTAAATGAGGCATTTACTGTACATGACAGAAGCAAATGAACCAGACACCAGACAAGATCTTACCTTGTTCACAGTTCTCTACAGTGCCACACTGGGCCAACAGACCATCCAGCACCTGAGACAGACAGAGGACAAAAGGGGATATAAGAGAGAAATAACACCGCCAGTTAATGAGGAAAATCTGAGAAAAAAAAAAAAACAGCCACCGAGTCAATACAAATACATATTTGCAATTTATAGGGCTAGGGTTTGTAAATTTTGTAGAAATAGAAAGATATAGAGATTTACATATAGACATATTTGATTTATTAATGGGGAAAGCGAAAGGACAAAGCACACCGCTGGGACTGTACTCACACAGGTCACACATATAATGCTAAACCACGAGATCCAAAGAGAAGCTGCAGTTGTTCCACCCCGCAGGGTTCATATTTGTCCAGCTTGTTAGAATGATGTTTAAGAATGAGGCAACTAAGGGCTAAAAACTCTCTGAGCAGACACATTATCAAGTGATTTTCTTACTGTGAAATGTGAGAATAGGTCACGACTGGATCAGTGATCATATGATTAATCACATGTAGACAGAGCAGGAACAGCCAATCAGAGATGAGTATCTAACCTACGTCTAATAATCTATTGTTCTTTTTTTCTTTTTCTTTTTTTAAATCTTGAGATTTTATTCAGCACTTTTGTTCTACAGTCTACATGTCATTCGTTTTTACTTTTAAGTTTATTTCGTATGTGTGAACACTAAGACAAATATTGCTGGGCCTCCCCAGCATCAGCTGGATAGTGTAGTGGTAAGATAAATGTAAATGTATGTGATACAGTAAAAGAACAAGTTATGTTCTATATGTTTTAAGCATTTTGAAGGTACAGCTATAGCTCTTTTTGTTGGGTCCAGTTTCCATGGTTACAGGTGTTCTCATGAAACAGGCTGTTTTGTTTGTCCACAGTGTCCATACCCTCAGAAGCTGGATTCACTCCGTTTTTTTGTCTTTTTTTGCTGTTATTTGTTTTCTTGTCTTGTAAAATCATTTAGTTGATAAGTTTTATCTGTAATGTGTGCAAGGATGCACTTTGAACACATGGTGCAAACACCGTGAAACACTAAAACGAATGTGTTGTTCTGTTATTTCAGGTTTGTGTTTCTCTTCAGAATCAACACATTATAATAACTTGTTATTATTGTTATTTTTATTATTATTAATGTTTGTTAATCTACAGGAGTCCTGACACTCAACGTGTGAATGACACATTTCAGTGGGGTTTGCAGAGAGATGTCGCCCTCGTGTGGAAACAGATGACATGATCAGTGCAGCAGAGAAAGGGAGACGGGATCGGGCACATAATGTGGCAAAAAGTGTAAAGCACTTTTTGGGATTTCATGGTCTTCTGCATTAATCTGTCATAAAATGTTACCTGATCTTCTAGAATATTAACAAATATAATGTGCCAAAAGTAATACCACAAAAGATTCAGATCTTTCATGTCTCTATTAAGAACACCCATAAAAAAAACTCACAGTGCAAGTGAACCCTTTGGAATCAAATGTTGCTGTTGTGCATAAGTTAAGAAAGTTTGTTTGAAGGTGTGGACTAGACTTTTTGACTTTGCTCTGCACAAGAAGAATAATGTTACATGAACCATGCTTAAAAGAGTAGAGTCTTTTTTGTGTCATTACTTTAGGCACATATTTGTTAATAGTCTTGACTTAGATAAAGATCAGATCACATTTTATAAAATAATGTTGCAGAAAACCTGTGAATTCTAAAAGGTTCACATACCTTTTCATGCCACTGTATCTGAATCACACACACACACACACACACAAAGCCACTCCCATACACACACACACACACAAAGCCACTCCCATAGGCAGTGTGCCACACCCTAACACACACACACACACACCACAATTATGGACGGTATTAATCCTCCAGTATATCTCCTGTATTCAATGCTGTTTGATGAATCAACCGATTATAGAGAAGAGATTTGTTTTGTTAGGAGCATGAGGGCTTAGTATTTTTAATAAACAATATTTTTATGTGTTTTGACTGAAATTTATTCAGCCCTGTATAGAAACTAAACGAATAATAATAGAATAATATAAAATACTATACAAATGCATTATTTTTTAGATTATTTTTTTTCTAAATGAAATCCACAAGTATATAATACTAGACTTAACAAAAACAGTGTTAAGTAATAACCTAATAGTGACACACTGAATAAATAAATTACATTACATACATACATATATTACATACATCTGAACAACTGTGCATGTTAACATAATTCCAGACTTGATAATATAAATGTCCTCTGTTGTCCTCTTAATTTAATTGTAAATCTAAAGTTAGTTCAACTTGGAACAAATAAGTTTCCCTGCTTAGATTCAACAGTTATTTTTAATGTTGTTTTATGCATTCTAAAAATGTAATTCTAAGTCAGCTAACAGAAATTAGGAAGATAATAATTTTTCTCAGCTGTTGTAATCAGTTTGTACCAAAATAAATACAAAGGCAACATTAACAAATTATCAGTGACCACAGGTATAGGGACTGAATTTAACACTAATCATGATTACTGATGAAAAATATAATTATTTTTTTATTATTATGACACAATGTAATATATATTAAAAGCAGAAAAACTGTCTGCTATTTTTGTTAATTAAAAAACCTCCTCCAACTCACTATTTCAGGTAGAAATAACAACAACTTGTTTATGTATAAAGAAAAATAAATACTAGACATTTTACTTTGGATTAACCATAATGTACATATTTATATTACCTATATATAACTATAATGCATAATAAATTGATAGTGTTAAATAGTTAAATAGACCTGTCATCACAAAACAGAGACCAGGTGGTATATATTTATTTGCAGACATCCACATGTGTCATGTCACAGAGTTTGAACCCATCTTTATTATGTTTTTTCTGTCTAAAAAAAATGCCTAATTGTACCATCTTGAAAATGACATCTAGCTGAATTTATGTGGATAGAATTCAGGTCTTACTTTTAATTTATTTACATTTTCCATTTGATTTTTGTCAATGGTTTTAGGTCACTATTAGGTTATTACTGTGCAGTTGCCTTTAGTGTCACCACTCAGGCTGCTTAACTGCTACTTTAACTAGTTACTTTATTGGTGGTGGTTGATAGAATTGTATGCAGCTGAAAAGGAATACCTCCAGACACTTACAGGGCTGAACTAAGTAGGCTACATCCAACTGTGTTTTTTAGTGTAAAAACAGCATCTCTATATTTAGTTACAGTTAATACACCCTGTAAAAAGTCACAAGAATTAAAGCTCATTGGCCTTTGTTGTTTTAATGGGACTACCTTATTTATGACATGCGTGAGGTATCTGTAATGAAAAGTAATAATGAAGAGGCATAGTGCATAAACTGCCTTTCTGTGTTACATTGTAAATATGGATAGGCAACATTAGCTTTATTGTGTAGGCCCCACTTTTGATAGCAAATCTATGTCCTTAGTTGGTGTGTTCACAAATTCAAATTAATTTTAAGTGTCCAGGTTTTCAGTCACTCAGCTGTTAGTTACTGACACGTCTCTTCATTCAATAGGAATTCTATTCACATGAATTCAGATTTTCAGCTATATTTAAACTAAAATATTTCAGCCATAAGTCCAGTATCTGGTGTCCATCTACAATGTTGTCTACTGTACAGGGCTGCTAAGAATCACTAGTACATATATTTGTTACTTCTAGACTAGACTATTGTCCAGAATAGAGTTTAAAACACTTCTCCTCACATATAAAGCACTTAATAATTAATCATATCTTAAAGACCTCATAGTTCCATATCTTCCAAGCAGAACTCTACGTTCTTAGACTGCAGGTTTACTTGTGGTTCCTAGAGTTTCCAAATGTAGAATGGGAGGCAGAGCCTTTAGATATCAAGCTCCACTCCTGTGAAACCAGCTCCTAGTTCACGTACTAGAGGCAGACACCCTTTTCTTTTTTATAAAGTTAGTTATATATAGCTAGAGATGGCTCGGGTTACTCTGGACCATCTCTTAGTTATGCTGCTATAGATTATATAGTCTTCTCTGTCCTATAGTTTTCTGCAGGTATCCTCGGCTTTGGAGATGTACATTTCCAGAGTGAAGTTACTGGTTCAACCAACCTGCTCGATGTTTTTGCTGCTTATTGTCGTTTTTAGTTCCCTGCTGTTCTTTTCTCTCTCCTCTTTCCGTTTTAACCCAACTGGTTCCAGCCTGAGCCTGGTTCTGCTGCTGGAGGTTTCTTCCTCTAAAGGGAGTTTTTCCTCTTCACTGTCACCTAGTGTTTGCTCAAGTGGGATTGTTGGGTTTTCTTTATAATTCTTATACAGTTATAATTTGTTGTTAAACCTTAAGCGTGCCTTGAGATCACATCTGTTGTGATTTGGCGCTTTACATATGAAACTGAATTGAAAGTCACATGCTGTAGATTTTTGTTGATTCATAGACATTCAACTAATGCCACGCACTAAAAAAGGTTGGGATAGATGCAAACTAAGACTGCAGTGTAGAAAATATTCAACTAACAATGTTCTAAATTATTCGAAAATTATCAGGTTAATCTGTAACAGGCGGTTTTAGAGGTATAAGAGCATTTATCAAAGGCTCAGTCTTTATGTGGAATGATGAGCTGTGGCTCAGACTTTGTCAGAGAATTGTCAGTCAAATTAAAAAAAAAAAAAAATCTCAACACAGGATTTAATTTAGGTCTTTCATCACCTACAGAACACAATACTGTGGAAAAATTCAGACACTCCAGGGGAAATCCTCGGAGAGAAAATGTCACAGTCGAATGCGCATGATCTCAAACCCTCAGGTGGCGCTGCATGAGGAACTGTAATGCTAACATGATAAATATAGACACGTGCACTCATGAATACTTTTTTTTGTCAGATAAATTAAGGTTGTAGAGAATTAACAAATCATAGATTTGTTTTGTTTTAGATTTCAACATTTTAGAAAAAGTACAATGATGTAACAAGTTGCTGCTAGGTTTACATCAACATATAACCACAGTTATTACTACATGATGCAGAACGGGGATGGCCAACCATGGTCCTCAAGAGCCACTGTCTTGCTTGTTTTCTAACCATCTGTTTTTCCTACACCTTGCTGATTACCCTGATCAGGTGTGTCCACCAAAAAAGAAGCTTATTTTGACCAGATAAGGTGTTTGACTTAGACAAAAATACCTGAAAAGCTCTTTGAATGGTATGTCTGTTAAGTATAGTACATTTGCAGTTGTACATGTGCAGGCCATAGGTAAATCACAATGTTCTGGGGATACTTTGCGTTCCCTCCCAATATGTTTTGTGTTATCTCTGGTCCATAATGATCTATTCTGAGAGTATAGCCCATATCATGCCGTAGACCCCCGCTGGCTTTGGCCACAGAGTGAGTGGGTTGGAGACAGTTAAAGGTAGATATAGCCAGCACTGCCTAGGCCGACTGAGAAACTATAACTGGGATTATGGCCGGGATGTCGCTGGTGATTGTGACTCAAGTCATACATGTGCTGACTGTCCATATTAGCTCGTTATGGTTAAAAACTAGATAAATGCAGGTAACCTTGGCCTTGGAGCTGTATATTTCCAGAGTGCAGTTACTGGCCCTACCAACCTGCCCAATGTTTTTGCTGGTTGTTGTTGTTTTTTGTTGCCTGGTTCTGCTGGAGATTTCTTCCTCCAAAAGGAGTTTTTTCCTCTCCACTGTTTCCTAATTCTGGCTCAAATGGGATTTTTGGGTTTCTATATAATTTCTAATACAATTATACTCTGTAAGGGGTTACACTTTAAAGTGCCTTGAGATGACTTCTGTTGTGATTTAGCACTATACAAATAAAACTGAAATTGAACTGAATGAATAACTCTATAAAGCTTTAGGCACAAAGGTGGCATACCATGCACCGTCTTTCATCCAGGGACAGCTAGGATCGGCTCCAGCATCCCAGTGACCGACAGTTCACTGTAACTGCAAGTGATCTGCCACTCTGGCTAACTCTACAGAGTAATTTATACAGTGTTTAACCATCATCAGCTGTTCTATCAGCCTCGGCTGCTTATAGACTCTGTTAACCAAGTTAGTGGTCATCTTGCTACAGTGCGGTAATATGTCCAAATCAGGTTACATATAAGTTAATACACTGTTATGGTGAAGTATCCTGTCGGTAACGGGGGATGCGGGAGCTGATCCCAGCTGTCACGCATTGACAACTATCTTAACTCTGTCTGCGAATCAGACAAACAAATCTGTATGATCCAAACAGTAAGTCTAGTCAGGTTATGTATATGTATGTTAATACAGTGTCAGTGCCATTACATAAAAATGGATATATTGGGGAGAACATAGACATAATGACATGTTATGAGATGTATTTGTTGCTAATAACTCCTTTTAAAAGCGCTTTGACAGCATGCATAGGTGCTTGGCCACTCTGCATATAGATGTTTAACCATCATGAACCAGCAGCTACAGTCAGAAGCAATGCTGGTTATATCTTCCATTAACTAACTTGTCTTAATCTGGGTTACAGTGGGTTAGGGTTAGTATAGTATTTGCTGCTCAGCAGTCACAGCTGAGGGTGAACCCACTTACTCTGTTGCATGATACGGCTAGAGTTGAAGACTAGATCATTATAGACCTAAACTAAATTATTCTCAACATTATCTAGCTTTCCTGGGCATAGAGACCTTTAAAGAACATACTCAACCTTTAATTTTGGCAAACCTACTACTAGGTTTAGCATTTTGCTTCTTCACCTACATAGTCCTCTCTTCACTTCTTGTATTCACATTTAAATCAATGAACAAACTAACTGGCACCTCTCAATGATTTCTCAGTAATGTTGGCTCTTTTGTGAATAGACTAACATGTAAACCACACAAAGCTGTTAAATAAACATGTAGTAGTGATTACTTTTGGCACATGCCATTTTGGGCCTATGTGTTAAAATGTTTATTAATATTAACATAAAACCATCTATCTTCAGATTCTAAAAGTCAGAATTAGTCTCAGTGATTCTTTAATTTTTAGAGCAACATGCTGAAAAAGTATATTTTTCACCAATCATTCTTTCACGGGATTCAAACATCTGCTTGTATTTGTGCTTGGTAAGTTTAGAAACAGAATGGGGCAGTGACCAGGTTGTAACAACACAAATTGTGCTCAGTTGTGCTCAGTTTTATTTACAACCTAAATAAAACTGAGCACAATTTTGTTAAAAGGCATTTTGTTCACACACAAACGGAAAAAGTGCAAAAAGCTTCTTCATTGAAAACCTGGTGTGTTTTACAATTTTTACACTAAGAAGTTATAAGGAGATGGAAACTAACCTCCCATTGCAGGTGAGGTGGTATATTTCTGATCTGCAGTTTCCTGGTTCTGTGGAGACAAGAAAAAGGAAGAGAAATTATTAGCAACTTGGAGAATCTGCAAACATTTCACAAAGAAGGATTATAAAAAAAATAATTGAAGGTCACTGAATGAAGTGTTGAGTGACAGCAGTTGGAAAGCGCAAGAAAGTCAAAGTTCAAAATAACCTCTACTGACAAACACTAAATCAAAGCGGTGTACTGCAGCTACATCCGTTAGGACTGGTTTAGACGGAGTCTTAGGATATACTTTTGGTTTGTACTATTTTGTAATAACATTTTCTCATGGGTGTTGGTAACCTCATCTTTTTCTGCTTTGATTTCAACATTAAAGTTCCACTGTGGCTTCTATTTATGTTGTGGGAAAACTGAAATTCTGTTGTCAGTCAGCAATGATTAAGTCAGAGTCTTCCCTCTTGCGGGTGAGATTTTAAATCCTCCAGACATATACAAAGTACACACAGAACTATGTGAATAATCATGGCGATGACACTGTTGTTGTCTACATATTAATGTTAATAAAAAGTCCAAAAAAATTCTATCCCAAGCTTTATACCACTTACACACGCCCTGTGTAAGACACAGCTCAATTTACATAGCTCCAACTATATTTGACCAAGTCGCCAACATTCACACATCTGCAAGCCCGGTACACATTACTGCTAAACCACAGGACAGATTCAGTATGTAAATAATATGTGGTGAACTCTATTTGATTTTATGTTGTGGTCTTTATGAACACATCGATTATCTTATTAGCAGTGTGTGTTAAAAGGAGGAGGAACTATTTGGGTCAAGGTTCCCTCGAAACAGGGAGCCAACCACCAACAAGGAGTCACACGCTACCACAACACAGAGTTTTGGGTCAGGCCCGCACAGGGCCACTATGCAGGCTATGTCAAAGTAATTGGGAAGTCAATAAGCAGTAAGCATAAGTCTCTTCTGAAACTAGAATCTCCTTGTTTGGCGTGAGAGTATGTGAAAACTCACAGACAGCATTTCCATCCCTAGTTATTTGATTTTTGTTTGGCTGCAGGGATTTAAAGCTTAAATTTAGGCCCGAGTACCACTTTGGGAACAAACCTTTTAGTATTTTTAACTGCTCACAGATGGAGCGGTTGAGTATTTTTTATTCTGTATCTTTCTCTGGGAGATATGTCTTGTATCATCCTAAGATATCACACATGGGGTCCCTAAAATCCCTCCACCATCTGTACCAGTATCTGTTTGAACCCGGATAAGCTCAAAGACACATCTTGTTCTTGGCTGCCGATTTAGATTAGAGGGAAAGAGGAGAGTCGCATCCTTTTTAGTAAGATGTCTACATGCACCTCATTCTACATCCCAGTCCAACTGCTATAGTCCACCATGGGGCTTGAGCTCCAGTTCTTGACGATGATTCTTGTTCAACCACCCACATGCCGCGGGGGAAGGGTAGTCTTTTGAATAAAAGGGATGCATGTGTGCCGTTGCATCTTAATTGTATAGTTTTGCCAGTAAATATATTCCTATATATAAATATCAGTTTTGATGTCTGTGCGTAAACAGGTTTGGTGGGGTGAATTTCACTGTAATTGAGTATGTTTTCTCATCCTTAGCAGTTTTGTTGTTGCAGATGTGCATGTTCACAGTAATGACACGCCTTCCTTATCTTTCAATACATTAGGAACACAAAATATGCTTGTTTCCTGTGACCTTTAATTTTTGTGAACTCTCAAACTATTGCACTGTCACCAGAGGATTGGTGGCCACTGAAATGACTTTTGTGGTTTTATCATTGATTCTGAAAAAGTGATAGCTAAAGAATCAAAACTGACATTAATTATTTGATATATCTTTGCAAACAAAGATTTTGCAGTATGTATTTGAGTTGCTTATTCTATTCTGTCTTATTGTATCTTTTTCTATCCTCAAAGCAAAACTAAGTTGCCTACTATACATAGGAAACTACATCAATTTTCTTATGCCCCACTTAAAACAAACTCCAGAAATGTGTGTCTTAGCATGGAAGAATTCAAGCTAAATGATTCTCAAGAATCAGAAAGTGTGTAATGGTTCCTGAAACCATTCCTACGGATGGCAATCTTTGTATCTGTTGCATTAGTGTTGCATCTTTGACCCTAGGCTTCTTACTGGAGTTCCTTGTGTTGAAGACATGTGGACCTCATTACAAATCACTCTAAATAACTTAAATGTAGAAATATATTTACCATTCGTACCCATTCTTACTGTTCCAACCCCAAACCCCACCCAACTGAACATCAACTGCCCTAAACTAACCAACAAAACCCAACCCCCATTCTTCACCCACCATACTAAGCCACCACCCAAAGCTCCAGGAGGTTTTACTCCTTCTATCTCCTACTGAAAAACCCTAAATCATTGGTTGAAACCATGGCAACAGGTTAGGAATTATTAGCCTAAGTAGATGGATTGGTGGGCGAATGGACCACAAAATAACATGCTTCACATTTGCTTATATGCTCATTTACTCATCTATGAGCTTGTTACATTTTTACAAATTGTTGTCTTTTCTTCAACTAGGGGTGGTCTGCCTCGTTAGGTGTACTGTCCTATGTGAGGCTGAGTAACCTTAAATTCTACAATTTTTGTTTTCCAAAAGTCTTGTATTATCATTTAGTGATTAACATAATATGATAGTATATAATCATTTTGAAAGAGTGACTATAAATAACTTAAATTAATTAAATTAGTTGTTAATTGTACATTTGCCTTGAAAAAAGCAAACTGAGTAACATAATTGTCAAAATGTTACAATTCACGCCAATGAAATAACAAAACAAATCTCATCCCAGAGTCATTGTTGATATGCAAAAAACATCATGTCAATATGGAAATACATCAACGAAGCTTGAAAAATGTCTGAAGCTGAATTTAAAAACTAGAACTGTTGAGGTTCCCTCAGCTGTGAAGATCTTTGCTTAGTACCAAGTTCCAGCAGCACAAAGGACCAGAGAGAAAGAGAAGGAGAAAGAAAAGAAGCCAAGAGAATGGAAAGAGTTTGGTCCTCAATGAACAGGTGGAGGAGCATAGCTGGAGGGGAGAAAGGCTTTGCTTCTAGGAAGGGTCAAAGGCCAAGGGTCAGAGCTCCTCAGACCAGAAACAGCGGGACTTGAGAACCCAGTGAGGCATGACTATGGGTCTATGGGTCTACATCTACCATCCCACTTGATTCTAAATGTTATCATGTTCACTATCAGGGCAGCAACAATTTCATAACCGTTTTTTTTTTTTTTTTTTTTCATTGTTACATTTATTCCTAATGATCTGTAAACATCCTCATTGCTATAGTAAAATATAAAATGATATATCATACTTCATCATATAAGCTATGAAGCCAACTGTTTACTACACTTCCAGACTAAGTGGTACTGCATGGTTAAAAGGATACTACACCCTAGGACCCCACCTATCCAAACTATTTAAAAAATTACATGTAAGGAGCAGAGCATTGGTTGTGTGCACACTGTAGCAGGTTATGTGACATTCAGACAGAGACACATTGACAGGATGGGAAATGTCAAGAAATAGTAGAAAGCTACTGTTTGTAATTTCACAAGGTGATTTACAGAATTTAGTCACTAATGGACATTTAAAAAAAAAATCCCAGGTGGAGAAATAGATTTATGGCATACTCACTGCAGAGCCCAGTGAACTTACATAGGAATACATACCCATGTTTTCGTAATTTGTACTCCTAACTTTCAACTCATGATGAAAACGCGAAGAGAACTTGGACATCATTAAAATAGCTGAGCTTGCTAGTTGGACATAAACTGTAAAAACCAATGACAATGAAGAGTTGAGTATTTCCATTCACTCAGCACTTAAGGCCATGGATGGATCTGAGGTGACTATTGACATTGCGCTTTATGCATACAACCTAAGGTGCTGGAAACTGTTGTGCTGTGGTTTACTGGCTTTCCTATCAACATCTACAGTCTTCCACTTGGTGTTGTGCAGTTTAATAAGTACAACTATAACATGAATTTTTGGTAAACTTTGTCAGTGGGATTGTTAGAGTGTGGTTAGACATAGTGCTGCTTTTAATCTGATTAAATCAGAGAGTCCGACAGACATAGATTACGAGCTGAAGGGAAAAGAAACGGTTCCCAGCAACATGCAAAGCCACACAGTAATAGACAGTTATAACACAAATAGTAATAATAATGCCACTCAGTCACCCAAAATTAAAAAAATTAATAAAATTAAATTAAACTGAATAAAATCAAAGATTGATGGGTGTGAATATGCAGTGTTTTATTATTATCAGTGCAATTTCTTTTTATTTGACAGGTTTGTCTGTCACCTTTTCCAGCTTGATCATTTGCATCCCACATGGCAATGGTGTCTACTATTTTCACATGCTAAATATTAAATATCTGTCTCATATTGATAAACATATCTAAACTGGCAGAAATATATAGCGATTTTTTTCTGGTTTGTAGGAGCAGACACAGTTTCCATGCATACAATCAGAGGGAATGAAGCAAAATCTAATGGAAAAACTAAGTAGCATTGTTGGTGACTATGAATCAGCAGGTCAACAACTTTTGTTGATTATGAAGGTGCTATAATTAATTATAAAGTATTTCTCAAAAAGTGTATTACCATGGTGAAAAATGCCTCCTAAAGATGCAGTTAAAACAACTGTGTGACTGAGTTTCTTCTTTCTCTGTAACTACAAGGCACACAGACACATTTAGAGACTGAAGTGTCCATCACAGCCAGCCCAGCTACTATTACCAAACCTTTACAATGTAGTTTTCTTTTCTCAAGTGTCCCCAAGTACGAAGCAAATGTTGACTTCAAGCTGGAGGAGCACAGAAGTGCAGCAGGTTAATATTTTATAAGAGCTTTCTAGCCAGCATAAAATCACAGATTAATTTTTTATTGCTAATGGTGAGAAGCCATCAAACACCATCATCCAGCGCTCATACTAACCTCGTTACTAACCCATGCCCCATCTACCTATCTTCCCATCAACTGAGTCATTTGTCAGCTCTACTCATTGCTGTCCTTTACAGCAAATACATTTCTTCTTGGTGCAAAGAGGAGAGAGATGTGATAAAGAACAAACTGATAGTAGAATGGATTCTTTTTGACAAGAGGTAGAACATCTTCGAGTCCAGCTGCCACTGAACAGCATTTTGGGACAACTGTCAACTTCAACAGCCTGTGTTTGAACCCAGCCATCAAAACCTATAGTGCAGAGATGTCCAATCCTGTCTCATATGTTTTACAACTCTTCCTGCCCTACCCTGTGCTGGATCAGGTGTATTCAGCCAATTACAAGCCGTAAGTGAGTAAGTCTTAGGGACCTCAGTTAACCCGTGTTCTAGTTGGTAACCGAGTCATGTTCTTATCCACCTGTTTGGTCAGAAATCTGCAGTTACCTCAGTGATGATAATGCAATACCAAGCTGAGGGTTGTTGACTCCGTAAGCAATCCAGTATATATTACTGTGCACACATCATGTAAGGTATATTTTATACGAGGTGGAAAAGCCTTGGAGGAAAAATTGTTTTTACCCCCAGTTTTTCTGATTGTGTTATTATTTTTGAAAACTATACACACTCTCATTTCAAGGCTGAATTTATGTGGTATACAGCTGGTACAGATAACTACAACCAAATATAATGGTCATGTATAATGACCATTATACTTGGTGGAGAACTTGCTGACAGGTCTAATGAGTGGTAGCAGGCACAAGTTTCGATATGTAAACTCTGGTTTAAGAGCTTTTCTACATCAATTTGTGGCAAACTGAGAGAATGGAAATGAGGCTTGTTCAGTTTCACAATCATTAAGATCTGAACAATAGACCAGGCACACGTGTAGCTTTATAAATCTGATGAAAAGAAAGGGAATGTTTCTGTCTGTTCTCTATGTGCGTGTATGTGTGTGTGCATGCATCTGAAGCCACAGCTGAGTTTTATCAATCAAGCCCCCGGAGTTTTCTCTCACAACCTTCCCTCAGTGTTGAAAGCTGGAGACAACGATCCAGTGGAAGTAACACTGTATGAGAGCTTTAAATAGACAGCACAGACAGGAGGAGAAGGGAGAGAGGAAAGCGAGTAAGGGGGGGGGGGGGGGGGGGGGGGGGCATCAGTGCTGAAGGACAGTTTTCACACTGGCTAACCTGAGCGGAGCACATCAGTCAGTGGAGGAGAGTGTTGCAGCTGCCAGCTGTAAATGAGTGTAAATACATGTGAGGGGGTAAAAGAAATGTGATGGAAAAGAGCAAGTGTGCTTTTAAAGGGTAAAATCATATGGAATTACAAAGGGTGGGAATCTGTTGCATTGCTTTCCGTGGGTTAACAGCTGATATCACAGCCATGATATCAGCTGTTAACCCACGGAAAGCAAAGACTCCATCCCATGTAAGAGATGGCACAGCAGCATGCTCTGCCATTTTTGTTTAGTTCCTAACTCTATTCTAAAGAACAACACTGAGATGCAGCGGTAGAAAGACATATATAGAAGCAGAAGCAGAGAGCTGCCCTATCCCAGCTGCCATCACTCCCTGATTGGCCCAGATTTATGGGGGAAAGGTCATGTAACCAACATGCTGCAATCCCACTGGCACACTAAAGCCATCTTAAAGGTGAATTTTGTCCAATCAAAACTTGATCATGATGCCACCATTGCACTGTGGGGCAGGCTGACAGCTCAGATGCTGAGTGCTGAGGCACTGAAGTGTACAATATTTATTTACTTCTGTGTAAGACACAGAATACCTTTCTGTTATTTTCTAACCTTCATTTATTTTTCCACTAATTTACTTTTGCTTTATGATTCATTTTGCATCCAAGTGTAGGTTGTCAAAAGATGTATAAAATATTATTTTAATGTGAACTAAGTTTTATCTTGTGCTCCTTAGTTGACTATTTATATATAATTTCATAAGCATCCACAGTTATTAATGCTGCCTCCAGTCTGATCAGAGAAACACATACAACGTCTTCATCGTGCAGAAACATTAATACTTTGTCCAATAGAATGTAGATTTCCCTGTGCGACTTCATCAAAACAAAATGCATAGACAACGGCTGTAGAAATGAAAAAGCGGAGCGGGGGGGGGGGGGTTAAAGTAGAACAACGTGGGCGTCGTGTTGGAGAAGCGCGCTCCTGGAATTCCGCACGGCCGACGAGGCGCGGGGTGCCGCAGTGTGTGGGTCAAAGTTCACGCTCTGTTCTCCACTCTGACCCAGCCTGCAGCTCGAGCGCCGGGCCTCCATTTTGGAGAAGCAAAAGGTCTCCATTTTGAGAAGGTGGCATTGATTCAGCTGCTGCTGTCGCCTAATCCGAGCGCCTTATTATTTCTACTGAAATATACGTATCTTTCACGTATTATTTGGTGATATTACAACCGCCAAAAAAGCCACAGGTTGGTAGAATTTAGACCATTCAGGGGTGCAGCTCATGGGCCTGTGTTGATCTCGAAGCCTCTGTGACGGGAAGTTGACTAAGGAACACTTCAAAGAACCTATAGAACTAAGAGTTGTTGAATTTCTGGGAAATGCCGCCGTCTGAAGTGTACAAAGCGGGTAGAGCGGCTGACATGTTGCTCCACACTTCCAGCAGCTCTTGGCTCAGCCTCCGCCCCTCCCCTTCTACTCGCCATTTTGTGACGCCCATAGCCATTTCATGTTACGGACGCGGTGCTTGGCGAGGGGGGGGGGGAGGGTACGGCAGGCCCTCAGGAAGGCAGAGTAATGAATGTATGGTTTTCATTTAGAAACGGAACTTGTGCAGTTGAACGCTTAAAATGGGGAAGGGGACTCGAGGATGGCGTTCAGCCGTTAAACAGAGCCGTGCGGACATCGCTTGCAACACCGCCTATGAGAAAAGAGGTGGCACGTTGAGATAAAATGACAGTAAACTGTAGAAAGAGAGAATTAAATCGTGTGATAACAGTTATTGAGAACACGAGGTGAATGGTGAGGCTGATGAAACCCAGCAGTGCATGGAAGTGACCTGGTCGTGACTTTTCTTGACATGCCTTTAGGGACGGTTTACCACAGAAGGCCAACATTAACCCTATTTACATATATGCTGCTGATCCAGCCTTCAGCATAAACACACACGTGGACCAAGCCACTAGCTCGGGTTCAATAAAGCGTCACCCCCTCCACCTCGCTTTCGCACACATACGTAGCACCTATAGATGTCCATGTGAGAGCCAGTGAGCGGCCATCTTGCCAAGACAACGCCCATTTACTACAGCGAGCTTCTGGTCACATGACGGCAGGGAACTCACCAGAATGGAGCACATGCAGCACCCAGCAGGACGTGCGCCATTACGTGAACGCGGGCTCCTGCAGGCGGTGTGCTCACCTCACAGCTGCCGCCCTAACTGTTGTGGATATATAGATTGTTTGAACTGTGCAGCTGGTGGATAAACTAGTATTAGCACGGGAGTAAACAGTTAAATGCACGTTGTTTCAAAACAAGGACACGCCTCCCCATCCGTGTGCGCGCACGAATACGTCATGTAATGGCTGGGAGAGTGAAATCCTGCAGAGCCACACACGAGATGAAGATGGATATGAAGCAGAAACACATGAGAGCGCAGCTTGTGCTGCAGCTTCTCTGTAGTTATCTGGAAACGGACACCTCGCACTCGCGCGCGGCATCCTCCGCTTCCGCTGCTTGTGGAGAGGAGCGGGCGCGCGCGCGCGTGCCTTCATTCATAAAGTGCGTAAAAAAAAAAACTACTACAGCGGCGCGAGGGATGGGAGGGGCTGTCCGCGGCGCGAGAGCGAGAGGAGGAGGAAAGAGGAGGAGGGGTTATGGTATAGGATGTATGCTGTGAAATACATCATGGAGGGCTCTGGCATTATATGGCAGCGAGAAGGAAAGAAGCAACACTTCCTTCATGGTTGGAGAAAAGAAAGCGAGTTTTCCGACTGCTTTAAGCAGCGGGAGTAACGATTTAAACCCCCGCCACACTCTGCATAGCAGACAGGTCGAAGTTTTGGAATAAATGAGGACACATTAGGTTTAAACATTAACACTCTGTTGAGGTTGGAAACAAACAAGGCGTCGAATTAAAGCCGACGCCGACAAACACCGGGCTGCATTTGTTTCTCATTAAAGGCTCCGGCGATAAATGCGTGGTGTGGCAGAAAAGTGCCGATAAAATAAAACACATTTAAAAGAAGGACAAAAAAAAAAGAGAGAGATGACTGTAACCTGGTGCAACGCTCTCCTGTTAAATGTAAAGGTTTATCATTATTTGTCTTTGCGTCAGAGAAATGTTTCCACCGTCAGCAGGACGCGTTTCTTGCTTTTATATGAGGTTAAACTCACATTAAGAAGAACACAGCGTTTCTTCAGAAGACGTTAAAATGAGATGTTAAAATGTAAAGCTGAAATCATTTATCTGATTAAGTCCACAGGACTCCAGCAGCACAGGGACCACTCCCTGCTGTAAAAACGAGCAAATAAAAAGACGTAAGAGAAGAGATCAACGAGATGAGGTCTTCATCACGTTTCCGCCATGTTTTAAAGTAAAGGACATTAAAGTGGAAAAAAAAACCCAAAACTAATGCTTAGATCAGGTTTTGAAATCAACAATTATTAGTGATGGCAATAATGCTGTGTGAAGACACTGGTACTGTTTGGAACAGAGCCGATGGACGGTGTTTAAAGTTGAATTGTTACTAGAGAAATGTTCAGTTCAGTGTCGACCATGCAGCAATCTGGACTTTGACATCTCAGAGGACACTTTAAAGAACCCTGCACACATGTCAGCACATGTTTCACATTCTGACTAAATTATTTGCATATTTTCAGTCTGTTATATCTCATGGAGAAAATTCTTGCAAACTACTTTTTTGTTTTGTTTTTTTAAAGGAAACTAATTTACATTGGCAAAACTGAGGCTTAACAAGAATAAAAACTTTTACCAGACCGAAAAACAGCAAGTAAATATCTAAAAACATTACAAAGATCTAAATAATAAGGTGAATTTTAATGTAGTAATAACACAACTGTCATTTGCTGTTGGAATGAGGTTTTTTGCACTATTATAAAAGTATTTTAAACACCTTGATCTTCATAATAATGTTTTTAATAATACTTATCACTGCTAAATAATGAGAATAAAGTAATTGACTGAAAAAGTTAACAAATTACAGGACTGAAGAAAAGTTTTGAAATTCATGCTGTTACAGAAGAATTTAACAATTGATTTTTTAAAATCTTTTTGTTAAATTAATTGTTTCAATGTCAATAACTTGTTTACCAAACAATACATATAAGTGACAAAGTGATTTCGGGGTATTTAGGTAGTAAGTAACGCTGGAAAACAATTTCTCTCAGTTACTCTGACTAATTTGGGGAATAACAATCTCCTTCATTTCACGTCACTCTCAGTGTGAAGGCCTTGGAAATTATGCAGTACTTGCTGCAGCTTTTTCAACCACCTTTCATAATTTCTAAATACATATTTTAGTTCTTACACTATCTGTTTAAAAGTCTCAAAAAGTCTAAAATTCAATGATGTTAATCTTTCCTGATGTTTAAGAAGCAGAAGCTGCAGGAAACAGGAGAAAAGATGAAGCACATAGTGACATTTTCTGCCGTTTCACATAGTTTTAATGTTCATCAGGTTCAAGCTTTTAATCCTTGACATGCTTAGTTCACTTACTAGTCCAAGTTACATGTACCTCTATTCAAATATTATCATGATAATGATTCGGTTATCAAGCTGATTGAAATTAAACTTTCAAATTAACAATTAGAACCACTAAAGATATCATCTTTATTAATTCCTTTGTAGTCATATGAGCATTGTTTAATTTTCTGACTCTTTTTATACATTGTAGAAGGATTTTCCATTGCTTCAAAAATATGCTTTGTCAGTGTGTTTCTATAAACAGGCTTTTAGATCAAGTCAAATTCTGTTAAAGATTTGCTGATTGATTAAAGTCAGTAAATCAGTAAACATATGGTAAAAAGTAAATACTGCTTTTCAATCCTTAATGGCAACATGCAGGCTGTCATTTCTCCACACACAAGCTGCTCTCATCAAAACAAACTAAAGAAAAAAATATATATTTTCGATTTTTCTTTTTTTATTTTGAGGACTGTCCATTTCCGGGAATGAACAAATGCAAAGTGGACAGAAGCCCAGCCTCCGTTGCCCCCTCTTCAAAAACAAAATGGGGGAGAAAAGAGGAAGACGAGAGGGAAGGAGGGAGTTCCTGCTTTGTCTAAATAATAGAGTGTGTGTGTGTGTGTGTGTGTGTGTGTGTGTGTGTGACGTCAGTCAGTTCACTTTGTTTTGAATCAGCAAGGAACGAGGCGGGACCATCAGCAGCCTATAGAGAAGCAGCAAGAAAAGGGGCCCGTCTCCACACACACACACACACACACACACACAGACACACACACACACCAGCAGCAGCAGCTGCCTCCTTGGATTTCACTCCCCTGTTTGCAGCTCTGAACAGCAGAGGGCTGACTGAGTCACTGCTGCTCTCCACTGCTCTGATTTCAGCAAACCAAGTTACTGCAGTATTACTGAGGACACTGAAGCCTACTACTGCTTCTGCTACTATTAATCAGGGATATAACATAATAAAGCAATAACAGCATAATGATTTAGGTTATATCCACTCATTACTGAAATGATACCATCAAATCTATAAAGACAACAAATAGTGTTCCAGGGTCCTCCTGGAGCTTTCTGCAGGTTTTAATCAGTGGACTTCTGAATGTCTCAGCCCATTCTCTAGTTTCATTTTACACTTAGTCTAACATTTGTTTCCCATCTGTCAACTCTTTTAGTGCCTTTTCTTTTGGCTAAATCACTGCTGCTGATTCTGCCTTTTCCCTGAGATGTTCAAAGTTTGCTAGTTGCAATGATCCGCAAATTCACAGTTTGCTTTTAAAATTAAATTAGAAAATCCAGTTCAGATATATCAAAAACAGTCATGTCTGGTGTCATTTAGAATTTGCAGCTGATTTTTTTTTTTTTTTTTTTTTTTTACTTTGAAGTCTTCAAATAAAATCTTCTGCAATGAAAATGCACATCGTTCCATTTAATAACAAAGCTACAAGATTACTAATAGTATGAATGGACAAAGTCGCACCACTCACAAATTAGAGATTTCAAATTTCCAGGTCTCACTTGTGTTCGGTGCAAACTGTACCATCTGTGGAGTTGCAAAGTTCAGGTGGTACGTCTGTGTGGTAAACTGAAACGTAGAGACTGACTCCTCATCTTTTGGGATTTTAATATTTGCATGTCACTGAGATGCTCATGGTTTTTTCTGTGAGGAGGTGTAAACAGCCCGTTTGACTGTTTCTGCACTCTAAACTGATGACATAGATGTGCAAGAGCTTTTCCAAGCTTTACTGTTTAACACTGATAGAACTGATCATTCGGTCTGTAAATATGTTGTGGCTCAAAAAACAAGTGTGTATGATCTGTGCATTATCTTGTCATTTTTGTCGCGCAGTATTTTCTGGAAGGCTCCCACCCAACATCACTATGTAAAACTACGGTGACACCTCCCTCCACACACACAGACACACACACACCTCCAAACCACGCGAGCCAGTGCCGTGAGTGTGTTGCTGCACACCCCTGGCTTGCGCACACCCACTTTAGAGGTGGGAGGGAGGAGAAGGCAGAGGAGAGGGAGTAGCTGCAAGAGGCAGGAGGCAGAGAGTGGCAGTGAAGGGGGAGGTGTAACAAACTACAGAGCTTGGAGGGGGAGAGGACTCCTCTGTCTCTTGCCACTTCTTCTTCTCATTCCCTTTGCTTCCTCCATCTGCAACTCATATATGTGTTTTTGTGTGTGTGTGTGTGTGTGTGTGTGTGTGTGTGTGTGTGTGTGTGTGTGTGTGTGTGTGTGTAGGTCTGTGAGTCAGGCATGTGACCAGCATGCATAGTCTCCATTTTAACACTGAGAATTCCTGTGTAGGAAAGCAAACGGTGATGTAGGGGAGTGAAGTGGCTGATGAAGCACCTGCTAACACTTGATGATACAGTGGCCAAAATGTGAGCAGATAATGAATCATTAATAACTCGTCCCTGAATGACTCTGTTAGGGACAATATAGTAGATAATGCTGACTGATCAGTTGAGCCACACACACACACCACAATTTTCTCATTCAGGATAAAAATCCAATATAACAATTACTTCACTGAATAGGTTTCCCCTTTGATTTGTTTAGTGTTTATCATTGATGATTATTTAGCTTGACACAGACAACCTGCAAGCATAAATACACTTAATAAAGCCGCTCGTGTCGTCTTTTCATAACGCGTCCATCACATCTTTCATTAAAGACACCTCTGTGTTTGTTACCCAAGTGGAACATAGAGAAACAAAAGTAAGATCAGAGCAAAACCAGAAATGATAAAATACATTCAATTAAAAAACAATTTTAAATTGAAATTGAAGATACACTGACAGTTCTGATAGAGAAATAAATTATGGATGGGTTACTGGGTAATATTTAGCACAATTCCCCTTTTACTTTGTTTCCATTTTCTACCACTTCATATTTTTACTTGGCAAATATTGTTCTATACTACATTTATTGGCTAACTATAGTTACTTTCCAGAACTGGGTATTAGTAATACAAAACACTCAGTATAATCATAAGAAAGGTACAGCAGGACCACAGTACTTCATCTTCTAATTAGATTGATAAAATGTAAGGTTTTTGTTGTTTTTTTGTTTTTGTTTTTTTACACATACATTGCATTTTAAAATCAGCTGGCCATGCTGTAAATGCTTAGACGCATTGGCCCTAAATAGAAGTAAAATTGTCCAGCTTAAGAAACTTAGTTAAATTGTGTCAACAAATCATTTAACCTATGATTTATTACTAACAGAGATGTTTAGCTAACGTGAACTTTGTTGGGGAATACAAATTCTACACAGTTTATTTTATCATAATTATATGATTAATGAGGGTTTACAAACAACGTATTGCCATCAGAAAACTTAATTGTTCATCTTTTTCAGAACATAAAATGAAGCTCATTTGACTGAATATCCAATTGATTGTTGAGTTTATTTGAATGAAGTTGTTTTGATGTTGAGTTAACGCAAGTTAAAATTCAAAATTGAACAAAAAAGCTTAAAGTCAAGTAATTATGTTAAATTCCACTGCTGAAGTTTGTTGTTGAGTTGTTGTTTTTTTTTTTTTTTACAGCATACAAATATTAATCAGCATTATCCCAGTGTCATTCAGCTGTCTTAACCCTACTCCTACTCTCGTTAGTGCTTGCATTGATTGAATTTCTCAGAAAAATGTCTCCTTACATGCACCACACACACACACACACCATACATGTCTTGTTGCACTGCAGTCTGATCTGCTTCCTGCATCTGTGGGTGCAGAATTCATCCTGTTCACTCTCCTGCAGCTCTATACAATAAATGGTTGCTCTTTGATTCAAGAGTCTGATGCCATAACTCCACAAATTCAAAGTGTAAGTCTTGTTTCTCCTTGTATTTACCAGATCTGTGTTAGAATGAACTTTCTTTACAACTCAAATTTTGACGCATGTCATGACGTACTGCTGAGCCTGAGCAGAATGTGAAATAAAGTTAGATAATGTAAACTATGTGTTGTTCTCACGGTTCTCCCATATTAACCATGTAATCTTCACTCAAAACAACAACAAAAAACATTTTCTCACTTCCTTCTTGTAAATATAATGCAGATGAACCCTGTGCTCACAGACGCTCAGCAGTGGAAACATGTTGGAGAGGAGCTGCAGACAGACAGAGCAGAGGCAGTCATGGTGAAACCATGTTGCAGCAGACACACTCAGTGAGTCATCTGAAAGCACTGGCCCCAAATACTACACCATTACTTCATTTTGGAATAAAAATAAATAAATAAATAAAAAGACGTATCATTCTGTCGCTAAATATAGAGCATGCAGTCTGTCAAAAAGCATTTCGTTGAGCGAGGACACAAGATACTTACTGCTATATTCTGTCTGTCAAAAGAGACATTTTCTACAACCTGGGGTTCAGTGTCCCACCAACGTGTGGACAGGAATAACCAGGGATCCAAATGCAAATCCTACAATTACTGGTCAACCTCACCTAGCAGCCTTATGAAATTATGAACTTCAAAAGAAATCCTCATTAGATCTGTAACATCTCATTTATCGTCAGTTTCCATAGTGATTGGTGTGTGTGTTTGTGTGTGTGTGTGTGTGTGGGGGGGGGGGGGGGGACGCTTTTGTTCTTCACACTTCCATCATTATGTTTGTGCTGAGAAAAGAGACTGTCGAACAATGTGCATCAGAAGTAGAAATACTTTTGCTGTTTGTATTCAGCTTTTAGCCTTTGCTGCCTAACGTGTACACTGTACTTGCCCCTTTTCAACGAGCACAAACTTGGTGCCAAGTTTGTGGCTGGAACTCGATCTGCGAAGAACCAGAACCAGTTTGCTTTTCTATGGGCTAGACAGCCGCATCATTACATCCCTACGTATGCCGGCAATGCCAACACCATGCACAACAACAAGCGCTGCAATGTCCCTGTAGTTCTGCTCCTGACTTTACTGCTGCTCGTTGTGATCATCATTTACAACAATTATATTGTGCATGACTGTTAAATTCAATGTAAGATGCTAATTTTAGCCTTTGTTAGCTTTAGCTATGTTTATAACTAGTTCTATTCCAGCCCTTGAACTGGGTTGGGGGCTTATGGACGTCTGCACTACCAACTGAGCCAGAGCCACTGCTTAGATTCCCAACTTCACTGTAGTACCCTTGTAAAACACTGTGAAAACATCCTCTTCATTGTAGTGAGCTCAGCTACACCAGCTATTCCCCCCGCACCTTTTCAAACTAAAATATATCTAACTAACTCACTCCCTGCCATAGATTTAAATTACCTGCTAATCTTAACAAGAATAAAACTTACAAGTCACGCTGAACTGGTTGTTTAAGTGGCACATTGTTTCTGATAGATAACTTGTTATCACTGGAGAATATAAAGCAACGAGGGAACAGTTGAAATGTGTTAATAAGATAACACTCTCAGTCAGGGAGGCCGGGTTTTGACATACAAAAGCAACAAAAATGCTTTTGTGTCAGTTTTTTCAATCTTGAATATATCCATTTCAGTTCCTGGAGACAGAGCAGGATAAAAAGTTTACGGTTGCCTGTATGTCATCTGCTCTTCAGTATATTAATAATGTTACGGTTATGTGACTTTTTATCCCTATCTTTCTCTTATGACAGATAGTGTGGCTTGTTTTGCTTTTAGTTTTTACCAAACACCACTATAACTATCCACTCTCCTCTGAATGGTCTCGAGAAAACAAATTAAAGGAGCATTTCACTGATTTTACGTACAATAGTTCTGTCAGTATGAGCATTTCTGTTTATTAGGTAAGGAGGGTCTAAGAAAAGATTCAACTTAGTTACAATATGAACAATTCAGGATCCAATTTGTTTTTGTTTTTTTTTGCTTTATTTTTTCTAATAATATTTTTAGAAGAACTATGCTCCTAAACATTACTCACTGAAGAGCTGCTGTTGATGCCTCCCATTAATTCATACTTGCTGAACTGGCAGCTGTGCATAGATATTTGCTTTGAATTTTTGGCAACAAGGCCTGCCCTAACAGGTTAGTTTTCTAAAGACTTCAAATCAAACCCCGACCAGGAAATCAAGAGAACTTCAACTTTTTCTGTTTGAGTAGTAAGCTTTGCATCTTCTTATTAATTCTAATTTGATAATGACTAATACGCGAAAGACCACAGAGCATGGTGGAACACAGCAGAGCATGGAGGGGGAAGGCTGGGCGGATCAGAGAGTTGAGGCACCAGGAAGCACCATATATGAGAGAGCAACTATAGAAACTTCTCTCAGCCAATCACAGCACAGCATTAAATACTTTCCATCCAATCAGGAGTGTGTAGCTCTATAGGCTCCTTAATCTCCAGTTTCTTTCTCATTACTGCTGAAAAAAAATGTCAAGAATTTAGGTCCAAGGGGCAATGTCCCTGCCCAACCACTTCCACTCACACACACACACACACACACACACCTATCCTCTGCAGGCTCATGGGGGACGTGTTATGGTAGTTTGATGGAGGGAGAAGTAAAAGGTGAAAGGTCATGAAAAAAGAAAGAAAAAAGACAAAATGTAAAAGGAGAAAGACACAAATGAAGAGAAGCCATTTTAAAATAAACTCTACAATTCTTACCAGGTAATCTCCTCATTTAACTTAAGACAAAAATCTATTTTATTTTAAAACTGGTTAAAATTATTTGCCTACATGGTGTGTAGAAAATATTAGTGCTGGTGCTGCCTTTAGATTTTCCATTATGCCAACAAATGCAATTAAACATAGTCAAAGGATTCCTTCATTCAGCTTTACAACAATGTTCTGTTGTAAAACTGAAAATGTGTTAATTTACTGAACATTTGAGAAAGTTCATTAAGTTTAAGCACCCATAACAAATAACATGACGACTATTGAGTCAGTACAAAACTAGAATGTTAAGCATTTTAAATTAATTGAATTAAGAACTTACCTTTATGATGGCTGCCTTGTTTTCATAATTATGAAGTGAAACAAATGTCTTAAAGACACAGCCTATTTCTAGCATGTCTGTTTTCTTCAAACCACAAAAACAAAGCGTCTTGGGAGAGTTTTAACTCCCAAACAATGCATGCTGGGAAGTCTGCTAGTTTCGTTTGTGTAAAAGTTGAGAGAACTATCAGAGGTTCAATCACTCAAATAGGTTTAAGTTCCCACAATATTTTAAGTTGAATATACTTCAAGATATAAAATATTAAGTTAAAGAAAATGTTTTAGCCGTCTCATTTACTGATGAAAAATATCAGAACTGCTTTAGTTTTAATACAATATTTTTTTACATAATTTAGGCAATTCGTTTTATATAAAATCCACTTTGGTCTACACAATTTACAGTGAATATGTGAAGCTTGGTCCTTGTAGTTTGATATACAAGAAGCCGCTGCTGTTCTCAAAAGAAAAAAAGAAAAAAGCGGAAGTGGAATGAAGGAAAATGCCTGCAGTCATTTCAGCTCAGTTTTACTTCCATCTACAGCACACAATTCAACCTCTAAGATGCAGAATGCAATTAAATTACGCTTTGAAAAAGAAGCAAATGGAAAAAGTTGAGCCATTTTGATTTGTATTATTTATGTATTATTTACGAGCCAGAAATATGAAACAATTTCGTGATCCCTATTTTTTTAATTATTAGGAAGCCTAAATGTAAAGTAGGATTGAAGTCGCATTGTAAATGACTGAAAATCTCTAAACATCTATTTTTAAAATAGTTCAATTTACAATTGTGCTGCTTTTATAGCTCTTTTTCCTCAGATTTAAAGATTTTCTTCTTTCCTTTCAACATGAAATTATATTTTAACAATTAACAGTGTAATTGGCCATGAATCATTCCTCTAAGACTTGACTTTCTACATCAGCTTTCTTCCTCTGTTAAGACTAACTTCTTGTTTGCAAATGTCCACCAAGCTTTTCTGGCAAAAGTAGTAAATACTGTTCTGCAGTGTTACTTTGATTATTCATGTGTTCTGCTGAACTAAACTCTGTCATTTACTAAATATTTTCTGTGTAAATCTGATTCTAGGAGATGAAAGAATCGTCGTCGCTGTTGATTTAGAGTCTTCATTTTTAGCTCAGACATGTTCCAACAAAGAAACAGGGATCAGGTGAAATAAGCAGTGCCACTCCTCCATGATCACAAACGAAGGCTGACAGCTGCCATGAAATCAACATCTACTTATTTATTTTATCGGAACACTTTGCAGTCTGTTATTTACACAGTTAAACCTCAAACACATACATAAAACACATTTCCTTCACCTTTTTAAAAACACATTGTACCCAACATTTTGAAAACTTAACACCAGCCAATCAAACCAGAAGATTTTACAACAACCCCGCCTTTCAACTTGGTCCATCCAACCAAACAGCTTAGCCTCCCTAAGCCAGAAACCTATTGGTTTAGATTTGTGACCGATCCCTTCCTGATCATTTCTCATCCGTGCCCATTCTCCTGTAATACTACAATTGTGCTTGGTAATAGTTACATTTACAGCATTCAAAGACAGCTAATGGTCTTAAGGCATGGAGAAAACTATATGACCAGGTACTACTGGTATTTGAAAAGCATTGCCGTTTCAAACATCTTCAACAAGCCTGCAGCGGTAGACCAGTGAGGGATCATTTCCTATCCCCTAAAATAAAATTAGAGACAGACTGCAGTTTATTAAAAACCTTCAGAGCAAAAAACCAAAAACAATCTGATTAAAATCCACAGTTGTTTATACTGAAAAAAAGGTTCAGATGGTATATAATTTTGATGCATTTAATTTTGCCAACTTTGCCTCAAAGCCCGGGGGAAAAAAGATTACTGGTTAAAGTAAATACTATGATATTTACACAAAGTAAACATTTTGGTCATTACGAATTAGAAGACGGCTGATCTCTGCTTTCTATTTTTGACATTACACTTGGCCCACACAAGCACAGAATCATATTATTATTATTATTATTATCATCATTATTATAATAATAATTCTCTTTTATGAGTAATGTCTAGTAGAAATCCAGAACGCATTCTGATGACGTCTAAAAGGGCACAAGCTTCACAAAGCTTCAGAGATTTGACCCATTTTACAGGTATGGAAAAAAAACTCCACTGCAAACAATAACACACATGTGCACATCCGAGCGTCTTATGCTGAATGACGCGACTGTGGATGATGACCAGGGCAGGGCTGCAGGGAGGCTCGCTCGCCTATATACATGCATACATCCTCCCTACAACACACACAAACAGACATACACACGAGGGGCCCCATCTCACCGTGCAGACCTGACCCCTGGGCCCCAACCTAACACACCCAGCAAGCCACCCTCCCCCAACCACTCCTTTCTTTCGTTCGCCTCTTCTTGATCTTTCCGTTCTTGCCGTTCAGGGCTCATGTATGTGCTTCTGCAGCATGTATGTCCCCAGATGTGTGCATGTGCCCATTTTATTTTTAGTGAGCGAAAGCACAAGAGATGGCGAGAACGAAGGAGGAGGATAAAACTAAGACAGAAAGGACAGATGGTTTGAACCAGAGAAGAAACAATCAGAAAGATGGGGCGGTGGAGGAGGAGGGGGTCTTCTTAAAGAGACAGGACTCCTTTACCCCTTCACCTACATAAGGACTCTCCTTCACTATAACCCACTATATTGTCATTTCTGTGAGCATCTGTCACCCCTTTCCTTTTGTTTTTTGTTTTTTTTAGTTCTGGGAAAAAGGACCTTTTGTTATCACTTTATTCCATCAAATGTTTCTTTAAGTTGAGTTTCTGTTTTTTTCCTTCTGTTTTCTTTGTGGTTATCACAGCTTACACCATCACCAGGTCTTTATTTTCTTTCATTCATTTCATCAGCTTTCACACAATAGATCCTGATGATGTTGCATTAATAATGAAATCATTTAAAACCATCATTGGTTAAAAGAGCCACTCCACCCAGGACAGGCTTTGCTGGCTGGGGCATGTAGACATGCACAACTGGCCAGAGTACAGAGGTGCTCCTTTGTTTGTTGCATGTGTCACAGCTTCACAAGAACAGTATCAAGGATGTTGAGATAAATGTTAAATACCTTCAATTTATGAAACGAGCCACTAGTTTTGTTTTTTGTGCACACACAGTCAGTACAGTGGCACTGCAAATATTCTGTGTCCATGCACATATTTGGGCTGCACGCAGATGTCTCTGCATCATAAAAGTAGACTTTATGGTAAAATTGTCCCAACACGAAATGTACGTCTTAATTATTGCAGCAGATGCAGAAAGTATGAATTAGCTATAGGCCTAAATTTCCCACAACGCAACATAATAGCACTTTTTCACTATTTATAAGAACAAACTTGTGCAAAATAATGTGTGGTCCAAGTGTGGATTAATTATATTGTCAGGCTGGGAACCAGACAGTCGCACATAAATTTATTTTCAGAAAACAGAACTGATGAAGTAAACACAGGCCCGATTGAACCTGTGAAGCCCTCTAAGTAGCACACCAGCTGAATAGCAAATTAAAATGTGTGTGTAAAATGTGCGACGTGGCCCTTTAAGCTTATGAAAAAGATCATTGGTATGTGCTTAGAGAATTAAACTGTCCAGCCTCGAAGGTTCAAGTATTTGCTTCCTCTGCACCAATCTTTGTTTCATATGATGAAAATTCCCATCATCTGAAACATCATCTGACACATTACAGCAGCAGGCAGAGGTTTCTAGAAAATGCATTCAGATTAGACTGGATAACTTGACTCACCCATCGAGAAGAAACTAGTTTGGTTTCATATGCACCGTCACAAATAACAAAAAAAAGACATCGCAGCAGATGTGAAAGACAAACTGACTTCTGTGCTCACACACTCCACCATGACATGGTGTGTAGCCTGGGAGATGCTCAGTCCAATAACACAATTAGCAACATATTAGTCAATTAATGAAACACCAAGTGATGCAGCCAGACCAATAAAATTCACACAAAATACACAAGACATGAAAGCTCAAAAAAAGTTTAACTTGAGTTTGTGTACTTCTACCACCTTTTGTTCTTCTATGTTGGTGCTGCAGCTGAATGTCGGTTTTACTTTGTACAGTGCTGCTCAAATATGCTTCACATTTAGAAGGTGATCGTATGTTTGTGTGGATTATTTCATGTGTGAACGACCTAGTAACTGTAGCCGGAAAATGACTTTAGTGCAGTAAAAGGTAGCGTAAATACTCATTACAAGTACATCAGATTTGGGACAGTATTTAAACAGTAACTTTCCAGCCAATAAAGTGGACTACTCTCACTATTAATTCATCTACTTTCTCTTTGTTACGGCAAAGTAGATAAAAAAAAATCTGTTATTTCCCATGGAAACAAATTGAGCACAAAATCCCCAAATATTCACAGACAAAGTTGAAGATTTCTTCTAATCAATCAGTGCAGGATCTATATGTGTTTTAGCAGCTGGGTTAGTGAGGTACCAGTATCAGTGAGGAACCATCCACTTCTGCAGATGCGACATCTTTTTTTTTTTTTTAGGTTGATTCCACACTTCCCAGTACGCACGCTGGGAAATTGATGTAAGCTGCATTGATTCTCACATTCTCTTTCAACCACTTCTCTTTATGTGCTCCGAGACAACTGATGGTTTAGAGCAGACATAGGACACTAAACCACAAAATATATCCACTGACCGCAGTTACAGAACTGCATGTAGAGCAGCAGAAGGCTGTCTGGTCAGATTAGAACTCAGCTAAGTTCAACACATCCAAGACAATCGAGGAATGAGTCTCCGTCAAATTTAAAGTACGTGTTGCTTGCTCTATATCCCTTCTTCTGTATCCATTCGGTCTGCCTGGATTGCCGTCGTTCATTTTCTCACAAAAAGACTGAGAACATGGCAACACCCCAGAGGAGAGGAGAGACGGAGCACAAAACAAAAGAGAGGAGAGAAGAGAAATGAACATACCATAATGTACCAGAGAGGGAGAGGGAGAGGGAGAGGGATCATGTGTGTGGGTGAGCAAAGGACAGAGGGGAGGGAGAACCTATAAACTGCTCTGGCCTCAGTGCATGGTGAACACCCCCCAACCCCCTCCTTCCCTCTAGCTAGCTGCTCGTAGGTGCTGCTGCCAGACGATTGGTCGCACCCCCCTTGCTCCCTCCGCCCTCTGCCCCTCCTCTTCTCTCTGCTGGCCAGCCATGACAGGAGACCATGGCATGCAATCCTTCTCTGAGCCTGCCTCTCTCTCTCCCACTCTCACACTCACTCTCCGCCTTTCTATACTGCTTTCTCAAAAACACATGCGCACACACACCCAGTTCTGCACATGCATGACACATTTTAAGTGCATTTAAAGTTGCAACACACTTTACATAACACACAAAACGGAAATAAGGAGCACAGCTAGAAAAGAATGGAAATGGTAACAGCAAAATAAATGCTAATACTGAGAGCAACCTGAGAAAAAATCTCAACTGTAGCAAAACAGTAAGTAAGTTTATTCAGTTGATGGAAAATAAAAGAGGAATTCCCAACAGCATCAAAACATGAAAAAAAAAATTTCTTGCAACATACTGATCAGTTCCTTGAAGTGAGCACATATTTTTGAAATGCTTACTTGAGCATTTTCTGTGATTTGAAATCAAATTAGACTAAACAATGATCTTCCCATTGCTAAAGACTGAAATTTGAAGACAAGCTTCCGGCACAGATGGTGGCGCGAGGGAGAGAGGCCCTGAATACAAAGGAGAATCTTCACCTCTGCAGATACAATGATCTTATTAGGAAAGCATGCAGATTCCCTTTATGAACTATTCTGAATATCATCTAGGTACTGTGTTTATATGTTTTTTTTTTTTTTAACGACCTCCAAATTCCATGCACACGGCAACAGGACTTCTGCAGATATTTAACCCAGGTTTTAACATCCAACAGTTTCCCCACCAGCACCATGTGGACGTTACCTTCCTCCATCCTAACACAGGATTTTTATTAAGAGATGAGAGGGAATTTTAAAAGTCCCTTCTGGGATTTATAAAGTTTATCTTATTTTAAATAAGCTTGTCAACATAATTGTAGTAAAATTGCATTTACTACCTTTAAATAAAAAGGGCTGGGACAAATGCCTAACAGTATTACTTCACAATTGTAGAAATTTAAAATGACCAAATGTTTGCAAGGGACAAGCCAATGAGGGATCAGGCCCTTAGGTATATACATTCAATTCTATGTATTAATGAGGGTGACGATTAAATGAGCTTATTAACAAAATAGCACAGCTACGGTAGAAGTGCAGTAATAGGGGGTTTACTTACTCATGGTCTATCAAATATGTAAAACTCTTTGCATGATTTAACTATTACATAATGTAACTCAATACATGTTTCTCTACTTTTAACTAGCAGTGTGACAACTAAAATGTACTATCTACAGTGGTGGTACAAGTCCACTAACTCAACACTCAAAAGTGCCAATACCTGCTAAAAGAAACTACGCCCTAACTAAATGCATGCTCTGAAAGGTACTTAAGGTACAAAAGAACAAGTACTGCACTGTATCATGTATTTGAAACAGTATTGAATTTGATGGATTGCTGATGAAATAAATGTGAAGGTGTACAGTGCAACATAAATTGTCACTGGTAAAAGTGAAGATCATTTTTAACCACATACTACGAGCTGGGCATTTAAGCACTAATTTTACACCACGACTAAAGCTCTCAAATTATTATAGAGGAGTAAAAGTATTTAGCTCTGAATTGAAGTGTCAATAACTAATGTACCAATAGTTCAGTCAAAAACCTCAAAGCTGCACTTAAGTACTAGACTTCCTCTCTACATCTGTATCCACATATTACAAAAACAGGATTTCAAAAAAATGGGGCCGCAGCCTAGAGTAGATGTCATGTTTTGAAGGTTGACAATTGCTTTATTTAAGGTGTTATGTTCACCGGCCATTCATACTGTTAATGTAGACATGCTGTTGCCACCAACCTACATAAAATAATGGGTAAATTCTAAAATGTTGTATCTATTTATCATCTCTCAACTTGTACTAAACTATGTTGTTATTTCCAGTAAACCTTAGAGAAATGATTATGACATAAACCTGTGAAGTAAAATAATATATTTTAAGAGATAATTGAAATACAAATCAAAATCTGATGGCTTTGTACAAAAATAATTTAATGTAAATAAAAGTTGTTTAATGATAAGAGGCACTGATGAACATTAAGATGGTCCTATTGGCTTAGGGCAAACCCACAGACCAGAAAACAAAGTTGGTTGGAAGTGTTGACAATTAATATTGATAAAAATCAGTGAAGTTCCAACCAACAGCCACTTACTTTCTGTTCTAAGTTTCACATGGTTTTAGTATCTGGATCTCGAAACATAACATGTAAACATTACACCTGTGAACAACAGTAACATTTCATCATGAGCCGCACAACTGAAAGTATCCCTGCCCTTCAGTGTGGGTTGATGTGATGACAAAATCAGTTTGCACCAACTCTACACCTACTGCATCCAGTCTTCACTCTGTAACATGCTTAACTAGTTCAGACTTAACCTGTTAACCCCAGACCTACCAAAGCCAGTTAGACCAAAGCTAAGGTGGAACTTTAGAGACAATAATTTCATTTTAAAGGTATCCCAAACGAATAAAATACAAACGAATATATACATTTCTCACTAATTTCCATTTTTTCCTTTTTGTCTCCAGAAATCCTTTGAAGTGCTCACAGTTTATGTCCATGCTGTACTATGAAGGCTCCCATTTGCAAGATTTTAGAGAGATTACTCTTATTTGTAGGTCATAAGGTAGGGCTGAAAGGTTTTGAGTGTTCATAAACAGAATAAAAGCTTCAAAGATGCCAGCACCAAAAAAAGCAGAGCGTCAAGGTTTATTCTTCAGCTTGTAAAAAGTAGTTTGAGAGAATACATGCGAACACAAGGTCCACATTTAAGAGAACTCATAGGAGTGGACTGTAAGATGCTCTGGATAATGCTAGTTTGTGGATTTTGTTGCGGTGTGCAAGGCAGATTCATCATTCCATTCAATACATGGCATGGAGTTTTTAGAGATTGTAAATGTATCAGTCCCCCTTGGTGGGAGATTACTATAACATGAAGCCAGAAATCTCAAGAATCAACCATTTGGTGAAAGCATGCTGGAACCAGATGTCAAAGAATGCTTTAAATGTCTCACTCACACATGGTGCAGATATACAGTAGCTTCATTCTACTACTGGAATAAGTAGAATAAAAATACGTAATAACATTAAAACATTTTGATATATAGGGCTAATAATATTAGGATAACAAAAGGACCTTCCCAATTTTAAACACTATGACCTGGTAAGCTAGATTTCTGATTCTTCGTCGGATCGATTTAGAGAATACATTGCAGGCTACGCAAGTGGCCCCCTGTCGTGAGCATTTATTTGTGGTGGAGTATCTGGGTTGTTCTGCTCAGCAAGCTTCTTCACCACTGCACTGACTAAAACTGAGCAGATCGTGTTGGAACTGGAGCTAATAACAGGGATGTGACAGAATTTATCAGACAACTGGGTTAAAAATATTGGCATGGAGTGGGGTTATGTCTTTTAAATTCTCACACAGTAATGGGAAATTTAGTAGCGTGAAGTTTTCGTTTGGGTTGTTTGGCAATGTATACTGCTACTCACACTTATTTTTTATTTTATCAAATGAAAATGTGTTTTTTTTTTTTCCGGACTGTACTCGAAGTGAAAGCTAAAACATGAGGATTAGCACAAGATAACTGGTTGGTAATGCAACTAAATATGTTAAACTGCTATTTTTTCACCTCTGATATTAAATCCAAGATCTCAAGTCTACTATACATATAAAACCAGTATATTATTTTTGTAACAGTCTTAGAAAACGTGTATTTCTAGGACAAAATCCCACATTTAACTTCTTTAGACACTTCTTCATAAAAAAAAAAAAATCATTACAAGTCTGAATCACTTCCTGGCTTTAGAAATGCTATTGTTGGCCCACATGCTGCTACATTTATGACAACCAGGCATTTGTCCACCATCACCAAATGCAGAGTTGTAAGGATTGGAGAAAAAAAAAAAATCCATACGACACCCAAACTGAAGACAATATTACCTCTATCTGTGCGAAAGCCAAATGCTGAATATTTGCGGGAAAGAGGAACATTCAACTTGTGCCTGGTATTTTGCATATCAAGAGCAAGGAAATTTAAAGGAGATAGGGTTTATTAGCCAAACACTGAGACAGAGAGATCACTATTTCCTAGCAGGAAAAAATGTGGAGGGCAAGATACGCGTGGTTGGTTCACGATTTCCCCCAACAAGTGACCCCTTTCATTCAAAATAAATATTCCTCCATCCCTAATGCCCAGAAAGCAATCCATATCAAATTTGATTGGCTGTACATTTTCCTCTTGTTGCGGCTACCTGAAAGGTGCTCAGCCCAGCTGCTGGCCAGGTGTTCACCACTACTGTTTTTATGACATATTTAGCATCATACAAGAAAATCTTTATGTTCTTGTTCTAAATTTCAGATTTTATTCTATAAATGTGTGTTTGTAAGAGGGTTAAACAAAATTCAAACAAACAGCACCATCTCTTAGTATATGTGTGTGTGTGTGTGCGTGAGTAGTTACAACCATATTGAATCAGGTCATGTGGTAACAATCCTATCCCCCACTACCCAAAAGGTACACAAGAACAGGTGCTTATCAACATGATCTGCTGTTAAATTAGGCACATACACAAAACTGTGGTTACTAACTACTGTGCAGGGTGGAAAAAGTACATCCTTATGCGTTCAAGTTGCAGATTCTCAAAGTGGATTTCTTTCTAGGTCACATGGAGTTTAGTAATCCTGGCGTCAATTGGTCTATCTACAAAGTGTGCAAATAATGATAAAAGTAAACTGGAAACATGGACCACAGACCTTGTGTAACAAAAAAAAAAACAAAAACAAACAAATACAAAAACAGCTAACCACATGATCAACAAATTTCAAAATGACCAAATCAAACAGGATGGATGGATGCTCGGGCTAGATCACAAATGTCAGATGGAGACGGAGGGAGATTATTCAGTTGTACACTAGTTAAACACTTACGGCCAAACTGGCACAAGTCTAAAGATAAAGTTAATTTAATAAATCAAATCTAAAATTCTGTGGTTAGTTGAATTTAGCAGAATATTGCAAAAAGATTATTTTAGTGAACAAAACTTTAAATACAGAGATTTGTGATGCGTTTGGCTTCTGCACCAAAATATGTGTGTGTCCACTAGATCTACAGGATTTTACCACAAAGGTTTTTTCATTCAATAAAAAGAAAAAAAAGAAAATTCCAACAATGATATCTGCTGCATTCGTGCACACACACACACACACACACTATCCCTACTAAAGGCATTCTATACACCTCTCTCCAGAGAGGATGGCTTGTTCGCTCTCATCCACCCCCCTCCCCTAATACTCATACTCTCTCTCTCACACTCTCTCTCACACACACACACACACACACACACACACACACAAAGTCAGCCCCCCTGCTCCCGCAGCACCCCTCCCTGTGTTCCACAGCTCCTCTCGCTGACCTCTCACAAACCCCTGCAGCCTCATACACATTTCGGTCAACTTTTTGAATATTATGAATTAGGAAGAAAAGAAAACTTCCATCTCCATTTTACAGCAGTCATTTTACACACACACACAACATGGTGAGGGATGGCAGTGTCAGCACTGACACTCAGAAACCAGTAGAACTTGTAGTAACAGGCAGGACCCCCCTCCCCCCATTCTTTCCCTTTTTTTTTTTTTTTTTTTAAATAAAGGGCTCAGTTCCTTCTGAACACTCGCCCCCTCCCACACTTTGTCTCGGGGGTGGGGGGCTGTATACCGTCTTAGCTATTGCATAAACCTGATCTAGAAAACACCACATACACACTTTAAGTATTTAACTGGACCAAAAAAAAAACAAAAAAAAAAAACACACAAGAGAGCGACGTGAGCTGGAAGTTTACACGTAAACGTGTTAGTTCTTTATTTTGCGTGGTTATTTGTTTGTAAAGTCAGCTGTTCTCTAACATTTCAGTTCATTAACATCTCACAGCTGCGATATTTTAAACATTTCCTCAATATCTCTGTACACGTATGTTCACACACACACACACACACCCTGTGGACCCCGTAACTGAACAGATGTTTGACAAAAACATGTAAATATCCGATGATGTGGCTAGTTATCATAAAGATGTGACGGTGTGTTTCGGTGATATGAACTCTGTGCTCGTCAGCTGGTTTGAAACGTGAAACACTTGAATTCATTCACTGATCTTCCAGCAGCGTGTGGAGGTCACGTCCACACCCGGGGAACGAACAGCGGTGTGGACGCTGCTCCTGCTCCTGCTCCGTTCACAGCTTCACCATTTTGCCCATTGCCATTTTGTGGAGTGACTCTTCTCTGCATGGAGGAACCACGTGTTGTGGAGTCATGGAAGGCCTCAGCTCACCCACAGTGCCCCCCCCCCCCCTCTCTCCCTCCCCCCAGCATCTCACAAATCACCTTTATCATTACTGCTCCTCAAGGTTATCACGCACAGAGACCCGGGAGAGTCCACGCACAAACACAGCGCCGTAACAATTATTTACGGAGCCGCTGTGGGGAGTGGAAGAAACTACAGCCAGCCGCCATGTTGGTTCCTTCAAACATGGCGAGTGGCCCGCTTGTGCAGTTTGTTGAAGAACCGCTAACACTCAGCTACACGGAGCCTGCGCTGCCCCCGCGTTTGCGCCACAGCCATGTTGCAACGTTTGTGGTTTGCTCTCATGGCGCAGAGTGTGCGCCAACCAGAAAAAACAAAAACAAATACAATCTGCCATTTGGTCACACTGACATGAAAAAGTCCCATGAAATGCGGTTCCACCTAAAGTTAACATTTATTAGAGATGGGAGCCACTATGGTGAAACGTGTGGGCGCTTTGATCATGTGATAGACACACAAGCACACGTGTGGCCAGCTAGAAAACATGGAGGACTGTGCTCCCTGCTCGGCTCGTATGTGTGCCAAGGGTTACAGGCAGGGACGATGGACTGCAGGCGAATACTGTTAAAACAGAACAAATGGGGCTCTGAGCACCGAGCAGCTGATCCACATTGCCCTCCCCAGGTTATGCCCTGGACCCAGAAACAGAATTTGATCATAAAAAACAAATACAGCTATATTTATCAGTTTAAATGGTAAACGACCACTATACACTAAATTGCGATTTAGTGTGCTTATGCACGTCTGTCAATTACACAGCTACAAAAATAATTCAAAACTAATAAAAATAAATATTACTATTATTATGAATTAAAACTCACTGCTGCGTTTTTTTGCAAGAGAATTTGGAATTTAACTGAACTTTTACGTATATTTTTTCTACGTTTTGAAACATTAAGCCCTCGTTAATTACACATACATAGCCTATCACATGAAAAAATGCTTTTTCATTCACCATGAGGAAAAGTGTGAATAAAATGAGATGAATGTGGGGGATATGCACACACAAGTTCTGCTGAAATCAATTTTGTACAAAAAAAAAAAAAAAAAAAAAAAAAAGCTACAGGCATCCATGCGTTTCCGTAAATAGTACTCATGACCTGTGCACGCTAAACTCCATTTTAAAAGTTACTAAATGTATGCCCAGTCATGACACGACTGGAAACTAGACATTTTCTCATACTATGATCTTCATCAGTGTATTTTTAAAATAATGCAAAATCCCCTTTGATAGATAAAAGACTGGTCGTGCTGCAGACCAGACTATAGGACGTGTTTAGCTCGTTATATGATGACTTTGCAAAGACTGTTACCTCCACATGCGTAATAGCTTTAGCAACAACTCCAGCAACACTCAGCGGCTTTTAAGGACGAAAAAAAAAGCCCAAAGTTCAGCAAAGAGCACGACAAGCAGCTGGTTCAAGTCGTCACTGTTCACTTTCACAGCCATGGCCGACTAAGTTGAGGCTCCACCACAGTCAGACCAACCATCACAAACACAACCAAAACTCGCCACCGCCTTCAATTAGCTGACAAACACAGGGAGGGCGCCTACGTTTCAAAGTCTCCACTTATAAAATAATGTGTGAAATCGCAGCAGAGTGTTGATGAGTGCATGACAGTGAGGTCTGGACAAGGTGATGCAACACATGAGAGGGGGGTTTAGACACAGGGGAGAGGGGAAATGTAGACCTATTGCTAAATAAAAGAAAATATTTCCTGGTACCTTTGCTTCTTGGGGACGGAGTGTTCGACCTCAATACGTTTCCCATGAAGTTCCACTTTACCTGAAAAATACAAAATGTGAATAAAAGGTGTGCAGATCACAGTGGCTACATGCTAACTGTTAAGTAGGATAGCTACTAGAGGCCTGTGTGGGAAACTGCTGTACTAGGAGTATGTGGCTAAAGTGGGTAGCGTCTCGCTGCAAACTTTGTCAGACCTGTGGCTTATTACAATCAGTAAAAAGAAACCAAAGCATAGCTGAGAGGAAAGGTGAGAGACGCCATGTTCAAAGGCCCCAAAACATAAGTTACAAACATGGAACCAGTGACTAGTGGAGTCACGTCACTTTGTGTCCAATAATTGGCTATTAAAAGTCTCCGAGATACAGTGTAACAACTGTACAAATGATCATTTCATTCTAAGGCCGGTGGTGTGTGTTTTAAAAGATTTAAAGTCCACATGACGTTCAAAAGGGCTACGCCGGGAGTTGGGGGCATTTCGTGAGGTTTCACGTAGCATAGAAGAAGCAGAGGGAGTTGACTGGCATGGCGACCTTGCTCGCTCACGTTACTTATATAGGAAATCGTGGGAAATGTACTGTAAAACACTGGCGTAGCGGGCTGAACCAAGCTTTTACAATGGTGCTGCTCCTCGGTAGTATTTTGGAAGTAAAGGTGCTGTGGGGCCTGTTGTGGTAAGTACACAGGGAAAGGTTTTCTCCCCTATCTTTGTCATAGTGGAATGTCGCCTTCAAGGGGGAGGGGAGCCAGCGTGGTTTCATTCTATATCACAGGAGGGGACTCAATCCAGTGTGGAGGTGCAACACATCGATCGACACTCACACGCACAATTTAGCCATATACACGAGGCTAAATTATCCTAGTGGCACAATGGAAATGATCTTCGTTCACTAGCAATGCTGTGAAGTAGTGTTTTAGGTTTGCCACGGGCTCAGGTTTTACTGTAGCTAGGTTTACGTTTACGTGTTAAGCTTTACGTGTGTCCCTCCCCTGCAAAAGTTGAATGGTTCCCCTGGACGTGTACCTCTACATACACCATAATTCATTAAGCTAGCGCTAATAAAATAACTGTGTGAATGTATTATTATCCGACACGTTCATATAGAAGCGCAGGAGGTACACGGAGAGTGAAACTGGGGCACACCGCTGAAGGAGGATACGCAGCCCGGGCTGTACACCGGCTCTGTCGCTTCCCCTTAGAATGAATGAAACTAAAGGTGGAAGGGGGTCTTCTGCGGTCAATAGTCCACCTTAACTCACCAGAAAACGTCTCGATTGCCTTCATGGCCCAGTGGTCGTCCGGGCAATCCACAAACGCATAGCCATTTTTCATTAAAAACTGTCCGGAGTAGGGGATCTTGTGGTCGTCAAAGGTTTTTCCTAAGTCCTCAGCAGTCACGCCGTCGCCTAGATTCCCAATGTACAGCTTGTGCATGGTGGAAATAGTTTTTCCAAGTCCGAAAACGAAAAGAAAAACAAAGCCCAGAAAAAACTCAAATTAAGCCCGCAAAAAGTTTCTCTCCTCTGTGAGCTAACAGCGCAACAAGATAGTGTCACACTTGCCACAGTAAGTTAAAGTGGAAATTACACGAGAAGGGGAATACTCAAGATGACAAAAATAAAACAGCAGCAAAGCAAAACGGGCTAAATGTTAATTCTCGGTAAAGGTGTAGAAACAAGCGTGGCGTTGAATTTAGCTGTAAATCCAGTTGAATAAGTGCAGCGGGAGGAGAAATGAAATCCCTTGACTTGCAGTCGGCCCCAGCAGACGAGTGAGCAGCAGCTTAGAGCTTCTCTATCGCACTGAGGAGGAGGTGGGTTGTACTGGGTGGGTTTGATGATGGGTCTGTGGTGAACGAGTGGGGAAAAAACTATGGCGGTATCAAGTCAGAAGAACTGTTTTCCTCTGTCGCTGCCTCTCTCTAGTTTTCTACCCTTCCCTCTTTCAGCGATCCGCCTGCTGCCGGTAGAAGGTGACGCCGCCCCTCCACCGACTCCAATTCATGTTTTTTCCTTTTTTTCTTTGGAGAGAGGAAACCACGTGGTCTGCTCGGAGTAGCCTATGTGAGCGGCACGGGGAAGGGGAGGGGGCATCCCCCTCTTAACCTAGGGTATCCACCAGATGAGCGCGTGCGTGTCCGCACGCACGCGCGTGCGCACGGGCAACACAACAAGCGGAGACCCCTACCAGTTCCGCTCGCGCCGTTCTGGACGTGTGCACGAGGCGATCTGTGCGCCGCGCGGGGGCTTTTATGCAACACGACGTAGCACACATGTGCCTAATACGCTTGTGCTCGTGCGGGCGAAGACTGGGCTACACATAGACACACGACTTCCTTCACAACGCTGCGCTGTCAGCTAGCAGCTAAGACCGGATAACCTTTGGGCGTCGAGCTTTACTGCCGTAACTCACTTCGCCCTGCACCCCTTTGCCTTGTATGAAGGCCTCAGTCACCGGAGACGTTTCACATTTAAATAACAAGGCACCGCCTGCTATTCTATAGCCCAGCACCACCGCCTCTCCGTTATTCACGCCCTCTACACGAGTATGGTGCGGCAGTAAAGAAGTTGGCAGTCATGATATTACATCAGTGACCTATGGTGAACTTTAGGCTGTGTGGAGCGGGGAAACAAAAGGTACAGGGCCCCACTTTGCTCCAGGGGCCGTAAGGGCGCTGCTACTGGATTTTGCTGAAGTCCTCCGTTCACTTTGATACATCGCTGCCTCAGCCCAGCGCCGCAGTAACTAAAAACTGAATCAAACATGGCGTCAGTAGGCTACAGAACTACAGCACACAGTCCAGGCTGCTGTAAAACAGCGGGGATCTCCTCAGAGTTGGCGTTAAACTTTGCCGCCCCTGCTTTTAAGACAGTCTTTAGATTTTACAATGGAAGTAGTTGCTCAGCAAGGCCATGGCTTCCAACAAGGCGGACACTCAGTTTAAATAACAACTTCAACTGTTTGCTCTTCACCCACACAACCGTGTTGTGTCGCTTGTTTGATCAGGTTTGTGTGTGTGTGAGTGTGCGTGGCGCAGAGGAAGTGACAGTGTGGCGCAGTGTCAGGGCTGCACCGAGCAGCTCTGCGCCTGGATTGAGGCTTCTCAAAATGGAGGCAGCGACTGATGCACAGGCCTACTACTACTACTACACACACACACACACGCAGCTTGGCTGCGGCTCACACTGGCGCATAAAGCACCCAGTGTATCCATATCTCACGCTTTCCTGTTTTGGTATAAATTTCGTCAAGTCTGGAATCGGGTTTAAAAAAGGCGCTTTCCTCCCTGTGAGGGACTATTTAGACTTTAGTAGCCGCGGTGTTGAGGCGCGGAGGCAACGTGGCACCCAGTGCGCTCCTCGGTTAGAAAATGGCTCCTGAACACACAAAATGGATCCGAACCCTCAACAGTGGTTGTGCAGGAGCTGTTTCCTCGTCACGTTTGACACAACACAATAGAATAATGTACTAATAGTCATAATAGCCCAGTATGAGTCCTGAAAGCACATTGTTAGAGCTTGTTTAAGGTGGAGGAGGGTTTTTAAAAAACATGTATGACTTGTGTTAGTCACAGTAATATTTTAATTAACAACCTGCAGTGCTAAAACAATAAGAACACAGGGTAACATTATGATGCATTATTAGTAAAAAAAACACTTTCGTAATGGTAGAATAAAGTGTGATTATTACACGGGACAACTGTGGAACTCTGCTGCACAGTCCATTAAAACACCCGCATTTATTTGTCTGAAGTTCCTCCACCTTCACTAGACCATCTCCTACCTCAGGCCTGTCCAGACATACAAGAGAAGTCTCTCTCTCCTTTTTTTTCCTTTTCCTTGTCCTGACATAGCCTGGACTCCTCCACCCATCCCCCATCTCTTTCTCTCATTTTTCTTTGAAATGCACACACACACACACACACACACACACACACACACACACACACAGGGGAGCTGGTTTCTAGAGGTCAACCAACCACACAGAATGCAACATATTTTAAAGGCTGTAGAATGAAAGGACTGAGAAGCCGAAACATATTCTCAGTGTCTTTGGTCACATAATGATAAATAAAATAGTTTTGTTGCTCCACCATTTTTTGAGTCAAAAACTGTTTCTTCCTTTTATATAATACACTCAGTATTCCATGACCACACACTGCACTAGTTGCCTGAAAAAAAGAGAATTGCCATCACCCTGCACCAAACCTCTTTAAGTTTAGATATTTTTTTGGGCTCAGGGACCTCTGCTGACTCTGGACCCTAATGAAAACTTTATTAAGGCTAGTAAGGTTTGAGTCTTACGGTACACACTTTGAGTTCCTAAAGATCACTCCCTCCCTCACCGTTTATCTGCCTCTTTTATTGGTACCAGACGCGACTTCTCCCCTTATCTTTCTTAGGTGACATCTTCTTCTATTTATCCCTTTTGTTCTTTGACTTTTATATAATTTTCTGTTATCTTTTATATGGTTCTAGTAAAAGCCTCTACAGTACCTATTTTTTAACAGTCTGTCCCTTACATGTAAATTGCAACAGGTGCATCAACCTTAAGATCATCATGACTGAACTCATCACATCTAAAGTCAATTTATTTCCCAAAAGCTGCAGTACAACATCTAACTTAAGCTGTGACATAAGACTTGAAATTACATCACTCTGCTCCACCCAGCCCTCTCTCTCTCTGCTGCTTCTCTCCTACCCTCTGCTACGCTCCACCACACGCCCTTCATCTATTATCACAATGCAATAGTTAAGAAGCTGCTGAAGTTACTAATCTGTCAGAGATTGTTGAAATTCTGTGACTGGTTAGAAGAGTGAGCCTCACTCCTAACCTTTTAGAAGCACATATGTCTTCACTGCTGACAGACTGGGCTGTGAATCTGACTTCATTATAAAATTGACTTAAAATTTTATAAGAAAAAACTTTGTAAATGCATAACAATGATTCCAATGAGTGTAATATAGATTGACAATGCTCACTGATGCATTCATGTGTAATACATTAACTGTGGTATTGTGATGTGGTAGCTGGTTGAAGTGGAGCTGCTTTTTAGTTTTCAGTGAAAGATCATGGTTGTAATTGATTATTGTACTTGTCTTTTATTCTCTAATGCATCAGAAAACATTTCCTACAGCCCAAAGTGTTACATCAGATGTTTATTATGCATATCTACTACCACTTATGTAACATATAAAGTAGGAAGCAGTGAACAAAGTACTCAGATCATTAACTGATAAAAGTGTTAATACCACAGTGTAGAAATAGTCTTTTTCAAGTAAATGTCCTGCAGTAATGTGTTTAGGTACAAGGACAAATGTGCCAAGTACCAACAATAGAATTACCCTTTGTATAAAATGAATTATTTGAATGTATTAGAAATATTGATCCATTAATGGGATCATCACTTTAATCTTGTAGCTGGTAACAATGGAATAATTTTTATTTGCCTTTTACACTGTCAGAATCAATCAAGTCTGAAATATACAGTATTTAGTTTTATTAAAGTTTTTTTTAATTCTGAAAAGTAATTAGTTGTTAAATTGAAGTACGAAAAATCAAAAAGGAAAAATATCGAAAGAAAGTAGAAATACCTGATAATGGTACTTTAAGTAAATATACAAACTAACTTTCCATAAAACAGAAAACTTTAAGTGTCTCCATTTTACTTTACTCTACTTCAGTAATTGTACAGTTACATTTCTCCACTGCACATAAATTCTTCCAACATAACAGAAGAAGACTACTCCTAAATAAATACTACTAGCATCACAAGACCCTGTCAACAGTCTTCCTCTCTGTGTGTGTGTGTGTGTGTGTGTGTGTGTGTGTGTGTGTGTGTGTGTGCTTGTTGGGGGATGGGCAGATAGGCAGAGGTCAAAGGCTGTGGCAAAACAGGGTGAACTGGGTGGGAATGCAGAAGGAGGGGACATAAAGAAAGGGGTTAATGTTTATCTTTGCTGCTACTTTTCTTTTTGTGTCCACCTCCCTTGAAACCTTTGATCACTGCATTTCATGCAACGTAGTACATTAAATGCCTATTGGTTATGTAACAGTGCTTTTCTATGACCTGTAGAAATAATCCAGTGGTGGAGAATAAAGTAGAATTAGCAAAACTACAACATGGAAACAGTCTGTTACAAGTGAAATACCTGTATTCACAGTGTTAAATTTCAACTACAAAAGTATTATTAACATTAAAAATATACATCAAGCACCAAAAGTACAAGTACTGGCTATGGTGAATGCCTCATGTCAGTGTAATGTGTATTATATGCCTGGATTTTGATTATTGATAGACTAATAGTTTTAATGTTGTTGCTAAAGGTGTCTATAAAGTCCATAAAGCTTATAATAATATATCAAAGTGAATGTAATAATCATAATAGTCCTGAATATTCTTGCTTGCTTTGTACCTCACTTGTAAGTGTCTTTGAATAAAAGTGTAAATAAATAAATAAATAACTATAACTAATAATTATAAATGAATTGTGTGAACAGTGGAGTTGGATAATTAGCTTGAAATGAAGGGATTCAAGTAAAGTACAATTAAATGAACTACAGTAAAAGTATTTGATTATTCCTGCATCAGTCTAAGCTGGTGTTGCAGCAAAGCAACAGAAATGCCTCATATTAGTGCACTGCACGTTTCTGGGGACTTCACACATTTGGCTTAATGTTTTCGGGCTGTTTCAGTGTGACAGTGACTGAACATACAAAGAGAGGTGAATTCAATGCATTTATTTATATCACAACAAAACTCATCTCTCAAGTCACTTTACATATTAAGATCAAGACCTTACAGCGTTATAGAGAAGAACCCAACAAATCCCCTTGAAATAGTTCTAGGTGATATTGGAAAAAAACAGAAAAAATCTCCAGCAGAAGCAGGCTCAGGGTGGGCGGCCATCTGCCTCGACCAGTTGGAGTAAGTGGAAAGAGGAGAGAGAAAAGAAGAGCAACAACAAGCAGCAGACAAAACACTAGGCAGATGCCACAGAGAAGACGCTGTAATCCCCCTCCACATAATGGTTATTGACCTGTCTGGATATTTGTATGTTTGCTTAAGGTCATATTCCATCCTGACTGTATCAGGTTTTTATGAGTTGGCCAGAACACACTTAGGTACACATTTAGAAGACAAAGGGTGTTTTTAAGCTCAAATTGAACCTTTGTGTTCCTATATAATACAGTTTTTGTTCAGTCTACATAATACATAATTAAAATTAAAAATGAAATTAATTGTATTGTTTAATGGCAATTTTCTCACTATATATATATATATATATATATATATATATATATATATATATATATATATATATATATATATATATATATATATATATATATATATATATATGTACATAGCACTAATCACAGCCTCAAGTCCTTTTGAGTATGATGATGATAAAAGCTTGGCACACTTTTTTTGGGTCAGTTTCTCTCATTCTTCTTCGCAGTACCTCTCAAGCTCCATCAGACATTTTCAGATCTGTCCAGAGATGTTCAATCGCGTTTAAGTCTGGGCTCTGGCTGGACCACTCAAGGACATTTACAGAGTTGTCCCATAGCCACTCCTTTGTTATCTTAGCTGTGTGCTTAGGGCTGTTGTCCTGTTGAAAGATGAACCGTCACTCCACTCTGAGGTCCAGAGCACCAGGTTTTCATCAAGGATGCATTGCTGCATTCACGTTTTCCTCAATCTTGACTAGTCTCCCAGTTCCTGCCGCTGAAAAACATCCCCACAGCATAATGCTGCCACCACCATGCTTCACTGTAGGGATGGTATTGGCAAGGTGGCAAGTGGTACCTAGTTTCTTACAGACATGACAACAAGAGTTCAATCTTTGTTTCACCAGACCAGAGAATTTTCTTTCTCAGGGTCTGAGAATTCTTTAAGTGTCTTTTGGCAAACTCCAGTGGGGTGTCGAGTGCCTTTTACTGAGGAGTGGTTTTGGAGGTCTCTGAGGTCTACAGACAGGATGTTCAGTGGAAACAGGATTCTCCAGAGCTCAATTTGAGTGTCGTGGCAAAAGACATGCTAAACATCTATCACTTGCGGGAATAATCTGCCAGCTATTGCAGTGACCAGAAATATGAAATATGAATACAACTTAGATTTACATAAAAAAAATGTTATTGATTTAAAATAATTTATATTGATCCTGATTTGTTTTGTCCACAAGCTTGGTCACGTTTCCTTGCAAATGTAAGGTGATGTAAAGCAGTGAAGTTGCTGAGAGACACATTCACACATTTGTTTTTATAGGATTTGTGGACACCAGAGTCATCTTTGAGTATGACATCTTTGACGAGAAGCGTGGACACAGACTCACAACAACAGCCCATTAACAGACGTTGTGCTGCCATTAGATGATGAACGATTAGCAGCTTGAATTAAAGCCAGAATCACCTGCTCGCCCTGAGCACAAGAGCATCTGAGGAGAAAGCCGTTTTCTAAAGAACATCTCATGCAACTTCAAATGCTGAAACAAACAAGACTGAGAGGGGAATGGTCCTCATTAGATCCTGCACTGTACTGACGAGGCTGCTCAGGCTGAACAAGTCACTTAGTAAGAAAGACAAGGCATTGTTCAAAACTAAATAATGAGATCCAGGCATCACAGGGTCATAACATAACGAGAAAACAGTTTAACGTTGTCTATAGGCAATGTATGTTGAGGTCTATGCGCCTGGATGTGTGTCGATTTCAGATGTTCTGATCTCATACATGCTATTCCTTTAACGAAGAGTAATGTGACTCAGGCCTATGACGAGTAATATTTTCCTTTACCCATCCAGACTCAAGACACATGCATTTATGTTGTCCTCACATATAACTATTTGTCTGGTGTTTTCTCCTCTTCTATCAGCGTCACGTCAGAACAAAGCAACAACTCCTGCACGGCACGTGTGAACACTCCTCCCGTCTGCAGATCAAATGCATTGTGTATGTTCAAATGCTTTTCATGTGTATCTGTTACTGTACAGGATGTGTGCTGCTGCACTAATGAGATCCACCATCAGTGGTGAAGAAGAGTCGGAAAATGCAAATGTAAAAATGCCACTATATATAATGTTTACACTGTTTGATTATGAGTGATGACTATGGCTTCAAATTGGGAGTGTAGGTGTCTGGTGCACATGCTTATTAGGAAAACCAAGCCAGAGTGGTGTTAGATTTATTCCCTGTAGGGATCAAGGATAAAGTGAAAGTGAGCGATTGCGTTTACCTTCATGTGCCAGCTGCTCACACTAAAATCAAGTTGCACTAAATGCACCAGCGTTTTTGTTTTATCCCAACATAATTAATATGAGTTTGAAAGCACACTCAACTCAACTTTATCTCTTACCTGTGAACACATAACAATCTCACCTCACACTCTTTTAGGGAGCCATGCTGGAGCTTTTGATCATATCCTGTGACCTTCATGAGCTGGGGGACATAATGCAACAACTAAAGTGCACAGAAATAACAGATATTTTACCACCTAATGTCAGTGAGATCGTGGTTTAAATGAAAGCTCCAGAATGGAGACTAAATGGACAGTGAGGTGAGATCAAGAGTGAGTAAAATTTTACAAGTTTCTACTCACTGGTTTTTCCCAAAGCTTTCAAACACTGTTTTTTGTTGCAGCACATGACTATGAAATGCAGTGAAAAGCTCTGGAAAATGTTAGGAAGTGGCACAGTTGTGCTTAGTTTGTTTTGTCATAGCTCCATTATCTAACCTTCCAGACATTCTCACATTAAACCCTTGATGTTTCCAGATATGAGGATCGGCACCTCCAAAGAGCACGAGATAGAGTAGTTAATTATTCAACCTGAAGCATAAACACAATTGATCAACATCTTAGCTTCACTTCTAGAAATTGTCTTTTTTTAAATAACCTGGATAAATAACAACAAAAACTAGGAGAACTGAATCTCCTTCATTTCCACTACTGATGCCGCCATGTTGGAATTGAAAAGAACAACAATCTTGGAAACTTTTTATTCTGTGTTCAGGTTTCATATTTTATTTTTAAGTATTTTTTTTAATCAGTTCAAATAACTGCAGAACATTAGTTCACATTACTTTTGCTGCTGCATTTATTTAATGATTAACCAAACTTGCTCCTTTTCGTTCTTACTCTGTGAGTTAAAGTCACGCATTCGATTCAACAGATCAGTTTCTGCAGCCAAAACAAAAGGCAGCATCACAACCTGACAGGAGAGAAATTAAAGCATTAGAAAAATGGAGACACTTTGAGGGACCAGTAAGAGGAGGTGCACTACATGCACAAACTGACAGAACCCAGCGTGATTCATTTATAGAACCTCTAGTTGTTTTGTTTTTCATATTTAAAGATTTGTTCTGTCTTACTTATGTTGTTTCCCTTGGGTGAATTAAACAGATTGGCCTAATTCTACTTCTTCTGGATTCAAGAGACTTCGAAACAAAGAACAGAGAATAATTCACTCATTTTATCCTAATCAATGGCCTGTCAAGTCCTTTTGATGCCTGGGAAGTAGAAATGCCAGGAATGGTTTTGTTTCTACGAGGATTTAGTGAAAAGCTGAACTGGCAGGTGAAAACATTTTGTCCATACCTTCCTGGAAAGTTGCTTATTTACATTTCACTGGAATTTTCCAACGTTAATAGTCACCTCTGAATTTACTGCAGTAATTCAGAGGTGACGTGCAGTGAAGTCATGGTTCAAACTGTACAAATTATGTACAAAGCAATCTCATTGAATTAATTAATTAATTAATTACAAAAATGTGTTTCACCGAAACAAGAATAAAATCATTAAACCATATTTAATTTAATTTAAATCCTTACTGTGGCCTCTAAACCCACTATCACTAATGTTCATTTTGTACTCTGGATCTGTGGCTGCAAATGCAGGAGCTTTGGCCTTGTTCAGTTTTTTCATTTCATTGTGTCTTCATGTTTTCAAAGATACCAAACATTATACACAACATTAATATGGAGAATATTTCCACCTGATAAAAATCTGCAAAATACACAAAGCAGGGATGAGAGTTTTAAGATGTTGGAGCTGTTTAAGAGAACCTTTAGCCTGGATACAGGGAACATTAAACAAACAGGATGAGCTCTCAGCAAGTGAAAGTGAAACCGCTTCGCCTGACAGAATGAAAGTCAATGGAAGAACGAGTTCTCTCTATTTCCTCTGTCATTTTAACCCAACCCATCAGTTTTAGTGTTTCCTAAAACCAGTGATGAGAAAGTAAAAGTGTAAAACATTCCACAGGATGCATAAAAAATAGAACTACAATAAAATCGGTATTTTTAGCTAAATATCCAACTGAACACTTGGCCCCACCCGAGTGTTACAGATTTAGTACTTTTATAACCGATCATAGCTTGTTGATCTAAGTTTATCTTATCTTAGGACTTTTGTGCTGGTTCTGGTCACTGTCATTCTGTTATCTCATCATTTTGTATGTATTTGAATTTTCAGATTTGCATTTAAGTCAAATAAACATAGAGGAATAATAATGATGATTATAATAGCAGAGTTTCCTCCAAACTGTGAATACAGTTAACTGTGGACTGGAACCAACTAATATCTATACTACTACTATATAGGCTACATACTAAATAATATGTAGGTATAATGCCTAAAATAAACGAACTACAATAACCTGAGAACGGTTCTTTTGTGCAGTATTTCAGTAGATTTAACCACAGTTGTTACAGCTGTGCATCAATTATTAGTCAGTGGGAACAAACTCATTCTTCTTCGTTTTTCCAGTAAAGACATTTGATTTGTCTTCAATCGATGTTTCCACATGGGAAGTCGCCGTATGAACCAGTTTAGTATGAATACACAGTAACAGCTGTGTCTGATCACTTCTCCTTCTCTTTCCAAGCGGACACGAACTGAGTGAAAAGAAAAGAGAGAAACGGGAAAAACTACCTGCTGATTTCACACTTTTGACTTGTAGCCACTTGTCGAGGTGGAATGGAGACTTGGAGACGGACTGGTTCCTCAGAGGAAGCTAGAACATATGATCATCACCACCACCAACAACAACAACAACAACAACAACAACAACAACAACAACAACAACAACAACAACAACAACAAGTGAGCCCCTCGTCGCCGCCGGTCCTCGTGTTCTGATGTCGGACGCTCTGATTGGATGAAGCGGTTAAAACCTCTTGAACCAGGTTTGATTGGGACTCACCGAGCGCGGTCTCCGGCAAAACGATCCACCCTCCCCCGTGTGGCGGAGAGCGACACAGCGGGGAGGCCCGCGCTGCGTCCACGGAGCTCTCAGAAAGCTTTTTGTCTGTGTTTTCCGTGGGGGGGGTGAAAACAAGGCACATGAGAGCAGCCATGAGAGAGCGCAGCCTGTCTGACACTGGAGAGAGGAAGGAAACCCCTCCACCCCGACAAATAGTCCCGCTTGTAGCGTCGCTAATGTTCCTTTTGACAAACTGACAAAGTGACTGTTAATGAAGCCCGAAACGACGCGGGCTGTCGATGCCGGCTGCGCTTTCAGGGTGTAAATATCCTGCAGGTAATTCAACTCAGCGCTCCGTCCCTCCGCACTCTGTGCCACCAGCGCCACCAAGCGGCCGAGACGCGTCACCGCAGCCGGGCCCGCGCTCCGGTGCGCGGAGTGGGAGCTGCGGCCTTCGGCCTCAGAGGCCTGCTGAGGCGCAACGGTGGGAAACAGCCGCACCGAGAAACACGGACTAATTACTGGAACGTCACAAAACATACTTTGTAAAAAGCCAATTTTATATTTGAAAAAAAAATACTAATGCATTCACATATGAGGGACAACGCTTTTTAAGCGACCAATCTGGGCTTTAGTTTCTTATTTAGGCTGTCATCAAACTATGTTGTCAGAATTAATGTGGCAGCATAAATAAATCATTTACTTCAAACAGGTTTCTGATTTAATTTGAGGTCTTTGTTGAAAAACCGGAAACATCTCATTCATCTGGCGAAGTGCGTTTCCCGCGCAGCGCATTAAATGACGCAGCTGTCACTAATTGACGCACGCGGGTTAAATTCCCAGAGTGGCTTCGACTCATTTCCGGGACTCTGGTCTCCCGGGGCAGCGGGTTTGGACCCTACACCGACACCGACACCGAATCCTCCGAGGCCGCGGATCTACCACAATGTGCCCGAGCATCGAAAAAGCTAATGATTTTTTATCAATAACAGTGGTCGGTACCGAACCAACGCTCCGACCATCGATAAGTGGATATTAATTCACGGTAATTCGCGGCGGAGAGTCGCGCTCCGACAAACTTTAAAGTGAGGAATGGAGCCGGTAAAAGCGCGCGACTCGGCTCTGTCATTACCAGCAGAGGTGAATCCGAATGCGCGTTCCCGCCACGTGCACGCGGGTCGATGGGATCTATTGATTGGACGAAGTTAAATGAGGGACTTCCTGTTGACTGTGGGGTCAACAAAACCAATGGTCACTTTATTAGTAGTAGTATTTATTTATTTATTTATTTTAGCGTGGATCTAATTACTGCTCTTCTTTTTTGCACTGGACATGTTTCACAGATCTGTTTTATAATTTAACGTAATTAAATTCGATCTGAGTCAATTATTAGTTCATGTTCGAAAAGTGCAAAGTTTGGTTCAGTACATCTCTGTCCTGGAGGAGACTGGGTCTCACAGACATGGATACTGATCAGTGTGGAAATGTCCCTTTTTAGTTTGGTATACAAGACGATAAAACTGATACCCACAGACGGAATGACTGATGATCATTCTGAGTTGGAATATGTTTCTGTATGAGTGAAGAGGACTCCACATTCTTGTTGAGCTCCCATGAAGTCCAGTGCACACTTCATCGTGGTGAAACACCCAGGGAAGAAAGGTGAAATCTCCAGTGCCCAGACAATGATGAGTGAACTCTTTATTTATACAGTATATCACCATATCAGGCATCACTGGATCTGAACAAGCTATCTACTCAGCTAATGTTCTTTTACTGTCTTGACCCAACTTGCCATCTGTTTTAGTGCATGCATGTGTTTTACCTAAAACCAGTGAGGAAAAAATACTGTCAAGTAAACAGGATGCTTAGAAAATATTACAATCAAATGAGCCAAAGTATTTTAGCTAAATGAACAACTGAAAACTGTTTCCTTCCTGTGTTATTACAACAGTATGTTACAAGTGATCATAACTAACATATTAATATATCAAGGTCTAGGTGGAGCTGCTTTGAACTATTTTGTTCATGGTTACTCTACATGCCCAGAAGTTCAAATATTTAAACTGTAGTTGTGCACAGATAGATGCGTTTGTCTCCAATGACAGAAAACTCACCACACAAAGTGTAACACATGGACGCCGCTCCCCCTCCTGGTTAATGTGTCGTGTTACACTGGTGTGCACACAGTTCAACTGTCTGACTGTCATGTAGTAAATTTCATGCAGTTTCCATCTTTATGGGTTTCCATAGTCACATTTACCTGGGGATGATGGGTCATGTCCAGGTAGAAGAATTCATGAATGTGGGTCTTGTGATTATTACCTGTACTGTCAAAGGCTCGTGTAAAACTGCAGAACAGCAGAGTCTGAGCTGTCACTCTGCAACTTAAAGTCGGAGATAAAATAAAGCAAATAATTCTATGAATCTAGTTACAATCAATAAATGAAGGTCATTGAGTAGATGACCTCATCCACTGGTGACATTTTTCAAAATGTTCACCATCAGTAAATGAACACATAAATATCAGTGTAAACAAAATGTACCTGCTTGTCCTGGAGCTTTTAACCACTGTGTGGCAGTTTATCAGAAGATGATGTGCCAAGTCAAATGAAGTTAAACAGTTTTACTTGCAGCCCTAATTCCAATGCTGTGAGAAGAAAAGCGGCACTGATGGTGATAATAATAAAACATTTTATTTGTATAGCACTTTTCTAAATACTCAAAGACACTTTACAAGGAGAGAAAAAGCAACAATGAAAACGTCATGAACAAAAATAGAAAACTTTAAAAAGAGAAAATACAATGTCAGTAGAACTGTGGGTATTTCAATGAGCACCGTGTTAGCGAGATTACCTAACTACATACTGGATCCATGATTAAACTGTTATTCAAAGACTCCTCTGTCTTTATTTGGATTTATCCAGCCAACCATGACTGGCTGCTTATTGAAACACCCTGTAGCTAGGTGTTAACTAATCTATCCTGGGTGCAGTGAGATGCAGGCATGATGGGTTTTTTTCTTCTACAGGTAAAGCAACACTGGAGGCTGTGTTGGAGCTGAGGTGAAGGTGGGGGTGGGTCCAGAGCTGCAGACATATTGCAATTTGGCCACTGTAGCTTTCAAATACAGCGATGTTATGGGCACAAACCAGGCCCAGTTCTGCTGCTGGTGTTATTGGTGATGCTGTGAGTTGTGATGAGGGGTCGATGTAAGGCGATGTTACATCTTTACAGCCGACATAGCCATAGATAGAGGGTGGGGGTGGGTGGGAGAGACAGTAATAATAATACAGCACTTGTCATAAAGTGCTTTAAAGTGAAAGGAACAAACATGGTAACAGTCAATTTGGAACAAAAGGTATGGACACTAATCTAGGTTTGATTCCCAGCCAACAGGTCAGTAAAACTACAATAACAACAAGCCACCAACCAGATGCTTTTAGGAAAAAGTGAGCTTTCAGTTGTGTGTTAGAAGAACCACGGCACCCATCTGTCAGTTACTGGGCGCGTGTGGCTGTCTAGTGAACAGGTCCTTTTCTGCTGCAGAAGCCAAACTGGCAGGTAGAACCGTAGGCCTGCTTGTTCCTGTCGTGGTCCTTGCTGTTGGCGCTTGGCAACAAGAGGTGTGGGTGCTGTCAGGTCAGAGACAACAGAGATACGTCTGGAAATAGTCATGCCACTTCCTGACGCACAATATACACAATGTTCCTTCTGGAGCACTCTGAAGGGGTGTGTAAAAAAGAAAAAGTTCATGGTTCCCCTTTCCCTTTTCTTTCCAGAAGTAGAATATGTTCAAAACCGTATCGGACTGAAGGGAGAATTTTGTCTAAGTCTTTTTGTGGTGCCCTTGAATCCCTGGTCATTTCCGGGTGTGGAATACAGTCCTGTTTAAAAACATTTGTTTCTTTTAACATATGGAAAAAGGGGCTGGGAAAGGGACACTAATCATAAAGGATAGATATTTTCATAACTAGAGAGGGGAGGGGAGGACAGGGAGAATAATTCTTAGTGAGGACAGACATTTTAACTTATATCCAGTACATGGCATAGATCATACATAAGGGTCAAGGCAACACATTTTTTAGACCTAACTACTCAGTTATCAATCTCAACTAGTTCTTAATGATGCCCCATTTCCCAAACACAATGTTCCAAACGATGGGTGAGGCGTTGGATGGGCGTCCAAAGTCCTCCATCCCTGATGTTGGATCCAGAAAGGGTGGGTGGGAGGACAAGGGTGTGTAGGGGTGGTGGTGGACGCGACGTTAACGGGCCAGTTGCTTGTTGGACGTCTCATTAATTGTAGAGAGAGCGCTGCTCCCAGGGCATGGCCTGGATGGTGCGTGGCATGGGGGAAGGTTTGAGCGTGGGGGCTCTGTTCGGGTGGAGGGAGTGGCCAATGGGGTTGATGGTGGTGAGAGGCTGCTGGGGGGCCAGAGAGAAAGTGTCCTGGTGCTTTGGCTGTAGGGGGAGGTGGGGGAGGGAAACGAGAAACAAAGAACAGTTAGAGAACACGAAGTCAGAGATTGGGAAGAGAATAGTGTCAAATAGAAATCACACCAAACGATGATCTGGTGAAATTACACTACTGCCTAAAGAACCCATCAGGCACCTGTGAACACACACAGACACTGTACACACGCACCCAAGGGTAACTGCAAAAAGCAACAGTGGAGGTGTTTGTAGATGGAACATGCAGAGCACGGCTGCACAGGTCTGAGCAGCAGATTAGATCTTTCTGTTTGCTTCTTCTTTGTCCTCAACAGTGGGTTCATGGGCTGGTTCGAAGCCAGTCCTTATTGTTGAACTAGTTCCTTGCATTTTGACAGCCAAAGAACCAGCTCTTGGCCAGCAAAGTTGGTTCCAGAGCTGCCCCACTCTTTGCTGGCTTAGGACCAAGACCGGGGGTTGTGGATTTGGACTATTATTACCAACAAGATCAACAAAAGCTTTGTCATAAAGGTAAAACTCAGGGAATCATTTACTAGATTTGTTTAAAATAGAAGCAAAACCTTGTTACTCAAGGCATTTTCACACCTCACAGCAAGTTAGCTCTGGTCTGAATAACTTCCAAAAAAAATATTTTGCAATTTTAACTTGTCAATGTTTCCCGGCAGGAATTTTACAAAAGAAAATTGCAACAATAGTCGTCAACAATCCTGGGGAGACTTATTATTGAACATTGCCTCTGATTTGTGTTTTCTTATTTTTAGTCCAGGTGAACTTTAAAAGATTTCTGAATATGATGAAATAAAATTCACTCGCAGCCCAAACTATGACATTGAGATGTGCAACACAAGCTAGTGTGAGTAAATGATTAGTGTGAAAAGAGTGAAACCCGGACTAAGTTCACAGCAACAGCCCCAAGTTAGTCGTATTAGAGAGGTTTTTGACCGCCAGAGAGGATCCACGGTTGACAGCCCACAGTAAGGTTTTACCTCATCAACTAAACTTCTACCTTATGAGATTACCTGATGACATGACAACTGCTGAGCAGCTTTCCATTAATGACGTGACTCATCAAAGGAAAGCAACACAGCCAAGAATTTATGCAATATTAAAAGATCTAAAAAGATGCAACATGAGAGAAGCTCAACTAAGGCATTAGTCGGAGATTTGGACTATTGCTACGGCTCTTTTCAATCAACAGTCCAGAGCAGGACAGACACTGTGAGCAGAGGATCCCAGTGGACACAGATCATTCAAACGAGTCCCTCTCTCCTGATGTTAGTAGGCAGAAAGGAGGAAGGAAGCTAGCCAGATAGGGGACAACGGGTGTGTGGCGGTTCTCTCTCCTACCATGGGGTTGGCGCTCAGCCTAGTGTATCCCGAGCTCATCTCCTTTACCTCAGGCACCAGGGGCTGGAGCAAAGAGTACGAGGAGGACGGGGTGGCGCTGGAGGAGGAGACATGTTTGTTGGAGGTTGAGCTCCTCATGCTCTGCTGGCTGCTCTGAGAGGACACAGAGCTTGGACGACCCTGGTGGAACACACACAAAAAAAAAAAAAAAAAAAATCAACACACTAATGGCTACAAAACTGTAAGCCAGAAATGACTCCCCAGCACTTATCCCACCACCATGACCCAATTCGTCATCCATACCTGGTGGGGGTCAGGCACAGTCTGGCCGGCCACGCCACCGCCCTGCCCTCCCTGAGACATCGGTGACACACAGTGGGAGGGCAGAGGTTCCTGCTGGCCGTGTCCTCCATGCTGCGCTTGCATCATGGAGTTGGCATTGTTCTGCTGCTGCTGCTGCTGCTGCTGTTGACGTCGAGGATTGGCGGAGAAATTGGAACGACGACCACCGGACTGGAATGAAGGAGGGGTGTACCAAGAAAGACAGGAGGAAGAGGGATGTCTTTTAAAAAAAAGCATGTCTAATTGCATACACCGTTTGTCCCACAGTCATGGCAGTAATGCACACACTTTGTGACCAGAGAGATTTAGGTGACAGATGAATGTGATGAGCTGCTGTTTTTCACTGAATCAGATTCTTCAAGTTTCTCTTTCAGTGTCAAAGTTATTGCATTACAACTGTGTCCGACTCCCTACCTGTGCCTACCCTGTCTTTAAACCTATAAATATGAAGGGATGAAGTGATCAAGTTGTACACATTCACACTCAAACTGATGCACTCACAAACAAGTCTACCACATCTAAAAATCATATGTACAGACTATTCTATACAATAAACATAAAGCTATCTATCTCCTGTAACCATGACGACTACAGTGCCTGTGTACTCCAGTGTTCTTCCCTCTTTTCCCAGATTCAAAACAGCTTGCTCTTCTTGTATAGACAGCTCTTCTGGTTTTCATGTTAAATTTTTTTTTTTTACCAATCACATATTCCAATAATTTGGGTCATGTGATTCTAAATTCTCTTGTGTTTTTTTTTTAGGTGTTCACAGCATTAAATAAAAGCATCTTATATACATCCTTTGATCCTAAACCCAAACATTTTCAGTGTATTGAAACTGCAGAACAAAAATCTAACTTGAAATGGACAAAACTGCAATCATTATAAACTCTATAACCCGTGATGCCAAATCTTCACACTCCTCACATCTAGATTTAGGCAGTTTATCTCATTCTTCCTGAAAGATCCTCTCAAGCTCCACCACATTGGACACAACTGTCTGAACTGCCACCTTCTGGTGTCTGCACAGATGTTCTGTTAGGTTTAACAATTCATTTTCAGAAAAAACAATCACAGTTGCCCTTCACTTTCAATGTAAACCCAGCATAGTTGGTCATACTTAGCTTTGAAAGACGGAGACAAAAGCAACCCAGTAAGAAAACGGGAAAGTTGAGAAAGGCTCAACCAAATGCAAATATGCTGTGGAAGAGTTTAAGAGTGTAAGAGCCAGACGAGAGCCAATGAGAATCATCTAGATTCATTGATGTATTTTGAACAGAGATCATGACGATTGCTTGGTCTCAGCTTCCTGATGATTAACTATGCATGACTGGCTGGGACAGAAGAAATAACTAGTAAAAAGAAACATTTGACACCGTTATTGCTTGCAGTAGTGGAGCACATGCCAGTCACTAAAGAACTACAGCTTCAATAGGGCCCAGTAATTTGTTATCGGTAGTATGAATGTAGTGTCAGACTTTCAAGGACAGTCAGAGACTTTTCCTCAGAGTTTCCTCAACAATCACTATCCTGCTTGCTTTCCTATCCTTGCACTTAAAGCTACTTGGCTGAACACACCGGATCTAATAAGCATTGGGTAGGAAAGGTAAGGTGCAGCAAGAAAAAAAGGGGGGGAAGTGGCTCTCAAGGATCTAGGTTAGATGTTAAGTGATCCGTTGCCCCAGTCTCATGATCCCAAGGTCTCATGCACTATGGAGCAGGTTTCCTTGAAGAACTTCTACTTGGCTGCATTCATACTTCTCTTAAATATAAGATGATTCTCCTTCCTGCAGATTCTCCCATCTCTGTAGAGATCCTCTCAAAGTCTGCTAAGCTTTTTCACATACGCTGCCTCTCTAAAAAAACAGTCACACACTAAGATTTAGTTGGACCGCCTTTAGCTTTGATTATAGCATACCTTCAAGTCTTCTCCAGCACATCCCAAAGATTCTCAATAGGGTTAAGGTCTGGACTCATCCATGTGTTTTAAGTTACGTGTCATGCTCCCTGAACCACTCTTTCACAATCTGAGCCCAATGAATCCTGGCATTGTCTTCTTGGAATACGCCCATACCATCAGAGAAGAAAAACACATTGATGGAATAACCTGGTGGCTTCAGTATATTCAGGTCATCAGCTGACCTCATTCTTTGGGCACATAACGTAACCTTCTTCCACTGTACAGTTCTCAACCCAGTTCTAGTAGTTTGAGCAATATCCTTAGATGTTTTCTTTGCTTGATGCATGGCAATAATGCCACACTTCTTAAACAGATAAACATCTTTTCCACAACCACAGCATGTGTCTTCAGACATGGTTGTTTAAGAAAGGAGAAGCTACTCACTGCATCAGTTAGGGTGAAATAACTTGTTGTCAGCTAAAAAAAAAAACAATCATCCATCACTAAATATTCAATGGGAAGCTCTTACCTATTTGCTTAGTTAAATCAAGGTGGTGACTCATTTTTTTGGAAGGGCAGTGTATAAGACAATGACAGGAGAACCAAATTCAGACAATGTGTGAAGTTGCACTTTCACCCTTGTTGCTCACAGTGGGAGACTGTCCAACTCAGACATGTTCTCACAAAAAAGGAAATTCTGCTTTATTTCAGTGAAAGATAGGGGCCCCTGTATAGAGGATGTGGGATGCACAACAGTACGGCGAAGAGGCGCTCGCAGGATAAAGTGATCTCAGGGCCATCCGAGTTGCGATAATTTTGGCAAATCTGAGCCACTTATCATAAGTGGCTAGAGCAAAGGGCAGGAATACTGAAAATTTGAGATTTCAGTTTTGGATTTTTCATAAATTTGATAAACTGTTACCACACTGTAAAAGTGTAAAAACAGGAAAGGGTCTGTAGTGTGAAGCCAACGTAAGCCTTGCAGGATTTCTTTTGTCTGTTATACAATTAATGTATTCATAGTTTTTTCAGAGCTGTTACCTGCTAAACCACAAGATCCATTCAAACCATTATACAACTCTGATCTTTCACATTTTATTTTCACTTAATGTACAATTCTAATTAAATGTATGTTATTTAAAAAACCTTAGTAAACAGCACATTAAATTGCAGTGCAGTGGATCGAATTGTCATTTTGCAAGTAACAATTTTGAAAACTGAGAAAAGCTTTTAAACCAACTTTAAACGATCAAAATAGGTGCCAATTTACTCATGTCAAACACTTTACACTTACACTTTAGTCAAACTAAAACTGTCGATAATTTCACACACAGATTTCAGTTGTGCATGTAATGACTGACGTTTAAATGTTTACACATTTGTTATTGATTAAGCCTGTGAAACAGTCTGCAGAGGGATCGTCTTCTTAAGAAAATGTTTTATGCGTTTTTTAATTAGGTACCTGTATTTGAGGACAAGCCCACATTTGTTTTGTTTTTAAATTAAACCCATGCTGGTGATATTTAGCCACACTTGCACTCACTCAGCCATTTTCAATACTGTACGAGTCTGACAGGCACATGCAGGTGAGAATCTCCGCTTGGTAACTTTTTCCAATAAGTATATATATTATATGGAATGTTAACCAGCAACTTTCATACTGTGGTTTACCATGAAAGCGGGACAACCCTGCAACCCAATGCAGACCACTAATGCCTCATTTTGTCCTCAACTGAGATGTGGGTAGCATCTTTGTAGAGAACAAGCACTCTTATTTGTTAACCAACACATACTGTATAATAGAATTATCTAAGGAATCCAGCATGAACAGGACAAACTATTACTGTGGTACAAACACTCAGAGTATTGTTTTTAATCAGTTATTTGCAGAATATCAAACACTTTAAAACTGGGTTAGTGAATAATTAGTATATATTGGCTCAATATGGCGTGAGCACAAAATGCACTAAAATAAGGATATAGGCTGCATTTGGCTCCAGGGCCCCACTAGAAGAGAGAGCCTGGAAATGAGCAATGAATGTTGCATCTTCTGCCACAATACGGGTGGTCTAAAATAAGTAAGTTCTCATTCTAACAAGCATTACTTATTTACTTACAACTTACTTTACAACTCAGTATTTCGTGCATAGGAATGTACATGTAACTGACATATACTCTGACAGCCATCAATTATCATCTGTATTTGCTTGTTAAAAATCAGGTATTAAGATTGAAACATATTAGAGCACCATGTTAGAAAGTATGCTGTTAAAGAGTTTGTCATAATGCTTCATAGTACCACCTTGAATCCAAAAGCGCAGTAACTCTAACTTTTTATTTAACAAAAATGTAATGATTGACAATCATTTAAAACCTATATCTGAAATTAGTACGACAGAGCAGAATTTGAAAGTAAGATATCTGAAAATTACTTATTTTCTATGAAATTGATACCAGCAACAGGTTTCAAAAAAGTTAGATCAGGTCAACAAAAGACTGAACACACGTGATGGAATAACTAATGAGGTTAGTTGGTAACAGGTCAGTATGAAAAGATATACAGATGCAGATGGAGTCCTGCAGAAGTAAGGATGGAGAGACCTTCACTAGTCTGGGTAAATTGTTGAGTTGAGAAGTATGAAAAACAACACTTGATGTAAAACTACAAGGATTCAGGGGATTTTATCAATATACACTTAATTGAAAGATTCAGAAAATCCAGATAAATCTTTGTACAAAGGGAATACAGTTATTAAATCACTATGATCAGCGGGCCCTAAGGCATCACTACATTATATTAGGATTCAATTCTGCATCACAGCAGAGGCCCAGTTCAAGTCCAACTGGGGAAAATATAATCAAAGAAAAACCCATGGCTTGTTGTCATATTCACAAATGCAAGTATGCAAGTTAAAACTAACTTGCAAAGAAGTAGATCTACAGAAACAAGGCGCTGAAGTGCTACTTCTGAATTGATTTTAGTAATCAACGATGCAGTGTTTTCTGAGCCAAAGAGTCCAACCAAATTGTTGTAAACACATAATCTAAAATCCTTAATGCCGAACAATACAGGATTTTGAGCAACATATGCTGCCTCTTAATAACACAGTGTTATTGCGAGGTAATGCAACGCTGTGGTCAACAGGTCCCCATTACAGTTTTTCAAAATCCATTGCTGGCATCAAATTCTAAATATTTTTCATATTTCTCTGTTTTAGTACACATGTTATCTACTATTTTCTATATAATAGAAGTTTTAAATGATGTTTATATTTAAATTTCACACAGCATCCCAACTTTGAGGATTGTAAAAGGTTTTCCACCAGAGGCACGCAGGTTAATAGGATTTAGATCCTGACCATCACATCTAAGATTCCTATACAAGTGCCCTCCCTGACTGCTAGACATCAGTCTGCTAACTCTGACTCATGCACAGACACACACTCTCACTCACCCTCACACACACACGCTCACACCAACCTGGTTTTTGGCCGCGGCGCTGCAGCGGTGCTGGGCCAGGTCCAGCATGGTTCTGTAGCTCTTAAAGCAGGACGGGCAGTTGAACCGGTTCTTATGAACCGACCCCACGCACACACAGACACACAGACACACACATATAAATTTGGATTACTATACTTGTGAGGACAATGCCTGATACCTGACCCTTTCCCTAAACTTAGCCTAATCCTGGTCTAACCCTCATTCTACACCTCACTTTCACTACAGGATAGCTGGCAATATGTTCTGCAAACAGGATGTTTGTAAAAGAAAAAAAAGGTCCTAAATTATATTACATTTACATTCTTTAAAGAAAATATAAAATGTGCAATGCCAAGCATTTCAGCACACACCCAGTGTTTCCCCTGTAGTGGGCCATCTGTGCAGCATTCTTACCACAAATGCAGTTGTCAATGTTTCCATTATAAATGTTAACATTTAAAAATGGTCCTGTTACTGCACAGATGGACAATGGACTGACATTTTTACCTTAGACTCCATGTTAAAGGTGTTGTGGAAACAGCTGTGTCAAGTCTACAGAAGACATAGTCAGATCAAACAACCCCAAAGTGTAAGTTTGCTCGACACACACAAAAAGTCAAAATTCAGTAGCTCTGATCTCTGCTGCTTCAACTAAGTTTTCATATCTTTAATTTGTTCCATTATATTAACTAGGAGTCTTCACAGGTCCACTTGGCTCTCAACTGGGTCAGGCCCAGAATCAGCTCAGTTTTATGAAGTCAGGTCAGGTCTACTTTTACAGGCAATAGTCCCAGGTTTGACCTAAATGAATCTGATGAGGGAACTGAAACCAAGGTTCTATTATGGGAAATGTCGCCTACATAAAGTTTGCTGTTATACTGTTTTTTGAACCTAACTGACATTGATAGATATTATTTACTGTCCTGTTGGCTACAAAATGTTTTATTGCCGAATCATCACATGTGAGTAGACCTAACAATATTTTATAGATATTTATTTTTAAAACTGTTTTAATTTCTATGATTTTACACTTGTTCTGAGGACATTCCTAACATTACTGTATACTGCTGTTCTTTTCCAGTACAGTTTTTGGTAACTGATAGAATTCATTCGTAGTGCATTATGCTGCTGCCAGTATTTGTGGGCTCTCTCTGCTTAAGCCTGTTCAGGTCAACCATCAAGTCTAATAATGCTCAGGTCTGATCGTAGTTTAAATGGGTTTTCCATGTGTCTATTTTGGGTGGAGTCCAATGTCTAATTATCCAAGACCTCCAAGATTAACTATTCCACTTAATTCAATTTGAATGTCCATTTACAGCGACAACTGTACTGTTAAAATGCCACCTCACTCACAGACACACCAACACACACACACGGCTAATAATAACAGCTCAACTGTAGTATTATATTTACATTTATAGAATAAATTGTTTTTTCGTACATTTAAAACCATAAATTCTAGTAGTGTCAAAGGAGCACATAGTTCTGTGCTGTGACTGCTGTCAAGACAAGTTTTTGTTAACTGCACAAAATTGGGGAAAGAAAGAAAAATGATGAGTGGAAAGTCTCTAAAATATTGTCTCTAAAATAGCTTGTTGGACAAATGTCATAAAGCCTATTGTTGGAATGAGTGCAATTTCAATCCATTCAGATTGAGCATTTATTTATTCATGAAGGAAAAACATGACACCAGTTTTACTTCTAATCGGAATACGTGTATTGTATAAAATGTGTCAGTCTAGTGTATAAATCTACTCCCGAAAAGAACTTCCCACAAACCAGTTCCCTGTGTTTACCTAACTTTAGCTAAAAACTACACTGTCCAACTGTTTAACATGTTACTGATGCTTTTGCAAAACATTAACTATACATATTACTATGCGTGTACCGTATACATGGAGGCGCAATACCAATAGTAATGCCACGGCAGAAACACTAGCTGCTGGTACGTTTGTTACAACGTAAACTGCACACAAATTTCAAACTAGTCAGTCAGCTGAATATCAGAGGACAGGATCTTAATGCCTTCCATTCTTTTCAATTTTCATTTTACTAATTTTGGTTGGCTAGCTGTGTATGCTGTCACTGGAAGTGGCAGATCTGCTAATTCACTCAACAACGCCATCTGACAGATGTGGGAGCTACCTTCAGCTGGCTCCATGTGCTACATGTGGCTGAAGACTTCCCCTGTTGTGGCTGTCTGCGGCTTACTTAATGCTCTGATGGACTGTTAAGCTTATCGCAGCCAGCTGACTTGCATGATGGACCCCTACTGTCCAGTCGTCGTCCTGTCATCCCTCACCACACATTGTCATAGATGTAACACTCCTCAGCAGGTAGGAGCATCCCTTAACCACCATGGATAGTCAGTGTAAATTTTTCATGACACTGCTGACAATATCTGAATCCCACTCATACATATGACTACTGATTGTTAGTCTTAAATATAAATATGATTAGTAATAATCATATTCCTAATTAATTGGACTCTGTTCTCATTGTCAATATTATTCACATATTTCATCCCACTCTGTTTATTTTATGTATGTAAATCTGGTTAAATATTACAGGGACCTAAACTGCAACTCTTCGTATGTAAATACATAGTTTACTCCACACATTGCAACTGTGCTGTTGCCTACAAACACAGTGATACAACAGTACATCTCTCACAGACCCACCTGGTTGGAAGCTGCAGCGCTGCACCGGTGCTGGGCCAGCTCAAGCATGGTCCTGTAGCTCTTACAGCACGAGGGACAGTCGAAGCGGTTGGGCCCATCGTCGTGGATCCTCTGGTGGTTGCGAAGATACCGGGCCAGGCGGAAGGCCTTCCCGCATAGGTCACACATGTAACGCTTCTGACCGTGGATTCGCATGTGGTTGCGCAGAGACATGTAGTTGGTGTAGGGTTTGCTGCAAAAATCACACCTGAAACAAACAATGGTGTGAAAATGGTTATGACGCGTCAGACATTTAACTCACATTCTCTTGTGACTTATAGTGAGTCAGGTGGTGTAGGAGTAGTTTTGTTTTACTCAACATTTTTGCTTTTTTTGACAACTCAATTCTCATCAACTGAAAATAGTTAATACCTAAAAGGAAAAATATTTTATCTATTCACATATCCATTAATGGGTCTTCAGTACCTACCTGAAGTCTCCAGTCTTGTGGGTGAGCTTGTGATTGAGCAGGGAACTAGCGTGCTTGTAAGCACAGCTGCACAGGTCGCAGACATATGGCCTCTCGTCTGATTCCATGTCATCTGACGCTGTTGTTGTGGGCACTGGTGCTTGGGACTCCATGGAGAGACTGGAGCTGGAGAGTGACGCTGAGGAGAGACTGGAGCTGGAGAGAGCTGTTGACGATGAAGGGAGCGGATCGCACCAGCTGATGGTTGAACTTGGCTGTGACAGAGGAGAAGGAATAAAGCAGAGTTCTACAACACACATGCAAAAATGCAACTAACACACAACTTCTGATTAATTTAATCATTTGTATTGTTTTTGGTATGAAATAATCTCATCCACATATTTGGGCAATGACAATTTCCATCATTGTACCTCTGAATGACATCATAATGGATTTGACAAGAGACACTCAAAATGTGCCATGAGATGTAAAAGTGTAGACACAAACTTAAGTAAGTGGTGCGACAACTTTATCTTTAGACCCCCAAAGGTTAAGGACCCAACACCAACCGGAAACTATGATTGATGCTGTTCTTTCCTGGTGGTTCTCTTCCAGGCCTGTACTGCACCTGTCCTCAATTCCTGCTTTTAGCAAGTGAAATGCATATTCTGTTTTTATTCTGGTAAGATATGCAGATATTTTAGATGTATACAGATATACTCATACTCTTGATCTGGACAACTATTACTAAAGTGATTTTCTTTACTACGGGAAAAAGTAATCCAGTGATTGTAAGTCCCACAAGGTTACAATACAATAAACGCAATACTTGATGGTTTCATTTCACATCCAAATAATGGCGTGCACAGGCAAATTGATGGAAATTCCACTACTATCCACATTACTTTCTAATATGGACTAAATAATATTAACAATTTTGTGTTATAGTCCAGTATGACCATTTATCACTTTTAGTAACAGAGGAACCACACGGACACTTGAGAAGAAGAATGAAGAATACAGAAATGCTTGTTTTCATAAAGCAAGTCTGTGATGTCCAATCATATATATAATACCACTGTCTTTACAACAATGTTTTAAAACAATTATAAACCCAAATAGGCAACCCTGACAGATTTAAATTTAATTTAGATTTATTGAATCCAGTGACCTATGGCTCACTATACTAATGCTACTCACACATTGGGCACAGTAACTGGTTGAGTTCATGTATGACCAATGTTGTAGCTGGGTGCTTGTTGTCTGTCACAGGGTCCACAATATCAAAGACAGGTCTCTTCCAAAATGAATGGCTGGCCCAGCTTCTTGAATACTTCAGTGAGTGAACCCCAAAATAATGGACAATATGAAGCAAAGCATGTGCATGCTGCAATTTGACAGCATTTACATGACATACAGAATCACAATGCAAGTGCACAAAATACAGAAAATAAAGAGGCACTGCAACAGCACCAGCTCTACAGGATGACCTCCTGTAATGAGCTAAAACGAACAAGAATTAAGAATAAATGATGTTACAGTCCTCAAAGGCATGTCTGCTTGTGTGTAGCAATATCTGTATTTATAGCACATCTTTATGCCACATGTGTGTTGTCAAATTTAGTTTCCTTACTGTGCAATGCATTGTACTCTCCCAGAAGGACAGAATAATTTAGACATCACAGCACAGAAAGATAAAAAAAAACGATTTAAAAACTAACACCTGGAAAGTTGTGTCACCTGTCCAAATGATCACGCACTTGTGGGAGGAAATTCAGTTTTGCACGCTTTGGTAAATGTAGCAACCCTGTGACAGTAGCCAAAATCCCAGTACACTCAGTGTAAGTCATACAAAAGCAGCTATTTAAAGCCACCCACAGTGAAATGTAGGAAAAGGTGTTAAAGTATATAAAATAACGTGTGGCGCCTCTGTGTGCTGTGCAAATCATCTGTGGGCTGAGTGACCATGAGTGAACCGAAGAGTCTGGCATCACAAAGAGGTCTTTCAAAGTCCTCCGCGGGGCGTCTTCCGCTACCGTTTCCTGTGGGGCAGCCTGGTCGTGTTTACTTTGCTCGGATCGCTAACAATATTTGCAGGCCTCATGCCCATACTCTTACATTCACCGCTCGATTACACTCGCTGCAGGTCACGTTACTGCAGCGCACCTTTCAAAACACTGGTCCATAAACTGCTGTACCCGTCGGAGGAACGCTGCATCCCGACGCAGCCTTGTTTTGCACGGTCTCTGGTGTTAGCTAACCGTACTCGGTTAGGCAGCCAATGTTGTCTAATGTTAGCATTAGCTCGGTGATGCTTTGCTTCATTATCATATCTTTCCCTAACCCTAGCGCTCCGACGCATTTTCAAACTCCACTAGTGACGTTGTGTTGGGTATTTATTTATGTCCAGTTTAATCGAACACTTCATAGGGTGCAACAGATAACGTTACAAGTTTGTGTACACAGCTCACACAGCCTCGTAGCTAGGCAGCTACTAGTCATATTAGCTAACGCTAGGCCATGAGCCGCTCAGTATGAGTAACGCTAGTACGCTAGCAAGAAGCTAACGAAGCTATTATGATATTATTTGTAGTTTTACATCGACCGGCGTTGCTAAACTACATCACACACACATAAAAACACCCAGTTAATAACCAAGTATAGAAACAGACACTTCGCCCAATGCTCACTCAATAAAATATTGCTCAATTAGCCGTTTGAAACAGCTGTTTGTCGGCTGGAGTCGCTAGCTAACGGTGGTGGCAGCTGGCTTTCTTACCCCGGAGTCGTTGGGATCCTTTTTCCAGAACAATTGAGAGCAGTGGCCGAAGGATTCTGTCGATGTCACATAATTTACTCCGTTTCTGTCTTGAAAGTCTCCATGTGTGTTGCCGGTATTTGTCCTGGCATACATCGTCGGTTTTGTGATTCTTCGACTTTTTCAGGCTGAAAAGAAACAGGGCCGCTTTGTCGGGATCTTCTTCCGAAAAGAAAAATATTTCTTCAGTGAAATGAGCATTTTGGCGGCGGACATGTCGAAAATTCCAGATCGTTACTGCCGCCTGCTGGACTGGAGGATGACAACCCCACAACCACTTTACATCATAAGCAGGTTGTATAGACAAGGGTTAGAGTTTACTTAGGTTACAGATTCAATCTGGAGTTTTCTTACATTGTATATTTAAGAAAAACGTCTTCACAGACCTGATCAGTAAATGCAACTCAGTGTTTGAGTCAGGATTAGTGTTCAGTGTTCACCAGGGTGAGCTCTGGATCAGGAAGTAGAAAGAGAAGACACGCCTGGTGTCAGTGATGGGGTTTGAACCCTGACCCTTCTGCATCTAAGGCCAATGATCTGCCAGACCACCAGGCTGCCTCAGTTGCCCACCATTATTAATAATTGATACTTTATTAATCCTTGGGGAATAGTGATCCTTTGTCACTCCTAGAGTCTTTCACACTTCTCTCTGCAGAGAAACAAGGAATAAAAGCTCAACTGAACATCCCTCGTATCTACATTGTCCATGCTCACAGTGATGTTTGTGTGGTGTGTTTAGCTCTGTCCTCTTATCTATCATGGAGCACCTGTTACCAGTCATCTCCCTTCCAGCCACCAGATGTCTCCACTCCCTTTTCCCTGCCTCATGTGTACAGGTGCATCTCAATAAATGAGTCAAAATCATCAAAAAGCTTATTTATTCCAGTAATTTAATTCAGAAAGTGAAACTTGTTTACTACAAAGATTTATTACATATAGAGTGATATATTTCAGCCGTTTATTTCTTTTAATTTTGATGATTACGGCTTACAGCTAATGAAAGCCCAAAATTCACTATCTCAGAAACCAACAATATTACATAAGATCAATTAAAAAAAAAGATTTGTAATGCCTTTTGTTTTTTTGTTTTTTTTTTGTAATGCGATTTTCACAGAGTCCAAGTTGCTTGAGGTCCAGTGTGAAGTCTCCACAGTCAGTGATCATTTGGGGCCAGGTCATGTGCTGGTGTTGGTCCACTGTGTTTTATCAAGTCCAAAGTCAGCGTAGCTGTATACCAAGAAATTCCAGAGCATTTCATGTTTCCCTCAGCTGACAAGCTTTATGGAGATGCTGATTTGATTTTCCAGCAAGACTTGACACCTGCCCAAACTGCCAAAAGTACCAGTGCCTGCAAAATGACCATGGAAGCACTGTGTTTAAATGGGCAGCAAACTTGTCTGACCTAAACCTCATAGAGAATCTTTGGAGTATTGTTAAGAGGAAGATGAGAGACACCAGACCCAACGATACAGACGAGCTGAATGCCGCTATCAAAGTAACCTGGGCTTCCATAACACCTCAGCAGTGCCACAGGCTGATCGCCTCCATGCCACACCACATAGATGCAGTAATTCATGCAAAAGGAGCCAGACCGAGTGGTGAGTGCCTATATTGCACATGTGCATGTGTTTCAGCCAACATTTCTGTATTAAAAGCCCTTTTTTTTTTTTACATTAATTTACTCTAAAGTTTCTATTAGTCCTCTGCTGGATTATTAAATAGTGTCTCTGTTTTCTTCCTTACTAGTTGAACCAGAATCTTTTTTTACCTGCTCAGTTTTGGGCTTTTCTGTGTGGAATCATTGGACTTCGCCTTCCCCAGAGGACTTTTGTTTTTGGCATACCAACCGATTTCTGACATCCTCAACTTAAGTTAGATATAGATTATAATGTTGTGTCCTGTGAGATTGTTCAAATAATACAGTAAGTAGCTCTGGATGACTGCTCTTTGGTTTTGGCTGTGAAAACTGCACTTGTTGTGGATCAATCAACATGAAAACCAAAAAGCTGTCTACGGAAGAAAGGAAAGTCATTGTGAATCTGACCAGAGGGAAAACCAGTCTAATACAAAAATTTGGATTGTCCTGAAATCACTGGTGCGCTGAGCAAACCTAACATTTATGATTTCACCTAAGTGACATGAGGGAAAAAAACCTCCACACAGTAGAAACCTCTGAAGAAACCAACAGTTGAGTTCAGTGAGTCCTAGACTTGACACAGCTACTGCAAACAAGGGATTTGTGATGCTGTAGCTGAACCTACTATCTCCTCCAATACTCAGATTTAGGTTATCCGATACAAAAGGCGTTTCTGATGCACTGTGTTGTTATATATGTCTGATAGTTTTTTTATTTTTTTAAGTCCCTCGCTCAATCCACCTGTGGATACAACAAACAACAAGGCCAACTCAGTCACAGCAAAGCAAATAGATTTTATTTACACTTCTAGTTTGTACACCATAGTCACGTATCAGTGTGAACACATGTGAGATGTAACGTGTAGTGTCTATATTGTTTTTTGGAAATCGTGTTTAATATCATTACTCCAGGTAAATATTTTGTATGCTAAGTGTGTTATATATTATGAATGCACAACACAGTTTGATATTGTGTCAGACCTCTCAAAGAGACTTTGGAATAAGTGGAATGACTTGCACATAAATAGGAACTAGATTCTGTACAACATTTACAATGTATGAAATCACAAATACTCTGTCAAAGGAAAAATGAGAATATAAAAGCTCACAACTGCAACAATGGACAAAAATCACAGCAAGAATACTTAAATATTGTTTAATACCTTGTGCAAAAGCACAAAACCTGTAAGCAAAGAAATTTAAAAGAAACAAATCACCATGTGAACCATTTGTGCAGTGAAGCAAAACTAGTTTCTCTAGTTAGGTAATCTAGTGCTCAGTGCTGCTCTCCTTACTGTGACGCACCTAGCTTATCTAGGTTACATTAGGAGTGAAAATGCACATAAATGTGAAATATTTAAAGTGACTTAGTTGAGGTGAGACTAATTCACAACATTAGTAGAATGTTGTTTCATCAGTTTGAAGGCCAGATCAAAATCACAATAAAGAATTAACTGATTATTTTCTATTTAAATCTATCAAGATGCGTACAATATGTAAGTGCTCTTCACATTTTAAACATACAATTATGTTTTTCTAAAAAAATATGTGGAAATTACTCTAATACATTAGTAAAATCTGATTTCTTGAGTTTCTGTGAAAGGCTAGAAACAGTGAATGAAAATCTTTACTTAAGGCACCCTGTGGAGTTTCTCTGTAAACAGCACAAGCTTTACATTTCAGTTCAGTGTTTAAGACTAGAACACATCTTTGAGGCCTAACAACATCTTTGGTAAATGTTGTTCCTTGGTCTCACAACATTTGCGAAGGATCTCACAGAACTCTCCAGATGCCGTTGCCTTTCTTGGTAAATTGTCCCGATCAACTGTCCATAAGTACGAAACCAACAGCAAGAGAGCTGTGAACTATGAAAGCCCAATGTTCATGCATGTGCATGGTAAACTGAACTCCACTGCTCCATAGCGCTGCTGGTGGTGAAAAACTCCACAGGGTGTCTTTAAGGTGATTCATCAGTAGTGATCAAACTATTTCTTACAGAGCTCAACATTCAATATGTAAACAAACACATAATTGTAGAAAGTTTATGAGATGACAGTAAGCCATCCAACTCGGATGAGGACATGCTTTAACTATTGTCAATTATTTCACTGCAGAAGCACTGAAAACAGTGGAAAGTTATAATTTGGCACATAACGTTGGCTATTGGCACCTTTAAAATATATATAATATAAACTGTTTCCAGAGAACCTTTTCATGGTTCATGGTCTGCGCTGAATAGTCCTACAAAGGCTCAATGATGTAGCTATTGACAGTAACATTTTATGGTGTCATATGCAGCATATAATCATGTCGAAAGTTGTGTTGAAACAACCAAATTAAAGGGTTAGCAACACATCACAGCTAAAATGCAGAACCTGAGAGTGTTCCCTAAGGTCCATGTCAGTGTTTGTGTTTTCAGCTTAGCAGATATACTTTACATGCTACATGAGATGCTGCCCAGAAGCACTGGTCAGGGGGATCAACATATTCATCAACAAGTAGTTTCTGAAAGCACAAAGTTTCACTTTACATTTCTTTGTCCAGATGTCCAGATTAAACAAACACATGTTAATTACAGATTAATTACATTCTAGTCTTACTGCTAAGCTAAGCTAACCACTTCCTGATTATGTACCTGGCTTACAGACGTGAATGATCTTGAATATTGTTGTGTGACTTGCATTTCTGTTTAGCATTGCCACACGACGATATGCCTGTCAATGATTAAACAAACTGAACACTAAACTCATGCAAATCTGAATAAATTAATTTTCATACCACTATGTAATGACTAAACTAATAGCCAACTGGAAGATGGCACGAACACATCCATATTCTAAAACATTATGGAGTGCTTTGGCAAATGGTTTGCAGTGATCCATTGTTTCAATAAGTGCCACAAAACTACAAGAAGTCAAGTGTGTGTTTACTGCTGGGGACTGTACATTCCTCTGTAACTACGTTTTTGGAAAACAGTGAGCAGAAAGAAGATGTAGAGCATTTATATTTTGGGCTACAGTCTAAAGTTCTAATTGTCATCCTCAATCTGATTTTCATAAAGACAAAATCCGTTTTTTTACAGAAATGCCTATATAATATATTTACAGTATGCAATTACCTCTCCATAAAGACAATTTAATTGCTTGTGGCAGGGTCCGCCCTGATTGAGCTACCTCTCTCACACACACACACACAGGGAACAATGTAACCCTGCGTTGCTCTCACTGATGGCAACCTCACTGCTTCCTGTTCATTATAATGCTCCTTCACAGCTGCTAATTCTAACCAAACATTTAATGCTGCTGCTACTTCACATGAACAGTGTAAACAGAAAAAAGGCTGATATCTTGTCTAAAGCTTAGGCTGCCCTCAGAATTCTGGGACCTGTACTATTAAACTGCATTTGCTCTTACCCAATTAGTAACCAGGGTTCTTGCCAAAACAACCAGGAATCTTGAAGATTTGAATTCTAAGGTATGAGCTGTTGGGCAATAGAATATCCAAAAACGACTGTGATACTGTGCTGAGTGTGTATGTGGCATTTAATTTTTGATCTCCAGAATAGAGGGGTTATGGTCAAGAATGGCCAGAATGATTTTGTCCATGTACTGCCTCAGACGCAGATTGATCTCCTCCTGTTCCTTCAAAGCATCTACCAGCTGAGAGAGAGAGAGACGGACACACAAAAAAACCTTAGAATGATAGCCATACCAAACATAATCATTACATTCATCCACCAGCAGCACACTAACCTCGTCTCTGGATGCGTTGTCAATCTCGGCTGCCAGGCACTGGGCCTTAGTATGACAGGAAAACAGGTTCTTAGCCTCGTACAAGCTCAGACTGAGAATCTGAGCGTTCAGGTCGTCATTCTGATCCCGCAGCTTATGGTTCTCCTATGGAAGCAAATAAAGAACATTTCCTTTGTAAGATGATTCTGGATGAAGCTTTCTGCAGCCAACGCTGCAGTCCCAGAAGGTACTACATAAAATGTAATTTGTAACCAAACATGTACTTCAAGGCTAAATACTAGAGATTCACTGATAAGGATTTTAATCTTCTTTAAAGATTCTTATATTTATAACAAAAGATAACATTGTATTATGTTAAACACAGTTTTTTTTTATTTTAACAAATACTGCAGGACACTTACTGGTACCAACTGACTCAGTACTAATACAAGACATAAATAATGCATGCACAAAATGTTCATTGTTAAACAACACATATTTTGACAGTGATCCTTTTAATTTGATGGTGCTCTCTAGTAACAACAGTATGTAACAATGGTCCTATCTTTAATTAACCTGGACACATTTCTACACTGAAACGTCTTGTACTGGCTCACAGACAGACTGATAATATATCTACCAGTATATCTTTGATGGCTTATCATGCAAATACTGCTGAATTTCATCATCCATGAAATGATTAAATGAACCAGTACTATGGGAGAAACCTAAATGTTTCAGGAACAAATGACAGATGTGTGTGAGCTGTGCATGTCAACCTGTTTCAGTCTCTTGACTTCAATTTCCATTTCAGTCTCCCTGGTCTTGGCATTAAACTCAGACAGACCCTTGCCCTTCCCAGGATGCTCCATTTCCAGCTTAAACAACTGCAGATACTCCAGCTCCCGACGCAGATCATCGATCAGCTGCAGGGAAAAGAGAAGTAGGTAGTTTGTTAGGAACTTTATTGTCTATGGGATGATAAATAAATAATTGTTGACATAACCACAAAGCATTATAAGTACTATGACTAAGATTGCAGTAGATGATCTGGGCAAACATATGTAATATGGTTTCACAAAAAAAAAAAATAATAATTTGACACTCACTTTAAAATTAAATGGAAATGATGCAAGATCAGCCCCTTTAGAGTAACACATGGGCTTCGATTCAACTGAATATTTCACATGTATTTCTCTACTAGCTAAAGCGCTTTACCTCCTGCATGGCATGTTTTTCCTTCTGGTACTCGTGGCGATTTTGCCAGAGCTTGTCCATTATCTTCCTGTAGAGGTCCATCTCATCTTTCAGCCTCAGACTAGTGTCCTCCAGTTTGTCTGTCATCCTCTGTTTCTCCTGCAGAAGGAAGATGCCAGAAAATAAGCAATTTCACTACTCCTTATGCTCTAATTTAAACAAAGAAGTTAGGTTAATGATGGCATCATTTCACTTTCTAAACTTTGTCTTTTTATTTGTAAAGTCACTGCATTCTCAGCTCAACCATTAACGTTAACAGCTTTCACTACATGTTTATTTTTATTGACAGAAATAACAGCCAGTACACAAATTAACCCATGTTGTATTAAACTGGAATTATTCTTTGAGTTAGTCCCACTGACCTGGTCCAGTTTCTCAGTCTGAGACTTGAGCCTGCACACATTTAACTTCATCTCTGTGTTGTCGTCATCTAACAGCTGTACCCTGCGTAGACACACACAAAAGACCTTAAAAATCATCTGCTGGTTCAAACTGGAAGAGTCATCAAAGACAGACAAATGCACAGATGAATGTATGTCAAGCAGAACAATGTAACGGATCAGTCTGGTAGCCTGTAAAAATGCTGGTTCTAGCTTGGCTTTACTCAAATCATAGATTACATAAAGCTGCAGACTTGTCACTCTCATCACAACAGTACAAAAGGAGCACCAATAGTCCCCAAACATACTGAAGATGAGCCCGTACCTAACATAGGTTTAGGTTTGAAGGAAAAAAAATGTGTCATGTGCTACAACTATCCATCATTATGGATGAGAAAGAAAGGAGTAGTTCTGCTTCTGATTAAGTTCAGGATGGTGCGCTCTCCTGTTTTAGATCAACTTTACCCTTGAGACTATAAATAAAGACAGAGAGATAGGAGAGTGATGTGGAGCAAAGGTACCCCAGCCAGAAATCTACCCACTGAAACTGTGGTTATGTAATATGCCCCTTGATGTTTTGTTTCAAAGAGGCAAAGTCAAAGCCAGCACCAGCATCTTTCAGAGTTGGAATTACCGGTACAGTGGAAATGTTACTTGTTGCTACAGTATATGGCTGATGAGGTTACTTCTTAGAGAGTTGGTCTATCTGTGTGTTCCTTTCCCTTTCCATCTTGCTATATGCCTCCCGGTGTCTCTTCATCTCCTCGTCCAGGCTCTGATCTGCCCTAGTCTCTGCATCCTTCACCTGCTCTTCCAGTTCATGGACCCTGGGACACACAAACACACAGTGTGAGGAGAAAAAAAAAAAAACGTTACATTCATTACACTGGGCCAAATTGAACTGTATGAATTTTAAATAAAGTAGATCAAAAAAATACCTACACATCATATTCTGTCTTTACGCTTTCTACAAACACTTTGAAGGTATTTCACATATTCACATGTAGATCATCATTTTACATGGAAAATTCACATGTCGGCATATGGGTTTCTTGCAATTCATATGATACATTTACATGATACAGTCATCTGTGCTCTTCAAATAATGCATAAACAAAATGAACAGTAAGCAACATGTGAAATTCAAAAACAATATCACATGATAAATTCACATTGGGTGGTAGTTTATCATATTGGAGTTTGTGTTATTTTTGTATGGTTAATCTAATTATTGTTAAGCCAGACAGTTTATTTTCCTACCTGTGGACAAGTTGAGTATTTTCCTGTTTGAGTTTAGACTTAAGGTCACTGTTGGCCAGACTGTCATTTTCCAGCTCTGTCACCTTCTTCTCCAGATAACTGACCTGTGGAGACGACCAGGCTTTTAGTTCATCCAATGACACACAGGTAGGGGTTAGCATTTGTTTTGTAAACTCTGTATCATTTTTATATCTATGCACAATAGTGTATGTTTGTTAAAATAATCACATTTACAATAGATTCATTCAAAATGTAAATTTCTGTTTTGTACTTTGCAATCTCTAAAACGTTTAAGTTCAAGAACAAAGAACTCAGTATGCATATATATGAACTGCTGCGTAGAAAAAGCCCCAGTCAACATGCAGATGTGTGAAAGAACATACTTGGAGAAAAGTCACACTACCCAATACTATAATCTCCCAAAGTAATGCTACTTACCAGAGGGATAATGCGCTGTATTAGTTATATACAGATACAGTCATGTAATAATTACTCCTAAGTCTAAAGGAAGATGAACATCTTTTGCTAACATAACCAGCTACTGGCTGGAGCTTACTATTCACTGCATTCACACAGGGATGGTCTCAAATTTCGTATCCATGTTGTGTCTACAAATAAAGTGTTTCAGTAGATATGCAGCGAATATATTACACATGTGCTTATGTTTTAAAGCTACACTATATAAATTATTTTGGTTATTTTCTTTAATGGAAATATATTCCAAAACATATCTTCTTGTGGACAGGCACTGTTCAAGTGCACACATGTCCACCTCTATATATCAGACAGCGAATTTCAATGATTTCTCTTGATTAGCAAGTGCTGCAGCTTGTCATTTATTGTAATTTGACCAATTTGACAATTTGTGTTTACTCAACTCTATTTTTCTGCTATTGTGCATGTGAACAGTGAGTGTCTCTAAAACAACCAATATTGCATCTGAACGCCTCCTTAGCACCAGAGCTGCTATGCCTGGTGTAGACACTGCTTTCTTGCCTAAAACCTCAAGCCTTTCCTTTAAGCTTTACACTATACCGTGTGATGAACCAAGCCGGTGTTGACCCAAATCCTGGTTCCCAATATGTAAAAAGTGCAAGCAGCTTTGCATACATGTGTTTGTACCTTCTCCGTGATGTCAAGGTCACAAGAGTCAATGCTGTCTGTGAAAAGATCCTCTGTGCTGCTGCCCTGACTTGACCCAAACACAGTGTGGTTGGCCTGAAACAACTGACTGCATGGAGGAGAGGACACATTGGAAATAAGCATGGACATATTTACTCACCGAACAAGACAATGATATAGACGATATATCAGTTTCAAAACCTGCTCTTTCATCACAGCTCTGTTTATCACCCTGCTAAATGCTGAACACACCACTATCCTTCTATTGAAGGTAAATACAGACTTACTGCAGCATTTTCATTTTAAAGTCTTCAGTGGGAAAGTGGGGCCACTTACCGTCCAAAGGCTGTGCTGGAAATTTTTTTATTAGGACTGAAACACAAGAGAGAAACTGAGTTATACACAGGGCTTTTAATTATTCATTTTTTATGAATCTACCTCTTCCTACTACTGCAATTATTACTACTACAACTCATACCGGTACTATCACTCCTTACAGCTGTATAAATTGCCATGAACATTTATGGTCTGTTTAATGTTTCTAAACCAGTTTTTGTTGCTGCATTGTGACAATCCAGCACAAAGACACAAAAACGGCCAATCAGTCACGCCACCAAATTGGGTGGTTACTATAGCAACAACTCAGGCTCCCCTTTTGGTGTGGGTGCAGAGGCTGGTATGAAGATGGAATAAGAGTAAGGGATTTAGGGGAATAGTGTGTGTGTGTGTGTGTATAATGGTATGCTCATGTAGCAGCTCTTACCTCCTTTAGGAATCTATCACCCTGTGCGCCTCCATTGTGTGCGTGCTTTACCTGTTGGCTTTTAAGTTTCGAAGTCGAGCCTCCAGGTCATTGAGCAGATTTACTTTCTTGCAGCACTGAGAACAGTAGATGTCCAGCAGCTCACTGCTGTACAGCTGTCGCATCTTCTGCGGAGTCTGCCCAGCACTACAATTACAAAGAGGCTATTGTGTTTACCATTTGGAATATTCTCTATTTCTGCATAAACATGTTTCATCCTTGTCCCAAACTAGATTAAAGAAACCTAATTAAGTATGTGACCCTCTTGAATCCTCATTCATGTCGTAGAGTTGCAAAGAGAAAGGCACTATTCTCCAAAAAAATGTATATGATTTTCCTTCCTGCTATTAAAAATGCCTATTGGGCAGAAACAGTGACTATCAGGGTGTGTGTATGAAGCCTGACCACAAACCTAGAGGGCAGTGAAGATCCTAGGTCTGAGAAGCCATTTGTGCGAGTGTCATCTTCAGGGCAAGGGCTGCTTGGAGTGAAATCAACATCCTCTCCCTCACCATAGTCCTCAAACTGCTCCTCCCCAGAAATGACCGATGCAGATGCTGAGCCAATCTGACGGCTAGGGTTGCATTAGTGAAGTAAATAACAATTAAGACTGGTAATATCAGTTAATGAAGCCATGAATGAACTTTGGATTCAAATCAGGCTCCTGACAACATGATTACTGCTCACATGCTCTCACTTGGAAGCAGTTAACAAGACCCACTGTCAGATATGGTTGCGACTGACCAGTTTTGCCGTGTTGGCTCCAGAGTGTTAGAGGTGTTGGCATTTTCAGTGCTGCTGTCCATTTCACACTCTCCATCAGCACCACAAACCTCACCATACGCACTGCAGTCTGGGTAGGACTGGGTGCACAAGATAATGGGTGGGCCCAGTTTGGCCACACCATTCTATAAATAAAAAGCACATTAAAGATTAGTATGTAAATGAACATACACATACTGTACCGACTACATTGTTCATATCACTATACCAAGTGTCAGTGCTGTTCCAATATATAGTTATACTATCTCTACAACATTGACTGGAATCAGAAATGAACAGAATGAATCCTTGGCACTGTTTCAAGTGGAGTCATTAAGGAATTGAAAAATGGGAAACTGGTCTCATCTTTGTGATTCATCCATTTCATGACTACATCACTAACTGATGAGGAAAGATGATAGACTCTAGAAAGACTGGAACAGAATTTCGTGGTTGTATATGATTCATTATCACAAGACATCCCCAGACTATACTTCTAAAAAAACATTTATCCTTACCAACAAATGTATCCTTATAATCTGCTGCTGTATCAATCTGCCAAACACTGAAAGTCTATTAATAAATCATGGTCCTGTCTGGCTTCACCCAACTGAGATGCCATGGCAACATACACACCTCTCCTTCTTTCTCTCTCTCTCTCTCATTTCAATAAACGTGTTTTGTGTGTAGAAATGGCGCACACAGCAGACATTATATGGTCTCTGAGGGGCCTTCCATTCATCAATTATACACATTTTTTGGAAATAAAGATGCATGTGAGGAGATATGGAGCTATGACACAGAAAATATAAGTAAAAAGCAGGACTGAGAAATCACAGCATTTTGCCGTGCACCTCAATCATTGGCTGACCTTTATCGCTCGGGTTTAATGTACAAGGTCCCCAACTCCTTAGCAAGTGTTACAGACTTTAAGTGGCATCCTCTGTCTACTCAGTGCTGTGTGCTGCATTCACACGTGTAACAGAAGAAATTGTGTATTGGGCTCTTAGTATATCTAAAACATTCACTTTGTATTACACCCAAACACGTCCTGTAAAATGTAGTGACCTGGGAAGAGGCATTATGGATCATAGTATGAATGACAAAATGACGGGACCGCTTAACTGAGCCAGAAGGAATTTTAATACTAGATGAAGTCTGTGAGCTAAAATACTGTGAGCTCTTACATTTTTCTCCATACATTGACTTTTAACTGCTAACCAAAAACAGAAAAACAGGGCAGTAACAAATTGTACCTGGTAAATGTAACCATTGTCAGTAACAGACGGCTGGTTAGATATAGTATTGTGAGGACCTGTAGCCATTTTTAGTATCTCGTCACAACCTAGCAGGAAAAAGACAAAAGGAAGAAAAAGTTCAACATATACCATAACTCTCTTTCACTTGTTCAGGAGATTGCAATGGTGGCATTTCTAATGGTATCCTGTTCTATGATGAGTTTACAGACAGAGAGACTCTGACAAAGTAAACCAACAAGAACAATGGTAGCTAATCACATTTATACCATCTACCAAAAGGTAGTCATCAGACAGTATGTAAATACATACTATGTTGGTTAAAATGTGTTCAGTATTAAGAACACATCTTTCCTCACCTTTGATAGCAAACACTCCATGGCAAAAGTCTTTGAAGTTAATTTTCCCATGAGCATTAGGATCCAGGTACCCGGTTAACTTCTTTACCTGTACAAAAGAAAAAAAAAAAGTCAAGCCAAGTTCATTTTATTTATGTATAACTGTAATGTAAGGTTTAAAAATACTTTCATACATAACCCTACTATCTTATGCATGTATTATTTTCTCATGATTTCAGTTTTCTAGTTGGTTGAAGTTGGTTGTGTAGCATTTGTAAATGGAATCTGTGATGAAATCATTAGGTGTGGGCAAATCAACTAAGCAGTTAATTGTTTTATTTCAAATCCACTGTGGTGGTGTACAAAGGCAAAATTGATGAGAATTGTGTTCCTACTGAAATATTTCCATTCCTGATTTTATTACTGACTTTTATCACTGTAGTGCCTGTCATAAAAATATGACCAGACTAAAAGTAGGCTTAACTGTATTGTAACACAATACGCAAATATTAAATTCCATTGTATGTCTAAATGTTACGATAAAAATGTTAAATATACATTTAGAAAATTATAAAATCTATAACATTGCTTGCTTTGAAAAATGTTGTGATGGTAATAATATATAACAGTAGTTGTTTGATATGAGAAATACAAAATGTAACACTAAAATTAGTACCAAAAAATATCTAAATGATGTTTTAGTATTATAAAAAACACACACACACAAAAAAAAACATGTATTTACCAATTTCCACTAAATACATTAAACAAAAACACATAAAATGAATTATATCTGTTTTGCTGGAAATTTGTTTGTACTGTAATAATTCAGTTTGTGCATGTGTTCTCATCCAGTACAGGAGCAGCAATGCACATTCAAAATATTATAATAATTTATAGGAAGATAACATGAAATCCATTGCTATAGAAACAGATGCTTTTAGAAAGAAGATTGTTTCCTAATAAAAAATGTAAGGGTAAATACAGGAATGCTGCAGAGCACCATTTTATAAGCCGTTTTGAGCAACTATGAGGATCATTTCATTACTTAATAACCAACCAATCCGGTCAAATACTCCCTCTGAAGCTCTGTCTCCATAGTGACAAAGAACACATGGAGGTGAGGAGCAGCATGAAGGGAGGAGGAAGTAGCTTCCTCTTAGTATGGCGGATTTATTTTTAGTGATGTGTTCTGGGTGCTCAGCCACTGTGACAGCTTTAAGGAAAATCCACTCTCACTGTTAGATATCATTTATGGGTAATGATCAGTGCATGTACAATCTGCCTCATCTACTACTAATGCCCATTTCTTCAATGCAATGTTCTAGTAACATGGTACAAACAATATCAATTATTCTGCATAGTACATGCAGAGCAAGCTCCCTCATATGAAACCAGTACTTTAAATCTTACGAGTCCAGCCGGTGTAAATCAATTACATGGATGGTTCAAGATGGAGTAGTATAGAAACAAAGCAAGCTGTTAGTTGGACTTCATAGCATTCTGAGAGTAATAAAATCTGGAAACAATGCTAATCTTTATTCCAAACCATCTTCAATCACCCTTTACTATTTCTTTCTATGTTTCTACATGTCATTAAAACAAGAATGCCACCCCAACTTAAATAGGCTAATGGATATGATATTGCAGGTTAGAGTAGCAAGCCACAGAATCATGGCTTAGGAATCGTTAACACTCTTGCTGGGCCAAGTTTCAGTACCATGGAAAGTGTACAGGCACTACTGGTGCTGAACCTGCCACTGGCAGTGAGCTCTCCATGGTCCTGAACCTGAGACCAATATTAGTTTATGCACTTTTAAAGGTACACTTAGGACAGGGATACACTTAATTTTTTACTAACAAAGCATACAATAGCTTCATCATCAGCGTCACAGTGTGCTTTGTGTTTATGTCTGAAAGTTTCGAAATATTATCCACCTGGGCCAGAGTTAAGCCAAATCATTCTTGATATACTTTTTTCCTTAAACATACAGACAGCCATGGTGACATTTGAAGAGGTTAATTTTGAGATCAGGTCAGAGAAAATGGCAATCACAACATAAATGGTAAGTAATGTATGTAGCTGTAACTACTGTAGTTGTGGATAAACGTATTAAATTTAAATTGCTTTTATGCTACAAAGCTGCTGCTGAGGTGATTTGAGGTATATATATACTGTCACTGCTCAGATACAGTGGCAAGAAAAACAACCATACAACCATAAAAACCTCATAGTGCAAGTGGAAAAAGTATGTGAATCAAGCTAACTGGAGTCAGGTGTTAGCATACTTGGAGTCTTGTTAAGAATATTTGTTTGTAGGTGTGGACTAGAGCTACTTTGGCCGACAAAAACAACTCAAACTTTAAGTTTGCTTCACACAAAGAGAATATGTGAATATGTGAGCCATGCCTTGGCAAAATAAGCTTTCCAGAGGATCTATGAATTGTTGACTTACATAATCCCTGTCTGGAAAGGGTTACAAAGTAATTTCAAAGACTTTAAAATTTCACCAGTCTACAGTTAGGCAAACAATCTACAAATGAAGACACTTTGGGCTTGCAGCTATTCCAACAAGAAATGGGCAGCCTGTCAAAATGATCCAAAGAGGACAACAAACACTCATTAATGGGGTGAAAAAAACAACCATGAGTGACAGTCAAAGATTTGAAGGCATCATTGGAACTGGCAAACATCTATGTTTATTAGTCTATAGTAAAACACTGAACAAGCAGGGCGTCTGTGGCAGGACATTATGAAGGAAGTCACTACTTACTAAAAGGAATATTGCTGCATGCCTGAAGTTTGCAAATGAGCACACCGACACTCCATAGCAGTATTGGGTAAATGTTTGTGGACTGATGAAATAAGGATTGAAGTATTTATGAAAATTGCACAGCAGAGAGAATAAGGAGTCGCTTCTGTGAAGAAGTAATTTATGACATTGATCATCTCCTGCCCCAATCAAATAATGTCACTAAAGCTGTTCGGTTTGGCAGCTTTTTTTTTTTATTTAAGTGTGACATTAAGTAATGTCACATCCAGGCCTTGCACATTTTATGAATGAAATTGAATAAAAAATAAAAATGTTTGATTCGGTGTACGAAAAATACATAAATAAATAAATACATAAATACATAAATAAATAAATAAATAAATAATCAGACCGCGTACAAGCCACCTCCCCTTAGGTTGTGCCAATTCACAAAAGGTATAAGCGATGGTGGAGGCTAGGCGCCTACCATAAACCGACGTGAATAAATATAAAATAAATAAACAAATTAAAAAAAACATATTACAACACTCAGCGTTGAAATAGTCAGAACTGGGCTCCGTCAGGGAGAAAGATGACAAGTGTTTGAGGAAATCGAGGCAAGCACCTAGGAAACAAGTCTGAACTTGAAATGATATTTCAAGCAAAGCAGTTATGTAAAAATCAGGCCCATTTAAAGACCATTTGTAGCCTATGCGATGTGACTGTATCGTCTAATCAATCAGACTTCCGCTACTCGACCTTACAGATTTATGATTGAAACATAACTCAACTATTCATCACCTAAAAAAACAAAAAACAAAAAAAATTCTCAGCCAGACTAGTTTATAAAGATACAGCTGGGTCTATGGATTCCATTCAAATTGATGGGGGTAACAAGGGGCTCATTAAAAGAAAAGAGTTTAGCACCTGATCTAGAGAATTTTAAGTCTACCGACTGCAACTCACCAGCCTTTTGATTTGTGAACATGTTCTTTTGAAGTCGTTGGATCTAAGAATTAAACTTGTCAGGACCAAAGATGAATTTTGTCTCATGTTGGTGAATAGGACCAGATTCGACTGCACATTTTAGGAACCTCCTTATTTGACAAAAAAAGTCACCATCTTACCCACCATGCATCTCGGCTGAGCTGCAGCATTGATGAAAAGGAACACACGCTCTATCCTTTCTCAAAAATAAATGTGAAAATGTACTTTGTACCTTCAAACTTGAGAATATGCAACCAGGAGAATTTATTTCTGGGTGTTTTAATTATGTAGTAGTGAGTATAGCTGACAATGTGGCTTTTGTGGGCAGGAGAATGCAAGGATTTGACAATTGTCCACCTGTTCAATACAACACCAAACAGTTTTGGCACGAATTGTCATCCGCCTGTGGTCAACACTGCGTGTTTTACTTAACCCAGAGAGCTTGAGGCCTGACCTTCCATTAACTTTTGTGTTTATACCATGGCTATGTACTCAATGACTGCAAAGTTGTTGCTTTTAAAAATAAATAAATAATAATAAAAAATACTACCATCATACTACATGCACTTTAAAAATGAATAAAATAAAAAATATTTCTATATTATATATTATAGTCTATATTCCGAAAACATGGATTGATCTTCCTGATGACCATTCATTTCTTCTCCTCTGTATTTTGATGTTCTTTAGGCAGAGTTGGAGTAAGTTTCTTTAAGTACGTCTTTTTTATTTTCTCATTCCGGGGTTAAACCTCTTTGATTCAAAATTTATAAAAATTTTTCACCAAAATCCCTTTTTGCCTTTTGTCTGATATTTTCTGTTTCAGTTGTTCAGGGGAAATCAGATACACCTTTTTGTGGGAGGCCATTTTGATGTTTGACAGAAGCTCCTCTAGCTATCCTCTAGAGAGGAGAGAAACCTCTCCTATTATGCTTTTCAGGCTAAAGAATACTGAACCTGAATTTTCCTCCTGAAAGGCTGCATAGATCGCCTCCAATGGCCTGTCTGAAAATGTGTGCTTTAGGTCCTCTATCAAAGGGAGCTGTTTTCGGGGTGTGTCAGTTACTACGTAAATGAAATGTGGTCCAACCTAATCCCATATATGTAGCCCTAAATGTTCCACATGACTTCATGATGGCATCCTGACTGTGCCGCTGTGTAATTAGCTCCGAATCCAGCAGGCACAGTTGGAACTGCAATGGGCCTCACTGTTATTATTTTCCCATTTTCAAAATGAGGTGAACCAGGACTGCAAGTTTCCATGCGCAGTGTTTGGATCAAGCCTGAGGTGGGACTGTAAAGTCAGACCGTAGTCTACATCAACAATTGGGGTTTCTTTATTAAAATGGTATCTTTAAATCAGCCATCAGTCTTATGTGTTTCTTTATGTGTTTCTTTATGTGTTTAGAGAACCAAGCGGAAGAAAGGGGTATATTTCACTTTAGGAGATTAATGGCAATTGTGCATTGTGCTAAGCCATAAGCGGGTTTGGTTGCGTCATTAGTGCGCTCCATAAAATATGACTTTTGTTGAGGACAAATCGGATTAGCTAAGATATTCATGTATAGCTTGTCCCCCTGGTTTTTAAAAAGGACCAGTAAATTACTAATCATGCTGATGGTGTGGTTGTATTTACCTTGATGAAAAATATTCTGGGTCAGCATCATAACACTCATATTTCATTAACAATTCTGCGTAAATATTCTCACCACATCGGGGTGATTGGATGCTGAGAAGATGACAACGCCCAATACAATAAGGTTTATTAAAGTACTAGATTGTCTGTGTCGAGGGGCAAAACATGATCCTGTAAAAAGTACAAGTAATCGTACAGTTTGAGAGAACCGTAGGCTGCATTAAAGGCAGCTATAAACACGTTCACATTCCCCGGAGAAGTGATGTATTCATTGTTGTATCGCTACTGTATCAGCACTACATCATCATTGAAGAAGGTGAAATAGTCGACCTCGAATCTGTCTGAAAAGCGCAAACAAGAGTTTGTCTTTGCTGGTTCTTAGAGGGAGCACAGAGAAGAACAACCCGTGATGGGGTAAACTTTAGCACAAACAAATCCAAAATAGTTGTGAGAGTTTTGAAAACGGCTGTGCAAGATCTCCAGTTGACCGAGAGGATAAAAACAGTGAGAATTACACATGGCATATGGATACAGAGAAATCACGTCAATGTACAAGATATTTTCATTCTCTCCAGCTGTGTACCGCAACTTAATGGCTGATGTGTGATCCCCCATACAAAGCGTTTCTGGAATTTATTGGCTCAAGCAACTTTTCCATTAAGGATTTCACTTCAGAATTTTTTGTTTCATTGGTGTTCCCATATATACATTACTTTAAGACTTTCATGCATGCATATTTGTGTGTCTGAGAGAAACTGTTGTCTAAACTCTAGACAAGCCATTCTCAAAATGGCAGTATCAATTTAACTGTAAAATTTGGCTTCTTTTATAAAGTCAAACATGCAATGTTTCGCCAAATTGTGCAATGCCAAAAATGTATCCTTTTCGCTCTCAGGCGTGCTCAGCCTCGTATGCTTCACGCTCTAGATAAGGACAGACATACTTTTTTCTCTCAGCTGAAATGAGGAGGGAAATACTCTTTGACAGAGTTTGCTATTGAAAACGCTTGCAGGAGTTGTGCCAGTGGCACAGTAGGTAAAAAGCGAAGAGAATCTATGTATGTATGGAAATCTGTCAGTCAGACAGAACTTTTGAACCTTGTGTGATCAGTTCATGTTAGGTTTTGGTCTAAAATGGCCTTCAAGATGATATAACTATGGTAACCTTTGGAGCCGTGCGTGTGATTTGTAACATGGCTGTCTAAAATGTTTTGTACTTATTTTTTCATCCACAAAGATTTCAAAGTCTGAAAAAGAACATTCTGTCTTTTACAAGGGGTATATGTATGTAACAGTGATAGGGTTCTGAATACTTTTCTTCTTAAAAGTCTTGTTGCACAGCCATGTCACAAATACCACACCTCTGTACCAGACATTTGTACTTACATTTTGGTAAATGTATTTGCGAACTAGGTTCTCTATTCGCTTTGTTTTTCCTAACAATAAGATGAATGGCAAGTTCTGTTACAGTTTGCAGTATTGTAGGTTGCTGTTACCACTTTGGATTGCAACAGACAATGATTGGAGCATGAGTGCCCGCACAAGCATTTGAACACGATGTAAACATGATTTGCACACAATAACGTACCCCAAATTAACAAATCATGTACTTCCTCTGCGGCCTGCAAATCTATGATGTTGTGAGGTTGTAACAAGTGTGCTAGGTGAATTTAGAAACAGATCTAATGATTAGTGATATGCAACCGGTACAGGTAACGAAACTTTTTCCTTAAAGTTACACATTCCATGAGCATTTCCAACTTTCTTTTTTCGTACTGCCACCTCCTGTCGGGCTTTTGACTATTTGAACGACCAATTCTACCGTCTTATCCGTCAGTAATTCTAAATTCGATTGCAAGTCATCCAGCGTACCACCTTGTCGAGTGATGGTGAGCTAAACTTGGATAGCCAAAGTTAGCACCGTCTTTCAGAATGAAGATGCAGCTCAAAGGGCCCCCGGACATTCACTCTTTATTGCTCTCATCCTCCCAGTCAGAAACAGTAATGTTTTTTGGGTTTTTTTGCAATTTCTGTCTTGTCTTTTCTCCCAGTCCTCCTGACAAATTGTAAGAAATACAAAACATGTCAAATTATTTTCAATCTATTCTAATGGTACCATCATTTTTGTCCAGGCCAGTTTCATTAGTTTATTTTTTAAAATGCTTCTGTTGAACTACAACTCAAAACCAATGATTTTCTGATTTTCATGAGTTAATTTTTAGGAATGTTTTATCTATTATTGCTTTTGTCAGTTTCATGTTATTTCAGTGACCATTGTGAGTTTTTCCTCACTGTATCTAACATAAACTGGAAAACAAAAAGATGACTCTTTTACACATTTTCTGGCAGCCATTGTGACAAATGTCTGTCAAATAGTATCCTGGATTATTTGGTGGTGAGCCATTTTATTCTGTTTGCAATTTTTTTTTTCAACCTAAACAGAAAAAAGGAAAGATGTGCCTGGCCAAATTGATGTGGTCATCGAAAATGCTGCCTTCCATATATGAGATACAACCACGTTTTGATGTTGTTTTTAAACAGTGAACCAAAAAATGTGTCTACTTACTCCCTATACCACAACTATAAATATAAAAACATTAAAAATTGTCACATTTTATTTTTGTTGTTATAAATTAGTTTTCTAGGTAATCTAAACTTTCTGGGTGTGTTTTTACCCCTGAGTCTTGGGCTTCACATTTAAAGACTGTAATATACATACATATACATTTTTTTTTGTGTGGGATGGATCCATTTTTGAAAAAAATCTGTCTGAATATTGTTTTGATTCTTGGTCACCACCCACTCATTTAAATAGCCTAGGCTATGCTGATATAGTTGATATTAATTCCTTTCTGGCACCTCACATGCTGAAGAGAGTCTAGGCATCAGCAGTAGGAAACGAAGTGGCTAAGAGATCCCTAGACGGTTAAATAACACGGAAAACACGCAGTAAGACACTCCGTGGAGACACAACCTGATTTTGGAGAAAGAAAACATGAGGTTTTCTGCAGGCGTCGTTTCTATCTGTCCTCAACAAAACGCCACTCCGAGTGGAAATGCCATTAGTAGCTAGCTAACGTCAAGGAGCCACCAGATGCTAACACCTCTATACACACACCTGTGACATTTAATACACACACGACAGGTCGTCTGTTGCTATCAGAGCTTTAGGGTTTATCATCGCCACTTTATCGTTTTAAAAATGTCTGATGACCAACCACAGCGTCTTAAATACTTGAAAAAAAGCATGTAAACACCGTCTATTCTTATAATTTTCCTGTCCTTTAGCCACAGCCTCTTACCTCGTCTCCTTGACCGAACTGAAGCCCGAGGTCCACCAAGTGCTCCACCCGAATGAAGCCGTCAGCATCCTCGTCACACACGTCGAAAACCTCCTTAAGCCTCCTCAGACACTGCAGGAGCTGTTCCTGGTCGGGGAAAACATGTCCTTCCATTGTGGAGCAGGCTTCGTCGGCGGGAGTCGTATTTTTCCAAGTCAAATGGACTGTAGGAGAATCGGAGTGACGGTCGCCATCATCATTCATCTTCAGCTCCACCGGACCCGCTCGGTGCACCTGTGACGTAAGCCGCTTCGGCTGCTGTAGGAGCGAGGGACGTCACGGAAGTGCGCGATCATTTACGACTTGGACGCGAGACATTGCGTCACAGGCCAGCTGCTAATTAGTAATCCAGGTGTGTTGGCCCTTCGCGTCCTGCTTCCCTCTCAGCTGATGCGTTCAGGAACTCGCCCCACTCCAAGAAATGCCAGAAATAACCAAATAAATATTACTATTGTGAGTTTACAACTAAGAACGAAGCTATGGAAATTTTGAAATAGCATATTCCTGTTCTTACAAGATAAAATAAATAACATTCCCGTTTTTACATATCAAATGTTGCATTCACGAGCAATAAAACAGCTTTACTCAGTTACAATACATTCTGAGTTCTCACCCATTCGACGCTACTTGGTGTGACCAGTAGATTATGAAAGAGATCATTCGAATATAATCCAATACAGCCCATTCCAAAAAAGGTTGGGATGCTGTATAAGATCTAAATAAAACTGAATGAAATGAAATCATACTTTATTTAGAATAGAACATAACTTTTATATGGTCAGAGTCTCTCAGAAGTAAAGAGGGACAAAGGTTCATCAATCTGTCAATTGCTCAGCTGTTGCTAAAACCTGTAATTTAGTATCATAATGATGGTTTAAAATGTATAAAATATTTCACTCCCACTACTTTGATAGTATCAAAGCTTTGACTTTACTATGATTATTTTCTCTATTTACTCTTTCTTTATCTGGCTCAGACAGGAACATTTCACATTGCAACAACACCACAGGGTTTATTAAGAGTCAATTATAGTATGCAGTTTTTTATTAGAAAACAATTTATACAAGACTGACTTCCAGTCACATCTCTGTACAAAACATACTGTAAAACCATTATGTCTCATTCTGGAAACAGTCACTACATCCACCTACATATATGATTTTATTACAGAAAAATAAAAGCTTTCCATATCTGACCTTTATTTAAAAGCAACACGTGTAAAAAATACTTAAACTTGTACTTTGCTATGTAGAAGTTCTTCTGTGTAAAAGAAAATATAATCAACCATAATCACACCCTTTTGCTGTCATAAGCCATGTGAACAGGTAATTTGGGTAGTGGAGTACCAGCCCAAGGATCCTTGACCAAGGTGGATGCAAACTTCACTTTCACATTTAGATGATTAGTCTTGGTTCCAGTAGGGAGTCCCACCGTTCAGTCACCTGTGGGAGGAAAGTAAAGACATTATTGAATACATTGAGATTAAAACTAAATCATTGTAGATATTACATGAAACAGGTCTTGGTCACTTCTACTCTCCACAGCAGCCCTGAAAAATGTTTCACTCAGAGCACAACAATACTAGAAGCAATGAAAGACAAAATGTGCTGCCCTTCTTCACTTCATGCAAAAATCCCTCTTCTGGCCGACTTTGATCAAGACAGGCAGCTGTAGAAGGCTGTCAGCTACTGTTTGACAGCCTAGGCCAGCTGTGCTTTTGGAGCATCATGACAAAAGCTTTAAGTTAGGACTTGCTAATAAAGTAATAGCTAGTTGTTAATTCTTACCCAGGCACCTCTGGACACAGCATACTCCACTCTCTCTGAGCCATCTGGGTTCTGATAGACCAGGTCAAACTTCCCAGGCTCTGCAGGAGCTGAGGAAGAAGCAGAAAGTTAAGAATAACCACATGAGTAACTCATCGGAAAATCTTGTACAATGTAAATTAAACCTACAAATTAACCTCTTCTAAAAAAGCTATGATGCTGTAGGAACTCCATGAGAGAGATTTAAGTCTTAGCCTGTTATAATAATAACACTGTGCATCAATGGTCAGTCTTTTAGTCTACTTTTTTCTGTGCACAGTTTTATAAAGAAAACCAAAAATACTCAAATAGGCAAAAAAAAAACAAAAACAAAAAAAAAAAAAAACAAACGTTAAAACATTATAAAATAAGATTAACAGTATATGTGTCAGTGATTAACTGATTCCTACCTTGAGAGACATGAAATAATTCCAGCTCAATCTGTTTGGTAGTTGGGTCAAAGCTCAGAATCTTTCCCTCCTAAAACACACAGCAACATGGTTAGAGTGGTGATTCCATTATGTGTGATGAGTACAGACTTCTTAACATGATTTCTCCTTTCCAACAAAAAGCAATGATTACACACACCTTATATTCTGATACTTCTGGCGTATAGTTCTCAGTTAGCTCCAGCAGCTGTGAACAAACACAGGAACTGTGTTAGGCAATTAAGCAGTAAGCTCACAGTTAGACATAAAAGTTACTATTTTCACAAAACATTGTGCACTAAATTAATTAACACTGCTGTTTTCTCTTTACTGGTGGCAGATCTGTGAGTATGAAGACACTTTATGATCATGGTTCATTATTGCTATTGCTATTGCTGCATCTGATCTGGTCAGAATCATGTATTGCTGGAAGGCAGTGGCTGTAGGCTTACAAATGATAGAAAGCTTACCTTGAATGCAATCTTCTGACCCACTTGTGGAGGGGCAGCTAGCAGAGGCATAGAGCTGTAGTCTTGTTTGGGGGTACTTTCTGCTCCATTCTACAGACATATACAGACACAGGAGGAATTATTAAGTTGTAGCTTTCTTATGCAACCCTGCAATCACACATTTGTTGTTAAAACTTTGTAACTTTGTGTAGAATTCATTACAGAGCTGCTGTATTAAACTGCATTAGATTGTACAGTGGTACCTAATTAAATGACCAGTGTTTATGTGTGTATTCACATGTACGTCTATAGGTGCAGACAGACCTGGAAGACCACTGATGTGTTGGTCAGTGAATCAGTCTGGTAGGACGGTTCCTTGGCTTCACTATTGCTGAACTTGAAGCTGCCACTGTGTCCTCTGTTGACTCCTGTACCTCTTCCCCTTTCCCTCTCTCCAGGACCTGTCATGCCTAATATTCCCCCTGCAGGAGCTTCTCCCAGACCACTGAGTACTCACTTCAGATCCTGGCTGCTCTTTTTGGGGTTGGTTGACCGGTTCAATCTCATCTTCCCTGTCTAAATTACAAGGCTCCATGACTTTTTCTTCACGAGGCATGACTGTGCTGGCAGCCTGTTTCTGTGAGCGGTTTGTTGACTGCAGGACTGAAGGAACCTCCAAAGATTTAGGGCTGTGTTTTGTTCTACCTTTGACAGACGGGGAAGTTAAAGGTTTGTTTTTTAACGTGCTACTAGAATCTGAGGAAGACACAGTCTGTGTTGTTGCTTGTGTTGCTGTGGGTTTCTTAGTGCTTTTAACATGATGTTCTACACTAGTTTGGATTTTTTTGGTAGGTGCAGCTGGTTTGGGCATGTCAGCATTTCCCTCTGTCTTCTTCTTCCTCTTCTTTTTCTTCTTCTTCTTTTTCTCCTCCTCCTCCGAGTGCTTTCCTTGAGACTCCCTCTCATCAGCTGAAGCCTGCTCAGCACCCTGCTCCAGGATCTCTCTTTTCCCTCTCTTTTTTTTCTTGTATTCCACTCTCACTCCATCTTCTCCTGCATCATCCTTGTCTGTGGGTCTCTGTCGCTTTCTGCAGTTTTTCCTTGATGCATCTGGACTGCTGATGTGCCCGTTCACCTGCGTCAGACACTGTACCTTCACCCTGGCAAACAGAAACACACTTTCAACAATGTACACTGGCAAGAAAAAGTTTAGAAACATGTACACACATATATATTCTTTGTTTGGTTGATTTTCTTCAATCAAATGGTCATAAAAGCACCAGACAATACATAAAAATGAACAAGATTTCATTTTTAAGCATATTTGAACGCAAATTATCAAGTGGCATGACCAAACAATATGCAAAGAAATTGTAATTTATTTTAAATGAACGTTATGTTGTTTTTGGTACTATGATGATCAGGGTACAAGAGGTCAGCTTAGCTAGAAGGAGTGTGCAGAGATCATACACCCTGGTTCAGCTGGAGTCTATGGTCCCAAAAGCATCTGCTTTTCCTAGCAATAAAAGGACAGACATGCCAGCCAAGTATACTAACAGCAACGTCTGACAGTCTAATAAGCAGTCCAAGAGGGCGCACCTGACACTGTCGTTGTCCCTCACCACATAGATGCTCTCGGTGTGCGGCAGGTAGCAGTCCTCTACGAACAGGCTCAGGATGGTGCCGCGGCTGAACTCGAACTTCTCTCTGATGACGCTCTCCAGGTCCGCCACCACGCGACACGCGTTCAGGTCCACGAGCAGCCAGCACATGCGGCTGTCAACGACAGCGGGCGGCGGGTAGTCGAAGAGCAAGCGCACGCGGATGGTGCCGCTGTTGCCATTGTTACAGAAGGCAGCCATGACAGTGTCAGCCCCGCGCCGAGCTTCACGTGAACCCTGCACACAGCGCTCAAGTTCCGCCGGCTTCCGGTTGGATAGTACACAATAAGAGTGTGATTGCTGCTCTTCAGCACACATCTCAAGGTTGTGAGACCATCCTAATATTTACTGTACTGCAAACTCATCTCAATAAAACTTTTATTAAACCTCTATAAATCTATTAGTTACAACTTTTATGAAAGCACATATTCTCCAGAGAATATCTTACAACTGCTAAAATATGAATTTACTACAGTGCCACAAGGTGAGATCAGGAGTCAGGAGAAATAACGATGGTCTTTCTACATTATAGGAATATTACACTGTGTCTTTCTACATATACAGACAAGATGTTTAAGCATGCATGCACTGCCCATGTGATTGCCTAACGCTGCCCTTCGACTAATATTTAATAATTGTGACTTAAAGAATTAATTTTAGAAAGAATGTCACCTCCTTTAGTGATGAGTGATCTCGCTTGTTGAGCTTGTGCAACAACATCAAGTTTCCATCCAACATGTTGGACAATCAGTTTTGAACTACTCTTGTGTCTGTTCCTTTTTGTTGTTTTAAAAAATGTAATGTGATTTTATTTCCAGTGCTTTGTGTGTATTTATTTAGGATGTGCTTTGTGATTGAGTATCACTGCTGACTGTAAAATGATTAGCTTAAATCAATCATTCAGTCAGTTAGTCAATCAATCAATTAATCAATCCTACGGCTTGTGGGTGTATTGAAAAAAACACTCAATTATATTTGATTAGGCTACTCAGCTAGAAACGTAAAACAATTAATGACCATAATCAGAGATAACAAATCTATTATTCAAACATTTTAAAACGTTGAATATTTGCGCTTTTATTTTGAAAGTTAACAGAGCAGTCAACTCAACCACACTGCCCTCTGTTTGGGTGGAGGTAGAACCTCGTTCCTTTATTTAAAAAAATAATCTTAGCACAATTTGCTCAGTAATAACTTTAAATAATCTTACTGTTCCTTCCTCAAGGTTCATTTGAATTAGTTCGTTTTTCCACTCTGATCTGTACAGTTACTTTTTCCTCGGCTAATTTTAAAGCAGAAACAGGAAGTAAACACGAGGCCTGTCAGCTGACTCCGGGGAGCGGTCATGTGATTTCTTGTAGCAACAAAGCAAAGCGCTGGAGGCGCAGTGTTCGACTCGCGCTTCCACTATGGCCACGAGAGGAGCAGTCTCCAGTCTGCTGCTTTTATTTATCACCATTGTCTGTAAAGGTAGGACTGATGGTCTGTGTGTAGCACCGCTAGCACTGCTTAAAATGTACCGTGACGGGGTTCGTAGAACTTCACGCCTTGATTCAGCTGATTTCGAAACTAAAACTAAACTGGTGCTTTACACTGATTTGTTACTTTAGTATAATCATGTCTGTAACAGTGTAACTGAAGACCAAGTGAAACCATGTAACTGAATCATGCGCAGGTCTCTCCAGTCCCCTGCAAGGCAAAGAAGCCTGGAACTATGTGGAAGTGAGAGATGGGGCCCACATGTTCTGGTGGCTGTATTATGCTGACAGCCAGTCTGCAGGATACCAGGACCTGCCTCTGGTCATGTGGCTGCAGGTAGGACACGATCGGGTCCACTGATTCCTACAACACATGCAGTGCATGGTTTTCAAAGTGTGTTGTATGGGTCTTTCACAGTGTGTTCTTCCTGTTCAGATTGTGTTAGTTCTGTGTCTGCTTGTGTTCATGTCATAGTTTCATGTGCTCTAAAATGCTACTCAATGCAGTTAAGCATCAAGATCAGGCGGGGATGGTTAATGTACAGTGGTGGAAAAAGTACTCAGCTGATTTAATTAGATAAAAGTATTAATAGCACTGATTAAATATTGTATGTTCATACATGAGTCTAATAGTAATAATTCAAATTACTTACTTATTACTGGGCAGGTTTCAGACTGAATTTCAGACTGGAGATCAATAAAGTCTTGTCTAGTAACTAGTAACTAAGTTACTAGGTTATCAAATACAGTAAATGTTGTGGAGTAAAACTAACAGATTTACCCCTCAGTTGTAGTGAAGTAGAAGTATGAGGTAGCAGAAATAATCAAGTAATGTAGAAGTACTTTAAAACTGTACTTAAGTACAGTGGTTAAGTAAATGTACTTAGGAATGCAGGTTTGTGCTTAAATCTGACATTTTGCTGCCTCAGTTTGGCCACTCGTCTTTAAAACCAATAGAATCACATTAGCAAATGAAGCACATTTTACTGTTCTTCAAGTTTATTTGCATATCACGGTGGCTGATTCACAGATAGAATCATAGCAACCAAAGTGCAGCTTACAGCCACAGTCTCTGTGACTGCATCATCCTGTGGCTACAGTCGTAATCACAGCAGCAGCCAGGTAAAAACCCAAAACACAGAGGGAAGATAACCAGCATTTTCTCAGTCTCCGATCATTCCAAATGTATTGTAAAGCATGTCAAAAGTAGTTAACTTAGGTTTTAATGGTAAACTTAAGAAATAAAAAGATTAAACAGTAAAAATGTAACAACAGAGACATTGGACCTGACTCAGGAGTGGTAATACAGGTCACATGAACGTTATATGACGCATAGAATGAGAGGTGGGGTGTTAAAAAGATATTTCAGTGCTTCCAGCTTTAAATTTCCACTGAAATGTGATTAAGAGTCACAGTTAAGAGGAACTGTGGAAGTAAACATAACCTCTAGAATATAATTTGTTTGGCAGAAATGCAAAAAAAATCCCCTAATCACAGCAGAAGAGGTGGCGTTATATTGTAAACGGGGTAAAGCTTTTGGAAGTCCCCTCCCAGTCCTCTGACTTTGGTGGGTAGATTTCTGCTGAATGTGCATGACCTTTAAGCCCTCAGCTGATATTGCATGAGAAAGTGCTACAGTGATGAGTATAGCCATATGAGCATGGCATTACTCTGTGAAACTGAGTCCACTTCTGCATCCACAAATGCATCAAAACACTTTTTGCACAAGGAGGAAGCCGTACATCAACTCTGTGCAGAAACTCTGCTAATCTCTCTGGGCCTGAGTTCTCTAGAATTCATGAACCTGAGCTCATGTGAGATGGACAGAAAGACAGCGATAATGTGTTCTGTGGTCAGACGAGGCCATGTCTCAACTTTTTCTGAAAAACCGGAGGTGCATCAGTGCATCACGGCATGGGTGACCCGCGCATATGTAAAGGCACCACCAATGTGGAGATATACGCTGCCATCAAGGCAACGCCTTTTCCCAGGGATTCAGTGGATATTTATACCAGGCCTTATGTGTGCTTCAGTGTCCTGCCTTTGGGGTTTGTATTTCCTGCTTTTCAGTGTAGAGTGGGCTGGTAAAACCTTTACATACAACTGTAGAAGTATTGTTGCATTAAATAACATATCTCTCTAACTGTCTGCCCATGATGAGCAATTTTTTCATTTATTTATTTTTGTATAAAATGTAAATGTGTTTCTAGGGTGGACCAGGAGGATCAGGAACTGGCTTTGGGAACTTTGAGGAGATTGGACCTCTGAACAGAGACTTGAAACCCAGAAAGACACACTGGGTAAGACTGTGGTATTTGAGCTTTTAAAGGCATTGCATGTATTTAACTGTGACAAAAATAAAGTGTTAAAATGACGGAAATGCAGATTAACATGCTGATACCTTTGCGCGCATGCTGGTTCCTGTAGGTTCAGGCTGCCAGTGTGTTGTTTGTGGACAACCCTGTTGGAACTGGCTTTAGCTACACCGACAGGCCAGATGTCTACGCTACCGATGTGGCCACGGTGGCCTCAGACATGCTGGTGCTGCTCAAACACTTCTTTACAGAAAGGGCTGAGTTCCAGGTATGTCAACTGGAGAGAGTGTACATCTGGTATACACATGGGTGTTCTCATTTACTGTAAACGCTAATGTTACATTTGACGGTTCTTTGATTCTCTGCAGAGCATCCCCTTTCACATCTTCTCTGAGTCATATGGAGGGAAGATGGCAGCTGCTATCTCCTTGGAACTCACCAAGGTGAGTAAGATTATTTTTTTCAGGCTGACAGCAGAGCAGGTATGACCTTGAAGTCCCCATGAGCTCACTGGTATTGTCATAGAACTATTTCAGTTGCGTGTGAACAGAATGATTTTGTTTTGTTTTATTTTGTGCCAGCAAAGTGGCTACAAGATGAAGGGTTCAAACCCACTGATCGTGTGTCGTCTGTATGTTCCAGTTCCAGTGTCCTTGTGGGTTTCTCCAGATACCTGGTTTCCACTCACAATCAAAAGACATAAACAAAGTTAATTGGTGACTCTAGATTGCCTGTACATTTAAATATGTGTGTGAATGGTTGTCTGTCTCTGCATTTGTGGCTCAGTTGCTAAGATTCCAGCACCCCCACGACCCTTTACAGAATAAATTGTTATAAGGAGAGATGGGTGGATAATTAAATACAATAAAAGTTGGTCACTGTATATACTGTAAAAAGGTCAATTGGAACGTTCGTTAAAAGTTCCAGTGAGCTGAAAGTTGGAGGCAACAGCTGCACTGAGGGCTTTGAAATTTCTGCTAATTAATTGGCAGAATTTAGAACCATCACTAGGTCATTTCATTTTCATTGAGATAAACTAATCAGCACCCTGTGCTTGAACTTTCTGCATGCATTTGATTTTAAATGACCTCATGTCTTTTTTCTAGCACCTTCCTAATGGTAATGGACATTTGTCAGTTTCCAATTGAAATGAAAAAGTATTACAACATGTTTAATTAGTGTCTCTCCTTCATTTGTCCAGGCCATAGCTCAGGGGACAGTGAAGTGTAACTTTGCTGGGGTGGCACTTGGAGACTCATGGATTTCCCCACTGGGTCAGTACCACTCTTTCTCCATTTACTTCAATCTCTGTGCATCATCACTACTAAACAAAGAAAATAATGTCAAACACTTGGAATGGTACTATATATTATCAGCAATATACACTGCCTATCCAAAAAAAGAAGAGGAAGAAGAAGACACATCCTGTGGTTGTTGAAAAGATGTTAATCTGTTTCAGAAAGGTCAAATTATTGGCATGAATCAAGCAAAGAAAACATCTGAGGAGATTGATGAAACTTCTAAAAAAAAAAAAAAAAAAAAAAAAAAGGAACTATCTAACGCATTATTAAAAACTAGAAGGGTAGTGAGGAACCATCATCTTCAAGGAAGAAATGATGGTGATCGGTGATCACTTAAACATTTGGTGAAATCAAATTGTAGAAAAACAACTGTAGAATTAACGGCTATGATTAATAGTGAAGCTAAGCAATCATTCAGCAATGTGCCGAAAGAATGAGGTGAGCTGACTACCTGAATATACTGAATGACCAGATTATTCCATCAATTGATTTTCTTCCTCCATGATGTCATGATGACAATGCCAGGATTCATCAGGCTCAAATTGTGAAAGAGTGCATTAGGGAGCATGACACATCATTTTCACACAGAGTCCAGACCTTGCAGTGGTCCCACTCTCCGATCATCAATACAAGATCTTGGTGAAAAATTAATGCAACTCTGAAGTATCATGACAGATAAAAGTTACTACAGATCTCTATAGTCTTCAAAGCAGTCTCTTAAGATTCATTCAACAACAAGTGCTTGCCCTTAGCAAATGAAAGTGCTACATTTTTAAAAAACATTTAGTGAATTATTTTGGTCTTTGCACATATCAGGGGCTAATTCTTAAATTAGACCAGTGACAACAGGGTTTGTCTTTAACGTTTCAGTAAAGTAACGCTCACTGCAAGACTTGTGCTTCATCCACAGACTCTGTCATGACATGGGGACCGTACCTCTACACTACAGTAAGTAACAAACAATAGGTGAAAGCTGAGGTGTTTAAAATGTTTGCTTGGTTTCTTGAGATTTCATCTAACTGTGGTCTCTTTGCTGTGTAGTCCCTGCTGGATGACAACGGACTGGTGGGCGTCAACGCTGCAGCAGAGGCCGTGATGCATGCCATTCATCAAGAGCAGTTTCAGAAAGCCACTGAGCTGTGGTCTGTGACTGAGAGTGTAGTGGAGCAGGTTGGTATATGTGGGATTCACAGCTTACTTTGCCATACACAGTGAGCTACTGTATTTATAGCATTTATCAAAAACACAAAGGGATTGTACAGCTGCAAACACAACCCAGCATTTATTTAAAACCAGAATGTTTTAAAAACAAACTTTTATTACAAAAAGGTAATTTATTTGCCACGCCCAAGTTAAAGAAAGACTCTCCTCATGTGAAGTTTAGACATAACCCAGTGCAGTAGATTTACCTGTGTTTTGGGTTTCTTGTCAGAACACCAATGGAGTGAACTTCTACAACATCCTCACCCAGGAAGAAGATGAGAAGGTGCTCTCTTCAGCAGGAGAGAACTACATTGGTAAGATGTTTGTCCCATGATTCCATCTGGTCAGGAAACAAAGCTCAAGAATGGCTCTAAATCTGAAAAATGCCCTTTTATATTTAGATACACACTCATTTCTGTTCTGTTTTTTCCACAAGCTCTGCAGACACGTCGCCACATTGGTCGCCTCCATGGCCAATCCCTGAGTGAGCTGATGAATGGACCAATCAGGAAGAAACTGGGCATCATCCCTCAGAATGTGACCTGGGGAGGTACCTTATCTAAGCAATGGACTTACAGATGTCATCTTTTGCCATTTGCCATACATCATAATCTCCAATCTCTCTTTCCCTCCTCCACCATTTACTATGTCCTCTCTCTGGTCTTTGCTGTGTGTCCAGGCCAGGCTGAGGAGGTGTTCAGCTACATGGCAGGAGACTTCATGAAGCCAGTTGTGGACATAGTGGACCAGCTGCTGACCGCTGGAGTCAATGTCACTGTCTACAATGGACAGTTGGACCTCATAGTGGACACCATGGGTAACATATTAAAGGCTAATCATTTTGTCTGTGTTCATGTGGGTCTGCATCATCTCCATTTGCCGTCATGTTTTCTTTTGAGTATGTGGAGTATGCGTCTGCAGTGTTTGTGTGATGATAAGCCGAAACTATGAACAGGCATTTCCTTGCATTCAGATCTGGCAACAGCAGCAGCAGTAGTGGGCCAAGAATCACTGGCTCCTCGGTGTAAACCGTCCAGATGTTACATTTCCATTTGTCGCTGCCATGATTCTTTCTTCACAGGTCAGGAACGGTGGGTCAAGCGGCTGAAGTGGGAGGGGCTACCTGGATTTAATAAACTGATATGGACCCCACTATATGACCCCAGCTCTCCAGGCATTACTGGGGCTTTCTATAAGATGTATAAGAACTTTGCTTTCTATTGGATCCTCAAAGCTGGTCACATGGTAAGACAGTGGCTGCAGCCATGTAGTTTATTGAACACAGATATAACGAGCACTATATTTCAGACAGAAATGTTTTTATTGTCAACAAAAAGAGACTAAAACTAACATTGAACTGGGTCTACTCATCAAGCTTGCTGAATCCAGAACCTGGATTAGCTCATTCCTATATTAACAGTTGTAACTGGTAGTCACATCAACTACTCTGTTACTCTGAGCCTCTGTTAATGTGAACCCTTGGAATCCCACTGTCATTGTCATTTTAATAGAGAGACCAAAAACCCATGGCAATATGAAATGCAATTGATTTAGCTTTAATTGCCACTTCAGGAATAATTTCTCAATTGCAGAATGCATTTTCAAATTCCATGACCAAATCGCATACTGAATTACCAGTTGACGAATGATTTGCCATTTGAATTAAGTCCATCTTGCCAGGTTTTGTATGTGACATACAGTATGTTTACAAAGTTAATAACTAAAATGCCCAGACCTTTATTATATGCGGTTATATATCTTACCACTTCACAACAAGAACTGAAGTAACATTTTCAACATTAACATTTCTTTTTTATCTTGACAGATTCCCTCAGACCAGGGGCCTATGGCCTTGCAGATGATGAAGATGATCACTCAGCAGGTCTGAACCCTCCACTTGGATGTCAGCTTGAATGGCTCTGACAATCACACTGATCATATAACCTCCTTTTTTTTAAAGAATTCCCTTTCTGCTAAATGACTTGTGTAAATTTCAGCACCTATGCCAATAAAGACACTCATTTGTTTTTAAATACTCTCTACTTCTATGCCTCAATATTAATCATTACAAATGTGTCCCACATGTGAACCACAAGGGGGCACAATCTAGTGTCATCTTGTGCCAAAAAGAGAAGGAAAGCAGACACACTGGTCCACGAGACCAGGTAGAAAGCTTAGAATCGGGTTCAAGATGTTTTACATTAAGTCATTTGGCAGACACTTTTATCCAAAGCGACTTACAAGCAAAGGGCAGGGGAACCCCTAAAGGACCCCTACTGGAGGTAGGCCACAGCTAGGATTTGAACCTCAGTCTTACACATGGTGGTGGCGAGCTTACCTCAATACTATGCAGCCAGCCAGTTTTATCATGGTGTTGATGGGAAGAGAAATGGAGTAGAGGTTATTCTGAAAGGAGTTTGTCAGGACTGTTCCACAAGTGAAAAGAGTATTAGGTGATGACTGAAGCTGGAAATGAAAGGTGTGATGTTCGATGTTGTAATTGGTTGTTATCTGGAGGGTAGTGAGTACTTCCAGAAGAGGCAGAAACATAGGGTGACATAAGAGCAGGGGGAGATGCACTCAGGTGGACTACATGTTGTGCCAATGTTGTAATTTGAAAGAGGAAGTGACTTAGAGAAAAGGATGCAGAGGATAGGGTTAAATGGAGGGAGAGGATTTGCTGTGGCGACTCTTTAAAGGGAACAGTAGAAAGGAGAAGTAGCTACAGTAAGAAAAAAGACAAATGAAATGTGATGTCACAGAAAGATGAGCAGCAAAGCCTTAGCAGGCTACTGAGCTGCTCTTATGGATGACTTTATTTACAGTGAGTGATGTTTTTTAACACTGAATAAAACAATACAAATTTTTAACATCATATTGATTTAATTTGAGTACAAATATAAAATTATAGAAGCATTCACTCCCTTTAATATACCTGCTGTGATTCACCACTTGGAAGTTGTAGTGAATTAATGTGCTGCAGCAACATGCAGCAGCACTAACACACGGATTTGCACATTATGTACATCCAACAAGCTACTGTTTATATTTAACATAGTCAAAATTTAAGTTTCTTACATTTCTGCTTTTATCAACACTAAACACATTGCAGGAGCTTTTAATATTTAGAATGTATTATCTATCTCCAGTGTTTTAAGCTAATGAACAAGTATTCACTTATTCAAATATTTCTTCTTTAATATTTGACCTTTATAATAACATTATAAACCTTAACCTTAATGTTGTGCCAGCACCGGGTGAAAAGCTGCTCCGTTGGACTTAAATTAGGTCACAGGCATGTTAAATATCTAATAACTGTATGTGCCTGTACTTCATATTAGACTCAAGATTCAAAATGAATTTATCCTAGAGGGATATTGTTTAAATGTTACAGTATATAGACCTATATAGAACAGTGGTTTCAAATACTATCGTGTTTTTTTTGAAAATACAATTCCAACACAAAGGAAAGGTTCACACATTAACTTTCATCAGAATTCAATAAGAAGATCAATACCACTCTTCTGTACAATAAATATGAAGATACAGCAAGCAACTTGGCTTCTGGCCCATGGAAACAAAATCCATTTACTGAGCATCTTTTTCACCTATAGAACTGGTGAAAAATGTTTTTTCTGTTTATAGATTGAGAAAAAACAAGTAAGAGAACACTGAGCTGTCAGATTGTCCAAATAAACTATGGATTGATTAAAGCAGAAGAAAACAAAGCAAAACAGAATAATTCAGGAAGATTAGATTTATGTTCCTCAAAGTCTAAAATCAATTCAACCGTCATAGTCGACTTTGAAACCATTTTCGAAAATTATTGAGCAAAACTTAAAATAATTAGGAAGAAATGTTTGCTTGGAGGTGTTGTGATTTCTCCATTTACAAAACAGACAAGAAAAAACAGTCTGGCAACATTTTCTAAAGTCACTGTGTGACTTCCTCTGTGTAGCTGAGGCTTCTTCTTCCCCAGTGGCTCTCCGAGACTGGCAAGCCCTTCCTGATTACTGGCTCCACCACCAGCTCCAGCAGGCCAGGGGCCTGCGGCACTACTAGCTCCGTCACCCTGAACACATTAGAATATGCTCGTCCCACCAGGGCCAGCTGACCTGGGGGGATTCGGGGATCGGGTCCTCTCAGCCTTCGCCAGTACACCCTGAAGTGGCGTACGAGCTTGGTCGGGTATTCCCAGCGCAGAGTAGCATTGAGGTGCAGCGTGGGAGAGCTGGAGTCTGGTGAGGTACCACGCAGCCACACCACATCATAAATACACAAGCCCCGAACCAGCTCAGGGGGATCCTGCAGACTGGACACATCCAGGAGCTTGTACAGAGAGGCAGAGGGGTACAGTGGTTCTGTTTAAATGTCTTGCTGCTGACAAGGTGTCAAGTTGTCAATGGTTCAGATTCACATAACAAACAACATCAGTAATTACAATAATAATGAGCTTGTCTCACCATGATCTCTCCCACTCTGCAGGTGAAGGATTTGTCCTGACGCTCTTCCTTCTGCTGAATGCACACATTCACCTCTCTAAGAGCACAACCAAAGTGCTCCAACTGCCAAAATCTGCACACAGTGACATGGAGAGGACAGAAAGAATGGACTCCAGCAACTTAGGTGTTATTGTTATGGTGTGTTAACATAGAAAATGTTATATGATCTATTAATTCATCTAAATGTCCATACAAGCACTGTGATATTTTGTGTGTTGTGGCCTCTAAATGCCCATAAACATGTTCCAAAGTGCACTGGTAGGCTTCAAGTCTATTTTCTTGTGTTTACACGTGTAGCTATAGTGATTGTGTATGGTTAGACAACACAAGTGACCCACACTCAGAACTGTGCTTGAACGCCTCAATTTATTAGCCTCTTACCCGACAGTCCAACCATGTTGATTCAGGTTTCCACATAGCTGAGAGAACTGGGTCACCAACTGGTGCCCATCATCCAGTACTTCGGGAGACACACTGGTAACTGCAGATACAAAGACACGTCCACTTGGAGATAACTGAGTTTGTGTAGAACAATGTCAGTGTTACATAAGGCTGATTGTGTAGCGTGTTCCAAGTCAAATTCAGCAAACTCTCCTGTTGCAAGTTGTGCATTTAATCCTAAAGAGTCTTTGTCCTTGTCTCTGTTACTGGGGGAAGAGCTCCTCACACACACACACACAGCACGCAGGAGAATAGGTAAAGAGAGACTTAACTCGATTTGTTGCTATACACATGATAAAAGGGTTCAGGAGGTTATCTGGAAGTTGAGCAACGACAACTGGAGATCTGACTTGTTAGGCTGAGATGTTTTACTACTCATACAAGTAGCTTCTTCAGTCTAAACATAAGGTTGGTTAGAGATTGTCAGGGTCCTTTGAGTCAGGTGTATGAGTCAATGGGATAACGGGGTCTTCACCATCAAAGTCTGACAACACAGGTGTCCCTTCTTCATGTTTGTCCTTGATTTTATTTCACTCCTGTTTGTAACCATCACTTCAAGAGTTTGTATGGTTTTATCCTTTAACTGCACTAGCTGAAGGTGAACAGTAAGGAAAACAACATTCTTCCACTTTTGTATGCGTTTTTGTATCAGAAGGAAGTTTTCAATAGTGGTTGACATGGATTTTTTTCAATAGCCAATGCCAATTTTTAGAGAACATGGAGGCTGAAGGACAATTTATAATGCAGATACCTTGTTGTCGTTTGTTCTTTCCTTCTGCCTTAGATTAAATACAACAATTTCAAAATAAGGATTAATATGCAGAACTTAAATTAGCATTTTCGTGCATGTTGAAAAGGTTTTCAATAATTCAAGTATGTCAAAAAGGTTTCTGAAACATGAATGACCTAAATCCCATGCTGTCCCTGAATGCCTCTCTAGTGCTACTGCTGCAGCCATTAGGCCATTGTTTGTATTTTGATTAGCTATTTGATCGCATTTTTACTCACTTCTATCGTACATATAGTAACAAGTCATGTGTTAACTAGTGAAGTCTTCCTCACTTGTTCTCCTGTCTGCACTGTGTGGAGAACCCTGCCCTCAGTCACAGAGAAAGAGCACAGATCTGCTAATCTCACTCACTGCTCTTTTAAAGTACTAATACAATTCTGTTTCTGTTGTAAAAATCCTGTTGAGTCACTGGTGCTCCCAAATAATTTTTCAAATGCAGCAATTTACAGAGACATGTACACGTGAAATGCTGGCATAAGACAAAAACATCAGCTCATGCCATTTAATTAAAAATGCCAAAGTAATGTATGATTGTAAGGGACTCACATTTGTCGTCCTGGTTGTCCATGTGTGTGCACATGCCTGCATGTGCTGTCTTCAGCTCCAGGGACACTGTAATCCCAGCAGATGGCTTGTAGATGAGGATGACCAGGGTCTTGGCAGGCAGGGGTACATGGATAGACAGGATCCTGGGAACACAGTACAGTCAGAATAATGGTATGATCACTTTAACCACCACTACACACTACAAAAGGTGAACAGGAACCAAACACACACACTTGGCACAAACTGGAGATGTATAAGAGGCAGGAATGAGTCCTTCCAGCAACAACGAGGAACCTCCGTTCCAGGCATCCTCCGGGCAGCCCCTGCTCTCCAGCCGGCCCTGACCCTCCATCTCTTTCTGATAGTAAAGGGGCTGGATCTCCTGAGCAGTCAGGTTGAACCAGCTCCTCTGTGTTTCAGGCTGCATTCACATAAAACAAGACTGTGGTCATCCAACAAGCAAGTCAAACTTGATACGACTGTTCATACTATTTCACTGAACAAACGATTCTAAAGTGAACTGTAGCTGGAAATGTAACATGTTTTCTGATGATCAGTGTCAAAAAAAAAAAAAAAAAAAGAGGGAAAAACGACCATGACAACATTATAAAAATATATAAACGATAAAAACTTCCACAAGGGGGGTGAAGAATCTATAGTCACTGTATCTCTCCACCTCCTATAATTACCTGTCCTTTCCGGAAGACAGCCTTCCCAAAGCCCTGGCAGAAGGAAGAGATGAAGGGAAGAGACATAACTGGCCGGTGGATGAATAGGTAGTCTGACAGAAGAGCCCAGAACCTGTGGGAAATTTCTCAGTCTCAATCTGTTTATCTCCTCTCACTAATTAACAAGCACACACATTTCATTTATTGGTTAATTAGCGTAAATATTATGTAGATCTCACTTGTCTTGGTTCTTGCGGAATTCGGTCTTATCATTATGGGTCTCGTAAACCCACCCTGGAGCAAAGATGGCTGCAGAGAAGTTGTGCTTTCTGATGACCTCCAGCGCCTGAAGACAACCAAAGAGTTGAAGGAGTCAAAGATGTGCTGCTGCTGATTCATGCTTATTCACAGACAGACACGCATTACCAACAGTGGGTACCTTATTGGTTTCGAACATTCCACCTACAACCTCCCCTCGGGCAAACACATCAACCCCAATGTAAACATCAGCCTGGCGGCCTTGGATCCCACTGTACTCCCTCATCCACTCCAGATTCGTCTCTGTCCAGTTATAGTTGACGAAGAAACCATCACAGGCATCGAAAAACATTCTGTTGGAGTGTGGGAGTGATTCAGAGTCTTTGAGAGTTAAATTAATAATGAACTGACACGTGTATGTCAACAAGTTCTAAAAGGACATATTCTAATTATTAAAGTTTTAGTTTATGTTGAGTTATGTCACCACTTTTAAAGTTTTTAAACTTTACCATGATAGAAATGACTCTACCTGTTGGACTGGTTAAGTTCATTCTGCCATTTCAGCTGCCCGTTCTCAATCACGCTGTCGTACCACAGGACCTGGCTGCCAGGGACCCGCTCGTGCATCTGGTCTGTCAGATAACGCAGGAACAGAGGTGTGTTCTTCACAGCAAGCTCCTGCAAGCAGAGCACATAAAACACAATGTTTGTATTACATATCAAAATACAGTGACAAATTAGAAAATTAGATATTATTAGATTACATTTAATGAACAATTAATGCACCCAGGTATTTTCAGGTACCTAAATCTGCAAAAACTACACAATGAAGAGACGATCCACATTTTGTTTGCTAACACCTGACCCCCAGTTGACACATGTTTAAAGACATGACCGATGGCAACCGTGTTGTTTTATCAGCTTAGAAATAGTGTGTTTGTTGGTATTTGTGACTTTGGTAAAGATTAGATCACATTTTATGACCAATTAAAGGCCTTCTACTTACACTGAGTGTGTTCTCAATGTTTATGAGCCAGCCATCAAAGCCATAACAGTGGCTGATCTGCACTAGTTTATCAGCAACTTTCCGGTAAGACTCCTCCTCTGTCAGGAAGGACTCACATGCCGTTGCACCATCAGTCCACTCTGTGATGAATGTCCCTGGAAAACAGTTCAAATATAGCAGAAATTAAATGACAGGAAACATTATGGAAACAGAAATAAAACGTTCCTCTTAAACTGCAACCAAATCTACTGAATCTAACCAAATTGCTAAATTGGACCTTTGGATCATGTTTGTCCTAGGTGGGTTAACCAGGCTGTCTGCATTAGACAGTTAACAATTGAAGCTGATTGAAAAATTTATCTGAAGCTGTTCTCAAAGAAGCTTAAACCCAATATACACATATACATTTATCAGGAGGAACCAACACCCCACGCATCATTTTTCTTGAATTTGATGAGCGACGTATGACAAACTGGTTCTGTTGTTTTGCTTCTTGTCACTCACCAATAACAGTGACTCCGTGTCTATGTGCAGCGTTGGTCCACACAGCAGGAGGAATAGTCACCAGGTTGTGTGAGAAGTAGTTGAAAATATCAATGTACTGCCAGTGGTAGAAGGCATACGGAGTTTCTGAGCTTGTCCCCTGGACAAACCTAAGAACAGAAGAAAGCATGACAGCGTTTATGAAAAGGCTTTCGGAGACTGTTTAGTGTAATAAAGATGACTGAGCTCTTTGTGGTACAAAGTACAGTATACAGTGGATATAGAAATGCAAAAGCCAACATCTGTTATGGTATAGGGATGCACAAGTGCAGTGACATCAACAAGTTTCTTACCTCATGAATGTTGATGATAACAAGATCATGGAGTGCACCTTTAGGGTTTAGGACCTATTTGGTAGGCTCCATAGACCAGAAAAAGTTCACGTCTAAACATTTCTATGTATCCCTAATATGACCTCATACCTGTCATCGAGGTAGCCACCCATCATGTCATGAGACACTAACGTCCGACGTGGACAACTGGCCAGAGGAGGCTCCCGAGCTGCCAGAGGGACTGCTGCCACATTAAATGGGTTTGCCTCACTTAATTTCCACAACAGCAGCTGATCTAAAGTCTGCAGAGCACAACTGATAGGTTCAGTGGTGTCGGCATCATAATGGTTGGCTGGAAGAGAAAAGAAGGTAGCATGTGAAGGAAGCATGAGTAGGCATCAACTGCAGCTCGGGTGGCTTCAGTCAGTCTTACAGAGGAACTGACCTGGTAGTGGTGAGGGTAGGAACTTGATGACTTCATGGACACTGTCTGAATCCATGGGTTGATCCAAACAAGACTCTAACCTGGTGAAAACCGAAGATGACATGCTAAACTCCAAGTAGGAGTCATGCACGTGTGTGTACAGTACATAACATATAAGCGTTTAACAAAACACAAATATACACACACTGTCCACAACACTATTTATAAGCCCTCAAAGAACCAGATTTGTTGCTGTTTAATCTCACATGCTGTGTATAGGTGTCATTGGATATGGCTGAGCTTTATAAAGGCCAAAAAAATGATGTCATCAGGGTTATATCAACCTGCTGAGTTCAAATTTAAAATGGATATCTTGCTTTATAAACCGATGATGAGGATACTGAACTGCCAGAACAAGAATTGTTTCTTCATATTTTCTTTTTCTTAACTAGAAAAAGAAAATATGAACACATCAGCTCTCTTAGCTTCCTTGCACTGGCTGCCAGTATGTTTAACAGCTATATATCCCAGCTGTTACAGCCTTATTAACCTGCACATAGCCTGAGATCCTCTGGTAGAGATCTTCTGTGTGTCCCTGATGTTAGAATGAAAACTAGAGGTGACAGAGCTTTCGCAGTTAGATCAGTTAATCTCTCCTTAGAACTTACCTCTACCAGCGAGCCCTTCCTGATCTTCTTTAAACAGAGACAACTCTTCATTTAGGACAACTTCCTATTAACTTAGATGAATGCCTTTCCTTTTTAACTGGTCTTCTAAAGGACACTTATGACAACTAATGTTGTAGTTGTTGTAAATTTTGTTTGTATATTGTATTATTGTTTTTTGTTTCCTGCACCCCAAACGGTCAAGGCAGGCGGTCGACTAACTTGAGCCTGGTTCTGCTGGAGGTTTTCAAGGAGTTTTTCCTCTCCACTGCTGCCTAGTGCAAGTTGGATTTGTTGGGTTCTATAAATAAAATGTATTATTATTATTATTATCATTATTATTATTATTATTATTATATTATTAGAAATCTGTGGACATCAGATAAATTTCATATACTTGAGAATTGCTGCACCACTTTCTAAAAAAAACATTAATAATACCCTGTTTGGTATTTGCAATATCAGATTTTGAATGCTTACTTAGTTAGTTAGTTATTGTCAAGTAATAAAAGCCACTGTGAGGTTGCCAGGTTGTGACAAATCCCTCTGGTTTCCCTTGTAATCTCTGCAGAACCACATCCTTTATTAACAAATAGGTGCAGCATGTTGGCTGATTGAATTAAAACATAAGAAACTCTTCAGCTTCTGAATTTATGTGCTCTGTTTGAATTGTCTAGTGACCTTCTTTCAGTAAAAATGTGCCTTTCTTAGAACCGTGTTGATGTGGAAGCGTGCAGCCCCTCTCAGGTGGATGACTAACTTCTGCTGCAGTCAGATCCCAGTAGCTGACCAGTAGAAAGTGAAAGCAGCTCAACTTACAGGCTGGGTTCCTTCTTGTCCCTCTTCACAGCGACTTCACCGTCATCTTCTCTGCCCTCTCGTTTCATTCTCACAGCGACACGTTTTCCATTCGCGGTCAGTGCCATCTCATTCAGTTCAGCTGAGGAGGAACCACAAGAAGAACTAAAACTAGACAAGAAAGCAGAAACACAGGTTGACTGCTGCTGCTACAGTAGTCTACTTCCTGCTTCTTCTTCTTCTTCCTCTGTTTTATTGGCGGTTGGCAAACAAGCTCTACCGCCACCTTATGGACAATACCGTTCAGGTGCTGCTATTCCTGCTGCTGCCGTCTTCACCCTGATCATCACCCGAGCTACAAGAGTTTAGAAAAACCACCAACACACTTCTCTATTCCTATGATCATTTGTTGGTTTTATTCAATTACATGGTTGTAAATGGATCAAAACACAACAACATGAACAACATTTTATTTTTAGGCATGCTCAAACACCTAACATAGTCACATCAAGTTTGCATGTTTAACTTTACTTTCATAAAAAATAAAAATAAAAATACACTTTTTTCAGAAACAACTCTCTGACAAATCTGTGTCATTCTACTGATTCGGTTCTGGAGGCAGACACCTTCTCTACATTTAAGACTGTACTTAAAACCTTCCTTTTTAGATTAATGTTAGAGATGGCTCAGGTGACTTTGAACCATATCTTAGGTATGCTATAGGTTACTCTGCTGGGGGACCAACTTCTCCTGCACTGTAAAAAATGAATGAATTTCTAAGGAAAGCTGTTTTCATTTGGACATGTTTGGACATCTCTAATTAACCAAAAACGAGAGTTAAACTCTATAAACTCAAATTATGGATTTACTGGATGTTAACTTATTTTAAGATCCTTTGACACCTGGTAGGACATTCATAATCAATATAAGACCATCTACACATCTACACAAATGTTGAGTAGCAAATGTTAGTTAGTTTGGAATAGTTTAACTACTGATTAAACATGTTTTCTGTGTTTTGACATTCATTGTTTTACATATCAATGTAAAAACCTTTTTTCAAACATTTGCACTGTTGAATGTCCCGAACCTAGATAAATAATACCCATTAGACCATAAAGATGTATAATTCTTACTTTAATGCTTCAGAATAAAAGCACAATTTCTGTAAATAAACAAGAAGAAAATCAAATAAAGTAGTACAAAATCTGCTAAAATTACACACACTTCATATATTCTGTGACTATGAGTATATAGAGTGTCAAAAGACACCACTCAGAAAACATGTTTCATTATACAGCTATCACTTGTTCTATTGTACATAAATTAATACAATTTAAAAATGCATTAGGTATGTAAGTACACAATAAGTTACCTGTAGTATTCTTTTAAAAGAAGCTGCCAGAAATGAATGATGCACTCATTTTCATTGTTTATTTTAGATAACTCACGTAGTGAACTGTGCATGAGGGAAAGGACTGAGGTCAACTGGACAAAGGAACCACTCTTTTGTTATTGTGCAGGGACAGATACTTTTATTTTGACAAGTTTAGTCCCCAGCAGTAAACCACGAACAAGCAACACAGCACTGAGGAACAAAGGTAAAGATGGCGGCCGCATAAACGGTAGAGTAAGAAATAAAGCATCACAATCCAGAATACCAGCCAACCAAAACAAACTATACCTGCCGTAGTCTGATTGTAAGGCTGAAAATAATAATAATAATTATTATCATCATCATTATTGTTGTTGTTGTTTTTGTTTGTGTGTGTGTTACTGATACTAGTATCCGTTGGTAGTTCTATGATGAAAGGCTCTCTGGCACGCTCCTCCCTCCCCACCTAGCAGGGAAGTGATGTCACACACATCGAAGAGTCCGTCGAGCAGCGACCCGACACAGAGCAGCGGCTGCGGCAGCAACAGCGAGAGGATCCGGGCTGAGTCGTAAATGTTACCTTCTTAACATCCATCTTCATCCGCGGAGAATTGAAGTCTGCTGGTATCAAAAACAGCAAGAGCAGAAAGTACACACTTAAACCTTTTCAACGAGCACAATATTGCCACAATATGACGATAGTAGCATTTTAAAACAAGTGGCGAAAGATTGTGAGAGCCGACTTCACCCGGAGACAGCGTACAGAAGACACGGTTCGTCGCTTCCAAAGCTCTTCTGTATTTGGTGTTTTTCCGTGTTTGGTTTTCAAAAGGACTTGTGTTTTAAATCTGAACGTTTTTGCATATTTTGGAGCTAGCGAGCTTGCTTGCTAGCCGATCACTGCTTATCATGGAGCTGAGAGTGGGGAACAGATACAGACTGGGCAGGAAAATTGGAAGTGGATCATTTGGAGACATCTACCTGGGTAAGTTATAATCACAGACTCTTACTGTAGTGTTTTATTTGTTTGAGTATACCACTTCATGTAAATAACAGCTATAAGATTGACAGTTGGTCGCCTTTTCGAGATGTCCAATCAGCTGTTTGGTGTTAGCACCGTTAGCTGTTAAGCTAGCAGTCTGTGTAGCAAAAAAGCTAGCAACAAGACGATATCTAACTTTATAACTCACGATAATTAATAATTCGCCTTTTTAACGGTTTAAAGTGAACATGGGCTTGTCCATGGAAAACATGGGCTGTCTGTCGTAGCAGGAAAATGATGTCTAAAGGACGGTTAGTCGGTTCTTGTGTGGCCACCACAAACGTTAACTGATACTTGAGTTTCGTCTGTGCCTTTGCTCACCGACCAGCAGCACATCCGGGAAAAGATTAGCTTACCATGTTGTACTATATTAGTACCTGAAGTGGTAAATGAGTTAACTCGGTATCACTGAACGGCCACCTTTAACACAACAGCTTAATTTGACGCGAGAGCTCCACACGGTTTAATTTCACTAGTGTGTTTGCTGTCTTTGAAAGAAACAACGTCACTAAATGTCTGAGAATATGTGTTGTGTTCAGTGAGGGTCTCTGGGACTTTGAACAGTTGAGGCTCCATGGCCTAGTGAGTATCGGCTGAGTTGTCAGACAAACAAAAATCATCTCCCTGCTTGGTTAGGGTCAGTGAGGACACGTTACAGGTAGGGAGGTTATTGACGTAGTAGTCTAACCCTCATTGATGATAAAGATTAAAGATATGACAGTTAAACATTACACACAAAGAGTAGGGTTCTGTTGGCTCATCAACTATGTAGTTTTTGTCTTTGTCTGATGTTAAGTAATGATCACGGGGAGTCCATCACTGCTGACTTCTGTGAATTGGATGTACAAACATGGATTAAAAACAAGCTATGAAGATTTTGAAGCTATGTGATAATATCCATGGGCTGTTTTAAACAGACTTCCAAAAGCCTTGTTGTAATTCATCATTTTGGAGGCCCTATTGGAGGTCCACAGGTCCTGGCAACAGTGGATGAAAACAGCTGATCGCATTTCTAGGCTTAAGACTTAGTCTGAACAACAATAAAGAAGAGACTGATTGTTAATTCATTAAGTGTTTTTAGTGGCTGTGGACTGATCACTTCACTGCGATCTAATCAACCCACAGAGGATAGTTCCCATGTGTGACAGCTGGGACTGTCACACAGTGGGTATCATATTGTAAATGATACAACATGGTGATCAGATTCATTATGTCTGAGTTTACCAGTTAATCAGTATTCAGTAGTTTGTTTTATATATTACAGAGGATTATGCACATAACTGCTATGAAATGGAATACGTTTGGGGACATATTGTGTATTTTATTCTTTGACTGATTTATATTAAGACATACGACTTCTGCCATAGTGACAAAAATGTTGTGCACTTAAATCTAGTGAATAAGCACATTACTAAACAAACTCAGCTTTTGCAAGTGGGGCCACCAACCAACAGAAACCAGCAGTCAGGTGTCACAAGCGGGAAGACTGGAGTAACCTGTTTCATGTTTATTTGAAAACGTTCCATGTGATTTGATGTTGGAGGTCACAGCCCTTTTGAAGAAGGCAAAATAAAGAAGTGCTTCTTATATTCAACATGCTAATACATAGCCAATTACTCCTGGAGGTAGTGCAGAAAGCTGGGGATCTAGTAAACCAGTTCTATCAACTGTAGAGGCAATGGTTTGAATCCTAGTTTCTCTGGGTCACATGTTGAGGTGCCTTTGGACATGATGGTAAAACCCTATAATAGCAGCATCATCTGTCTCAGAGGATGAGTAGCAGCCAATACAAGCTTATACAATACAAGCAATACAGCCCCAAACATTCTGCCTTGTTTCCCTTCCTGAGAAGTTTTGCACAGTGGAAGCGGCACAAAAAAGCAAGTGGTAGCACCAGACACTTCATATCATGTTCACAAAGTTAACTTTTAGTGGAATGAATCAGGCACTGTTTTTGACTGTTTTAGTTAGGTCCCCTTCTATTCTTTAAAGTCAGAAGAGTTACTCCAGCTAGATTTGCATTTTTGTCTTTGCTTCAGTTCCTGAGAAAACACAGCCATAAAAACGGAATCACAAGACTTGTATAAGGTTGCCATTTTTTCAGTTTTTCTTTGCAGGTCTGCGTTTTTGTTAAAACATAGTCAACTGTATTTTTATACTAAAATGTATTTTTACTGGTTTATTTTAGTTGCTAAAGCTTAGCCTAAAGGACAAAAAACATAGGATCTGGGATGTACCTGTGTAAACTAAAATGGTTCTGGTAGTGTATATTAAAAGGGCTGTGTCCTCCTTACATAAGCAAAGCTAACAGTAAGGTTGTCTTAGAGCCCTAAAAAAAAACAGAACTTAAGACATGTTCAGACTCGTGCTTCCGGTGACTCAGTTTTTAGACTGACGCATTTTGGTGCTGCCTTTTTACTACTCTGCTTGTGAGGTGTTGCGGTTTCTGTGAACAGTTGACGTGTTTGTAGCAGTTGTGTTGACATGTCAGTCCAACTGCTCAGAAATATTGGATTTAAATTTTGCCTCCCTTGATGCATTATGGACAAAGCGTTAATATCTACCAATTGGCTAGGTTTGACATTATCCCTGCAATGTTTCATCTACCAGCATGTTGCTACAGTATTTGGAAGGAGCAACATTACCATTATGTGGCTGGTCTTACTTGCCCTGTATCCCATTATCAGTTAATCATAGTGTCTGTGTTGTGAATTTCTAAGTAACATTTCAGAATAACTTTAATTAAAGCTTGTTGTCTATGTTCACTTTGATCGTGTCATGTTTCTTCCGTGATGATCAGCATGCAACCACTGGTGTGCCTAAGTGGCATGAGGAAGTATTTCATTATTACGTAACCAGCATGTAAATAAACTGCGTTAGTGTAGTGTTATAAAAGTGCATGTTAATGTTTATTAAAGAATTACTTGTTTTTAATAAGTTAATATTTATTCATTGCATTTTTAAGTTAACCTCCGTTGCTTTGGTGAACTCGTGTCAAGGGTATGTCTGTACATGTTTTGGAGCACTAACTCAAAAACATACACCACATACTGTCTTAAAAGTAACACACAGATACATCTCTCAGAGAGATAAGCACAGGCTGCATTCCCCAGAAAAATCTGTTCAGACAAATCACATTCCTGTGATGCAAGAAAGCGGGCATCATACTGAAATGTGTTGCTCACACTGTGGAAAGCCCTCCCAGATATTTTCCCTATTGTTGCTAATTGAGTGAGTGGTTGGTTTACTGGCTAACCACAACCTCGAACAGCAAGTACCTTAGAAGTTAGAAATGTCTTAGGGTGTGTTTTATAGTGGTGTACCAAAACTACGACAGAGCAGGAGTAGGTAGGGCAGCAGCTGTCTACCTGTCAGTTGGTAGCACACATACTGTACACTGTAAAGTCTGTAAAAATATCCATATCAGTTAGACAACATGGCTATTTGCACTATTAATCTATCTCTTTCTCTTTTTTTTTTTTTTTTGAAATTATGAAATTATAATAGTCATGAAACCAGAGCCAAACATATATTTTTAATGCTCAACATACTAAATATTAGTTAGATAAATTAGTAATGTGAAACAAAATAAGCAAGCAAATATACCACTGACTGCTCAGCAGTGAAACATGATAAATTACTTCAAAATAAAAGCTAAATTAAAATCAGAAACATGCTGGTTGTGTTACATGTACATCTCAAAAACATGGCTGACAAGCTTTCATTGTGGCCACAGTGTATCAATTTACTTTGTGTATAGGCTTTATGTTAAGAATGTAACGCTTTATCTATACAGAATGTAACGTGAGCGGTCTGTTAGCAGTAGATCTAATAATCTGTATGTGAGGCATTCAGGGACAGCACAGTGTGTGGGTCATTAGTGTTTCCTTCCACCCTATTTCTTCGTCATTATCACTCTCTTCAGTGTGGTGTGTCTGCTGTTGAGTTCTTTATGATGTTAATTATGTAACAACACATTTTTCATTTGACTATTAACTAACAAATGTAAATTGAATTGTGAAATTATAAATATAAATAGAAACAATAACCAAAACAAGGTCAGGTCCCTAATCCAGTGAAGACCAATGGAATTTTGTTGTATGGTTGAGCTGACCCATTATGGAATAAAACTGATTTTGAATAAGGATGTGGCAGATTGATGCCATTTAAGTTAGTTGGGCCAGCAGCTGGAACGCCTTGTGCCAGTCCGAGCCATGGATTTCCCGCACCATAAGAAAGCTTAATGTTTTACCACGACAAATGCACACACTTTTTTCGTTTTTGTCTATTAAAAGAGCATACAGCTTTAAACATTGTCGTGGCCCTGACAGCGTGCCCCGCCTAGGAGAGTGCAGCTCTTTCCACCCAAATTACATCATGCAGAGAAATCATTGATGCTCCACTGGTGCTACAATTCAACTGCTGCCCATAAGAGGCCATTTGTGTGTAATGGGATTATGTAACCTGGTGTCCAGTTGCTGTGGAGGGAACTGGAGCCCATAGCCATATTTAGGATGAACCCAACTGAAAAGCTGATTTGTCAAATTAGCTATGGTCTCACAGGGACAATTCCCCTAAAGCCACTTGTTTAGAAAAATGTGGTGATAACTGTGAGGAATTTGGGCTGCCTATGCAAGTAGACACACGAAAGAAGAGGACGGTACACACTGTGCAGTGCACAGTGTTGGCATATGTTCCATTTTGGCTAGCTTTGTGATCTTAGCTACTTATATTTTCATGTGTACACAGGCAGGCTTTCTCAACTGCCAATACCACCTCAGCAATTTGTTTCTGTCTACTGGTATATCCGTCTCTATTACACTTCTGTCTAATTTGATTGATAGAATTGATATCCTCATGATATCCTCTGAACTTTGACCCAACAGGAAAAACTCCTGTTAAGCATTTAGAAGGGTTAAAAACAATATTGTGTTACCATGCAGCTAACGTCTGTCTGTCTCTCTCTAGGCACTGATATTTCAGTTGGAGAAGAAGTAGCCATCAAATTGGAATGTGTGAAGACCAAACACCCACAGCTCCACATAGAGAGCAAAATCTATAAGATGATGCAGGGTGGAGGTACTGTATACTGGAACATACACACACATCCCAACACAGCTCTGATATTGTTGAGCAAGGTACTCCAAATGAGTTTTTACAAGCACTATGAATACTCAGAGGTCATCTCTTTTGATTGTCCTTTGTCTGCACTGTGGTCCAAGGCAAATTTTATTGCTGCTGTTTTAATTTGGCTCAACTAAAAATCCAAACAAGCTAAGAGTGCAAACGTGCTAAAAGTCTACAGACGTGCTAGTGCCTTTGACAATTGTTGTTTTTTTAACTGATCAGTGTTAATTGTGTAACAGTTAAAATATATCATAACAGTTTACCTTTTATTCTGTGACCAATGTCAGCAGGACACTCTCTAGGGACAACAAATGTCACTGCAGTCAATCTAATAGTCTAATCCAAAGTTCTTCAGTCTGACCAAAGGTCAATCACCCAACAGACTGAGAGTATCATGCTGTTACACCATTAACAAGGCTAAAAACACAAACGTGTTGTCATGGATGAGTGGGGCTGGTACATACAATTTTTACTCAACTCAAAACGTGGCTGCAAACCTTAAGTGTCCTATAGATGAAACCACAGTGGCACATGTCAGTTTTCAGATTATAATGTTACTTTGTGACCTCAGTGTTTCTTCTGTCTTCATAGCACGCAGTCTAGCTTGAACCAGCATGTACAGTAGAAGTGACAGTTTGTCCCTGTAAGCAGCTGTGCACACACATGGATATTTATTTTTGTTCCAGCAAGGTAGGATTTATTAGAATGAGGAGGCTGACCTAGACTGTTGGATACATATAAATAGCTTATGTAGGGTGTATATATATGTGTGGAAGTACAGTGGTAGGTGCTGACAAGCAGCATTTTGTTGCTATCTCTCTGTAGAAGGGAAAGCCAGATAGCCTCTTTGCCCTGACTCATTAGCCAGTTACCAACTTACTTAGTACAACTAGTACTAAACAGGCCAGCCTCTGTGTGATAGATATATATTTATAGATATAACGGCTTACCTTTCTTCTCCCAATTTTCCTTCAGTGGGTATTCCAACGATAAAGTGGTGCGGAGCAGAGGGCGACTACAATGTGATGGTGATGGAGCTTCTCGGGCCCAGTCTGGAGGATCTGTTCAATTTCTGCTCTCGGAAGTTCAGCCTTAAGACAGTTCTGTTGCTGGCAGACCAGATGGTGAGAGAGACAGAGAAGCAACTATAAGCTGCAGGGCCATGTAGTTGCAAGCTGGATTTGAATTTTTTTGTTTTGTTTGCTCTTGTAAAAATGATTAATGTCACATTGACACATTTGAAGCTTGCAAACATGACCATCACTGCATAAATTGTAGTTTTAAATGCCTTGGAAAATGTAGTTGTTTAATATAAATCATTTTGCTGAGCTTTAGATGAGCAATATCTTAATCAATCAACAAGACAATGAGTAATGTTAAACTGTTCCTTCAACAATACACCAAAGAAGTCAGCATTGCTATTTCACAGAAAAGTGCTGAACTCACCTCAATATGATACAAAATCCCAAAGTTTATTAAACTTGATTTTAAATTCTGCAAACCTTTAATGCTGACATCATTCTCTCCTGCCCGTTCATTCAGATCAGCCGTATTGAATACATCCACTCCAAGAACTTCATCCACAGAGATGTGAAGCCAGACAACTTCTTGATGGGGCTGGGCAAGAAAGGTAACCTGGTCTACATCATCGACTTCGGCCTGGCCAAGAAATACCGCGACGCCCGCACACACCAGCACATCCCATACCGCGAAAACAAGAATCTGACCGGCACAGCCCGCTATGCCTCCATAAACACCCATCTGGGCATTGGTAAGACCAAAAAAAAATGTACTTGTGCATGAATGGATCAGATTATTGCAGGCTGCTGATACGCCTTTCTTCTGTCTTTGTTTTTGTCTACAGAGCAGTCCAGACGGGACGATTTGGAGTCTCTGGGATACGTCCTCATGTACTTCAACTTGGGTTCTCTTCCTTGGCAGGGCCTCAAAGCTGCTACCAAGAGACAGAAATATGAGCGCATCAGTGAGAAGAAAATGTCCACGCCCATTGAGGTCCTCTGCAAAGGCTACCCATGTATGTTTGATTATTTGACATCTTTCCTTAAGGTTGATCCAAATCAAATCATCTCATGTTAATACTCCTCACAGGCATTGAGTGCCTCAGCCTAAGCAGAGCTTTTATATCAGAGTTGCAGGTGAACATGACATGGTGTCTGTTTGTGAATGTTGTCCCCCTCTTGGTCTCCACAGCGGAGTTCGCCACCTACTTGAACTTCTGCCGTTCTCTACGGTTTGATGACAAGCCTGACTACTCGTATCTCCGCCAGCTCTTCAGGAACCTCTTCCACAGACAGGGCTTCTCCTACGACTACGTCTTTGACTGGAACATGCTCAAATTTGTAAGTTTGTATCACCACACGTTGAGGATTCATGCATGAGTTTTGTTTTTTATTTCATCAGAGTTGATACACTTATTTCTGACATCAATACTACTGTAAACTTGTGCAGCAAACTAAGATGAACTCGAAGGCCCAAAACAAGGTTAACAGCCCCATAGAAACCAGTAGTTTTCTTTCAGCTAAACCTGTTTGACCAGCAATAAAGAGTAAAACAAATATTATATAATGTCTGCTCTAAGGTCACAGCAGTCAGCAGCCTGCATAAAATGTGTAGCCCGGGGTTTAGTCCATACTTGGCAACATGTTGACTCTGAATACAACAGTGTTTGTCAGCACTGATGTGTTTGACACAACTTGACGAGAGTACAAGCAAAACCTAAAGCTCAAGCTATGTGTCTCAGGGCGCCAACAGGGCCGTGGAGGATGCAGAGAGGGAGCGTCGTGAGCGAGAGGAGAGGCTGAGGCACAGTAGGAACCCTGGGGCCAGAGGCATGGCATCAGCCTCTGGAAGAGCCAGGGCAGCTCAGGATGTGGCAGTCCCCTCCCCTCTCAACCCTGCCCCACACACAGGTGACACACATACAGCTTAGTTTTTGAAGCACTTCTCTTCAATTGAATGCTAAAACACAGGAATATGGAGCATGCTGTGATTAGGATGGTATTTTGTGTGTGTGTGTGTGTGTGTGTGTGTGTGTGTGTGTGTGTGTGTGTGTGTGTGTGTGTGTGTGTGTGTGTGTGTGTGTGTGTGTGTGTGTGTGTGTGTGTGTGTGTGTGTGTGTGTCACCACACTTGTTTTTAAAATAATATATTTGTGTCTAATTTTCCAGTTTGTGATTTCCATATTCTAAAGGAATCTCCTTTCTTTCTTTTTTTTTTTCTTTTTTTTTTTTTAAACTACAGCTGCATCTCAGTGTCCTTTTGTCAGCTGTCATTCTCTTTCATACCAGCTCTTAATGTCTCAATATAGCAGATTTTTATTTTAGACATAAAGTGGCTACAGTTTTCTTCATCTTTTTTCTGGCCACTAGCAATTACAGGATTTTTTACATTTTTGTTTTTGTCAGGTTTGGAGAAGGAAAGGAAAGTGAGCATGCGTCTTCATCGTGGAGCACCTGTGAACATCTCCTCCTCAGATCTGACTGGGCGCCAGGACACATCCCGCATGTCCACCTCACAGGTAACACGCACAGATAGGTGAAAACGGTGTCAGTTTGGTGGCAACATAGGACATCTGACATATCAAGCTGCACAGTCCTCAGTAGAGAACAAAGAGACAACATGGGTTGAATACCTACCAGACAATCTTCAAAACAGGAAGAGAATAACAACAAAGTGTAGGTTTTAGAACTTCCCTTTTCATTTGTCCAGATTGTTTGCTTGTTCCCCCTTTTTTTACAGGCATAGTCTGTTAGCATTAAAAAGTTAAATGAGTCTTTTAAGTCTTAATATAAAGTCTGCTGACCTTGTTCATCCTAGACTGAAGTCGTCTTTTGTTTTGACTGTATAATACTGTGGAGATTAAAGCCCAGCTCATGAATAACTCAAAACCTGCTGAATAATTTAATTCATTTGCATTTATTAATATGCAACTCTTTGAGACTCTTGTATATAAATGTAAACCTAGGCAGCTACTTGTATTGTTATGGAGGGGGCCTTCCTGTTTGCGTAAAGCACTGTTAATATAATTTTAACAGCTCAGTTCACCCAGCTTAAAAGAAAATACACAAGGGCTGTCATGACACCAACAATCAACTATTTTATGGTGACAAGGCATTCCTACTGCAGTCCCTAGCTGCAGGTGGTATGGAAAGAAGAATGCATATAATGAAAGCTGAGGTGTAAACCTGACACTGGAAAGATAATTAGATCTCAATTATCAGGTATATTTCAAAGAACACTACAGAGGCTGCTAAATGTTGACGCGCCGTAACCTAGCAATGTTATAAGTCGCACTCAGTACAGAATATTAGCTATCACCTCGCCAACCTAAACAAGCTAACGTTAGCCTTTGTGGATGTGTATGTAACAGATGAGCTGCATCACAGTTCACAAACATATCAACATAACATTTCTGAATATGAACATTTTAATGTCATGTTATCAATATTACATTAACTGAAATTCTCAACGTGAATTCTTTACACAGATCTAGATGTTTGTCTTTGAGATGTTTAGCTAAGTGTGAGGTGTATCTGTCTATCTGACGACTCAAAAACACAATATACATGGTTTTTGCTGTTTGTTTGTTTGTTTGTTTGTTTGTTTTCCCCAGAAGGTGCCACGTGTTGCTGTTAGCCTTGCCTTGCTTTTCTCCTAATTTAACATCAGAAAGAAAAAAAAATCCATCCATTTCTTTTTTTCTTTTATGATCGACTTAGTAACGAAGTATCAGTTCTTGTGAAATCCCTGAGTGTGTAGGTAGCGAGCAATGAAGAAATATTACTGAGATTATACTGCCATTGTAATGCTGTGGAAAGCCTAATTTGACACCATGTTTAAGTTTTTAATAGTGTTATTCAGGTTACTTACAGACATCACTGTGAGTAGAAACTGAGAAATTACCTAAGTATGACAAACAAAGGTAGTATAAGCCAAGACATAGTCCCACAAATTAGATCCGGATTGTTCAGACCATAATGATGCATGTGATTTAACATATTTTAAAGGAACTCTACAGTTTGTTTGCTATTTGGTTTTTCTTGAACTGTTTCTTCAGACATCATTATAAAAACAAGATTTTTCATCTGTCCCCTTTAGGCTCTGTCCCGAGTCACACCCAGCGGCCTCCAGTCTGCAGCTCCACGATGAAAACCCTCACTTCCACCTGTGCACCATGGAGGCCTCAACATGCACCATCTGCAGCATACACACATGAGCGCATGCATACACACACACACACACACACACACACACACTCTTGCAACTGCACATATAAAATATACACTGGACTCTTAAATAACAACGGACTACCAACCAATGTACAAGAGTCTGGCTGCACTCTTGTTCTCTTGACCCGGGAAGAGTTGCACAACCCTGAGTTTGTATGTGTATGTGTGTGCGTGGGTGGGTGAGTGTAGTGTGGTTGCATTAACCACCTCAGCAAAAGAGCAGCCACAGCCTCACTTCTTCTTCTCCTCCTCCTCCTCCTCCCATAGAAGATGTAGAAACACTCTCCCTCCTCTTTAATGTTGAAGAAGCCATGGATTCACTTTTCTCTTAAATGTTTTTTTTTTTTTTTTTTTTTAAACTTTGGTTTTACTTTTTATTCTTTAGCATTAAAATGTCTTCAACACCAGCTCCACTGGTCAGACTTTACAAGGGTTTGAATATGGAAAATGGAAAGTCTTAGGTATTGAAAATAGTTTGTGGAACTTTATTATAAAATCAAGAAGGCATGTGATCTATTGCAGCAGTGTTAAAAGGACAGTGCCTCAATTCTCCTTTTTGTCCTAAAAGACTCCTTAAATCCCACAAGTCAACCTTTTTCTCATCTTTTTTAAGGTGTTTGGTGTTTAAATTTAAAGGTAGGATGAACACCCACTGTTTTCAAAATGGGACAAAAGGCCTTTTGATATTCTGTTTTCAAAGTTGATCCCACAGTTGAGTTTTTTGTCCTGCTCAGGTGTGTAGAAATGATGGGTGTTGTAGTGAATCCAAAAACATGCAGCACATTAGCGCATTGCTCTCTGTCTTGATGTTATGGCTGCAGTGTGCTGCTTAGGAAAGCTGTGACTGGAACAATGAAACAGTTGGGAGCAATCCCATGCTGAATGGATGAGATGTGTTAACCTGTTATGTAGTGATGTGGATTTAGTGTTTGTGTGTTTCTGTCTTAGGGGTTGTATAAAGGGAGGGGGATAAACAAGTTACTTTTTGACCTTTGAACTCCTTTGTCTCCTAGACCTCGCTCTAGACCATCTGTCCATTATGAGTCTGTTTTAATTGACCCAGACCCTCATGATATAATACTCATTGTCATTGACGTAGACCAAAATTTTGGGACGGTTCAACCTGTTTCTCTCTATGTGGCTCTCAATTCTAGCCCAGCAGACACTACAACAATAAGGTCTTTTCCAGTGTAATGATAGGGTTCATCATTTACATTACACTGCTTACGGTACTCAGGAGTTGCTAAGTGATCACCAAGAGAATGCCAGCCGTTGGGCTGAGTTGTGTCAATGTGCAGGATGAATCAGGAGAAGACACATTACTCCTTATTGAGTTTGGTTAAAAATCGTCAGCATCATCCCGACCCATTACTTTGGGCCTTAACCCGAATAGCACCATAGTAATGATAGGTTACACACAATTGACAACTGGAAAAATTAGAGTTCAGTTCAGAGAATTCAGTTCAGTTCTTGATCCATTTCTATCTTATTTAAAGAAATGGGCCATAGCAACAACTTCTATTTTTCAGGTTATAATAATTCCACTCTACAAACACTATTTAGCAATACACTTAAATCAGATCAGGCTTAATGTAACCAAATAAGTCAGTTAAGCCATACCAGATCTGAGAACCAACTTGGGATATTAACTCAAAGATCAGATGAGTGATGTGGGAATCCAGGTAGAAGATGGACCTTGTGTTTTAACAGCAAGGAGGTTTTGGAGATTAACGGACTGAGTGTTGTCTTAATAAAGGAGCCGGGGCTACGAGCCGCATGTTTCTCAAAGAGCCTCTCTTTGAGGAATTGGCCGACCTGACCAATTTTGACCTGATGTGCAGATTTTGAAGTAGAAAATTCTTAATGTCGTAGCCTGGTTGCAAAGTATTGTAGCCATTTTCTCTAGTTGAGTGGGGAAGAGGTTGTAGTGGTAATTTGTAAATTTGTTCTATTGTTGTATAATGGATGTGATCTGTCTACCACGTCCACACGAGCCGCTCTCCGGTTTCAGATGATAATGACAGTGTATGGAGCAACTGGAAACTATTCACTCCGTTAGAGTTCCTGCTGAGGGCAGTTTTTAAAAAAAGAAAATTCACCTGTGGGTTTTTGAAAAACAAAGTGGTATAACTTGTTTGTCACACTAATGATGGCTATGATAAATGCAAGTACACTTAAATGGGATACTTTTTCAGTCTGTTCTGTCGGCTTTACGCAGTCCTTGTTTTTGTCATGTGTTCAGTTTTACTTTAAACAGTGCAGTGGAGATGGTCGCTCATGTCCCGCAAGGCATCTCATCTCTGTGGATTCATGGGAACTCTTTCTGTCCACTCCCACCAGACTTTTTCTTCTTATTTGTAATGCCACTGTATTTGTGTATTTTAAAATTGTGTAAATAAATTAATAAGTACTTAGATTTGGTTTTTATTGACTAGCCTGGCTTCATCATGTGTGCAATTCATTTCAGTTCATTCAAACAGCTTCCATCTGGTCTTTATATCTCTACAAAACTAAACAAATTCCCATCAGCCTCAATTGGTCAGTGTTAGTCAGCTGTTATATGTATTGGGATGGTAATCAACTGTGGATCTGTGGTCAACACTCAAATTAAATGATCTTAGAAGAGTTGAGGCGTTGAAGTGTCTGGACTTCACTGTGAAGCAGATGGTGTACAAATGGAAAACATTTAGCCACCGTTGGCCTCCTCAGGACTAGTCACAAGAAGTCACAGCATAATATGAAGAAAACTAAAGACCTCTGTTGCAGTGATTAATACTAGTGTTTGAGTCACCATCAGGAGTAACAACAATAGAGTTCATGGCAGCTGCTACTCTCCAAACAGAGCATTGTTACCTGTCTACAGTTTGCTCACATGTGGATCAGTGAGAAGGATACTGGAATAATGTTCTGTGGACAGATGAGATCTAAGTAAACCTTACACTGCAGTGCAGCATAAAGACATTATCCCATTTGCAAAACATGATGGGGTTTTTTTTGTGTTTTAGGTCATATTCCTGCTGAAAGAGGTCATTCTAAAAGGTTCACACTCTTTCAACCCATACTGTAACAGAGTCTTAAGATTGTAAATAAAAATCATGACAGCTCTGATGGAAGAAATCATTTATGGTTATCCCAAGAGAGAAACTTCAAAAACAGCAGTCCAGATGTTATAAACCGTAGCAGCAATGCTCTGGTTGGTTTTTATATCAGCGATGGAGCAGATTAAGCAGCTCGTGTTTACTCGTGCCGGTGATTAACTTGTGAATGTCAGCACAGCTGCTGTGTTCGCTGTCGCTGGTTGACGTGAATACCGACGTGAGCTGTGCAAATGTCCCCATTCATCCCATGTAAACAGAGCAAGGGAGATTCCCCTTTCTCTGGACACATTTATTGGTGACCTTTCACCAAAAAAAACGAGTTTCTTCTAAAGCAACTAGAAACTGCAGGTTTCTTCTGTTAAAGTGGTTTGAAAAAAACTGAACTCTAGGAAACAAGTGTCATCACACAGAGGGTAGCAAAGTTTAAAGTGGGACTGTTTCACCATCTACACCCATGAAAAACAAAATACAATTCCTATTTCCTAACATTACTATCCCGTCATCATTGTCTTGCATCCACATTGTCAGCATTTGTACATAACATAGTCTGAAATGAAATCTGTCATCAGGCCTTCCGTATTGCGTACGCTGCAGGAAAAAGTGAAGTCCAAACCCCCTTATTAGCCACATGGTCTGAGCCATGTGACTGGCTGTGTTTGTGGACACAGCGCTACAGGAGAGCAGGGAGCACAGTCAGGGTAACTCAAACAGCAGAGTGATGTGCAGCAGCCATCTTGTTTCTCCTTCTCATTTGCTCCTGTTTGTACATCATCGACAGCAATGAAAGAGGGCAGACAAACTAATTTTCGGACACGTTTGTGAGCAGAGCCAACCATCATCATGCAACATGATTCAAATGTAAGGGCTAGAGTCAGAGCAGCAGACGTGTAACATGATACTGCAGGCACAAAGAGACCAACAGGCAGGAGGTGGAGGTCAGTGCAGTGTTAGTGATCAGCAAAGCTGTGTCTTCCACGTGGAGCATGAGAGGTGGAGACATCTCTGCAAAACTAATCAGGTCTGCCAATCAGGATCAGTTGTTGCTTGGTAGTAGGTTCTGGCATATATAGATTATAACAGCTTTAAAAAGACCCTGAGATAAAGAGATCTGTGCTGCAGACAAACCATTTTCAGCAAAGAAACAACATGGGTAGAGCGAGTGAAGCTGCTTTTAAGGGCAACTTCACCCATTTTCTTTTAATGGTCCTAGTTTGGCGAGTGCATGTTTGTGACGTGTATTAAACTGACTAACCACGTCCACATGACATCATCTGGAGTAACGTCTTAGCTCAGGTGATGTCATGTCAGCAGGAGATCTGAGGAACAGGTGAAGCAGGACTGTAGCATCCACAGCGTGAGCAGCCACGTGAATTAATCTGAAGTAGCTGCAAGCAGAGGATGTTTTAATGTATGAATTGAGAGAGACGTTCAATACCTTTATTACAGAACCACAGAAGGCAAGCTGAGAAATGAGCAAATATTTTACAAGAAACACATTTCTCAGCTTCGACATTTGATATGTTGACTCTATATTGTTCACAGTCAAATGCAGATTTTAGATCTAATAACATCCCATTGCATCATTGGAACTGAAGGATATGTGGAGCCTAACACAGAGAAGGCAGCCTATTGCACGTTCTGTCTGTTCCATGTTATTTCTCTCTCCTCTTTCCAATCACCTCAACCAGTCGAGGCAGATGTCCGCACACCCTGAGCCTGGTTCTGCTGGAGTTGTCTGCAGTTAAAGGGGGTTTTTTCGTGTTTGCTGTTGCTCGGTGCTTCTCAAGTGGGATTGTTGGTACTATAAAACTGTTAGTTATCTGGAAGTTGAGTCATGGCAACGGGACTTTTCTTGTCAGAGTGAAATGTTCCACTGATAATCCAAGTATTAAGTATGACTATGATAAGTCATGACATCACAGCCTCTGCTTTTGATTTGTTTTTGTGCAAATGCCCAATCATTATATGTAGACTAAATACTAAATATAAGACTAAACTGGGCAGTATGCCTTTAAGAGAAAATCAATTCCTCAGCGTTTTAAAGTTCTGTTCTCATGTGACGGTGCATTATAAAGTAAAGGGCCAAACCTTACGCACTACTTTCATTGAGCGTGCTGCTGTTATTTCTGTAGAAGCACTTCATAGGAGGAATGGAAATCGTGGCGTGTTCTCCTATAAGCTGCTATTAAACAAAAGGAAAAAACTAATCCCCCATTAGTCACTGTCGGCTGAGGACGGTGAACCCGGGGCACTAGGACCCAGCGTCAGCAGCCATGCCCCCCTCTCTGATGGTCTGCAGGCAGACGTGCGGGGAGGAACGGGCTCCGGTGCTGAGGCAGGAGGCAGGAGGAGAAGACACGGCTCTCACAGCATCACCCGGTAAGAATCAACAGTTTGTGGCGGGTTTTTTTGTGGGGCGGGGGGGTTCACACCTCTCCTCTTATATACACATGCGGATCGACGGCGCGGGACTGAGGTGAGTAAAAAAAGAAAGGACACCTGTCACACTCAAAGTGACACGAGATCATTAATGCCTGTTCACATCGCGGGACTTGTGATGTGGGATTGGGATATGTTGTCGTCGTCCATGTCGTGACAGAGCTGTGACGTGCTGCAGCGGCATCCGCACAGCTCTGCGTGATGTAAACAGCGAGCAGGGATGGGACGCCCCTGACCTTAGTCCACCCACAACTAGTAGAGCTGTGTGTCCGATCATCGAAAATCTCTCTTTAATAAACCAGGCCGACCTAAACACAGCCCATCATTATTCTAGTAATTTCATTTAATTGAAGAAAAATACAAGTTAAAGCTAAATCTTAGACTTTACCAGTCACAGTGAGGAAACCATACTACTCAAATGACTTTGAAATTTTATATTTTATTATGTATATATTTCTTTGTTTCTAGTTTAAAGGTCACGATGCTTTAAACATGATTAGTGCAGCTTTAAAGATGTGACTTAAGTAATCTGATTACAGCCTGAAACTCGCCTCAACAGATGCTTGTGTTTGTCTCATTAACGACTAACAGGTCAGACAGAACATACTGTTGATGTGTTCACCTTCGTCTGTGAACGTTCACATTGGCCATTTGTCTTTAGATGCTGTTAAAGAATAGATTACAGACCAGACCATGTTTAGAAAAGTGAACTATTTTCAGAGCTGCTTATAAATGCAGCATATTGCCCCAGAGGGCTGACTCACACACACTCACACACACTCAGGCTCAGGCTCAGGTGGCCCATCGTTTATTATTTATTTCTTTCTTTTTTGACTGGTCACGTCAGGCGTGTGTCACTGCGAGGCCCACAGTTACCCAGAGACACTGGACTGTTTTTATCTGCGTTTCTGCCGCTCAACTTGCTCCTTTGTCTCCTTCAGGAGACGGCAAATTGGCAGATGGAGCCACTTCTGCACTGTCCACGTAGCAGCTGATTTGATTTGTGGACATAGAGAGAACGGCAGACAAAAATGTAGCAAAGAAAAACCACCATGGTCACCACCACACTCACTTACAGCTCGTACAGTGGTCGTAAAAGCCATGTGTGGCTCCAGAGACCCAGTGGGCCTATAAATCAATGGAGCCAGCAACAGTGTCAGGTCATTAGAAAGCATAGATTGGATTGGATGGAGAGTATCAGTAAATCAGACTTGTTGTTCTCATTACTGTTGGACTGACTGGAGGTGATGAAAGAAATAAATCAGCATACATGTTCATCTGCTACTGAGCAGGTGTTGTAAATCCTAAATTTGTTTTTAAAATCTCAATGTGTGATGATAATTTACAGAACAGTCATAACCCTAGTCTAACCCTAACCTCTGTCTGTCTGAATTTGTCAAGGTCCCTGACTCAGTCCTGTTTATGTTGGCCTCTCTGTCCCCTGTCACTCTCCATCAGACTTCCCTCCCCGTCTCAGTCACCTGACCTACCTGCTGTCTCTCATCATCCAATCCTGTAAAACAGTAAATAAAGTGTAGGAGGCATGGCTAACAGCATCAGAGGTCAGCTGCACCCTGTTTCACCAGTCAGAGATCAAACACATTAGATTCTGGAGCAAAGCAACAGAATCACACATGTCAGCAAATGTGTTTCATCTCATTTCACATAGACTTCAATGGAAAGCACTCTCACCCTCATCTCATCTACCATATTTCACATTCCCTATCAAAATCAGTGTCTATCAAGACTGTATACCACCCGTTTCCACCAGTCCTTTACCAGATCTTCATATTCCAGTGTGTGCGTAGACTTGCTTCAATGCAGCATCAGATGCATCAACCGTTTCCTGTTGGGTCTGTGGTTTCCTGCACATGACAGCTCTGCTTAAAGGTCTTGATATATATTTTTTACTAACACAAAGACAACAGCTGCATCAGCAGCATCACTGTTCACACGCTTGCTTGAATATTTTCTGTGTATCCGGGGAATTTAAAAATATATCCAGTATTGACGCGTTCAGGGTCTAATCATCCCTGGCCAATAGGGAATCTCTGATGGGAGGCCTGGGTCTAGTGGAGTGGATTGATTTAGACTCTCATGCTTCCACTAGCTTGATTCCCAAAGGGTGTATATCGTAGCTTTTAATGCTGCACATATCCACTTTCGGTGAATATGTTTAATCTGGGATCAGTTTTATTCTAGTATTACTGTTGCAGAAGTAAAAAGTTGAATAATGGATAAAGTGAAAACTCTATCGAACAACTTATTGTCGTTTTCTGTCTGTTTTTTCTAGCTCCTCTGTCTGCCTCCATTAGGACACAGCAATAAACATCATGGGAGGTGTGGTGCTGGATGTGGATACAGGGGGAGTGAAGGCTCCAGATGGAGGGTGGGGCTGGGCGGTGCTGGCTGGCTGTTTTGTCATCACGGGCTTCTCTTACGCTTTCCCAAAAGCAGTCAGTGTCTTCTTCAAAGAGCTGATCAGGGAGTTTGGGGTGGGATACAGCGACACTGCCTGGATCTCCTCCATATTGCTGGCCATGCTCTATGGCACAGGTAGGCTGCTGCTTGTACAATACAGTATACATAGAAATAAGGTTGAGTTAACTCACCCTTGTCAATCTTACTTTTTGTTGAGTTCGTACCCCAGTATCCACCAATACACACACACACCTTAGTAACCTACTAAGTTCATTTAACTTTGTCCAGGTCCACTGTGCAGTGTGCTGGTGAACCGCTTTGGCTGTCGTCCAGTGATGATGGTGGGTGGCCTCTTCGCATCTCTGGGAATGATCCTGGCTTCTTTCTCCACCGGCATCATCCACATCTACCTCTCCACTGGGGTCATTACAGGTCGGCTGAAAGCTTCCCACCTTAACACTAAAGTGACTTTTGATAATTTGCCCGACTCGTCGCGGATGCAGCTTTGTTCTGATGTGACCTGTAGCTTATGTCAGCTAATATGAGCTAAACACAGTTGTACAAAATAAAAAGTAATGTATTCATTTAAGCATGACTCCAAATCAAATCAAATCAAATCAAACTTTCCAACAATCTCAGAAAGCATGGAGCAGTGTAAGATTTTACATTTAATCCATAATCTTGTAAATATTTATCTGACATTGGACATTCTGGTAAAAAGTTTGTGTTGCCTAACAATAACACTGTACATATTTATACATTTTAGGTATATCTTATATGTTATATATTAACTTTATACAGACTACTACTACTACTAATAATAATCATAATATGAATAACACCTACACATTATTTCCTGTACTCTGTGGATGGATGGTTCTCTCTCAAAACCATACAACAAAAGATCATCTTCAAACTGTTTTTATACAGTTTTTTTTTATGTTCTCTGCCAGTGGTGCAGTAGGAAGTGCAAACAGAACGGAAAAGACGGACTTCCCCTATCCCCTGTGAACCTATAGATAGCAACATACTGTATGCTCATCCCATTAGTTTACCTATTTACAATGCAGTGCGAATCGTGCAAACCATTTATATTCAATGCTTGAAACTGACTTACATGTTTATCTAACTTCTCAAACTGATCAAACTTACTTAGCTGATATTAAGGTTTAAATGTAATTAAAGGAATTTCAGTTAAAGAATATAAAACTTGCTGTCCTTTCTGCAGGTCTGGGGTTAGCCCTGAACTTTCAACCATCTTTGATTATGCTTAACCGCTACTTCAGTGAGAAGCGTCCATTGGCCAACGGGCTGGCAGCTGCAGGAAGCCCTGTGGCACTGTGCTGCCTTTCACCACTCGGCCAGGTCCTCCAGTACCAGTACGGATGGAGGGGGGGCTTCCTCATCTTGGGTGGCATTCTGCTTAACTGCTGTGTGTGTGCATCCCTAATGAAACCTCTAGTTGCCCCCACAACTGTCAAGGCCAAAGACCAGGAACAGGACAAGGAAGAGAGAACAGAGGGAGCAGAAAAGAAGAAGCCTAAAGCCAAACTGCTGGACTTCTCTGTCTTCAAAGACGCTGGCTTTGTCATCTATACTGTGGCAGCGTCCATCATGGTGCTGGGGCTGTTTGTGCCTCCAGTCTTTGTTGTGAGCTATGCTAAGGAGCTGGGCAATGAGGATACCAAATCAGCTTTGCTGCTCACTATCCTGGGATTCATTGACATTTTTGCAAGGCCCACGTGCGGCGTGATTGCAGGACTGAAATGGGTGCGGCCTCGTTGTGTCTACCTCTTTAGTTTTGCTATGATCTTTAACGGAGTCACAGACCTGATTGGGTCACAGGTAAGTGAGTTCTTGCTCAGTAGGAACTGCAAAGTAAATGTTTAGCCCTCTCATAGAACTCCATCTTTTCTTATATTCATTTAATTTCATACTTGCTCGCAGGCCAAGGACTATGCATCTCTCGTGGTTTTCTGCATCTTCTTTGGCATCTCCTATGGCATGGTGGGAGCGCTGCAGTTTGAGGTTCTCATGACAATAGTTGGAACTCAGAAGTTCTCCAGTGCCATTGGCCTGGTCCTGCTCATGGAGGCTATTGCTGTGTTGGTGGGACCACCTGGTGCAGGTCAGTAGGACCCAAAACTGCAACTGACATGATGGAGTTGGGAACTTAGGTGCTCACCATGTACTGTACCTGCTAGTTTATGTTGCATGGTTTACCTGATTAAATGTATGACATTGAAAAGACATCATGTACCTCTCTGTATGGTTCTTTCACCTTGGTTCCTTGTGTTTCTTTTCTGTGACTCAGGTCGGCTTCTTGATATCACCAAGAACTACATGTATGTCTTCCTGCTGGCAGGAAGCGAGGTGGTCCTCTCAGCTGTGGTCCTGGCTACTTGTAACTTCTTGTTTATCAGAAAAAAGTCTTCAGCCGTAGAGGACAAGCTTGAGAACATCACTGTGACTGACGACTCCAAAATGGAAATGTGCAGCAAATTCACAGAGAATAATGACGAAGAGGAGAAAGGAGAAAGAGAGGAGCAAGAGAAGGAGACGAAGAGAGAGATGTTAAAGGAGGAGGAGCAGAAAGACAAAGATAAAGTAGAGGAGGTCAGGCCAGGGAGTGTGACAGAGGAATCACAAGAAGCAGAAAAGTTGTTAAAACAGCCACAACCAAATGGTGACATAGCCATCAACCCTGAAACATGCCTGTGAGCAGGAACCGATCATATTGGACCAGAGGTACTGTTAAAATGTTCTTCACTGCCATAGGAAATAGCAAGAATTATTATATGTTGGCAATTTATATGTCTGTACTATATGTCAGCAATATATTTTATCATTTTTGTAAGTGTCTAGAAAATCAAGCAGCTCTGCCTTGTGTAGACAGTGGATCACATTTTGATGTAGCCACCTGCAAACACAGGTTGGACATATCCTATATTCTCAGTGTCAACAAATCCTAAGAAAAGACAGAACTACTGATGTAATGAATGTACTGTCCGTTGTTCATGTTAAATTAAAAAACAGAATAAACCAACAAACAATGTATCTTACTGGTCACATCAGAAAAGGCACAGTTATCATCCTTCTTAAAATGCAGGTTAAAGCCTTGGTTATACACAGTAAGACTCACTAAACACACTTCTACCCTCTGCTCCTGTGTCACAGCCGTCCACCAACCATACCTCTGTTGCAGGATCTCTCTCCAGCTAACTCAACTTTCAAATGCTAGTTCTAGTCTGGTGTTGGTAGTTGGTTCAGAGCTGGTTCAACTTGCAAATACTCCTGAGAACTGGTTATGTTTTAGGGGCTAGAGAGCCACAACAGAGCCACGTCTCCACTCTGAGGCCACATTTCTGTGTGCTGCTTGTGGTGATTGCTATGAATGTTGATTTTTTTCGATCAGATGTTTGATTATATAAAAAGTTTCAATTTCTTCGATGCTGAATATGTGATGTTTGTTAGCCGTAGTTAGCCTCTGCTCTTATCTATCACATTGAGGTTCAACACATGTAATAAATGCTACATTTTAATTGGTCTTGTTGGTCCAGAGTCCCAGATGTACTGTATGTGGTTCTTGGTTCTAGACCGGTAGAAATTTGCGACCATTATTAGTTCTTTGTTTCATTTCCAATTAAGTTACCTGGTTTTCCTGCACAACAGAAAAAGTAATTATTTCGTCCATTTAAACAATAATTTAAAGTACTGAATAAGTGCTTTATTGTGACCTTACACACATCCTTAAGTTACATTAAAATCCTTGAGATGTAGAGATGTTTTGGCCTTTTCTGTAGGATTTGTTGACAATAATAAAAACATAGAATCATGTCCGACTTATCCTTTAGGAAGAAATGAATGTTTCAGTACAATCGCTTATGAGGAGTAAGAACAGCTTTGTTATGTATGTAGGAACACATGCTTAAAAATGTTTTGTGTTTGCCGTGAAAAGCTTGAAAGACGTGTAATCCCTTCACTACCTCGTGTAATCAAAGAAAAATGATCCCATACGGTCTGTGTTTCCACAGTTGAGGCAGATTAAATGTTTTAACGACAGGTGGGTTCTGTCAAGTCAGTATTAAAAAACTGATGTTATCACCCCCTTTTGGCTCCTTTCTGTGAGTGTATTTTAAACATACTGTATCTGTGACATTGTGTTCACCAGATGTTGTTCAGATTACTCCCAGCACACCCCAGCAGCTGTTCTAGAGCTCATAGGTAAAATTTACGTTATTCAAGGTGGTAGAATAACCCAACCAATTCCTCATCTGGAGGAAGCTGGAGCTAACTTAAAAGTATTCGCTTTTATCTGACACCAGGTTTATGCAAAGTGTTGTAAGTTAATATTTGAAGTTGGTCTATACTTATTGAAGTCAGGGTTTACAAGTGTACAATAGTATCTTGTCAGCTAACAGCAGTAGGCCTACAATTATAATGCAATACAATATCAGAATTTCAAGAAGTGTGTAAAAATTTATGCAACTCTGTGTTTTCCCAGTTGAGTCAGTATGAGTAGAACATTTGGGGTCAGTAACAGCGTGTGTAGGAGTGTGAACAAGCTTCCCTGTGTGTGCAGTTGAATCCAGTGTGGCAATGTCATAATACAACATTAAAAATTATTACAAAGGAAAATGATTTGCTTATGTAAATGTATAAAATGGCTATTATTGCCTTTAATGCTATTAAAAATGGGATTTAATTTCATAATGTTGTAAACATAATACAAATCAAAGGCTGGACATGCTTCTCATGTGCTTCAGCTTTTGCTAATTCTTTCTTCCAGTGTCCTGTATTGATAATCACAGCATTTGAAGTAAAAGTAAAAATAATACAAACATACATTTTTTTTCTAAATTCAGGACACGTATACATTGCACATCTGTAACATACTGTAGATGTGTAATTTATGTTTTAATATTTAATACCCACAGTTATTGCTTTCCCATTTGCAGAGAGATGACAAATAATGTAACACAACAGCTGGTTGAATGATGATGCATCCATCTGTATCCATGGTGACCAATGTCTTCTACAGTGAAGAATGGCGCCCTATGTCTGACAGACAAAAGGAAAAACCTTGTATCTGAACTTAATATACCTGAAACCATCTATCTACTTTAACATTTAGTATCTGTAGTATTAATCATATGACCTCCTTTATTATCAATTATTGTTTACCCTTAATCGAGCAGGGAACCATATGTAGTAACTTCTTCATGAGATGTGTCACCTAATGTGGTTGACAGTGTGTCTCACTGTTTGAATAGTAAGGCTGTACTATGATGTCTGAAGCAGATAACTGTTAAAGCTATTAATACATTATTCCAAGTAACCAAGTGGTTCAGGGTTGCCTAAGTGACTCATTAGAATTAGACTGAACCAGACTTTGATATGTGTGTCATTTGTTACCAGCAGCAGTGTCAGTACCTCAAGAAAAACACAACGCATTTGTAGAAAAGAAAATTTTTATTAAGTAAGTCTTGTAATGTCCTCCTATAATAGTCTAGGGTTTTAAATGTCAAAAAAAAAAAAAGTATTTCACCAAGTGTCCTACAAAGGGTTAAAAAATTTTATCAGCACTGTTGAGTCACATTAAACAAAACACAATGGAATCCATCCAGTGAACTGGCAAAAAGATAATTTAAATAACATGAGTGTTTTTATTTGAAGCAAAAGAAGAACACACCATGGTGGACAAAGGAAGGTAAGAATGCAATCAAATCCCAAAATAAAGCCTTTAAAGTTTTAAAAATGATCTCATAATCTTTAGACTTTGTTGACTATAAAAGGTCAAAAGATAAATGAATTAAAAAATGCAGGAAAAGATTATTGAAGGACATTTTGTATGTGGGAGAGAGACAGATAGTTCAGAGGTCAGAAAATATACAGTGAGGGAAAAAATTATTTGAACCCCAGCTGATTTTGTAAGTTTGCCCACTAACAAAGAAATGATCAGTCTATAATTTCAATGGTAGGTGTATTTGAACAGTGAGACACAACAATGACAAAAAAAATCCAGAAAAATGCGTTTCAAAAAGAGTTATAAATTAATTTGCATTTCCACGAAGGAAAGAAGTATTTGATCCCTTCGAAAAACGTGCTTTAGTACTTGGTGGCAAAACCTGTGTTGGCAATCACAGAGGTCAGCCGTTTCTTGTAGTTGGCCACAAGGTTTGCACACATCTCAGGGGGGATTTTGGCCCACTCCTCTTTGCAGATCCTCTCCAATGTTTGGCAACTCGAACCTTCAGCTCCCTCCACAGATTTTCTATGGGATTAAGGTCTGGAGACTGACTAAGCCACTCCATGACCTTAATATGCTTCTTCTTGAGCCAGTGATTTGTTGCCTAAGCCGTGTGTTTTGGATCATTGTCATGCTGGAGTACCCAACCACGACCCTTTTCAATGCCCTGACTGAGGGAAGGAGGTTCTCACCCAACATTTGACGGTACATGGCCCCACCCATCCTCCCTTTGATGCGGTGCAATTGTCCTGTCCCCTTGGCAGAAAAACACCCCCAAAGCATAATGTTTCCACCTCCATATTTGACAGTGGGGATGGTGTTTTTGGAGTCATAGGCAGCCTTCCTCCTCCTCCAAACACAGCGAGTTGAGTTGATGCCAAAGAGCTCGATTTTGGTCTTATCTGACCACAACACTTTCACCCAGTCTTCCTCTGAATCAGTCAGATGTTCAGTGGCAAACTTCAAACGGGCCTGTAGATGGGCTTTCTTGAGCAGGGGGACCTTGCGGGCACAGCAGGATTTCAGTCCTTCACGGCGTAGTGTGTTACCAACTGTTTTTTTGGTGACTATGGTCCCAGCTGCCTTGAGATCATTGACAAGTTCCTCCCGAGTGGTTCTTGGCTGATTCCTCACCGTTCTCATTATCATTGAAACTCCACGAGGTGAGATCTTGCATGGAGCTCCAGACCGAGGGAGATTGGCAGTTAATTTATGTTTCTTCCATTTGCGAATAATTGCACCAACTGTTGTCACCTTCTCACCCAGCTGCTTGGCGATGGTCTTGTAGCCCATTCCAGCCTTGTGTAGGTCCACAATCTTGTCCCTGACATCCTTGGAAAGCTCTTTGGTCTTGGCCATGGTGAAGAGTTTGGAATCTGGATTGATTGATTGCTTCTGTGGACAGGTCTCTTTTATACAGGTAACGAGCTGAGAGGGCTGCCAATGTCAGCTCGTTACCTGTATAAGATCCACCTGGGAGCTAGAGATCTTGCTGACGGATAGGGGATCAAATACTTATTTCCTTCATGGAAATGCAAATTAATTTATAACTCTTTTTGAAACGCATTTTTCTGGATTTTTTTTGTCATTGTTGTGTCTCACTGTTCAAATAAACCTACCATTGAAATTATAGCCTGATCATTTCTTTGTTAGTGGGCAAACTTACAAAATCAGCTGGGGTTCAAATAATTTTTTCCCTCACTGTAAGTGAGGAAGAGTAAAAGCAGAAGAAATTACAATAAATGCAGAAAATGAAGCAGTACTACTGCAAAATAAAGAAGCTGCTGATTTATTAAATATTTCATTTTCAAAAGGTTATTTCATTTATATAAGACTAGAAATCAGAAAAAGTACAGTCAGATTCTCATCCACACTCACTTCCAGTAGGTGGCAGAAAAGCATCAGTTCCTTGTTCACCAACTGAGGAAGGCCAAGCTGTTAGAGTTCAAACTTCAGCTTTATCAGTAAAATCTAAAGAGGGTGAAGAACTTTAAATTTCTAGGGCAATGGCTAGAGGAAAGCCAGAGGTGTCTGGTTGGAAAAGAATGGGGTGCCCAGAGGTTGGCATCAAAAACTATATCTGTAGGGATGATTAGACCAGTTTTGGACTATGGATGTGTGGTGTTTCAATCAGCTGCCAGTACAAATTTAAGCAAGTTAGAAAATATTCAGTACCATGGATTTCTGCACAGAGGGCAGCAGAGTTAGGGATTATTCAGTATAATGTAAACCCGTCTGGACTTATCATCTGTAGGTCCTTGGATTCAGCCAGACCCAACAGTTGATTTCACATTAAAAGACAAGAAGAATAATGACTATACAGAGACTTCATAAACAGTAAGGGACTATCTTAACAGACAGTACTAAAGCTATCTTCAGATTTATACTAATGTATCTGTCTATACAGGAGAGATGCTGGCAATGATGTTGGCGGAGCAGTGGGTTAAAGATGTGACACCTTTGAGTAACATGTTCAGATTCCATTTCGTCATTAGTTGTAGATACAATCATTCTGATAGTCGACAAGATATACTGATAGAAATTCACTAGGACATTAACTCAAAACCGTCATAAAAGGAAAATTGACATTTGAGCTAGATGATTGTAGCGGAGGAGCTCGGGAGATCATTGTATTCATATTCATATATATTCTGATATTTGAAGAGAACAAATCTGTTTGATAGAATTTAGCTTTTTCTTTTTTTTAGTATGAGTTTATCATGACCCACACTCCTTTCCAGGTGGTGGCGGTAATGCTCCGATCATTTGTTTGCCAAAAAAAAAAAAAACCCCTAAAGAAGAAGAAGAAGACCAAGTTGTTGTTTCCCACCGGTGCTATTTCGCCGTAACACCGGGGTGGAAAGTGCAGCGCCAGGATTACTCTTCAGATCTCACACTTTTACAGGTGAAACACAGATTATGAAGACATATATTCTTGGGTGCTGTTGGTACACGAGTAGAGCAGTGTAAGATGCCGCTAGAGAAACATAAATGTGATACATTTTCGTCCAAACTCAGTGGAGTTGTAGGCAAGACATGTGCTAGCTACATGTCCTATCTAGCTAGCCGACTGTAGGGTACAGCACAGTCACAGCCAACTACTTACATGTATCAGTAGCAACTACTTAAATCCAAATCTGAGTTGTTGCTCACGTTCTTTCCATTTGAATGACTGCAGCATAGACTTGTTTGTCTAATAAGTATTTGACGACGCTGACGTTAGCTTTAGTTTCGGCTCTTAACGTTGGAAGAGAAGAGAAGAGAAGAGAAGTCAGCTTCTCCGCTCTTGTGCAGTCTCAGATATTCTAGTTAAAGCCTCGACGTTGTTTAAAACATGCCTTCGCATTTGTTGAATGTTTATTCTATGTGGGAATAGACGAAAAAGCGATTTCACTGCTTTCCTCTCAGTCAGAAGACATCATACAGCTGAGGAGTGTGGGACAGACCTCCTCTCTTGCGCTTGTATTTGTTTCTGATATGTGTCTTTGTTTATTTATGTGTTTGGAAAATTGCTTATCTCCGAGACTCAAGTGCAATTTAACACACTTGCTGATGCACTAAGTGTGTTTTTTACTGCTGTGTTCACACCGAGACCGTATCACATTTCCATTTAGTCATTTGGCAGATGCTTTTATCCAAAGAGACTTACAGGGTTCAAGACAAAGGCAGTGTAAGTATAAGGAGGTCTTTCCAAAGGACAGCAATGTTACAACTACATTATTAAGCCACCAAGTTAGGTTATATATATATAAAAAAGACTATTATCAGACTTTTCTCAGACAAAAAAAAAATTTATGAAGAAAATACTATTATTACACTTTTATTTCTACCTATTACAGTTTTTTTCACATATTGCTAAATGATGTGTAAAATAATACTGTAACGTAGCAGAAGCAAAACTACAACAACAAAGAAATCCCATTCTGAAAACATAATTTCACTGCAGCACCGGATCTTCCCCAAATAGAAAACATCCTCATATTGAGCTCACTGATATGTCACCTTAATGATACCTGTGTTGATTAAGGAGAAAAAAGTAAGTAAAGGTGTCACATATAACAAATATATAACAAAGTAATTCTCTGACAAAATACCAAATATCAACAACCCCAGTGTTCTTTAACTTGTTGTGTATAGTGTAGCAAACAAAGAAAGTAGATGTGGAAAAATAAAAGTAGATGTGGAAAAATAGCAAAGACATACAGCTATTAAACTAGACCATCTGCCTTTCTCAAAGAAGGCATGTGGGAAAGATTTCAAGCTTGTATTGGACTTTGGGCGAAGTCTATAACTCCTTTTACACTCTCCATTCAAGGTGGCATTATTGCACCAATTTTACACCGCTCTGTCCTGTATAAAAGCTATGATATGTGCAGGAGTTAATGCTTATAGTCTGATTTGGGTCAGTCTGAGTGTAAGGTCTATGCATTAAGACATTTGTTGGAAGAAGAAAGTAGGAGATGTGCAAATAACCTACAACACTACAAGGAGGTCAATTACTGTGTGATAGCTTCATCAGTCATGTGTTATGATACATACCCAAATCCAAACCACTTATTTCTGACTTCTTCCCAGCTGCAGGGGTCAACACAAGGTTGTCGCAGGGGTATTTCGAGAGCCTCTCAGTTTTTCCTTAATGTCTTATCAAATAAGAAAATAGCTTTTATTTATAATTTGACAGTAGATATGAAGACAGGAAACCAGTTGTGTTGCAGGGTCTGTGCTGAATTCTTGTGGTGTTGTAGTCAACAGTGATGACCAAACTCCAGGGCTTTGAGTTCTGGAGGAAGACCCTGAAGGAGGCACGCTTTGTGGTGGCCCCCATGGTGGACCAGAGTGAGCTGGCCTGGCGCCTGCTGAGCCGTCGACATGGCGCTCAGCTCTGCTACACCCCCATGTTGCATGCTCAGGTGTTTGTCCGAGATGCCAACTACCGGAAAGAAAACCTCTACAACGAGGTCTGTGAGGAGGACAGGCCTCTCATTACACAGGTCAGGGTCCACACACACAAGATTTTCAGTTTTTGACAACATTCATGTTTGTGTAAAGATACAAACACTTATATTAATATTATTCATCATGTGATAACAGATGTAAATAACAGTGCTCCATTCCTTGTGTGTCAGTTTTGTGCCAATGATCCAGAGGTGTTTCTTCAAGCAGCTCTGCTGGCCCAGGACTACTGTGACGCCATTGACCTTAACTTGGGCTGTCCTCAGATGATAGCGAAAAGAGGTCTGCACAGCTACTCCAGAGATGAATCTTCTCTAGTTGTTGTATCAAAAATGACACCTTCACAGATGGAAGAAAAACTAACCTGCTGTGATCCTTGTTTTTTAAGGGCACTATGGAGTTTTCCTGCAAGATGAATGGGAACTGTTAGGCAAAATGGGTAAAGTCTTGTTACTGACAGTAGCTTCCCTAAACATATAAGCTCAATGATTTCAGAATTATTATGTAAAAGCTCATGTGTATATATATATATATACACATACACACATACATATATATATATACTTTTTTGAAACTGAGGAAAATGTATCCTTACCTTTTTACTGTCTCTTATCTTACAGTCAGGTTAGCCAATGAAAAGCTCTCAGTGCCCATCACGTGTAAGATCCGTGTGTTCAAGGAGATTGAAAAGACAGTCCGCTATGCCCAAATGCTGGAGAAAGCTGGATGTCAGGTATGATCACTGTGACAGTTTTAATATGAATCTAGGGTAAGACTGGACCATGCTTCCTTTGAATGGGGTCCACATTAGCTCCTCTGCAGGGGTGGAGGCTGTCTGCAACAATAAAGTGTTCTTACTGATCACAGAGATGATTGAGAGTGATGTGGCTTACCTGTGTCAGGCTTCACTGCCCTTCATATGACAAAATCTGTCTCACAGTTTGAAAACTGAAACAGGTTTCCCTTGCTCTAACCATTTCCTCAGACAGGCTATTAACAAAGATGCTTCTGTTTTAAATGATGGTGATAAAATCCACACTGCTGCACCTTAAGTGAATTACTCATATTAGTAGTAGTAGTATAGTTATTTTCTGACTTTCCTCTATTGCAGCTTATCAGAGACGGAGGGAATTTCACACTAAAATAAACATTGGAAGATTTAATAAACTCAGGCTGCTTTAGGCCCATATTAGCTTTAGATGCACATGTGAGTAGTATATATTTGCATAGAATTAGGACTGTGAACAAGTATTTTGCTTCATGGCCAGTATTAACAGCAGGATTGATCAAACCAGATAAAACCTGACCTGACTTGTGAACTTTTACTATCTGTAAGTGAAGTTTCTGGAAGAATTAGAAACATAGTTCCTTTCTGTCTTTTCCTAGCTGCTAACTGTACATGGCAGAACCAAAGACCAGAAAGGAGCCGTGACAGGTATTGCTAGTTGGGAACACATCAAAGCAGTACGGTGAGCTGCCACCTTTTTGTTTCCATTGTTCAGTATTTAGATTCAACATTTATCCATTCATTTCAGAGGAACCCAGTCTAAAAATTGAATGTGTCATTATGTAAAATATGTGATATTAAACCAAATGACAATTTAGAACATTTCCCTCATCACTGAATACTAAATATTTTCATTTAATGTCTGATGCCCCTTTGCTACAGGAAGGCAGTTCATATTCCAGTGTTTGCTAATGGCAACATTCAACATCTCAGTGATGTGGAGCGCTGCATTCAGGAGACAGGAGTGCAGGGAGTGATGAGCGCAGGTTAGGAATACATGTCTGGTATTGTAATCACACGTTTGTCCTATGTGACTGCTGTTAATAGATGATATAGAGTACAAAGTACATTACTGCATGGTTTTAAAATTAATTAGTGTTCTTCTTGTACCATTTTTAGAAGGGAATCTCCATAACCCAGCTGTGTTTGAGGGCCGGAGCCCCCCAGTGTGGGAAATGGCAGAGGAGTATCTAGAGCTGGTGAAGCAGTATCCTCCCTGCAGTCTGTCCTATGTACGAGCTCACCTCTTCAAGCTTTGGCACCACACGTATGTCTGCCTGTGTACTTACACATACACAGTACCTTACTGACATCAATGGGAACCTAGAGTGACTTTCTGGTGCCCTGTCATCATCTATGACAATGAATCGAGTAGCAGTATGTCAAGTGATTAGATCAGATCAGAAATATTATATAAGTTGAATCTAGTTAACATTTTGAGTATGTAAAACGATAGGTCACAGCTTGAATTTAAGTTAGTGGATATTTACTTTGCCCACATTGTGGTAGCATGTAGTTTAGTTTGACTGTTCTGAGCTACTGTGGAGACATATTAGGTCCTGCTCCCTGTGTGGGTATAAAAGGCTCATTCTAAGCTCACTGTGACTGCTCCATAAACAGAACATAACAGGAAAAATCCCATAAGGCAACACAACAACATCTGGTTTAAAATACTGAATATTTTATTATCTTGGGCCCAAAAATAATAATTTATACCAGTCAACACACCATCCATGGTTAAACTGTAGAAAGCAGCAATTGCTGCTTGGACAAGTGTTGAGTATTTCAATAAGAGAATGCCCATGTACATGTTTATATAGACAGCTGAAGCATTTGATGCTGTCTGCGTTGTATATATTCAACTGCAGTTGTGTGTGTGTGTGTGTGTGTCTTTGTGTGTGTATAGGCTACAGATCCACCAAGACCTGAGAGAGGAGTTGGCCAAGGTGAAGAACCTTGAAGCTTTAGCCAATGTTAGCAAACAGCTGAGGCTGCGCTGCCAGGTATATTTCAGGCTATTGTGTGTGTGTGTGTGTGTGTGTGTGTGTGTGTGTGTGTGTGTGTGTGTGTGTGTGTGTGTGTGTGTGTGTGTGTGTGTGTGTGTGTGTGTGTGTGTGTACACAGGATAATGCGTCTGCTTGGTACTTCTTTTACTTGCTAACTTAGCTTTTATGTACAGGAGGAGACAGCCAAAGGGAAGGATGTGGAAGAGAAACATGGTAGCCTGCCCTTCCCTCACTGGATCTGCCAGCCATATGTCAGACCACTGTGAGTGATCACCTCTGGTTTTTATTATTCTCTATATGATCTGTTCATTAAGTCATCACACAACCAAAAACCTCCCTTCATAGAGCGTTCTGTACTGACAGACTATGAAAGTAATTCAGAACACACATTACAGGCCAAAGGAGCCAGTTGCCAATGGTACCTGCCAGGGTTCAGAGGTGAAGAAGACAATGTGTCAAAAGAGACCGTTAGAAGACTCTGACAGCTCTGCTTACACACTCTCCAAAAACAAGCTGAAGAAGAGGTCCCGCAATCCCAACAAGAACTTCTGTCCCCAGCAGAAACGTGAGTCTAACCCCCGAACGCTTCCTGCTCAAACAGCTGGGTGTCAAAATCTGACAGTGTCCTTTTGTTCTTCTCACAGCCAAGTACATCAAATGTGACCAGTGTGGGAACCCAAAGGTAGGCAGTCACTTAAGAATTAGTTATTTATTTTTAGTACTTAATTAGTTATTAATTATATTAGCTTCTTGGGCAGTTGTTTCATCCCCAGCTTTTTGCTCTGCAGGGAAATAAATGTGTCTTCAACTTGTGTCGGGGCTGCTGTAAGAAGAAGGCGTTCAAGGAGGTGGCAGACTGTCCAAGTCAGTACACACACGCACACACACGCACACAAGCACATATAGAGAACCATGTCAGCAGGTTGTGCTGTTAATGATTACATTCTAATGAACTGATCACTAATGAAAGATTTTATGTTGGTTAGAAATTATAGGAGTATTTTCTTTTGGCAGGAGTGTAACAATTCTCCTAATCTAGTGTTCAGGTTGTACCTTAGGTTTGTATGTTTTGTTTTTTGGGCTTGGGGGCCTTTCGAAACACAAATGACCAACCGTCTGTACTGTCTGTAGTGTGGATATGTATGTTGCTGTTCTGGTCTTCAAAACTGTTACACATCTATTTTTAAAGAATGCATTTTCGCCTTCTTTTGTGTGATTGAATCTGTATCTTGTGCCTTAAAGTGTCTATGAGTAGACAAGTCTTTGGCTCAGCTGCCTGGAAGAAACAGAGAATGTGCTCTCCCAGAATGTGTCTGGTTATGGAGCTCAGACTGATGTTATTGACTTAATTATGACAGACAGCTAATTTATTTTAGTTTGGTTTGTTCGGGGCTGGGGAGGGGTGAAGATATTTGGGTGCTCAAGCCCCTGTGGAGCAAAAGCTTGTGCCTGTGTCTCCTTCAGTGTCATTAGAACATCTGTTGTGAGTGTAGTAGCTGTTTCTGGAATATTTGGGAAATGGGAAGCATTAATTGTTTGAAATAAGTTCTGAAAACTGAATTTACTTTGAAATTGTTTATTGGTGGTGCATACTGTGAACCGTTATTAAATTGGAGGGCATCACATGTAATTCTACTTTTTGTTATTTACTTACAGGATAAGGTCACACCTTTTCTGTTTTTTTTTTTTTTTCTTTTAGCATTTTCAAGAATTCCCATGCAGATTAAACAAGCACGGAACTGAATTACCAAGATGTCCAAATTGGTTTAGCTTATTGATCTGTGCCACAGATGCGACACTCAATGTAGTTTCTTCATTTCTTTTGGCGTATTTGCCTTGATTAACAGTAAGGAGAAATATGGGATGTAAGGGAGAGAGGGTATGGCATGCTGGAGCTAAGTCGAACATGCTGTGGTTACGTGCCATGCATGATAGCCGTTCTGCTATCAGCCATTTTTTGGCTCCTTTTTTTTGCCTCACAGCCCTTTAGGTAGAATCTTCTATTATCATGAAAGCACACATTTTCAGTGCAACATTCCTAGCATTAAATAAACAAAGAGGAGGTCACGTTTACATACAGTCAGCTCTTGCTCAGTTGAGAAGCTACTTGTTTTTTTTTTTTTTAACAAATACTTGGGTCACATTTTTAATAATGAAGAAACATGTAGCCCAGTGCAGTTTCTACTGCATTTTAGACTTTATTTGATAGGCTTGTGTTATATTTGACTATTTAATCTGTTATAAAACTTCTATAGTTCTATAATTCTGTTGTATTTGCAATTGTTTCCTTTCCACTTCCCTTCACCAGTCATACAGTACCTTCCATAACCATCCTAAGTTAACAACAGACAATAATCTGTTACCTGTTGACAGGTCATGGGCTGAGGTTCAAAACCAAGGCAGAGAAACGGAAATCTGAGGAGGATGAGAGGAACGACGGCTCAGGGACAGAGAAAAGCAGCAGCTCCCCTTGCTGATCCCAGATCTAAGCACAGAGCTGCAGGAGCAGTCAAAGGCACAGCTGGAGCTATGAGCATGACTGACTTTACATGCACAAACCATACTGCTGTTACAGTACAGTTCTGAGCTGTCACACGTAAAAGTCGCACTAAGCCATGTTCATTTGGACAATAGATCTTAAGATTTCAGGTAAGCAGGTTCAAATGTGTATGTAGTCAGCCAGTGATTAGTCATGCCAGTCATGCAGGACAGAGTACATGCTGCTAAGTAAACTGACAAGCAATCGCTAAAACTCCAGGACTTCTGCACTGGACTGAGGGGAAAATACAAAATGTCATCATCAGACCTAACCCATAAACTAACAAATATTTTTTTAATGAAATGCAGATATCTATGACAACAGCTTGCGATTTTTGTCTGCAAGAGTGTTGGGATATATCCTCAACAAAATGAATTGTATTTTAATTGTGTCTCTCTTTCTCTGGCTCTCTTTTTTCAAAGATAAAAGGTTTTATGACAGTGACTTTCAGACATTATTTTCAAGTTTCTTTTTCTTTTATTCAAGGTCACACAGGTGTGTGTGTGTAAGCGTTGCACTGACTTATGTATGTGCCTTCTGAGGAAAGGAGATCGAAGTGGTGCTCCATGTGCTGTGTTTAAGACATGCTCAGTGACGAGTAAGCAATGGACACCAATCAGCCACAGCACGAACTCCACCTGGTGGTTTTTATTAAGGTGTTGTTAATGTTATGTCTGATCACTGTATGGAAACATTTTATATTTTAAAAGTTTGGACACACCTTCTCATTCAAAGAGGTTTCTTTATTTTCATGACTGAAAATTGTAGATTCACACTGAAGGCATCAAAACTATGAATTAACACATGTGGAATTGTATACATAACAAAAAAATGTGAAACAACTGAAAATATGTCATATTCTAGGTTCTTCAAAGTAGCCACCTTTTGCTTTGATTACTGCTTTGCACACTCTTGGCATTCTCTCGATGAGCTTCAAGAGGTAGTCACCTGAAATGGTTTTCCCTTCACAGGTGTGCCCTGTCAGGTTTAATAAGTGGCATTTCTTGCCTTATAAATGGGGTTGGGACCATCAGTTGTGTTGTGCAGAAGTCAGGTGGATACACAGCTGATAGTCCTACTGAATAGACTGTTAGAATTTGTACTATGGCAAGAAAAAAGCAGCTAAGTCAAGAAAAACGAGTGGCCATCATTCAAGAAATGAAGGTCAGTCAGTCCGAAAAACTGGGAAAAGTTTGAAAGTGTCCCCAAGTGCAGTCACAAAAACCATCAAGCGCTACAAAGAAACTGGCTCACATGCAGACCGCCCCAGGAAAGGAAGACCAAGAGTCACCTCTGCTGCGGAGGATAAGTTCATCCGAGTCACCAGCCTCAGAAATCGCAGGTTAACAGCAGCTCAGATTAGAGACCAGGTCAATGCCACACAGAGTTCTAGCAGCAGACACATCTCTAGAACAACTGTTAAGAGGAGACTGTGTGACTCAGGCCTTCGTGGTAGAATATCTGCTAGGAAACCACTGCAACAAGCAGAAGAGACTTGTTTGGGCTAAAGAACACAAGGAATGGACATTAGACCAGTGGAAATCTGTGCTTTGGTCTGATGAGTCCAAATTTGAGATCTTTGGTTCCAACCACCGTGTCTTTGTGCGAAGGAGAAAAGGTGAACGGATGGACTCTACATGCCTGGTTCCCACCTTGAAGCATGGAGGAGGAGGTGTGATGGTGTGGGGGTGCTTTGCTGGTGACACTGTTGGGGATTTATTCAAAATTGAAGGCATACTGAACCAGCATGGCTACCACAGCATCTTGCAGCGGCATGCTATTCCATCCGGTTTGCGTTTAGTTGGACCATCATTTAATTTTCAACAGGACAATGACCCCAAACACACCTCCAGGCTGTGTAAGGGCTGACTGACCAAGAAGGAGAGTGATGGGGTGCTGCGCCAGATGACCTGGCCTCCACAGTCACCGGACCTGGCGGCTGGTTAGTGTAGTGGTAACATCACCGCCTCCCATGTGGGAGACTGGGGTTCAAATCCCAGCTATGGCTACCTCCAGTAGGGGTCCTTAGGCAAGACCTCCTCACGCTGCCCTGCCTACCCTTGTAACTTGTAATGATTTTGGATAAAAGCGTCTGCTAAATGACTGTAATGGACCTGAACCCAATCGAGCGTCTGGTAAATGACTGTAATGGACCTGAACCCAATCGAGATGGTTTGGGGTGAGCTGGACCGCAGAGTGAAGGCAAAAGGGCCAACAAGTGCTAAGCATCTCTGGGAACTCCTTCAAGAATGTTGGAAGACCATTTCAGGTGACTACCTCTTGAAGCTCATCAAGAGAATGCCAAGAGTGTGCAAAGCAGTAATCAGAGCAGAAGGTGGCTACTTTGAAGAACCTAGAATAGGACATATTTTCAGTTGTTTCACACTTTTTTGTTATGTATACAATTCCACATGTGTTAATTCATAGTTTTGATGCCTTCAGTGTGAATCTACAATTTTCATAGTCATGAAAATAAAGGAAACTCTTTGAATGAGAAGGTGTGTCCAAACTTTTGGTCTGTACTGTATATACACATACACTCCCCTCCAAAAGAATTGGAAAAGGGATCATGAGCAGATCCTTTCTTTCTCCAGACTTCAGCCTTTTTTTTGGTAAAGGTTCATCTTTGTCTCATCAGTCTACAACTTTGTCCCAGAATCTATGAGACTCATATCTGTACGTTTTGGCAGATTCCAGCTTGGCCTTCCTATTCTTCTGGCTAATGAGTGGTTTGGTCTGAACAGGCAAAACCTAAATTTTGAAACTGAGTGTAGACATTCAGTGCTATTAATTGTTGTATAAATTATATATTGAATAATCAGTATAATGGGACACAGCTGGGCCCCAAAATGCAGTTACTGCGAGTCACATTTTTCAATACAATACTGCTTATATGAAAAATAGGTGGATTCAAACATCTTCTAAGTTGTGTTTCAGATCCAGGCGTAAACTGGAATCTGGAAACCTGGAAATAAAAGCTGAAATGTTGATCTTTTGTCTCATATTCATATTTTGATGTTAAACCTAAAGGTTTTTAGTCTACAGCAAAAATAAATACATGTATGTGTATAGATACATATATACACACACTGGAGATTAACTTATGAACACTAGATTTGTTTCATAAATAGATTAATAATAATAAATAATAAATTAAAGGAATTTTTGTTGTGGCTATACCACACTACTAGAACAGTGTTTTACAAAATAACCAAAGCCAAAAAAAAAAAAACAATTTGTTTTTGCATAAATACAATTATTAAAATTGGAGAACAGCGATTAATGGCTGTAACATGGAGAAAAGCTTTCTGTCAGTAGAGAATGCACATGCCCTTTGCACATCTGCGGCCACAGGACACAGGGGGCAGTGTCCTCCATGAAAACTGTTGACTGGTTAACAAATGCAGGTAAGGTTCTGCTAAACACTTGCTTTCCATCTGCCATGTAGCTGTATAAGAGGAAAACATTCCCCGAACCACCACACGTCCTCCTCTAACTTTCACTGACTTCTTTACACACGTTGGGTTCAGTATTTCCCCAGTATTTGACGACGAGCATGTTTCCCATCAGACCCCCACAAATTGAACTTGTTTTCATTACTAAAGTGAACTATGAACCTATTCTCCTCTGTCCAATTCCAACTGTAGTGTTGAACTGATTGCCTGTTGACATTCTCCGCATCATCACTTGTCTTTTATGGACAACCAACCACAGGGGCAGTTGTCTGCCAATCATAGGAGTGGTGGGATCAGTGGTTCGATTCCCAGCTGCCATCTCACATGCCAAAGTGTCCCCGGGCAAGATACTGAACCCCAATTGTGTGTGAATGAGATGCATTGTAAAGCCCTTTGAGTACCAGTTAGGTAGATAAGTGCAGAACATTTACCATTCTTGGGGGGCTTGTATAAGTTTGTGATGTAAAGGTGCAATATTCAGCTTCTCTTGCTACGGCCTTCATCTGGACAACATGCTTCCAGGGGGTTTCACTCACTCTAGAACTGCTCACCATCTTTCAAAGTTGGTGAAAAACTGGAAAGGTTGACTACCAGTTAAATTCAAACTCGTGTGTGTATATATATATATGTATATATATCTTCTTCTTCTTCTTCTTCTTCTTTCGGCTTTTCCCATCAGGGGTCGCCACAGTGAATCATCCTTCTCCACCTAACTCTATCATGGGCATCTTCTACCCTAACACTAGCCAACCTCATGTCCTCTGTTAAGACATCCATATATCTCCTCTTTGGTCGTCCTCTTGCCCTCCTGCCTGGCAGCTCCATCTCCAACATCCTTCTACCAATATACTCACTATCCTTCCTCTGAACATGTCCAAACCACCTCAGTCTTGCCTCTCTGACTTTGTCACTAACACAGGCAACGTGAGCCGTCCCTCTGATGTACTTGTTCCTTATCCTGTCTAACCTGGTCACTCCTAAGGAGAACCTCAACATCTTCATCTCTGCTACCTCCATCTCAGCCTCTTGTCTCTTTCTCACTGCTACCGTCTCTAACCCATAGAGCAGAGCTGGTCTCACCACTGTCTTGTAGACCTTTCCTTTGAGTCTTGCTGACACTCTTCTGTCACACAACACTCCTGACACTTTCCTCCACCCGCTCCAACCTGCCTGCACTCTCCTCTTCACCTCTTTTCCACACTCTCAATTACACTGAACTGTTGACCCCAAGTACTTAAACTCCTGTACCTTCTTCACCTCAGCCCCCTGTAACCTAACGCTTCTACCTGGATCCCTCTCGTTCAGACACATGTATTCTGTCTTACTACGACTGACCTTCATGCCTCTTCTTTCCAGAGCAAACCTCCACCTTTCCAGCTGTTCCTCCACCTGCTCTCTACTCTCACTGCAAATCACAATGTCATCCGCAAACATCATTGTCCAGGGAGATTCCTGCCTGACCTCATCTGTCAGCCTGTCCATCAACATAGCAAACAAGAAGGGACTCAAAGCTGATCCTTGGTGTAGTCCCACCTCCACCTTGAACTCCTCTGTCTGACCTACAGCACATCTCACCACCGTCATACTTCTCTCATACATGTCCTGAACTAGTCTGACGTACTTCTCTGCCACTCCCGACGACCTCATACAGTACCACAGCTCCTCCCTCGGCACCCTGTCATACGCCTTCTCTAAATCTTCAAAGACACAATGCAGCTCCTTCTGACCATCTCTGTACTTTTCCATCAACATTCTCAAAGCAAAAATGGCATCAGTGGTGCTCTTACGGGGCATGAAACCATACTGCTGCTCACAAATCTCCACCTTCTTCCTAAGTCTGGCTTCCACTACTCTTTCCCACAGCTTCATTGTGTGGCTCATCAACTTTATTCCTCTGTAGTTGCTGCAGTTCTGCGTGTCACCCTTGTTCTTAAAGATCGGAACCAGAACACTTCTCCTCCATTCCTCAGGCATCTTCTCACTTTCTAGAATCCTATTGAACAAACTGGTTAGAAACTCCACTGCTGTCTCTCCTAAGCACATCCACACCTCCACAGGTACGTCATCAGGACCAACAGCCTTTCCACTCTTCATCCTTTTCAGAGCCTTCCTAACCTCATCCTTTCCAATCTCTGCTATTTCCTGCTCCACAACATCCATATCTTCTTCCCTTCTTTCCCTGTCATTTTCCTCGTTCATCAGCTCCTCAAAATATTCCTTCCATCTTTTCTGCACACTCTCCTGGGTTGTTAGCACCTTTCCATCTCTGTCCTTAATCACCCTTACCTGTTTCACATCCTTCCCATCTCTATCTCTCTGTCTGGCTAGCCTGTACAAGTCCTTCTCTCCTTCCTTTGTGTCTAACCTGTCATACAGCTCATCGTAAGCTTTCTGTTTGGCCTTTGCCACCTCCCTCTTCACTCTACGCTGTGCTTCCTTGTACTCCTGTCTACTTTCCTCAGTCCTTTCTACATCTCACTTCCTTCTAGCTAACCTCTTCCTCTGGATGCATTCCTGTACTTCCTCATTCCACCACCAAGTGTCTTTACCTTCTTTCCTCTTTCCAGATGACACACCTAGCACCTTCCTACCTGTTTCCTTGATAATCTCTGCTGTAGTTTCCCAGTCATCTGGAAGCTCATCCTGACCACCCAGAACCTGTCTCAACTTCTGTCTGAATTCCTCACAAGTTTCTTCATTCTTTAACTTCCACCACTTGGTCTTCTTTTCTGTCTTCCCTCTTTTCTTCTTCCTGACCTCCAGAGTCATCTTACACACCACCATGCGGTGCTGTCTGGCTACAGTCTCTCCTACCACCACTTTGCAGTCACTAACCTCTCTCAAATGACCTCGTCTACATAGGATGTAGTCCACCTGCGTACTCCTACCTCCACTTCTGTATGTCACTCTGTGTTCCTCTCTCTTCTGGAAGTAAGTGTTGACTACAGCCATTTCCATCCTCTTAGCAAAGTCCACCACCATCTGTCCTTCCAGATTCCTTTCCTTCGCTCCAAACCTGCCCATCACCTCCTCATCACCTCTGTTGCCCTCAGCAACATGCCTGTTGAAGTCTGCGCCAACAACAACTCTCCCTCCTCTGGGGATACTCTCTATGACCTCATCAAATTCACTCCAGAATCTCTCCTTCTCTTCTAACTCACAGTCAACCTGTGGAGCATACCCACTGACTACATTCACCATCACCCCTTCAATTTCTAGCTTTAGGCTCATCACCCTGTCTGAGACTCTTTTCACCTCTAGAACACTGTTTACAAACTCCCTCTTCAGGATCACTCCTACCCCGTTTCTCTTCCTATCCACACCATGGTAGAACAGTTTGTATCCTCCTCCGATACTACGTACCTTGCTGCCCTTCCACTTTGTCTCTTGCACACACAGAACATCTACCTTCCTTCTCTCCATCATGTCTGCCAGCTCTCTGCCTTTCCCTGTCATCGTACCAACGTTAAGAGTCCCTATTCTCAAACCTATGCTCCTGCCTTTTCCCTTCTCTCTCTGACCACGAACCCTTCTGCCTCCCCTCTTTCTTCGACCAACAGTAGTCAAATTTCCACTGACACCCTGTAGGTTAACAGCATCGGTTATTTTGGCAATTTTTACGCCGGATGCCCTTCCTGATGCAGCCCTCTCTATTTATCCGGGCTTGGGACCGGCACAGAAATCACTGGTTTGCAACCCCTGTGGCTAGATTATATATGTGTATATATATATATATATATATATATATATATATATATATATATATATATATATATATATATCTGTACTAAGTAAAGACTTTGAGAAATATAAAATGTTTTTGGTTCCATTCCCTCAAAATCCTGTAATGCTTTTTACTAAGGATTGCTCTGCTCTGAGTTACTGCTGTGGCAGCAATATAATAATGCTATAATAATGATAATAATAGTTTTTAATTGAAGTTTTTTTTTATTGATATAAATAGATAAATTAGAGATAAAATGCTCGGCATCAACACAAGGGATGGAGGGCACCTGCTCAAGTGGTTGCATAAACAAACACAAAGGTGTTGGAGGAGTTTGGAGAGGCCCTCAAGTGAAGGAGATGAGCTAAAAGGCAAATTTACTGACCCAGAGCACACTGGACAGATTACATATCTCATCTGTGCTGGGAATGGTGCACAGATGAAACAGATGACGTGATCAATGTGAGTCAGCTGAGGGAGAACACAGATGAAGCTGATCAGGGTGATTAGTGCAGAGGAGAGTGGAGAGACTGAGTAGGTAGGAACAGGACAATGAACCACGAGGGGCCAGGCCAGGCGGGGATCGTGACACAGCTGGACATTTTGGGAAATACACTCAGTCAGTGGCTCAACTTGTTGTTCTGTATCAAGGTGGTTTTCGGCAAGGCACGGTCATCTATTGTCTGACAGCTGTCAAAAAAAAAAATTCCCCATGAACCATTCGAAGAGTTTAACTAATCTCAGAGGGAGGAAGCTTTCCGACGTCAGTGCTGCTGTCTGACAAGTTAAATATAAGTAGTTTCAGCCTTAGTTCCATGTCCTGTAGCCATGTCTGACTGGTTCTCATCATGTTCTGCTTCCTCTTTGTTTATCTTATTGACTGTTATCTTTTTATTTTTTATAAATTAGACAAATAAGCACCTGTAACATTTTATCAGCATAAAGTGTAGATTCTGAAGGAAGTCAAGTGCTCCTAGCAATCAGCTTGAACATCAGCAGCATATCGGGCGTCTTATATTACACGTACCAGCGTTAGTGGTGCTGGGTATTCTGATACTAATCCAGCCAAAGGTGGACTGTGTGCAGTTAGTTGTCAGTAAAGAATAAAAGAAGTAAAGATTTTTATAGATGCTGTTCCTTTAAATTCTGGGTTACAAATAAATCCTACATATGTCACATTTTCTACAATATGTTACTTGTTTCATCATACATTTCATTGGTTAGAAATATTAATTAATAATAATAATAATTAATACCTTTAACATTTTACGCACATTTAACAACATTTAGTTATAATTTATTTGACAGTGGCTTCGTATGAATTCAAACGTATATTCCACTAATTCCATACAGACTCCATTTGGCCTTTCCAACATGATGCTTGTTCCATGTAGCAGCAAGCTCGGCAAAAACCTTCAACTTTATTTAGAGATATTTCAAACAAAAGACAACATAGAGACAAAATAAGAGAGACAGAACATTGTGGCCGTGTCTAACAAAGCACATTAACAGGATTTCACAAAACATTATTGTAGGTTTGCCCTGCTTCTCCTGTTAATCAAAGTTGTCAGTCATACAGTCCCATATTTGTTTTTATATTGTCACATTACTTATTTTAAAAGACACTTCTCCATATATCAGCATTAAAAGATTTATAAAAAAAGGATCATTGCTAATTTGGCTTCATAATAACAATATGCAGATGTTATCTTTTTTGGTTCAAGGCAATATGAGAGGGTGAATTCCAATAAAGCAAACTCCCCAGTAAATAGCTTGAGGTTTACAGCTAATGACAGACTAATATATAGATATAAAAAGAAAAATTATAGAGCTGTGAATAAATTAGCAACACATAACTTAACCATCAACCTATGATATTAAGTCAGAAACCACAAATTACAATGGGTGATGAGTTCCTAAAGCTTTGTGTTGTATGATAATTAATAAAAAATGCATTATTAAATAATTAATTATTTATTAATCTTAACATAAGCATTTACTAATACATTGTGCTATATTAAAAATTACAGTCTACCTACTTAGACGAGACCAGCCTACCCCAGACGTTCCGTTTCTAAAGCACAATATTGCAACGTATCACTCCGTGAGCTGGTCGAGCCACTGAAGAAAAAAAAAGAGAAAGTCATTAGTTAGAAATAACTTCTTAGACCTCCAAAACTTTAAAATGTTTTGCTTAATTAAAACCTTTGGCTGTTGCCATCATGGATATAGTCGTTGATGAAATGCAGATACGTGGACACCCGGGTGTAGACATCAGGCTGGCATTTCAAACAGCCATCAGCGCTCCCATAACTAATGATGCCAGCTTGTACGAAGCCCTTGGCTGTAGGACACACCAGGGGGCCGCCATAATCCCCCTATGGAGCACAACAAGCACATTCACACACAGTCAGTGTGTTTGTCTGGACACTTTTCAGTCTTTCTTGCATATTTGACTTGTTGACTTTACACATGGGAAGCATAAGTCAATTTTAAAGATATTACAACTACGTCTCAGTCAATCACAACAGGGGGAGAAAAACCCCAAAACGGTACCACACAATGGTCCGTCCATGTTACATTTTACACCCAGCATCCAGTCGCCACTGTATTCTGAAATAATTCAAGTCACAGTTCCACTGACTTAAATAGTCCAACTCACTTCGCCTGCACCCCTTCCATAACCTCCTGCACACAGCATGTCAGAGGTCAGACCGGGATAATACCTTTGACACTCTGCCTGAGAGACAATGTTGATCTTGAGCTCCTGAAGGGTTTCTGGAGCTCGCAGTGGTACTGCATGGACACACAAATACATAAGTGATATTGTATATAGCAATATTGGATATATGGCAGGACACCACAAAGGAAGTATTCCATTCAATTGTATTTGTATAGTGTCAAATCACAACAGAAGTAATCTTAATGCACGTTACAGTGTAAGGTTTAAGACCTTACACAGTATAATTGTATACAGAATTATATAGAAAAGCCAACAATCCAATTTGAGCAAACGCCAGGTGACAGCATAGAGTAAAAACTCCCTTTAGAGGAAGAAACCTCCAGCAAAACCAGGCTCAGAGTGGGCGGTCAACTGCCTCGACCGGTTGGGGTGAGTGGAAAGAGAAGAGAGAAAAGAACAGCAGGCATCAAAAAAACGACGACAGTTTTTGTACAGTACAGGAACAACCCTCAAGTACAAGATCAATTCTACATACAGACCAATAAACCTGTATAGCTAACCAACTGGACATGGTAATTTGTAGAGAAATACAGGAAGAATATTTTATGTGGCAATCCCAAGCAATGACAACACCAAGAATAAGGAACATGAGCTTGAGAAATACCAAGGGCTGAGAAAAGAGCTAGAAAGGACGTGGAAGGTGAAGCCAAGAGTCACACTAACAGATCGAAGCAGTTTGCTGCAGGTAGCACCCATTCACTGTTGAGGATGATGCCCCCACAGCGCACTCTTGACACCATCAGAGGTGATGTTGAAAACAAGTGAAGTGTAAGACGTGATATTTCTATCTATAATGTAATGAGCTGAGTTGATGAACCAACTCAGAGCTGGATTTATGACTAATTCACTGTACGAAAAAAAATAAAACCCTTCAGTGCACTCCTGTCTAGAAAGTTTATAGCAGAATTCACAAACATATACATGTATACACATATACATGTTTATGCTAAATAACAAACTACTATCAACTCCAAACATATATAAACAGCTCTTTATAATGGTAAAGATTTGTCTCTGCTTCACATATGGTCCATTCAAACCCATTTAATAACAATGTCACACAGATTTGCAGAGCCCCGTGATATAAAACTCACCATCGTTGTCAGTGTTCCCCCAGCCAATGATCCAGCACTCAGACGAAGGGCTGAAGTTGTCGCTGTTGCTGGGCAGTGTCACTGCCTTAACGTCATCTGAGAGTTTCAGAGGTGTCTTCAGCTTGACCAGGGCGACGTCATTGATATACCTGTTGCCCAGGTTTCGATACTCACTGTGCTTCAAGACAGCATATATACCCTTAAATTGGGGAAATCCCGTTTGCAGCTCACGTGTGCCGGCCCAAACCATTGATCGACGCAAGTTAGGGTTAAGAGTGCTGGCAACAAACACACACACACACACACACACACACACACACACACACACACACACACACACACACACACACACACACACACACACACACACACACACACACATGTGGGACATGTTATAGTCTTGTTTTACAGTTTGACTGAATACATTCTGTGCATGACACAGATAAAACACTGTGTGCTCTATGCTGGGCAGCAGAATATTGTGTAATGTGCCGAGATCTCTCAGTTCTCAGTTTAGCTGGTTAATAACACCAATCAGCAAACAAAGTCCTCTGGTGAACATGGTGGAGTGTATAACCACTAAAGAGCCAGACATTTTCCTCAGATTCAACGTTATTGTATGTTCATTTTAAGCATCCAACCATATTTGTTTAAGATATTAATTACACAGAGTTATTGCTTTATCTAAGCATGTTGAAACAGCATTACAGCAACACTCACTCCGTGTTGTAAAGTGTGATAGATTAGCATGAAACTTAATTAATAGGAATTCTGAAAACTGTCACACTTACTCGTCAAAGCAGTGTGCTGCAGTTAGCACCCATTGTTTGTTGAGGATGGTGCCCCCACAGCGCCACCTGTTGACTCCATCAGAGGTGATGTTGAGGTGGACCATCCATGGCCACCGGCCCTTTGGAGCATCAAGACAAAGCAAATCTAAAAGGACAATAATAAAAGTTAATCCAGGTTATTAAAAATAAAAACATCAAAACCGTTACATTCTGCAGTGGTATCAGTCTTCTTATCACTGATCCAGCAAATAAATGTATTAGAAATAATAAAAATAATAGATAAAAGTTCACCTTAGTGATGCGTTTGTTTAAGACAAAGTATAAATATAAACCTAAACGTCAAGCAACTACCACCATCATAAATATGATTTAGTATCGCAAACACAATGGTGAGTGTCTCTCTTACCTCCAGTGTTGTGGATCAGAACAAGCACAGAGAAGAGTTTGCAGAAAGCCATGGCTCTGACAGGGGGTAGCAGTTGATCTGCAGGGTGCAAGGAGGCAGCTACAGCTTTATATACACATCTGAGGAGATGAAATTATCTGATTGTTCCTCTTATCAGGCTTCCTTTTCCCTTCAAAACTCTCTGATGTAAAATGTAAGATATTTTTACTTTGCACGAGTTTTACTACTTGATAATACGTGTCGTCCTATTTTTGCTGCACAACCTTAGAGGAAACTTACATTTATCACAAGGTTTTCGTACTTGAATGAAAAAAAGGCCACACATTTATTAATGTAAAGTTACTGGTATGAATTTTAAGAACATAACAAAGGGTTAAACCTTTCTCACCTGTTATGACCTATAATAGAACAAGAACAATATTATTATTGTTTATTTAATTTATGGTAATCTGCATCTCATAAAGTTTCTTAATTACTGTATGGCTGATATAAGACCTGCAATTCAGTTCAATTCAATTCAATTCAATTCAATTCAATTCAATTCAATTCAATTCAATTCAATTCAATTCAATTCAATTCAATTCAATTCAGTTTTATTTTTATAGCGCCAATTCACAACAGAAGTTATCTCAAGGCACTTTACAGTGCAAGGTTTAAGATTATAATTATACAATAAAATGAAATAGAAAACCCAACAATCCCATTTGAGAAAGCTTTAGGCAACAGTGGAGAGGAAAAACTCCCTTTAGAAGAAGAAACCTCCAGCAGAACCAGGCTCATAGTGGACGGCCATCTCCCTCGACCGGTTGGGGTGAATGGAAAGAGAAGAGAGAAAAGAACAGCAGGCAATAAAGACAACAACAACAAGCAGCAAGAACATTGGGCAGGTGAACTGGATTCTGGAGATGTACAGCTCCAGGCCGAGGATACCTGCAGAAAAGTAAAGAGAGAGGGAGACAGAGAGGAGGAAACACAACTAAAAGAGAGAGAAGACACAAAGTTAATGACATGAAATGGTGGCATTTAGATTAATATAGGAGAAAGGAGAGAGGAGAGGAGCTCAGTTTATCAATAGAGTTCCCACAGCAGACTAAGCTATATCAGCAGAACTAAGAGATAGTTCAGAGTCACCTGATCCATCTCTAACTATAAGCTTTATAAGAAATTAAATTTACCAAATTAAAAACTCAGGTTATTTTGTTAGATTATTTGTTACATTCAGTAGTTTAATGGTGTATTTGCTGTTAAGTAGTGCATTCGTACACAGTTATAATGTCATGGAGGAACTGGAAGTCAACCTCAACCTCAGCTCAACCAACTGGTCCACAGCCACCTACATGTGAAGAGTTTTTCACTCTGTAAAGTCGAATTTCTTGTAACCTGATAAATCCTAATTAAACTATATAAAAATCAAAGATAATATACAGTTTATGTTTTAATGATACCGGGTCTGTACCTCTCTCTATAAGAACAGCCCCTGATGAACCCAGTCGACCTGTTTTGGAACTGAGATCTCTGGTGCCTGCCTCTGGTCCTCCTGTGTTTCTATTCTCTGACCTCTGCTTCTCTCTTGATTTGGTTCTCTGTTTTGTGAATGATTGAATTAATAACTATCTGCCCTGAGGCTGCCTACCAATATCTCCTCAAAACCTCATTGCAGGAAACAATTGTCCCTCTGTAACTTGGAAACTTATACTCTTTAAGAACACCATTTTTGGCCCCAACATTCAAACCAAATCATTCTGTTCCTAAATCTGTAATTGGAATATTGTTTTATTCATTTATATCATAATAACAATATTGCTGAATTTAAAAAAGGTACGAGAGCTTCAGGTAAATTTCACGTGTATACAAACAGAGTAATAAATATATTTAATTGGGGAAAACGTGATTTGGGACTGGAGTGTGTTCTGTGTGTAGTTTGCCAACATTAATTATTCAACAAAACAAAGACACTCAAATGAATGCTTTAAAGCTTTAATGCAAAGGGTTTAGTTCATCAAGCCAGAGTAGATGTGAACCAGCGTAAAGAACTGCATGGAGTACAATAGAGTACAATACAGGAAAGAAGTTATAACAGTGTGTTATCAGGTGAGCAGATGGGGAAGTTTCTTGTCTTAGTTTAGACGTCATCTGAGGCTTCACTGCCATGATGGATGTAGTCGTCGATGAAACGCTTATACTTGGACACCTGGGTGTAGACTCCCAATCGGCCTGGCGCACCACAGTCTTCAGGGCTCCCATAACTCATAATGCCAACTTGCATGAAGGCACCAGCTTTAAGACACACCAGCGGGCCGCCATAATCCCCCTGTGGAGCACGACAAACACACACATACAGTGGCAAGAAAATGTACACGAACCTTTGGTAATTTTGTGGTTTTCTGCATTAATTTGCCATTAAACGTTATCTGGTATTCATTTAAGTGAAGAGTATTAACAAATATGATGAGCCTAAAATTATAACACAAATAAATGTATTGAGAACAACCATAAAAACCTCAAAGTAATGATGGAATAACATCATTTGTCTTGCAAATAGTTATGGTGGCTCTGGCAGCATAGGTCAGTTGTTAGGATGTTACCAGACATTTAGGTTATGTTCAATGGTGGGGGAGCGTTGTTAAATAAAATTACCAATACAACAAGTACTTCATTAGAAGTAAAATGATTTATAACAAAAGAAGAAGTAAAAAAACTAAAACTGTCACCACACATTGCTGTGTTACACATCCAGAATGAAAGAATTTACAATTTGCATTTCAACTGCCTTATTAATAAAACTTACTTCACAGGCATCCCCCTTGTTGCCCCCTGCACACAGCAAGTCAGAAGACAGACCAGGATTACAATCAACAATGTTGATCTTCCTCTCCTGAAGGGTTTCTGGAGCTTTAAGTGGAACTGCATAGACACACAGACACAAGAGAAGTGTAGGAGGTGATATCTCTATCTATAATGTGATGTGGTTCAGCAACTCAGCTGAGACTTGTATTCCTGGCTACAGTCCTGGAAGGAGGTCTGCTTGGTCCAGTGGAGTTTTTAGATTATTTTATTATTATTTACAGCTCTTTTTAATGGTAATGATGTATCTCTGCTTCACATATGGTCCATTCAGTCCCATTTTATAACAATGTCACACAGATTTGCAGAGCCTCGTGTACATATAGATATAAAACTCACCATCATTGTCAGTGTTCCCCCAGCCAATGATCCAGCACTCAGACAAAGGGCTGAAGGTGTCGCTGTTGCTGGGCAGTTTCACTACCTTAACGTCATCTGAGAGTTTCAGAGGTTGTCATGATCCTACAGGGCTTCCTGTCCTGCTTTTAGTTTTGTGGCTGACTTCCTGTTTTTCTTTCCTGTTGCTGGCAGCTTGATTCTAATTATCCAATCACTTTCAGCTGTGTTCATTGTTTTCACCTGGTGCCAGCTCCCTTTATATTCTGACTCTTCCCCTGAGAGAGCTGCCAGATTGTCCTGACCCTGTGTTTGACTTTCCAGCGTTTCTAGTGATGTTGTTTGCATATGTGTTACAGACCGGACTGTATTTTCAACCCTGAGTTTTGCCTGCTCCTTTGAAAGACCGTGAATTGATTCTCTTTGCCTTTTCTGGTTTTGGACCCCTGCTCTCGTTTGGACCTGCTGTCCAGCTCTTGCCCCTGTCTAAAGTACTGTCTGAGGACGACTATTGTGAGTACCGGATCTCCCTCTTTTGTATATGGATTGTGGATGACTGTCGTGACTACTGGACGTGTACCTTGTATATCTGTGGGATCTCTCTCTGGCCTTCTCTTGGATTGTCTGTATGTTGTGTGCACACGAAGAGGAGGACCTAATCCAACCAGCTACACCACACTAACGTCTTCACTGACCCTGGGCCTCTACAGGCTACTCACCATTGCTCCCTACCCCTGCCTCATCATCAGCTCTCCTCTCTTTATCCATAGATCCACGCACTCTGGCTACCCGGTTCCTGCAATCAGACTCCAACCCATACATTCATAATCTATAATAAAGAGCTTGTTCAACCACGAATTCTGGTACTGGCATTTTAATTGGGTTCAACATCCCTCGCAGCGGGTGGTTTCACTTGCCGCTGACAGAACAATCTGGCCAAAATTAACCCAGCCAGTTCAATTTCTGTGTCTTGGCAGAAACGCATAGAACAAGCTCTGGTCTCCCATGAATTCAGTGTCGGCTCACTGTACACTTGTCTTTCGTCTGTTTAAACAGGTAGCCAACATGTCTAACTCCCCAGAGCAAAGTCCCTCCACCTCTGCATCTACCGGGCCCACTTACCGACCTGACTGGGAGCCGAAGATACCGCCACCTGAACGTTATGGAGGACAGATAGGAGAATGTCGGCCCTTCTTGACGCAGTGTGAGCTGGTCTTTGAATTGCAACCTTCTGCCTTCCCTACTGAACGTGCCAAAGTAGCATATGTTTTGTCTCTTCTCACCGGGCGGGCTCGACGGTGGGGAACCGCCGAGTGGGCTCGCCGAGCTGACTGTTGTGGTTCTTTTCGGGAGTTTGGGCTGGAGTTGACCAGAATTTTTGATCCTGCTAATCCTGCTGTTGAGGCCTCTCATTCTCTGCTCTCATTAACCCAAGGATCTAGATCTGCCATTGATTACATTATAGACTTTCAGACCGCGGCTGCTGACAGTGGTTGGAATGAGGCAGCCCTAATGGACGCTTTCTACTGTCTGTCGGATCGCATTAAAGATGCCTTGACCACCCACGACCCATCCACAGATCTCCAGAGTCTCATGGACCTCGTCACCCGTCTGGACGGGCGGTTCCGGGAACGCCAACTCGAGCGGAACCGTTCCTCTTGTCCCTCCCGACCTACCATCACGTCATCTCATCCCTCGTCATGGCGGACACCTGAGCCTAAGCTGTCTCCTAGCCCTTCAAGGGAGGAACCGGAACCCATGCAGCTGGGTCGATCTCGCTTGACTCCTGAGGAAAGAGAGAGACGCTTCAGAGGTAACCTTTGCCTCTACTGCAGAGCTTCTGGTCACAAGGCACTTTCCTGTCCATTAAAAGGTCGGGCTCAGCACGATTCGGGAGGTCGTTGCTGAGCCGCTCCATGGCTTCTCCCTCATCTTCTCGCTCCTTGGTTCAAGCCTCACTGTCTTATAAGCTCACCTCACTTCAGGTCCCAGTGTTCATAGATTCTGGTTCAGATGCTAACTTCCTCGACTGGAAGTTAATTCAAGACCATAATATACCTACTGCCACATTACCTCAGCCTCTTCAGGTTCAGTCCCTTAATGACAGGCTATTACATCATGTCACTTTGCAAACTGCACCCCTTACTCTCACAATAGACAACCATGTGGAGTCTCCCCATCACCCTGTTGTTCTTGGTATCCCTTGGCTCACTACACATAACCCCCAGGTAGATTGGTCCTCGGGTCAGATTGTGGGTTGGTCCTCCCGGTGCTCTTCCGAGTGTCTCAGGTCGGCGGTTCCAGAGCTACACTTACCTTGCCAACCGCCTGAGTCATTTCCTGATCTGTCCAGGGTCCCAGTTGAGTATTTGGACCTTAAAGCAGTCTTTAGTAAGTCTAGGGCCACCTCTTTACCTCCTCATCGGCCATACGACTGCACCATAGACTTACTCCCTGGTACCACTCCTCCTAGGGGCAGGCTGTACCCACTCTCGCCTCCGGAACAGAAAGCCATGGCCTCCTACATATCTGAATCTCTTGCAGCCGGCCTGATTCGTCCTTCTTCCTCTCCAGCCGGAGCAGTGGTCTCAATGAGATAACTGTTAAGAACCATTATCCTCTCCCTCTCTTGTCCTCTGCCTTTGAACCCTTACAGGATGCCAAGATCTTTACCAAACTGGATCTGCGCAACGCCTAACATTTGGTGCGAATCCGAGAGGGGGATGAATGGAAGGCAGCCTTCAACACACCGTCTGGCCACTATGAATACCTGGTGATGCCGTTTGGGCTTTTCAATGCTCCTGCTGTGTTTCAGAACTTGCTCAATGATGTGCTGGGAGATATGCTGAGTAAATTTGTCTTTGTTTATCTTGACGACATTCTGATTTTCTCCCCTTCTGAGACCGAGCATTCGTCCCATGTCAGGGCAGTTCTCCTTCGCCTCTTGCAGAACAACCTTTTTGTCAAGGCAGAGAAATGCCTATTTCATGTCCCTACGGTATCCTTCCTCGGGTTCATCATCTCAGCGGGCCAGGTCCAGATGGATCCCACTAAGGTCCAAGCAGTAGCCTCGTGGCCTACCCCTGAGAACCGTAAACGGGTCCAACGGTTCCTTGGATTCGCAAACTTCTATAGAAAGTTCATTCGCAACTTCAGTACCATAGCAGCACCTCTCCACCGCATCACCTCCGCCAAAGTTCGCTTCACTTGGAGTCCAGAAGCCCAGCAAGCATTTCAGTCGCTCAAGGATAGCTTCTGTTCCGCTCCCATCCTCACTCTCCCTGATCCCAAGCTCCAGTTTATTCTGGAGGTAGATGCCTCTGACACTAGGGCAGGAGCGGTCCTCTCACAACGTTCTGTCTCAGACCAGAGGTTACACCCCTGCGCCTTTTTCTCCAGACGGTTAACACCAGCAGAACGTAATTACAGCATTGGAGATCGAGAGCTTCTCGCAGTGAAACTTGCTTTGGAGGAATGGAGACATTGGCTAGAGGGGGCCAGTCAGCCTTTCCAGGTTCTGACTGATCACAAGAACTTGGAATACATTCGAACTGCTAAGAGGCTTAATCCCAGACAAACTAGATGGGCTCTCTTCTTTGACCGTTTTCAGTTCTCCTTGTCCTATCTTCCAGGTACCAAAAACGGCAAGGCTGATGCGCTTTCCAGGCTGCACAATCCCAGCACCGTGACAGAAGAACCTGCCTTTGTCCTCCCTCATTCAGCTCGTCTCGGGGCAGCCAGGCTGGACATCGAACAAGAGGTATTGGATGTTCTGAGGTCTGCACCAGGTCCCTCATCCTGTCCTGAGGGGAGGCTGTTCGTCCCTGAAGCCCTCAGGGCTAAGATCTTGCAGTGGGGTCATGCTTCTCGCCTCTTTTGTCACCCAGGGGCTGCTAGGACCTGCTTTGTCTTGCAACGTAGGTTTTGGTGGCCTACCCTGCGGGCAGATGTCAGAGAGTACGTCGCGGCCTGTCCTGACTGTGCCCAGAATAAACCCTCCAACAGACGTCCTGCTGGTTTGCTTCGCCCCCTTCCTGTTCCACTCCGCCCATGGACACACATCTCTGTGGACTTTGTTACTGGCCTGCCACCCTCCAAGGGCATGACGACCATTCTCACTATCGTGGACCGTTTCTCCAAGATGGTTCACTTCGTCCCACTTCCCAAGCTCCCCTCTGCCAAGGAAACAGCTCAAGCACTCCTCCAACACGTGTTCCGCCTACACGGCCTCCCCCGCGATGTGGTCTCGGACCGTGGTCCTCAGTTTGTGGCGCGATTCTGGACAGAGTTTTGTCGCCTCCTGGGCATCTCTGTAAGCCTCTCCTCTGGCTTCCATCCTCAGACGAACGGCCAGACAGAGGTTGAACCAACAGCTGGAGACGGCACTGAGACTGCTCTGTGGTCGGGATCCTTCCCTGTGGGCTGAGAATCTGGTCTAGGCGGAATACGCCCACAATTCCCTTCCCTCCTCTGCTACCGGACGGCCTCCATTCGAAGTCGTCTATGGGTATCAACCCCCCGTGTTCCCGAGCCTGGACCCTGAGACCCTGGTACCTTCAGCTTCTGCTCTAGTCAGGAGATGTCACCGAGCCTGGCAGCGTGCCCGATTTGTCCTCCTTCGCTCTGTCCGTAGTTACGAGAAGTAGGCTAATAAAGGCCGTGCTGCTGCCCTCCTGTATCAACCTGGTCAGAAGGTTTGGCTCTCCGCCAAGGACCTACCCCTCCGGACTGAGTGTCGCAAATTGGCGCCTCGCTTCGTTGGCCCCTTCCCTGTCTCCAAGGTGGTGAATCCAGTGGCGGTCCGCCTGCAACTCCCTCGGGCTCTGCGTGTTCACCCGACCTTCCATGTCTCCCGTCTGAAGCCAGCACTCTCCACTCCTCACCTCAGCTCCAAGCAAATCTAAAAGGACAATAATGAAAGTTAATCCAGGTTATTAAAAATAAAAACATCAAGACCGTTACAGTCTGCAGTGGTATAAATCTTCTTTTAACTGATCCAGCAAATAAGTGTATTAGAAATAATAAAAATAATAGATAAAAGTTCACCTTAGTGATGCGTTTGTTTAAGACAAAGTATAAATATAAACCTAAACGTCAAGCAACTAACACCATCATAAATATGATTTAGTATCGCAAACACAATGGTGTGTGTGTCTCTCTCACCTCCAGTGTTGTGGATCAGAACCGGCACAGAGAAGAGTTTGCAGAAAGCCATGGCTCTGACAGGTGGTAGCAGTGGATCTGCAGGGTGCAAGAAGACAGCTACAGCTTTATATACACATCTGAGGAGATGAAATTATCTGATTGTTCCTCTAATCAGGCTTCCTTTTCCCTTCAAAACTCTCTGATGTAAAATGTAAGATATTTTTACTTTGCACAAGTTTTACTACTTGATAATACGTGTCCTATTTTTGCTGCACAACCTTAGAGGAAACTTACATTTATCACAAAGTTTTCGTACTTGAATGAAGGAAAGACCACACATTTATTATTGTAAAGTTACTGGTATGAATTTTAAGAACATAACAAAGTGTTAAACCTTTCTCACCTGTTATGACCTATAATAGAACAAGAACAATATTATTATTGTTTATTTAATTTATGGTAATCTGCATCTCATAAAGTTTCTTAATTACTGTATAGCAGATATAAGACCTGCAATTCAATTCAATTCAATTCAATTCAATTCAATTCAGTTTTATTTGTATAGCGCCAATTCACAACTGAAGTTACCTCAAGGCACTTTACAGTGGAAGGTTTAAGACCTTACAGGGAATAAATTATACAAAAAATGAAATAGAAAACCCAACCAAACCCATTTGAGAAAGCTTTAGGCAACAGTGGAGAGGAAAAACTCCCTTTAGAGGAAGAAACCTCTAGCAGAACCATACTCAGAGTGGGCGGTCAACTGCCTCGACCGATTGGGGTGAGTGGAAAGAGAAAAGAGAAAAGAACAGCAGGCACAACAACAACAACAAGCAGCAAGAACATTGGGCAGGTCAACTACTGTACTGCTACAGACCGAGGATACCTGCAGAAAAGTACAGAGAGAGAAGGAGACAGAGAGGAGGAAACACAACTACAGGAGAGAGAAGACACAAAGTTAATGACATGCAATGGTGGCATTTGAATGGATAGAGGAGAAAGGAGAGAGGAGAGGAGCTCAGTTTATCAATAGAGTTCCCCAGCAGACTAAGCTATATCAGCATAACTAAGAGATGGTTCAGAGTCACCTGATCCATCTCTAACTATAAGCTTTATAAAAACTCTACCAAATTAAAAACTCAGGTTATTTTGTTAGATTATTAGTTACATTCGGTAGTTTAATGTTGTATTTGCTGTTAAGTAGTGCATTCGTACACAGTTATAATGTCAAGGAGGAACTGGAAGTCAACATCAACCTCAGCTCAACCAACTGGTCCACAGCCACCTACATGTGAAGAGTTTTTCACTATGTAAAGTCAAATTTCTTGTAACCTGATAAATCCTAATTAAACTATATAAAAATCAAAGATAATATACAGTTTATGTTTTAATGATACCGGGTCTGTACCTCTCCCTATTAAAACAGCCCCTGCCTGAACCCAGTCGACCTGTTTTGGAACTGAGATCTCTCGTGCCGGCCTCTGGTCCTCCTCTCTGACTGTGTTTCTATTCTCTGACCTCTGCTTCTCTCTTGATTTGGTTCTCTGTTTTGTGAATAATTGAATTAATATCTATCTGCCCTGAGGCTGCCTACCAATATCTCCTCAAAACCTCATTGCAGGAAAAAATTGCCACAACAACGCGAGGAATGATGGGGTTGGCCCCACCATTCCCACCCAATCATTCTGTTCCTAAATCTGTAATTGGAATATTGTTTTATTCATTTATATCATAATAACAATATTGCTGCATTTAAAAAAGGTACGAGAGCTTCAGGTAAATTTCAAGTGTATACAAACTGAGTAATAAATATTTGGGACTGGAGTGTGTTCTGTGTGTAGTTTGCCAACATTAATTATTCAACAAAACAAAGACACTCAAATGAATGCTTTAAAGCTTTAATGCAAAGGGTTTAGTTCATCAAGCCAGAGTAGATGTGAACCAGCGTTAAGAACTGCATGGAGTACAATAGAGTACAATACAGGAAAGAAGTTATAACAGTGTGTTATCAGGTGAGCAGATGGGGAAGTTTCTTGTCTTAGTTTAGACGTCATCTGAGGCTTCACTGCCATGATGGATGTAGCCATTGATGAAGTGCTCATACTTGGACACCTGGGTGTAGACTCCCAATCGGCCTGGCCCACCACAGTCTTCAGGGCTCCCGTAACTCATAATGCCAACTTGCATGTAGGCACCAGCTTTAAGACACACCAGCGGGCCGCCATAATCCCCCTGTGGAGCACGACAAACACACACATACAGTGGCAAGAAAATGTACACAAACCTTTGGTAATTTTGTGGTTTTCTGCATTAATTTGCCATTAAACGTTATCTGGTATTCATTTAAGTGAAGAGTATTAACAAATATGATGAGCCTAAAATAATAACACAAATAAATGTATTGAGAACAACCATAAAAACCTCAAAGTAATGATGGAATAACATCATTTGTCTTGCAAATAGTTATGGTGGCTCTGGGAGCATAGGTCAGTTGTTAGGATGTTACCAGACATTTAGGTTATGTTCAATGGTGGGGGAGCGTTGTTAAATAAAATTACCAATACAACAAGTACTTCATTGGAAGTAAAATGATTTATAACAGAACAAGAAGTAAACAAACTAAAACTGTCACCACACATTGCTGTGTTACACATCCAGAATGAAAGAATTTACAATTTGCATTTCAACTGCCTTATTAATAAAACTTACTTCACAGGCGTCCCCCTTGTTGCCCCCTGCACACAGCAAGTCAGAAGACAGACCAGGATTACAATCAACAATGTTGATCTTCCTCTCCTGAAGGGTTTCTGGAGGTTTAAGTGGAACTGCATGGACACACAGACACAAGACAAGTGTAGGAGGTGATATCTCTATCTATAATGTGATGTGGTTCAGCAACTCAGCTCAGACTTGTATTCCTGGCTACAGTCCTGGAAGGAGGTCTGCTTGGTCCAGTGGAGTTTTTAGATTATTATTATTATTATTTACAGCACTTTAAATTGGTAAAGATTTATCTCTGCTTCATATATGGTCCATTCAATCCCATTTAATAACAATATTACACAGATTTGCAGAGCCTCGTGTGCATATAGATATAAAACTCACCATCATTGTCAGTGTTCCCCCAGCCTATGATCCAGCACTCAGACAAAGGGCTGAAGATGTCGCTGTTGCTGGGCAGTTTCACTGCCTTAACGTCATCTGAGAGTTTCAGAGGTTTCGTCAGCTGGACCAGGGCGATGTCATTGACATACCTGTTGCCCTGTTTTCCATACTGACTGTGCATCACGACAGTATATATACCCTTAAATTGGTGAAATCCCTTTTGCAGCTCATGTGAGCCGGCCCAAACCATTGATCGACGGTAGTCAGGCTTACGGTTCCTGGAAACAAACCCACACACACACATTAGTTTTTTGTGCATTATGACTGAATTAATATTCTAAGTCACAACAGTTGGGGTGGGACATGTTATAGTCTTGTTTTACAGTTTGACTGAATACATTCTGTGCATGACACAGATAAAACACTGTGTGCTCTATGCTGGGCAGCAGAATATGGTGTAATGTGCCGAGATCTCTCAGTTCTCAGTTTAGCTGGTTAATAACACCAATCAGCAAACAAAGTCCGCTGGTGAACATGGTGGAGTGTATAACCACTAAAGAGCCAGACATTTTCCTCAGATTCAACGTTATTGTATGTTGTATGTAAATCCATCATTTTCTGTTTTATGCTGGGGGTGACTGTGGTTCAGTTGATAGTACATTTGTTTACAAACTCCAGGGTTGGTGGTGGCGATTCCTGGCACATGTCAAAGTGTACCAGGACAAGACTCTGAACCCTGATGTTTGATTTATTATTATCAATATTGTGTAGAGTACTGAGTAGAGATCAGTTTTCTCTTTAACATGAGAGTTTTTTCTGTTGTGTCAAAATGGACCATGGATGCTGTAAAACGTAAAAAACGAAAACTTCGAAGGGAAGTAAAGATTTTTATGGACGCTGTTCCTTTAAATTCTGGGTTACAAATAAATCCTACATATGTCACTTCTTCTACAATATGTTACTTGTTTCATCACTTAAACATGCTACCTACAGTATTACATTTCATTGGTTAGATATATTAATTAATAATAACAATAATTAATACCTTTAACATTTTACGCACATTCAACAACATTAAGTTATAATTTATTTGACAGTGGCTTTGTATGAATTCAAACGTACATTCCACTAATTCCATACAGACTCCATTTGGCCTTTCCAACATGATGCTTGTTCCATGTAACAGCAAGCTCTGCAAAAACCTTCAACTTTATTTAGAGATATTTCAAATAAAAGGCAACATAGAGACACAGAAGATAAGAGAGACAGAACATTGTGGCCGTGTCTAACAAAGCACATTAACAGGATTTCACAAAACATTATTGTAGGTTTGCTCTGCTTCTCCTGTTAATCAAAGTTGTCAGTCATACAGTCCCATATTTGTTTTTATATTGTCACATTACTTATTTTAAAAGACACTTCTCCATATATCAGCATTAAAAGATTTATAAAAAAAGGATCATTGCTAATTTGGCTTCATAATAACAATATGCAGATGTTATCTTTTTTGGTTCTAAGCAATATGAGAGGGTGAATTCCAATAAAGCAAACTCCCCAGTAAATAGCTTGAGGTTTACAGCTAATGACAGACTAATATATAGATATAAAAAGAAAAATTATAGAGCTGTGAATAAATTAGCAACACATAACTTAACCATCAACCTATGATATTAAGTCAGAAACCACAAATTACAATGGGTGATGAGTTCCTAAAGCTTTGTGTTGTATGATAATTAATAAAAAATGCATTATTAAATAATTAATTATTTATTAATCTTAACATAAGCATTTACTAATACATTGTGCTATATTAAAAATTACAGTCTACCTACTTAGACGAGACCAGCCTACCCCAGACGTTCCGTTTCTAAAGCACAATATTGCAACGTATCACTCCGTGAGCTGGTCGAGCCACTGAAGAAAAAAAAGAGAAAGTCAGTAGTTAGAAATAACTTCTTAGACCTCCAAAACTTTAAAAGGTTTTGCTTAATTAAAACCTTTGGCTGTTGCCATCATGGATATAGTCATAGATGAAATGCAGATATGTGGACACCCGGGTGTAGACATCAGGCTGGCATTGCAAACCGCAGTCATCAGCGCTCCCATAACTAATGATGCCAACTTGTACGAAGTCCTTGTCTGTACGACACACCAGGGGGCCGCCATAATCCCCCTATGGAGCCGTCAAGCACATTCACACACAGTCAGTGTGTTCAACTGGACACTTTGCAGTCTTTCTTGCATATTTGACTTGTTGACTTTACACATGGGAAGCATAAGTCAATTTTAAAGATATTACAACTACGTCTCATTCAATCACAACAGGGGGAGAAAAACCCAAAAACTGTACCACACAATGGTCCGTCCATGTTACATTTTACACCCAGCATCCAGTCGCCATCGTATTCTGAAATAATTCAAGTCACAGTTCCACTGACTTAAATAGTCCAACTCACTTTGCCTGCACCCCTTCCATAACCTCCTGCACACAGATTGTCAGAGGTCAGACCGGGATAATGCCTCTGACACTCTGCCTGAGAGACAATGTTGATCTGGAGCTCCTGAAGGGGTTCTGGATCTCGCAGTGGTACTGCATGGACACACAAATACACAAGTGTTATTGTATATAGCAATATTGGATATATGGCAGGACACCACAAAGGAAGTATTCCATTCAATTTTATTTGTATAGTGTCAAATCACAACAGAAGTAATCTCAATGCACGTTAAAGTGCAAGGTTTAAGACCTTACACAGTATAATTGTATACAGAATTATATAGAAAAGCCAACAATCCAATTTGAGCAAACGCCAGGTGACAGCAGAGAGTAAAAACTCCCTTTAGAGGAAGAAACCTCCAGCAAAACCAGGCTCAGAGTGGGCGGTCAACTGCCTCGACCGGTTGGGGTGAGTGGAAAGAGAAGAGAGAAAAGAACAGCAGGTACAAAAAAACGACGACAGTTTTTGTACAGTACAGGAACAACCCTCAAGTACAAGATCAATTCTACATACAGATGAACCAACTCAGCTCAGAGCTGGACTTATGGCTAATTCACTGTATGAAAAAAGAAAACCCTTCAGTGCCCTCCTGTGTCTAGAAAGTTTATAGCAGAATTCACAAACATATACATGTAGACCAATATACATGTTTATGCTAAATAACAAACTACTATTAACTCCAAACATATATAAACAGCTCTTTATAATGGTAAAGATTTGTCTCTGCTTCACATATGGTCCATTCAATCCCATTTAATAACAATGTCACACAGATTTGCAGAGCCCTGTGATATAAAACTCACCATCATTGTCAGTGTTCCCCCAGCCAGTGATCCAGCACTCAGACGAAGGGCTGAAGTTGTCGCTGTTGCTGGGCAGTTTCACTGCCTTAACGTTATTTGAGAGTTTCAGAGGTTTCATCAGTCTGACCAGGGCGATGTCATTGATATACCTGTTGCCCAGGTTTCGATACTCACTGTGCTTCAAGACAGCATATATACCCATATATCGGGCAGCTCCTCTTTGCAGCTCATGTGAGCCGGCCCAAACTATTGATCGACGCAAGTTAGGGTTAAGGTTGCTGGCAACAAACACACACACACATACACACATTAGTTTTTGTGCATTTGACTGAATTAATATTCTAAGTCACAACAGTTGGGGTGGGACATGTTATAGTCTTGTTTTACAGTTTGATTGAATACATTCTGTGCATGACACAGATAAAACACTGTGTGCTCTATGCTGGGCAGCAAAATATGGTGTAATGTGCAGAGATCTCTCAGTTCTCAGTTTAGCTGGTTAATAACACCAATCAGCAAACAAAGTCCGCTGGTGAACATGGTGGAGTGTATAACCACTAAAGAGCCAGACATTTTCCCCAGATTCAACGTTATTGTATGTTCATTTTAAGCATCCAACCATATTGGTTTAAGATATTAATAACACAGAGTCACTGCTTTATCTAAGCATGTTGAAACAGCATTACAGCAACACTCACTCCGTGTTGTAAAGTGTGATAGATTAGCATGAAAATAGGAATTCGGAAAACTGTCACACTTACTTATCAAAGCAGTGTGCTGCAGTTAGCACCCACTGATTGTCAAGGATGGTGCCCCCACAGCGCCACCTGTTGACTCCATCAGAGGTGATGTTGAGGTGGATCATCCATGGCCACCGGCCCTTTGGAGCATCCTGCCCTCCAAAGATGCCACTCCTCACCTCAGCTCCAAGCAAATCTAAAAGGACAATAATGAAAGTTAATCCAGGTTATTAAAAATAAAAACATCAAAACCGTTACAGTCTGCAGTGGTATCAGTCTTCTTTTAACTGATCCAGCAAATAAGTGTATTAGAAATAATAAAAATAATAGATAAAAGTTCACCTTAGTGATGCGTTTGTTTAAGACAAAGTATAAGTATAGACCTAAACGTCAAGCAACTACCACCATCATAAATATGATTTAGTTTCACAAACACAATGGTGTGTGTCTCTCTCACCTCCAGTGTTGTGGATCAGAACCAGCACAGAGAAGAGTTTGCAGAAAGCCATGGCTCTGACAGGTGGTAGCAGTGGATCTGCAGGGTGAAAGGAAGCAGCTACAGCTTTAAATACACATCTGAGGAGATGAAATTATCTGATTGTTCCTCTTATCAGGCTTCCTTTTGTTTTCAAAACGCTCTGATATAAAATTTAAGATATTTTTACTTTGCACGAGTTTTACTACTTGATAATGCGCGTCCTATTTTTGCTATATATTATTATGCAATATTATTATTGTATTTAATTTATGGTCACCTGCAGTTCATAAAGTTTCTTAATTTCGGTATGACAGATATAACACCTGCAATAAAACTTACCAAATCAACAACTGCTGTCTGGCAAGTTAAATATAAATAGTTTCAGCCTTAGTTCCATGTCCTGTAGAAATGTCTGACTGGTTCTCATCATGTTCTGCTTCCTCTTTGTTTATCTTATTGACTGTTATCTTTTTATTTTTTATAAATTAGACAAATAAGCACCAGTAACACATTTTATCAGCATGAAGTGTAGATTCTGAAGGAAGTCAAGTGCTCCTAGCAATCAGCTTGAACATCAGCAGCATATCGGGCGTCTTATATTACACGTAGCAGTCTGTTCAAAAAACAGCCATCAGTATTTGCTGTCTCTAAATAACCACAGCAGGTTGGCTGGGAACTAAAAACTCTTTTTACTTCTTTGCAGTTGTCGTGATCTCCTGCTGCACTGTTCTGTCAGAGTCGAGGGTTGTTACTGGTTTACTTGTTTAAAATCTTGTTTGCTTTATGTCAAGTCAGCCCAAAAACGAATCTATTTCTGACAGGCACACAATATCAAACATTTAGTGATCACATCAGCATTAGTAATACTAACCAATACAAAGGCCTCTGGATCAAAATTTGATGTGACTGCCCTCCGACCTCTATTGTTGTACTCTCTGTGCACCTGTATCCACTAATGGCTCCAGCTACTAGAAAACCTGCCACCTTAGTGGCCAAAGGTGAATAGCTGTTGTCCCTCACGCTGGCTGTGTGGCCTCTTTGTTGAGGCCCCTGTAATTAATCAGCGTTAGTGGTGCTGGGTATTCTGATACTAATCCAGCCAAAGGTGGACTGTGTGCAGTTAGTTGTCATTTTATTAAAAAGTGATTCTGAAAGAGATAGTATGTTAATGCAAACTCAAACACAAAATCCCTGTTACAGAGTCTGTTAAGTCACCCCCTGTAATGTTTTCATCTTTTAATTTTCAATTAGGTCGATTCAGTTTGACTTTTATTGTAATAAAAAATCTATACAAAGTAAAATGCATTTATAAAAAATAGCTAACGCATTAGTGTTGAAGTATTTACCACCTTTAAAATAACGAACCTAAAATGGTGCAGCTAATTTAATAATCATTTGTATCAATAATTAAGTTAAGTGTTTCAGCAGTTATAGTATAAATACAGCAACACAAGTCTCAGCTGGAGTGTGTCAGACGACATGTAGGAGAGTCTGAAGTTATCATGCTGTGGGGATGCTTCTCTAAAGCAGGACCTGTCTTGTGAAAGTAGTGGGTGAAATGATTGCTGCAAACTACATGATAATGAAATCCTGGAGGAAAATGTGACACAGTCTGCGACAGATCTAACTAGATTGAGAACACAGGCTCACAGGCGCAGCACAGGAACTGTGCTTCCATACTGAATTAAAGGAGGTGAATACTTATAAAATCCATCATTTTCTGTTTTATGCTGGGGGTGACTGTGGTTCAGTCAATAGTACATTTGTTTACAAACTCCAGGGTTGGTGGTGGCGATTCAATTCAATTTTATTTGTATAGCGCCACATGTCAAAGTGTACCTGGACAAGACTCTGAACCCTGATGTTTGATTTATTATTATCAATATTGTGTAGAGTACTGAGTAGAGATCAGTTTTCTCTTTAACATGAGAGTTTTTTCTGTTGTGTCAAAATGGACCATGCAATGCTGTAAAACATAAAAAACGAAAACTTCGAAGGGAAGTAAAGATTTTTATGGACGCTGTTCCTTTAAATTCTGGGTTACAAATAAATCCTACATATGTCACATCTTCTACAATATGTTACTTGTTTCATCACTTAAACATGCTACCTACAGTATTACATTTCATTGGTTAGATATATTAATTCATAATAACAATAATTAATACCTTTAACATTTTATGCACATTCAACGACATTTAGTTATAATTTATTTGACAGTGGCTTTGTATGAATTCAAACGTACATTCCACTAATTCCATACAGACTCCATTTGGCCTTTCCAACATGATGCTTGTTCCATGTAGCAGCAAGCTCGGCAAAACCTTCAACTCTATTTAGAGATATTTCAAACAAAAGACAACATAGATCCAAGATAAGAGAGACAGAACATTGTGGCCGTGTCTAACAAAGCACATTAACAGGATTTCACAAAACATTATTGTAGGTTTGCTCTGCTTCTCCTGTTAATCAAAGTTGTCAGTCATACAGTCCCATATTTGTTTTTATATTGTCACATTACTTATTTTAAAAGACACTTTTCCATATATCAGCATTAAAAGATTTATAAAAAAAGGATCATTGCTAATTTGGCTTCATAATAACAATATGCAGATGTTATCTTTTTTGGTTCTAAGCAATATGAGAGGGTGAATTCCAATAAAGCAAACTCCCCAGTAAATAGCTTGAGGTTTACAGCTAATGACAGACTAATATATAGATATAAAAAGAAAAATTATAGAGCTGTGAATAAATTAGCAACACATAACTTAACCATCAACCTATGATATTAAGTCAGAAACCACAAATTACAATGGGTGATGAGTTCCTAAAGCTTTGTGTTGTATGATAATTAATAAAAAATTCATTATTAAATAATTAATTAATTATTAATCTTAACATAAGCATTTACTAATACATTGTGCTATATTAAAAATTACAGTCTACCTACTTAGACGAGACCAGCCTACCCCAGACGTTCCGTTTCTAAAGCACAATATTGCAACGTATCACTCCGTGAGCTGGTCGAGCCACTGAAGAAAAACAAAGAGAAAGTCAGTAGTTAGAAATAACTTCTTAGACCTCCAAAACTTTAAAAGGTTTTGCTTGATTAAAACCTTTGGCTGTTGCCATCATGGATATAGTCATAGATGAAATGCAGATATGTGGACACCCGGGTGTAGACATCAGGCTGGCATTGCAAACCGCAGTCATCAGCGCTCCCATAACTAATGATGCCAACTTGTACGAAGTCCTTGTCTGTACGACACACCAGGGGGCCGCCATAATCCCCCTATGGAGCACAACAAGCACATTCACACACAGTCAGTGTGTTCAACTGGACACTTTGCAGTCTTTCTTGCATATTTGACTTGTTGACTTTACACATGGGAAGCATAAGTCAATTTTAAAGATATTACAACTACGTCTCATTCAATCACAACAGGGGGAGAAAAACCCAAAAACTGTACCACACAATGGTCCGTCCATGTTACATTTTACACCCAGCATCCAGTCGCCATCGTATTCTGAAATAATTCAAGTCACAGTTCCACTGACTTAAATAGTCCAACTCACTTTGCCTGCACCCCTTCCATAACCTCCTGCACACAGCATGTCAGAGGTCAGACCGGGATAATGCCTCTGACACTCTGCCTGAGAGACAATGTTGATCTTGAGCTCCTGAAGGGGTTCTGGAGCTCGCAGTGGTACTGCATGGACACACAAATACATAAGTGTTATTGTATATAGCAATATTGGATATATGGCAGGACACCACAAAGGAAGTATTCCATTCAAGTTTATTTCTATAGTGTCAAATCACAACATAAGTAATCTTAATGCACGTCAAAGTGCAAGGTTTAAGACCTTACACAGTATAATTGTATACAGAATTATATAGAAAAGCCAACAATCCAATTTGAGCAAATGCCAGGTGACAGCAGAGAGTAAAAACTCCCTTTAGAAGAAGAAACCTCCAGCAAAACCAGGCTCAGAGTGGGCGGTCAACTGCCTCGACCGGTTGGGGTGAGTGGAAAGAGAATTGTGTTGATGAACCAACTCAGCTCAGAGCTGGACTTATGGCTAATTCACTGTATGAAAAAATAAAACCCTTCAGTGCCCTCCTGTGTCTAGAAAGTTTATAGCAGAATTCACAAACATATACATGTATACACATATACATGTTTATGCTAAATAACAAACTACTATTAACTCCAAACATATATAAACAGCTCTTTATAATGGTAAAGATTTGTCTCTGCTTCACATATGGTCCATTCAATCCCATTTAATAACAATGTCACACAGATTTGCAGAGCCTCGTGATATAAAACTCACCATCATTGTCAGTGTTCCCCCAGCCAGTGATCCAGCACTCAGACGAAGGGCTGAAGTTGTCGCTGTTGCTGGGCAGTTTCAGTGCCTTAATGTTATCTGAGAGTTTCAGAGGTTTCGTCAGCTTGACCAGGGCGATGTCATTGATATACCTGTTGCCCTGTTTTCCATACTGACTGTGCATCACGACAGTACGTATACCCATATATTGGTGAAATCCCTTTTGCAGCTCATGTGAGCCGGCCCAAACCATTGATCGACGCAAGTTAGGCTTAAGGTTGCTGGCAACAAACACAGAAACACACACACATTAGTTTTTGTGCATTTATGACTGAATTAATATTCTAAGTCTATGCTGGGCAGCAGAATATGGTGTAATGTGCAGAGATCTCTCAGTTCTCAGTTTAGCTGGTTAATAACACCAATCAGCAAACAAAGTCCTCTGGTGAACATGGTGGAGTGTATAACCACTAAAGAGCCAGACATTTTCCCCAGATTCAACGTTATTGTATGTTCATTTTAAGCATCCAACCATATTGGTTTAAGATATTAATAACACAGAGTCACTGCTTTATCTAAGTGTGTTGAAACAGCATTACAGCAACACTCACTACGTGTTGTAAAGTGTGATAGATTAGCATGAAAATAGGAATTCTGAAAACTGTCACACTTACTCGTCAAAGCAGTGTGCTGCAGTTAGCACCCACTGATTGTCAAGGATGGTGCCCCCACAGCGCCACCTGTTGACTCCATCAGAGGTGATGTTGAGGTGGATCATCCATGGCCACCGGCCCTTTGGAGCATCCTGCCCTCCAAGCAAACCTAAAATGACAATAATGAAAGTTAATCCAGGTTATTAAAAATAAAAACATCAAAACCGTTACATTCTGCAGTGGTATCAGTCTTCTTATCACTGATCCAGCAAATAAGTGTATTAGAAATAATAAAAATAATAGATAAAAGTTCACCTTAGTGATGCGTTTGTTTAAGACAAAGTATAAATATAAACCTAAACGTCAAGCAACTACCACCATCATAAATATGATTTAGTATCGCAAACACAATGGTGTGTGTCTCTCTTACCTCCAGTGTTGTGGATCAGAACCAGCACAGAGAAGAGTTTGCAGAAAGCCATGGCTCTGACAGGGGGTAGCAGTGGATCTGCAGGGTGCAAGGAGGCAGCTACAGCTTTATATACACATCTGAGGAGATGAAATTATCTGATTGTTCCTCTTATCAGGCTTCCTTTTCCCTTCAAAACGAGTTTTACTACTTGATAATACGTGTCCTATTTTTGCTGCACAACCTTAGAGGAAACTCACATTTATCACAAAGTTTTCGTACTTGAATGAAGAAAAGACCACACATTTATTAATGTAAAGTTATTGGTATGAATTTTAAGAACATAACAAAGTGTTAAACCTTTCTCACTTGTTATGACCTATAATAGAACAAGAACAATATTATTATTGTAATTAATTCATGGCATATTTGGGCCATCTGACGCTTAAAAAGTTTCTTGATTTCTGTTTAACAGATAAAACAACTGCAATTAAATTTACCAAATTAAAAACTCAGGTTATTTTGTTAGATTATTTGTTACATTCGGTAGTTTAATGGTGTATTTGCTGTTAAGTAGTGCATTCGTACACAGTTATAATGTCATGGAGGAACTGGAAGTCAACCTCAACCTCAGCTCAACCAACTGGTCCACAGCCACCTACATGTGAAGAGTTTTTCACTATGTAAAGTCGAATTTCTTGTAACCTGATAAATCCTAATTAAACTATATAAAAATCAAAGATAATATACAGTTTATGTTTTAATGATACCGGGTCTGTACCTCTCTCTATAAGAACAGCCCCTGATGAACCCAGTCGACCTGTTTTGGAACTGAGATCTCTGGTGCCGGCCTCTGGTCCTCCTGTGTTTCTATTCTCTGACATCTGCTTCTCTCTTGATTTGGTTCTCTGTTTTGTGAATGATTGAATTAATAACTATCTGCCCTGAGGCTGCCTACCAATATCTCCTCAAAACCTCATTGCAGGAAACAATTGTCCCTCTGTAACTTGGAAACTTATACTCTTTAAGAACACCATTTTTGGCCCCAACATTCAAACCAAATCATTCTGTTCCTAAATCTGTAATTGGAATATTGTTTTATTCATTTATATCATAATAACAATATTGCTGCATTTAAAAAAGGTACAAGAGCTTCAGGTAAATTTCACATGTGTAAACAAACTGAGTAATAAATATATTTAATTGGGGAAAACGTGATTTTGGGACCGGAGTGTGTTCTGTGTGTAGTTTGCCAACATTAATTATTCAAAAAACAAAGACACTCAAATGAATGCTTTAAAGCTTTAATGCAAAGGGTTTAGTTCATCAAGCCAGAGTAGATGTGAACCAGCGTAAAGAACTGCATGGAGTACAATAGAGTACAATACAGGAAAGAAGTTATAACAGTGTGTTATCAGGTGAGCAGATGGGGAAGTTTCTTGTCTTAGTTTAGACGTCATCTGAGGCTTCACTGCCATGACGGATGTAGCCGTTGATGAAGTGCTCATACTTGGACACCTGGGTGTAGACTCCCAATCGGCCTGGCGCACCACAGTCTTCAGGGCTCCCGTAACTCATAATGCCAACTTGCATGTAGGCACCAGCTTTAAGACACACCAGCGGGCCGCCATAATCCCCCTGTGGAGCACGACAAACACACACATACAGTGGCAAGAAAATGTACACAAACCTTTGGTAATTTTGTGGTTTTCTGCATTAATTTGCCATAAAACGTTATCTGGTATTCATTTAAGTGAAGAGTATTAACAAATATGATGAGCCTAAAATAATAACACAAATAAATGTATTGAGAACAACCATAAAAACCTCAAAGTAATGATGGAATAACATCATTTGTCTTGCAAATAGTTATGGTGGCTCTGGGAGCATAGGTCAGTTGTTAGGATGTTACCAGATATTTAGGTTATGTTCAATGGTGGGGGAGCGTTGTTAAATAAAATTATCAATACAACAAGTACTTCATTGGAAGTAAAATGATTTATAACAGAACAAGAAGTAAACAAACTAAAACCTTCACCACACATTGCTGTGTTACACATCCAGCCTGTACTTCAATGCCTGCTGCTAATTTACTGCACAATGAAAGAATTTACAATTCGCATTTCAACTGCCTTATTAATAAAACTTACTTCACAGGCGTCCCCCTTGTTGCCCCCTGCACACAGCAAGTCAGAAGACAGACCAGGATTACAATCAACAATGTTGATCTTCCTCTCCTGAAGGGTTTCTGGAGCTTTAAGTGGAACTGCATAGACACACAGACACAAGAGAATTGTAGGAGGTGATATCTCTATCTATAATGTGATGTGGTTCAGCAACTCAGCTCAGACTTGTATTCCTGGCTACAGTCCTGGAAGGAGGTCTGCTTGGTCCAGTGGAGATTTTAGATTATTATTATTATTATTTACAGCTCTTTAAATTGGTAAAGATTTATCTCGGCTTCACATATTGTCCATTCAAACCCATGTAATGACAATGTAACACAGATTTGCAGAGCCTCGTGATATAAAACTCACCATCATTGTCAGTGTTCCCCCAGCCAATGATCCAGCACTCAGACGAAGGGCTGAAGATGTCACTGTTGCTGGGCAGTTTCACTACCTTAACGTCATCTGAGAGTTTCAGAGATTTTGTCAGCTGGACCAGGGCGATGTCATTGACATAGCTGTTGCCCTGTTTTCCATACTGACTGTGCATCACGACAGTACGTATACCCATATATTGGTGAAATCCCTTTTGCAGCACATTTGAGCCGGCCCAAACCATTGATCGACGGTAGTTAGGGTTAAGGTTCCTGGCAACAATCACACACACACACACATACACACATTAGTTTTTGTGCATTTATGACTGGATAAATATTCTAAGTCACAACAGTTGGGGTGGGACATGTTATAGTCTTGTTTTACAGTTTGACTGAATACATTCTGTGCATGACACAGATAAAACACTGTGTGCTCTATGTTGGGCAGCAGAATATTGCGTAATGTGCCGAGATCTCTCAGTTCTCAGTTTAGCTGGTTAATAACACCAATCAGCAAACAAAGTCCTCTGGTGAACATGGTGGAGTGTATAACCACTAAAGAGCCAGACATTTTCCCCAGATTCAACGTTATTGTATGTTCATTTTAAGCATCCAACCATATTTGTTTAAGATATTAATAACACAGAGTCACTGCTTTATCTAAGTGTGTTGAAACAGCATTACAGCAACAATATAACAAACTGAAATGATGATGTGTATTTAAAAGCTGTAATTTAGAGGTTGTTTTTTTCGACTACTATTTTTACATTAGCCTATTTATGTATCTATTTTTTTATCTACATATTAATTACAACATATTATAAGATGTTTCTGAATCCTTAGCAAGCTATTTCATAGTCATAACTTGTCATTACATGTTGGAGTAATAATAGTATTGGTAACTAAATATTTGGAGAAGAGAAGTCAAATTTCTGAGATAAATAAGATGAGTAAAAATTTTGTATTACCATGTACCCCCTACCATTAATCATAAAAATGGCCATCCCATCCAGAATTTACTGCTTTCCTGTCTACAAATATGAATGATGACTTAATAAAAGATAGTCCAGTGGTCTTACTACTCTCAGATACATTATCAGTGTTGTAAAGTGTGGTAGATTAGCATGAAAATTAACAGTAGGAATTCTGAAAACTGTCACACTTACTTGTCAAAGCAGTGTGCTGCAGTTAGCACCCACTGATCGTTGAGGATGGTGCCCCCACAGCGCCACCTGTTGACTCCATCAGAGGTGATGTTGAGGTGGACCATCCATGGCCACCGGCCCTTTGGAGCATCCTGCCCTCCAATGATGCCACTCCTCACCTCAGCTCCAAGCAAATCTAAAAGGACAATAATGAAAGTTAATCCAGGTTATTAAAAATAAAAACATCAAAACCGTTACAGTCTGCAGTGGTATCAGTCTTCTTATCACTGATCCAGCAAATAAGTGTATTAGAAATAATAAAAATAATAGATAAAAGTTCACTTTAGTGATGCGTTTGTTTAAGACAAAGTATAAATATAAACCTAAACGTCAAGCAACTACCACCATCATAAATATGATTTAGTTTCACAAACACAATGGTGTGTGTCTCTCTTACCTCCAGTGTTGTGGATCAGAACCAGCACAGAGAAGAGTTTGCAGAAAGCCATGGCTCTGACAGGGGGTAGCAGTGGATCTGTAGGGTGAAAGGAGGCAGCTACAGCTTTATATACACATCTGAGGAGATGAAATTATCTGATTGTTCCTCTTATCAGGCTTCCTTTTCCCTTCAAAACTCTCTGATGTAAAATGTAAGATATTTTTACTTTGCACGAGTTTTACTACTTGATAATACGTGTCGTCCTATTTTTGCTGCACAACCTTAGAGGAAACTTACATTTATCACAAGGTTTTCGTACTTGAATGAAAAAAAGGCCACACATTTATTAATGTAAAGTTACTGGTATGAATTTTAAGAACATAACAAAGTGTTAAACCTTTCTCACCTGTTATGACCTATAATAGAACAAGAACAATATTATTATTGTTTATTTAATTTATGGTAATCTGCATCTCATAAAGTTTCTTAATTACTGTATAGCAGATATAAGACCTGCAATTCAATTCAATTCAATTCAATTCAATTCAATTCAATTCAATTCAATTCAATTCAATTCAATTCAATTCAATTCAGTTTTTATTTTTATAGCGCCAATTCACAACAGAAGTTATCTCAAGGCACTTTACAGTGCAAGGTTTAAGATTATAATTATACAATAAAATGAAATAGAAAACCCAACAATCCCATCTGAGCAAGCTTTAGGCAACAGTGGAGAGGAAAAACTCCCTTTAGAAGAAGAAACCTCCAGCAGAACCAGGCTCATAGTGGACGGCCATCTGCCTCGACCATCTGGGGTGAATGGAAAGAGAAGAGAGAAAAGAACAGCAGATAATAAGACAACAACAAGCAGCAAGAACATTGGGCAGGTGAACTGGATTCTGGAGATGTACAGCTCCAGGCCGAGGATACCTGCAGAAAAGTACAGAGAGAGGGAGACAGAGAGGAGGAAACACAACTACAGGAGAGAGAAGACACAAAGTTAATGACATGCAATGGTGGCATTTGAATGGATAGAGGAGAAAGGAGAGAGGAGAGGAGCTCAGTTTATCAATAGAGTTCCCCAGCAGACTAAGCTATATCAGCAGAACTAAGAGATAGTTCAGAGTCACCTGATCCATCTCTAACTATAAGCTTTATAAGAAATTAAATTTACCAAATTAAAAACTCAGGTTATTTTGTTAGATTATTAGTTACATTCGGTAGTTTAATGGTGTATTTGCTGTTAAGTAGTGCATTCGTACACAGTTATAATGTCATGGAGGAACTGGAAGTCAACCTCAACCTCAGCTCAACCAACTGGTCCACAGCCACCTACATGTGAAGAGTTTTTCACTACGTAAAGTCGAATTTCTTGTAACCTGATAAATCCTAATTAAACTATATAAAAATCAAAGATAATATACAGTTTATGTTTTAATGATACCGGGTCTGTACCTCTCTCTATAAGAACAGCCCCTGATGAACCCAGTCGACCTGTTTTGGAACTGAGATCTCTGGTGCCTGCCTTTGGTCCTCCTCTCTGACTGTGTTTCTATTCTCTGACCTCTGCTTCTCTCTTGATTTGGTTCTCTGTTTTGTGAATGATTGAATTAATAACTATCTGCCCTGAGGCTGCCTACCAATATCTCCTCAAAACCTCATTGCAGGAAACAATTGTCCCTCTGTAACTTGGAAACTTATACTCTTTAAGAACACCATTTTTGGCCCCAACATTCAAACCAAATCATTCTGTTCCTAAATCTATAATTGGAATATTGTTTTATTCATTTATATCATAATAACAATATTGCTGCATTTAAAAAAGGTACAAGAGCTTCAGGTAAATTTCACATTTGTATACAAACTGAGTAATAAATATATTTAATTGGGGAAAACGTGATTTGGGACTGGAGTGTGTTCTGTGTGTAGTTTGCCAACATTAATTATTCAAAAAACAAAGACACTCAAATGAATGCTTTAAAGCTTTAATGCAAAGGGTTTAGTTCATCAAGCCAGAGTAGATGTGAACCAGCGTAAAGAACTGCATGGAGTACAATAGAGTACAATACAGGAAAGAAGTTATAACAGTGTGTTATCAGGTGAGCAGATGGGGAAGTTTCTTGTCTTAGTTTAGACGTCATCTGAGGCTTCACTGCCATGATGGATGTAGTCGTCGATGAAACGCTTATACTTGGACACCTGGCTGTAGACTCCCAATCGGCCTGGCGCACCACAGTCTTCAGGGCTCCCGTAACTCATAATGCCAACTTGTATGTAGGCACCAGCTTTAAAACACACTAGCGGGCCGCCATAATCCCCCTGTGGAGCACGACAAACACACACATACAGTGGCAAGAAAATGTACACAAACCTTTGGTAATTTTGTGGTTTTCTGCATTAATTTGCCATAAAACGTTATCTGGTATTCATTTAAGTGAAGAGTATTAACAAATATGATGAGCCTAAAATAATAACACAAATAAATGTATTGAGAACAACCATAAAAACCTCAAAGTAACTGCACAATGAAAGAATTTACAATTCGCATTTCAACTGCCTTATTAATAAAACTTACTTCACAGGCGTCCCCCTTGTTGCCCCCTGCACACAGCACATCAGAAGGCAGACCAGGATTACAATCAACAATGTTGATCTTCCTCTGCTGAAGGGTTTCTGGAGCTTTAAGTGGAACTGCATGGACACACAGACACAATACAAGTGTAGGAGGTGATATCTCTATCTATCTGCTTGGTCCAGTGCAGTTTTTAGATGTTTATTTTTTTTTTTACAGCTCTTTTTAATGGTAATGAATTCTCTGCTTCACATATGGTCCATTCAGTCCCATTTTATAACAATGTCACACAGATTTGCATGTCGTGTGCATATAGATATAAAACTCACCATCATTGTCAGTGTTCCCCCAGCCAGTGATCCAGCACTCAGACGAAGGGCTGAAGTTGTCGCTGTTGCTGGGCAGTTTCACTGCCTTAACGTCATCCGAGAGTTTCAGAGGTGTCTTCAGCTTGACCAGGGCCACATCATTGATATACCTGTTGCCCAGGTTTCGATACTCACTATGCTTCAAGACAGCATATATACCCTTAAATTGGGGAAATCCCGTTTGCAGCTCACGTGTGCCGGCCCAAACCATTGATCGACGCAAGTTAGGGTTAAGAGTGCTGGCAACAAACACACACACACATACACACATTAGTTTTTGTGCATTTATGACTGGAAAAATATTCTAAGTCACAACAGTTGGGGTGGGACATGTTATAGTCTTGTTTTACAGTTTGATTGAATACATTCTGTGCATGACACAGATAAAACACTGTGTGCTCTATGCTGGGCAGCAAAATATGGTGTAATGTGCAGAGATCTCTCAGTTCTCAGTTTAGCTGGTTAATAACACCAATCAGCAAACAAAGTCCGCTGGTGAACATGGTGGAGTGTATAACCACTAAAGAGCCAGACATTTTCCCCAGATTCAACGTTATTGTATGTTCATTTTTAAAGCATCCAACCATATTGGTTTAAGATATTAATAACACAGAGTCACTGCTTTATCTAAGCATGTTGAAACAGCATTTCAGCAACACTCACTCCGTGTTGTAAAGTGTGATAGATTAGCATGAAAATTAATTAATAGGAATTCTGAAAACTGTCACACTTACTCGTCAAAGCAGTGTGCTGCAGTTAGCACCCATTGTTTGTTGAGGATGGTGCCCCCACAGCGCCACCTGTTGACTCCATCAGAGGTGACGTTGATGTGGACCATCCATGGCCACCGGCCCTTTGGAGCATCCTGCCCTCCAATGATACCACTCCTCACCTCAGCTCCAAACAAATCTAAAAGGACAATAATGAAAGTTAATCCAGGTTATTAAAAATAAAAACATCAAGACCGTTACATTCTGCAGTGGTATCAGTCTTCTTATCACTCATCCTGACAAGAAAGCAAGTAAATGTATCAATAAAAAAATACTAGAAATAGTAATGAGAATGCGGCACTTGGTGAAGCACTTTTAAATCAAGATCAAATCTGATTGACCAATCATCACCATTAGTCAAACATCTAACAATATCATAAATACGATTTATTATAATGAAGCATTTTTTTCATGAAATTGTTCTGATTCTGGTACCACATGTTAAGCAGAAGATTCACCTCCATAAACAAACTACATAGAAATCAACACAGGACAATGTTTTCATGATGGTGTGTGTCTCTCTCACCTCCAGTGTTGTGGATCAGAACCAGCACAGAGAAGAGTTTGCAGAAAGCCATGGCTCTGACAGGTGGTAGCAGTGGATCTGCAGGGTGAAAGGAAGCAGCTACAGCTTTATATACACATCTGAGGAGATGAAATTCTCAGAAATCAGGTTTCCCTTTCCTCTCAATCACATGTACAATCATGTGCAAAAGTCAGTAACTCTCCTTTAATTACAGACCTATGTTTTTTAAAATAATAAGAAAACCATCTGCTTGTAGTTAGTATTAATCAAATGCAACACAGATGAACAACAACAACTAACTTTTTATAATGTGCCAATTTTTATTGAACAGAAATGTAGCCAAAAATGAAAAAATCTAAGCTAAGTACGTACATTTTGCTTCCATAGGACTTTATGGAGTAAGTTTCAGCCAGGTGCTGCTAACTATAAGTCCTCAATAAACTGATTATCAGCAAATGTTCAGACATCTATATAGTAAAACTGTCTGGCGAAAACCAAATGCAGTATTTCAGCAGAAACAGCTTTTAGCCACAATCAAGAACAGTAGTAGAGGGGACAATCATTTTGGCACCTTGCAGCCATTGAGTTGACCGTGAACATATCTCTAGTAGTCTTGAGGCAAATGTGAAGCCATCTGTATTACAGCTAAAGCTAGGTCAAAACTGGGTCATGCAAGATTATATTGATTTAAAGCACAACAAATATTTAAGGCACTATTCCAAAACCTCAATGAACTGAAGCAATGTTGTGAAGAAGAATGGACCAAAAATACTCTGCACAATGTCAGAGACGTATAAAGTCACACATGGAACAATTAATTCAGGTTCTGCTGGACGTGTATGCACAAGCTACTGAATTAAGGGGGACCTGCTAATGCCCACATGCTCTTTTTTCCTTTTTGGCTTAACTTTGTTAAATAAATAATGGCAATAATGAAACATAGATAGACACGTATATCTAGAGATGAAGCAGTCTAGATATACAAAGGTCATTGTGCAGAAATGTGGAGGAAATGACACAGTGAAGTGTAGCAGCTGTGGAGCAGATTGTACAATACAGTAGAGACACTTTGCAGGGCTGGAAAGAGGGACAAGAATATAAGATTAAAAACCAGGTTTTGTATGCTGAACTATTAAAGAATGTCAATGAGGATGGAACAAACAAACAAAAAACACCAACACAAATGCAAACGAAAACAAAATTAAAGACAGGCACCTTTGGAGATGTGTGTGAAAGATGTGTGAAATGTTAAATACACCACACGGTGATGATTTAATTTCAGTTAGTGATCTAGAGTTAGGTCTAAAAGTATTTGGACAATGACAGACTTTATAATTTTGCCTTTTTACACCACCGTAATGGATTTGAACAAAAATGAAGATGTGATTGAAGTGTAGACTTTCAACTTTATTTTAAGATGTTTCACTAAAATAAGGCATCTACCCTACCCATTATTTTAATGCCAAGTATCTGGACAATTCATACATATATATATATATATATATATATATATATATATATATATTGTCAACTCATTTGACATATATACTGTAAACTAAAAAGTACAACTTAATTAATAACTACAACTTAATTAATAAAAAATAAATAGACTTGGAGTGGAACAAAAGCAGCTGCTGGTAAAGGAAGTTTTTTTTAAGAATATGCAAATCAACCTAAGCTGTCAAAAGAATGTAGTGTCCACCTTGAAAACCCTTTCAATTCAGTTCAATTCAATTCTATTTTATTTGTATAGCGCCAATTCACAACTGAAGTTATCTCAAGGCACTTTACAGTGTTTAAGGTTTAAGACCTTACAGAAAATATTTAAAAAAAAAATTATAGAGAAAACCCAACAATCCCATTTGAGCAAGCTTTAGGCAACAGTGGAGAGGAAAAACTCCCTTTAGAGGAAGAAACCTCCAGCAGAACCAGGCTCATAGTGGGCGGCCATCTGCCTCGACCGGTTGGGGTGAGTGGAAAAAGAGAAGAGAGAATAGAACAGTAAATGATGTAATTCCTTGACGCTACGCACTCCGATACAGCAGGTGTCGCGATTTTACTGTCCTCTAGTAAACGAAAGGACGAAGAAGACACAGGAGCAGTAGCAGAAAGAGAAGAAGAAGAAGAAGTCGTCAAAGTTGACCATATTTAAACATGTTACAGTTGTTAATATTTAATTTGCGGCATGTATTTGTTTAGGTTTAATGAGCGTTTTTAGCATGTACGGTAGAGTATTTTAGTAGTTTAAAGTCGTTGTAACTGGAAGCAACGTTAGTCTGTGCTCGTTTGTAAACATGGAGGGAACGGCCAGCAGCGTCAACGCAGAGCCTGGTCAGCGCTCGCACCTTAACGGTGGGTCTGACACCTGTCAGTTTGTCTCCCTGAACTAATAATAATAATTATAAGAAAGTCGAATTTTACTAGTATGTCGCTAAATGTTTATTATTTATAGGTGGTTTCACACAATGGCGCAGCTGGAGTGGATTTTGGTGAGTGACCACTGCTCACTGACTTTTCTTTCTTGCAGCTAACCAGCGGACAGTGACTGTCTGTCAGTCAGTCAGTCAGTCTGTCTGTCTGTCTGTCTGTCTGTCTGCCAGTCTGTCAGTCAGTCAGTCTGTCTGTCTGTCTGTCAGTCTGTCTGTCTGTCAGTCAGTCTGTCTGTCTGTCTGTCTGTCTGTGGAGGCTGAAACGAAAATTCAAAACAGTGAAGCCCACAACTTCCTCATAGTGGTTCCTGACTGTTAGCACTTAAGTATGTCCACACAGTCACATGTTCTCTGTATGTAGGAAATGAGAAATGAACAACCCTCCTGACAGCTCTATTTATAAAGACTTAGATGTACATTTAGTCCTTTATCAGATTCCTTTATCCAAAGCAGCAAAAAGCTGTCAGACAGACAGACAGACAGACAGAAAGTCAGACATATCATAATGATAGTAAGGAAATAGTGATCAATGTGAAGAGTACACAATGAATTGTTTCTAGTGCTAACTGGTGGTCAGAAAAATACGTTTGAAATGACAGAAATGAGCTTTTTATGTATGTTATTAGCTCATGGGTCAAGCTCCAATACCTTTTGAGTACCAACTGTCAGATCAGTTGAAAATAGTGCAACAAACTGTCATGTGTTGAAAGTTAGCATTAAATACGTACCTGCAGTTAGGTACAGTTAGGTATTTGAACAGTGACAGTTTTCATCAATGTTGGTCTATATACCACCGCAACAGATTTGACATGAAACAAGTTAGAAATTATAGCCATTTTTGTACAGACTGCTAATTTTGGTGGCTCCAAAATATTTAACCAAATGAATCTCATACTTTATTAAATTGTCATTTGAAATTCTTGGTTGTAGCTCCTTTGAAATCAGTGACTGCCTGAAGTCTGGAACCCATGGATTTCTCATGTTGCTGGGTTCTTCTCTGGTGAGGCTTTGCCAGGCCGGTACTGCAGCTGTCTTCACTTGCTGCTTGTTTTCAGTGGGTTTTACATTTGAGAAGTGGATTCAAGTCAAATTAATTCAGCAATTGCAGAATATTACTGCAAACTACTGTTTGCCTTAAAAAGGTCACAATATGCTTCAAGCCATTGTCCATGTGCGCTATAAGGCATTGTCAACTTGGTTATGATCCTGTCTCATCTGTCCATAGGAGGTTGTTCTCTAAATAGATTCAAGGAGAGAGCCACATTTGTTCATTTTTGAGGTTTGCCAGTGGTTTAGATGTTGTGATAAAGCATCTGTGTTTACTCTGGTGAAATCTATTTACCTGCCTTGAAGTCTCGTTGATGTTGGCACAGTTAACTCTAACTCCTGGAAGGCAATCTGGACAACTGTTGTTTTTCTTCACCAGGCCTCTTGATGTTCCTGGGCTCCCTCCTTTTAAGATTTGCCCACCCCATGTTTTGTTTGGTCTTGAAGTTTGGACTTCTTATTGACAGAGAGCAACACTAGATTCCAAAATTAAATGCAACACTAGCTAAACTGCAACTCTGGACTTTAGATCTCCTTACTTGTACTTGAATGTAAGATGGAACAACACACACCTGGCGATAAAACAGCTGATCAGCCCACAACATTTTAGGTCTAGGAACAAAATGGCTGTAGGTCCTGTGTGGTTCATTAAATATGTTTGACCAGTTAAATTAGAGCTGACAGTCATGTTCATCATGCAATATACAGCTAAAAAACTATGTTTTTCATTTAAAATACAACATTAAGGACTGATTTTAAAGAAGTTTGATATCCAAATTAAAATAATATTTATACTGGTTAAATGTAGGTAACGGTAAAACTTTTAAAAACACAGAGATAGATGAAAGTAATCTTTTCTGAAATGTACAGTTTAGATCAACAGATATTTTGTTGTCTGATTAAAAAGGGTCTGTGGTGAGGTTGTCAGTAATTGATGCATCTGAAACTGCTTACTCTGTGTTATCTATCTCCTCTTCTCATTATCGCTTCAGGCTCCTGGGATTGTGCAACAACTTTGCCTATGTGGTAATGCTGAGTGCTGCTCATGACATCCTCAAGAAACAACAGTCAGAAAACTCTACATCTGTAAGAAGAGAAATTTGTATTAAAATATTTAGTATTAGCAAAATACTGCTAGAGCTTTAAAATCTGTTTGGATATAAAGTAGTAACACAAATAATTTACTTTTCACTTATGTGTTTTTAATTCTAGACGCTAGCCACGTTGACTGTGGATTTCCAAGGTGGCAACAGTAGCAACAGTAGCCGCTATGACTGCAATCCTGTCTCTACTGCGGTAAATGAAGATTCATATCAGGATACTGAATAACCTTAGTGTGTATGTCGACAAAGAAATGACTAGTTAGTGAGGTTTTAAAGTTGAAAAGCTTAAAAAAATAAAATGAGTAAAAAGATACTGAAGTTAATATGGTATAAAATTATTCTGGTATATATTAAAATTGATGCTAGCATCCCTGTAGTAAATACGTGATATATGATGTGATGTTGACCTAATGAAAACATCACTGCCAAAGGGTCTCCAACCTATGGACCCAAGGCAATTTGTTCCTCTGCACATTAAAGCCTTTATGCCCAGTCTCCAGTGGGTGGGTTGAGGCATAACAATCTCCACCAGAACGATTGGTCCTTAGATCCACAGGTCAATAGACTGACTCAAGCACACATGTAAGGCTACATGAACCCACCAGCTTGCTAACAGAGTAAGTCTGGAACATTGACTCAATGCTGGCTCAAAAATGGCCTCGCCCTGGGTATGACATGGTGGCACAATGTTACCATTATCATGCAAGATTTACTGTATGTTAGGAGGAACATTGTGCATTATGGGAAATATGCTAATTTGATTTCTTTATAAAAAAATAAAAATACCGTCTCCACTCTCATGTCAGTGTAGTAAATATTAAGCTGCAGGCTCAACAGGGAAACAGCTACTGAACATATTTAACATTATATATATTGTTTCCTTAATCTTTAGAAAAAACTCAAATCAAAGTTCAATTCAGTTCACACACTAAATTCAGTTAGTTTTTTTTTCCATCTCAGTTCTTCATCTCAGACTGTCTTCAGGGTTAAGATTTATCAGAATTTCTTTAGGAATAAATGAGAGTTCTGATGCTTTTCTTCTCAGGCTGTGCTATTAGCTGACATTCTCCCAACGCTCGTCATCAAGTTGTGTGCTCCCTTTGTGATACACAAAATGCCTTATGGGTAAGGATTTTAATACTACTTGTAACCATGCAAATTCCAACTCTGTATGAAAATCCTTGGTTTGGTCACCGATGTATTGGACATGCATACCATTATTTTTACCCCAGCTGTGTAACTCCAGCTGTGGGTGGCAAAAAGACCAAACATTCATATGTCATTCACCAAATATTCCCAATTTTTTTATTACCGTTAATTTAACTTGCCTTCAGTAAATTTCATCCATGGTACAAGATGTTTGCATCTACTAATGCCTCAGTGGCGTTGACACATTGTCAATAATGTCAGTGTATGCAGCCTGCATATTTTGTAGTTGTATGTAGTAGTTGGAAAGTGACTTGTAATGCAGGATCCATGCCCTATTTTCATTTTCTTTTTTCTTTTTAGTATCCGAGTGTTGTTCTGCGTCATCATGGCAGCAACAAGTTTCCTTCTTGTGTCCTTCTCATCAGCTGTGTGGATGAGTATTCTAGGTAAAGCCTCTATTTGTTACTGAGCTGAGTTACTGAAATGTGATAAGTTTAGTTTAGTTCACTTATAGTACATTCAGTTCTACATACACAGTTTTCATCATGTACACAACCACAATGGATTTACATTATAAAAATGGAGATGTCCCTTAAGTGTAGACTGTCATCTTTAATTTATGGGTTGTGTCAGCAGTTACAACCATTTTTATACACAGAGCGACAGTTTCAGAGGCTCACAAGAATTTGGACATACAAACATACTGCTAAATAAAAATTTCAGTTTTATTATTTGGTTAGATACTGAATGTCACACCTGGTGACTTTGTGTAAGGCCTATACTGCAGCTTCAGCAGACGTCAGTACCTCCTTGTTTTGGAGTTGTTTTGCCTTCAGGAAGTGAAAGTAATGCTCACTTGGATTCAGGTCAGGTGCCTCATTTGCCGATTACTTAACATTCCACTTATTTGTCTTTAAAAACTCTTGGTTTGATTTCCAAATGCTTTTCAATACATTTTGACATTTTTGTATATATATATATATATATATATATATATATATATATATATATATATATATATATATATATATATGAAAGATAAATTTTCATGCAAATCACAAGCAATTTTATACATTTCACAAACAATTTAAATAATTCAAGCCTCTATGCAAAAATGTAGATCAATCTTTTTTAAAATGATCTATTATTAGCAATTGTCAGTCCTCTGCATCAATTTCCTGGTATGACTGCAAATTCTAGTTAATCATTTTTTAAGGCTAGTTTCTTATTCGTATCTTGACCCATCAGTCCTAAGGCTAATCAGTGCTAAAATTGCGAAGAATCTTAATATTTCCTATCATGCTGTTAACTACTCCCTTCAGAGAGCAGCACAAACTGGCTCTAACAAGGACAGAAAAGGGAGTGGGAGGCAGCGATGCACAACTGTGCAAGAAGACAAATACCTGAGAGTGTGTAGTTTAAGATAAAGACACCTCACAAGTCCTTAACTGGCAGCTGGACTAAATAGTTCATGTCAAACACTAGTGTCGGCATCAACATTGATGAGGATGCTAGACTTCATTGCAGAATTGCCAAGAAAAAGCCAAATCTGAGATGGGCAAATAAACACAGACATTGGACACTGGAAGACTGGAAGAAGGTGTTGCAGACAGATGAGTCCGGGTTTGACGTCTTCAAACAGAAGAACATTTGTGAAATGCATAACATATGAAAAGATACTAGAACAGTGCTTAATACCTTCAGTCAAACATGTTGGAGGCAGTGTGATGGTTTGGGTGTTTTTTAAGAAGAAGACTTGGATAGAGTGGAAGAGACTTTGAGGAAGGAAAACTATCAAAATTGGCAGCCAGAATGCCTAAGGTCTGCTTGGCTGTAATTGCTGCAAAAGCCGTTTTTCTTATTTAGACTAATTTAATGTGTGTTTCAGTGGAAAACAATAAAATATCTAAGTGATCCCAAACTTTTGAGCAGTAGTGTATGTTATGTGTGAGCAGATAATATAAGGTATAAATGCTTTAGAATTTATTGACATTGTCATTGTCAATAAATATGAAGGGATGTTACTTTGGCAGTCATACATGAAGTGGTATAGTTCAGATTAGGAGCAGTTTCCTCAGTTTTACTCTGGTAAAATGTCTTGGTAGTTGGTTTTGTTACAGATACACCTACTGCAACAGGTGCTCTTCATTAGGGAAATAATTTATCTGTCATCTAGCACAGTTGCTTTAAAGCAGCTGGGGTGCTACTGAGTAAACAATTGGGTTCTTTTTAAATAAATGGTTGATTAGGCCTTGCCTAATGGTTTTGCTCTCTCCCTCATAGATTTATTTTGATGATTGACTCTAATAATGGTTTGGCTCTTTAGACTTTACATTGACATATAGCAACAATAAAAAAACAACAAAATCCAAATGCAAATGTCACAATTCAAATTCAGTGTAGACCATTTATCTCCTCACTTGTAAATTGACAAACAAGATCATGGAACTGCTGAGCAGCCAGTTAAGTTTAAGCCTTAAAACTGTGAGTTGTATAAAAATTCCCACACAGTTCATATAGTATTTTAGACAAAATCCTTAAAGCTCATGTTACTTTAAATTCATTGTGGCTGTGTGCAGAGCTAACATTATTAAAATGGTTATACCGTGCTGTCGGTTTTATTATTCTTGATAGTGGAACTGTTGCTTCTTTAGTATTTAGAGAGATAAACATTCAAATCCTTCGTCACTGTGTCATTTCCTGTCACCATATCTCAGTGTTCGCTGCTGCAGTTTCACAGAAATGTTGCTGCTATATATATATTTATCAGAGTTTTAAGATTGTAAGATATTTTCGAATGTCCAAACACTGAATGTGTCATTTGTCCACGTATGGTGTCCTCAAAATCCCATCAATGCAATGAAACGTCTGCTGCAATGCTCTGTACATTTGCATTTCATTGATGCAAAACTTGCAGCTACATAGCTCACATTATACCCGAGTCGATCATTTGTAGTAAGTAGTTTGAGTGAAGTGATTCTCTGGACAATGATCACACACATGCAATGGAACTGACTGCTAGTAAAACATTAATAATGGTTGTCTCCCATATGGTGTTATGTTATGTTCAGTGGTCAAGGTCTTAAGGCCTAGATCACCAGGATGCCCCTGTGATATTCAGTAGGTAGAGCAAAACTACTGAATCAGAAATGTAGCAAATAAGGATTCAAATAGAACTCATCAGGGGAGCATGTAATGATCATTTTGATTTTCTGTAAATAAAATAGCAAAAAACTAAATTGGGAAAACGGAATAAAATGTATTTCAAGATTTTACGTTAGTTTATTGTTTAATTAAGATTTTTTCAGTTTTTTATCTACGGAATGTTTGATATTAAAAGAAATTAGAGAATTAATACTTTTGTTTTTATACCAGTCTTGGGTCTAGGCGGAAAATAATGACAGAAACACTTAGCTTTACTTTACTTTTAAACTTTTACTTTAAGAACAATTCTTTATTTTTCATTTTGTAAACAGAAAATAAAAAGTGGTGATGATTCAGGTCAAAGAGGATGATGCTCTGTGTATTTGAAATCACCAATAGATAAATAAAATAATAAAAACAAGGCCAGGTTGTCTTATGCTGATTTGTCTTCTCAAGAATATGTATAAAAGAATACCAATATCCTTTTTTTCTCTTCTATTAAGCAGGACCAACCACAAGTCAAAAACAAATAAACCAGTTAAATTTGGGTTTTATAAATACAAGTCATATCCCATTTTTCAGTTAAACCATATTTCTCCTTCTGGAGTTCTAGCAGTGAAATCAAATAAACATACATGGACTAGAAATATAAAATTCTAAATATGAATCATGCACTGCTGCTCACACTAACTGCTCAGTGTTTCTCCACTTTACTCTTTGTTTGTAGGAGTGATCTTTGCCAGTATTAGCTCTGGACTGGGTGAACTGTCCTTCCTGGCGCTCACTGTCTTTTTCAGCAGGTAAACACTTTCTCTTTCATGTTTAAGCTAATGATAAAATGTTGGACTGGAAAAGGCAGCATTTAGCTTAAGTTCTATATTGTAGCTTTAGTTTAAACTAACAACTGAACTCAAAGTGATTTTAACTTACTTTAACTATTAACTTTAACTAACTCTTGCAATTATGAGTTCTCATTGTGACTTACTGTGAAGGTTTGTCATTTTTATTGTCCATGTATTTCTTTACCTGAAATGAGCTTTAATACATGTCTGCCTCAGGGATGTACTGGGTGGCTGGGGCTCTGGTACCGGTGGTGCTGGTGTTGCTGGAGCTTTCCTCTATTCAGGCCTCACCCAAGTTGGCCTGTCACCTCAGGTCACGCTTCTCATCATGCTGGTGGTCCCGTTTGTGATGTTGATCAGGTAAGAATGAAAACACAAAAAAGAAAAATGTTTAGTTTACAGAGATAGATAATCTTGACCTTTCCTACCCAAAGAGTGATGGGAAGTAGGATCAAATTTATTTTGACTCAAAAGGTCAACCTTGTCCCTGTGTATCTAAAATGTACTGTAACAGAGTTACTATGATTCACCTATCACTTGACATAAGTTTTCTCATAATTCCCAAAGGTGATGCTCTAAACTGTCAGTGTTTTTATGTACAACTGTGTCATGAGGACAATGAAACATTGGTTGATGTTTGAACCTGTTCAGCACTTTGCCAGTTTGTTTTGACTAGATGTGAAAGTAAGCCATGTGTTTAATTCACTCGATGAGACTGTGTACATACTGTATGTGTGCTTGCATATTAGGACCCATTGTGGCCCTAATATGGATGAGGCCAAACGTGGGTTTTATGTGGTTGTTGGTGTCCCGAGAGTTATAGGAGCAATTTTTCCATAAAGCGTTTCTTCCTGTTATACTGAGATCTCATTGCTGTCGTTCATCAAAGTAAATAGCCCTTTTCAATACTGATTGATTGGCCAGATGTGTTTTAAAAGCAATTGTTCCTTTGTAAACAATTAAACTATAAAATCTTTTGATTGTAGTCATTTCCACCTGCAAAGGTAAAGGTTTTGTTTGATTTTATAAAGGGGGCTAATTGTGTTTCTGGGTTTCCTTTTACATTTAGTAAATCCTTTACTAAACTTATACTAACATGTTGCAAAACACCTCTGCTTCATCTTACCAACCACCACCAGTTATTTCTTTTGGCTGAATCACCCACCATCATTACCCCAGTGGAAAAGCAGGGAGACAGAATATGCAGCTGGGGGCTCAGAGGAGAGACGACAGCTAATGGAAGGATCAGAAGAAGAAGATGAGCAGGAGAGATTAACCCCAGGTACATGTTAATCATGTAAATTACACAATTAAAATATTTTGATTGGATTTATTGGTTGCTGAGTGGAATCATCTAACAGGAAAGTTTTCTATTAGCTGCACTTGTGCAGGGCATTTATTTGGAAAGCTTAAACTAATCAGTTAGTGTGATTAAATCTCCAGAACAAGCTGACATTAGTCATTTCGCTAATCACCAGAACTTGAAATCTATTTATATAACTTTTATTTTAATCATTTGAGAAAACATACTGAGATTTAAGGTTAGATAACATCAGTGGCCTCAACTATTTTATCTTGGTTTGGTTGGAGGCTGTTGTGTGACATGCAGAGATTTGTATCAGCAATACAAGAGATAAACATTGCATTAGTTCAAATATGAAATTTACTCTTGGAGTTCAAATGCAAGTATTTTTTTCGATTTATGATAGCCATTTTCCTGCCCCCGTTCCTCTTTAGCTTGACTATTATCAACATTTAGTCTATATGGTGAATTTATTAGAAAGTTATTATGTATTTATAACATTTATTATGTTTTTTTACATTCTGCAGAATCAGACCGTTGTTTGAATCCTCCAAATGAATGTAAGTCAAATACTTAGACACATTATTGCTCTGTTCTAATATTACTAAGACACTTTAGTCGCTAAAGGCTCAACTGTGTTCACCAGCTTGTTGCCATTCTAACTTCCTGTTCATACAGATTTTTCACTGAAAACCACTCTCTCCTGTGACCAAATGTGTAAATCAGACAATAAGGTTATGGACCAGACAGCAAAACAATAATATCAAAGGACATGAAATGTTCTATGTTCCCCTGATTTGAGGGGAGCTAAAGAATAAGTCTCTTTAGGTTTATACAAATAGGCCTATTAAACATTCAAGGAACCATTTATTACTGAGAATATAAATATAAATGAACCATGAGTCATGTCACAACAGTGTCAATTGTTAATTCAGAAAACACAATCATTTCATACAATCATCTCATTGTCCACATCTTTTTCACCATCCCAACCCTGCTGATAATGTTCTTCCTCACCACTCTGACTGCAGTCAGTAGCCTAGCTTAGTGACAAGAGTGGAAATGAATAGCCTGACTGTGACAGACTGTAGTTTTGGGGGAGTTGTGAGCTGTAATGGTTTCTCAGCAGAAGTGTGTGGACTGTGTTTACTATAGTCTTTGGTGGTACCACAATACTCATACGTTTTTGGGTAAAAATAGTTGGTGTGTTGTAGATGTTTGTCAAGACATATTCTACTACAGTTTGTTACTGAATAACTGCACGGGCCATGTTGTCTTCCCCCTCATTGTAACAGTGGACAGGAGTACTGGATGTCTCACCTTCACAGAAAAACTGTGTATTATTAAAGTAAGTGTGCTCTTCACTATTCTACACACTTAAATATTTATGTAATTGTGGGATTAATCCTCTTGATTCCTGTGAGCAGGGCTTGTTGAAGTTTGTGTTTCCTCTGGGACTGGTCTACTTTGCTGAGTACTTCATCAACCAAGGTTTGGTGAGTTCTCTTGTGCCATCAGGCATGGTCCGTGTACATTTTAACCGTTTGATTTGACCACTAGATTAAAAGTCGGGGAAACAAAAAAACTGTTAGATTTCTGGTTTTTCGTTTTACTAACAAAACAAATAAACAGGAAAACTGCTTAAAATCAAAATTTTAAAAGAACCAATATATAAGTGGAATATTTGTTTTTTACATGTGGAACCCTTCTAAATTCTAACCCTGTCAGCAACAGACATGGCAAAAAAAATATAAATAATCAGAGCCAAAGGAATTTCCAGCCAAACGAACTGCAAGCCAAAGAAGTCTTCAACTAAAACTACACATTGTCACCCACTCAGCAGGCACAGCTGAGATTGGTAGGAAGGTAGTAGTTTAGGAGGTAGCTGAGCAAATTATATGAACTTAAATAGTGGACTTGCACAACTCCCTTACACAAACTGAGTGAACAGAAACAACGAACCTCCCTATACACGGGGTGACCCACTCTGCATTTCAGTTACCTATCACCCTGAGTACAAGCCAAGTCTCATACTATATTGGTTCTTTCAAAACCAGCCAGAAAATTCGATTTTAACTGTTTTCCTATTTATTTGTTTTGTTAGTAAAACAAAAAAACGTTTTTCATTTCCCCGACGTTCAATCTAGTGTTGAAACGGTTAAAACGTACATGTACCAGACTTCACATTCATCTTTATTATACATTAGGAACGATTGGTTTAGGCTGACTGGTGGAATGAGATGTATTCTTTGTGAAGCCCTTTTAAATGCAGATATTGCAGGTGATAATACTGAGCCTTGAGTAATGCAGGTGTTTCCTTTTCCAGATGGAACTTCTGTATTTCCCGAACTTTTTCCTGTCCCATGCTGAGCAGTATCGCTGGTCAGTTTATCTTACTTGTTTTCTGAAGGAATTGCTTTATTTGAATTGTCTGAGGACTTGGTTGATATTTGTGTGTGTACTCAGGTACCAGACGCTGTACCAGATTGGTGTGTTGGTGTCTCGATCCTCTCTATGCTGCGTGAAGATCAGGAAACTGTGGGTTCTGTCTTTGCTACAGGTGGGGAAGAATATGTCAGGGCTGTGATACTCAGGACTGGCCTTGAGAAAAGATACTGATGGATGATGATGAAAAAAAATGGAAACAGTGCATTCCTGAGGCACAGTGATAAGGGACAGAGAGCAAAACTGATTTGCTTGATGTACCCATATCTTCATTATAGAGATTAGCTGCACAGCCTGGTAATTTCTTATTGTTTGCCATTTGATGTCATATTCTTGTTTAGTTCAACTTTTGACCATTGACCTGTCTTTTTAGTGAAGTTAGTTTGTATCATGTATCAAAGTGCTGATTGCCAGACTCTCCGTTCAACCACCTATCCCTCTCTCACCCCCACAGGTGTTAAATGCAGTGCTGCTTCTGTTTGCAGTGCGTTACCAGTTTCTGCCCAGTGCCTGGTTGGTGTTTGTTATCATCCTCTATGAGGGTCTGCTTGGTGGAGCTGCATATGTTAACACCTTCTACTTCATCAGCATGGAGGTCAGATCAACTTTCTGTTAACGTTTTTGTTATTTGAGGTATTCATGTGTCATTAAAAGCTATGTCAAGTGCAGTCAGGTGTTCCCAAACCTGGAGTCCAATCAATGAAACAAGACAGCATGTGTGGTTCAGAGCTATTTTAAATAATACTCACGCACTCTATTAGACACTCCGGTAAAAGTTTCACTTTTACGAGGTAAAATGTTGGTTTGAAACCATTAGAAAAGTGATAATTATACTATATGCTTATTGTTGAGATTGTAGTGGAATGCCTTATATTCAGAGTTGTTTCTAATGTTTTGCTCCACTAAAATGCAAGATAAACCTCTCAATATCTTAATTTAATTCCTTTTCAGTGATTACAAAAAATAGCACTTGCATGAATGCAGTTTGCAGTAAAAACCTTTATTGTTACAATTTCAAACTGATTTTGAAACAATCTCAGAATTTATTGGTCTTCTGTTTTATATAGCATTTAATTCTGTTAACACTTTTTCAGTCCACAATAATTGTCTAGTATTTCATCCTGATTTCTCTGTTTTCCCCCACAGATGGAGGACAGACACAGGGAGTTTGCCATGGCTGCTGCCAGTGTAGGAGACAGTCTGGGAATAGCTCTGGCTGGACTCATTGCCTTCCCTGTCCACAAGTACTTTTGTAACCTGTGACCTAGCCCACACATCAACCATCAGGATGAATAACTGAGAAATGGGTGTGTTCCTTTTGAGGAGTTTTCATCTGAAATGAAGTTCCACATAAAAAAACTGAGTGTGTTCACAGCAGATTTCTGATCACTGTGAATAAGCCAAACAGAAACACGGACTAGCTTATTTTTCTTGTTCTTTCTTATCACAAACCTCTAGGCATCAACTAATGGCACTGTTTGAAACACAGGTGAGCATCTGAGATCAGAGCCCATGATAGAAGTGTTTTTTCATAAAACAGGAAGACAATGTAAAAGTAATAATAATAATCTTTTTTTATAACATGTACATTTTTTTAACAAAGTTTGTCTGAATGACAGTAATAGAGGGTCTGGTTTTCCTAATTACACATACTGTATCTTGGTGTTGTTATAGACTCACTAGCCACTTTATTAAGTACACCTCTCCAATCTAATACAATCCAGTCCAGCAGCTTGACCATAAAATCTACTTTTACAAGGATATAATTTCTTAGTATTTGTTGAAACTGTCAGAAAAGTGATTATTCTATTGTGTGTTAATTATTGAGTTGATAGTGGGTGGTGGTATTTATATAAACAAGGGGACCAATACATTAGAAACACCTCAATATAATGCACAGGGAGTGTATAGCTTGAAGAGGCTACTGCTAGCTGACATTAAATGATAACTGACCATGCACCAGAATACAAAACAGGAGGGGAAAAAACTGTTATTCTCTTGACTTCATTCATTATTATTAGAACAGCTCAGATTTGCCTGCTAGTATTAAAAAAATACCAGAGTGCAGGGGCAGTTCTAGACCCTCTTTAGGGGGGCTTAAACCTCCCTGCCTGCAATTTCAACCCCCTAAAATGATCAATTTTCAAACTATTAAAATGTATTGAAAGTATCATTTTTACTTTTTAAAATAAAAAATAACTTAGTAGCCCTTTTGTTATTTTTTTCCCTTCTCTTTGCTATTCTGCATATTCTGCCCTCCCTAAATGGGGGTGTCCAGTTTGGCAGATTGGTAAACTGTATGCCAAATGAAAGCAAAGAGTTGCTAGCTCAGGCTGTTTATTTGCTTTCCAAATGAAAACATACTAAAACGGAAACATACAAAAGAAAAGATATATAAATTAACCATATCAAAACTGACAACAAATATAAATATCTACAACAGTATGACACATTTCTCATCCTAATCAGATGACAATATAAGAGTGCCATGATGTGCTAAAAACTAGCATATTAACTCAATGCTAATACATAATGGAGTTCCCCATTAACACGCCAACGGAGATTAACATTAGTAGTGATGTTAAACAGTAGTGAGGTCTAAGCTCCCCTAAGGATGAAATCCTAGAACCGCCCCTGCCAGAGAGAACAATGTGTTTTGTTATGACTTAACATTTTATATTTTATACTGCCACAGTCAAGAAAACAGGACAGGGCTTTAATATGTCAGTTCTTCAAATCTTCTTTTTTGCACAAAGGACTTTTTCTATAATAATGAAGGTATATTTGTTGTCCTAATATATTGTGACCAGTACACACCCTGTTTTCTCCTAAACACACCAATGTGCACATTCCTACTGACATTTGACTGTATGCTGCTACAGTGTGGTATTATTGTTAAGCATGTTAAATGTCTGAATTGTTTTTTACCCAACTGGAATATGTTTCCCGGATAACTGTTGTTTTAACTAAAGTTCTAATTCCATGATTCATTCTTCATGGTGTAAAAACCTGGCCAGAGGACAGAATGAGCAATTGTCATGGAAAGTAAAACCTGTAACTAGATTTTTGTACCTTTTGCAATGAGGTATTTACTATAAAAAATATCTATTACTTTGATTGTACTGCAGTTATTTGTGGTCATTTGAAATTACATGGCATGTAGAGTATGTGTTTGTCCATGAGACACTTAATGTTAGTGTTAGTGAGTCACTCATTCCAAAACACAATATTTGTGTGCCACCTAAATATAATATTGGTCTAAAATAAAACAAAGGATTGCTGTTTTCCTGCAGGCTTGACTACCAGTAATAGTTATTTCCATTGACAGCCAAGCTGCTAATTATTTTTTCAGTCAGGTCCATCAAACAGGAAATATGGCCATTACAGCTTGCTAATGTTCAAGGTGACCTATTCACATAGTTTAACCAACAGCTGAAAACGCAACCATGTTCAGTGCAATATCATATAAAACATTAAGATTAAAATACTTTAAATAGATATTTAAAAAGGTAGATGTTGTACATGTAAAGATAAATATTATATAGATATATATTTTTTTATACTACTACTACTTAAACATAAAAAACTTTCTGTTTCTGTTTTGAATAATAATTTGCCTAAATATCTTTATATTTAATTTTTCCATGTAAACAGTAAAGGTTCAGTGAAATATTTACTAGAACTAACAGCTTGTTTAAGAGCAGGTCACTCTTTGTGAACTTCAAGACAATGCAACCTTGCGAAAACTAAAATGTAAAAAGTAAATAGAATTTTAAATTTAATAAATTGGTGTACATGCTTTAGTTATCTTAATGAATTCAATTTTCTGAACTAAATTCATTCATGTTTAGGAAATTAGACTGAGCCCTGCGCGCTCCCCACACCGGAAGTTACTGTCGAGTCGCTACGTTACTGTTCATGAGCACGGCTGGAGCGAACCGGCAAACGCTACACTGGGGGAAGAAGAGGGGCCGGTGGACGGCGAAAGAACAGAAAAACCACGGAATTAAACATATTGACGTCTGTTTCTTGAAGTCATACCGTCACTCGCTTAACGGTAATAACTCGCACTTTTGTTTCGTTGATTTTACGGCGGCATTTAAATCGATCTTGTTAGCCTAGCTGGCTTGTTAGCTAGCCTGCTCATGAAATTATCGGAGAAGCGCTAACCAGTGTTGATGCCGTCTCTCCGAGTTAGCCAGTCGGTTAGCCAGCAAACGCCACATTTCGTCAAATAACCCACATACATTTCTTCATTTAAATAGCAAACTAAGAATATATACTTGTTCGGCATGAGGTGGTAAATATTACTGCTAACCTTCAGGACTAGCTTAATTCTCAAACAAAATGGTTGGCCAAGTTAACTTATCAAAGAATCAGTTGTTCGCTGACGTCGTTAGCAGATGAAAGCTAAAGTGCTAATGGTTAGCTTGCTGTTCAGCTACGCCCATAGGCCTCACATTCCTTGACGAATATTGTGGGGTACTCTTCATTTTTATTCTTTGAAACTATACCAGTGAGTTTTAATTGTCCCCAATAAATAATGCGATCAGCTGGAATGTGGTCTTAGGTAACTAAAATCCACGTTTTAAAACGACAGACAATAACTAAACATGTTTCTCAGGATACGTCAATGTTGTTACGTTGTTTTGACTTTTCAAGTTCTTCGATGCATATCTTGACTGTGTTTTTTTTTTCTTTACAGTTCCTCATACACAGCATCCTCATACCAAGAGCCTAACGTACAAGAGTTAAAAACTCTGTATTTTTTGTTGTGACTGACTGCTTCAGTGCCCTGAGGAGAAAGAGCCTGTTATTTTAGTGACCTCAGTGTGTGAGAAGAGGAGCGTGTGACCATAGTGTGTGTAAACAGCTCTCCCTATGTGTGTGACAATGGGGGACATCAGTGACCTGGACAGACAGATAGAGCAGCTCAGACGCTGTGAGCTCATTAAGGAAAATGAAGTCAAAGCACTATGTGCCAAGGCCAGGTAATGGATCAAATTGGTCTATAATACAGAAATGGAAAATCTTGATGTTTGTGATGTCCCCTCTTTTATGTAAATAGGGTGGAACAAAGCAGTAGAAACACCTCTTAATATAAACCACTCCAGTATGACCTCAGTAATAAATGAGTAGTGTGATTATCACCTATTTGAAAGCTTGAACAAAAACGCATGAAATTAGTTATTTACAATTTTGTGAAAGTAGAATTCATGGTAGAGCTGCTGTAATGAATTGTATTACACTGTACAGGTGAGTGTATATACAAGAGAGTTTTATCAAAACTTGTACTAGTAGAACTTTACTAGAATTTTACATTCAGCAAATCCTTACTTATGGGTAGTAAAAGAAATGCATGCATACACATCACACAAATTATTTATGGCATCTATGAATTAGTGAAATAAATGGTGTATTGACATTTGGGGTAGGTTTTACCTTCATAGCCACCTGACAGACAAGAGATGACAGGAAATGAGGGGAAGATGTTGTTCACATTGACATTAGCCCGTGGCTTTCAAGTGTCATTGCTGAGTTTCACAAAGGGAATTCAAAATGTTTTTCCAAACATGTCATACCTGTAATTACATTACAGTGTGTTTAGTTTTAGTTACTATATATATACTATATTAACTATAATAACTATTTCCTAATATGTAATACTATAACCTTTTTGTTTTTAACCACAAACAGGAAACTGGAAGTTGCCAAAAGCTAAACACCAACTATTATTAATTAATTTAGCAGTTTTACTGTTTATCTGTTGTTTTCAGACAAATAATAAAATGGTGAGGAAAAGGTTTCTAGTTTAAAAATACAGAGGCATTTGACTTAAATTGTACTTACATTTTGTATATTAATGCTTTAAAATATTAGATCAGAGTTGTTAGCCAGTAAGTATTATTGGACGATGATATTGTTTACTGTTGTAATCAACTGTACATCCTTTATGTACAGCTCTCTTGAATAGCTCAATAGAAACATTTAATAGGCTTTAGGAGAACATAAAGTCTTATTTCTCTCTCTTTCTCTGTGTGTGTGTTTTCAGAGAGATTCTGGTTGAAGAAAGCAATGTCCAGAGAGTAGACTCCCCTGTCACAGTAAGTTACATTGTCTTAGAATATTGTTTAATATAGTTCAATTAATGTTGTAATAATGCTTCTCTTTTTTTTCTCTTAGGTATGTGGTGATATACATGGTCAGTTCTATGACTTGAAAGAGCTGTTTAGAGTAAGTTTTATATTTGTTGTTACACATTGCTCGGTACGCACCTAGTATTGTATTTTATTGTGATGTAGGCTGGACACATTCTTGTGTGTGTAGTTTAAATTTCCTTGGATTTTCGTTTATTGTAATAATATTTTCCCACAGTACTAAAATGCATACATGTTAGTGCAGCTACACTAACTGCAGTTCAACTATTGATACGCAGGCAGATGAAGCCTTGTGAAGCTTTGGGGCTTTTTTCAGTTTGTGCTGTAAAAAAAAGCTTTGCAAATTTAAGATGTCACACAGAGCAAATACAATGACATCTGGTGGTTTGCAGGCTAATTACAGTCTTTTACATGTGGACCTGTAGTGTAATGTTATATTTTGTAAGGTCTCAGTTATATTTTATAAGGTTTTAAACATTACAATGTAAAGTGCCTTGAGATGACGTCTGTTGTGATTTGGTGCTATACAAATAAAATTATATAAAATGTAATTGTATGAAGTACAGATTGGGAGGCATCATTTGTGGAGGCCGAACCTAACAAGTATATTGTATTTTGTGCTTGACTCTGACGAAGACCTATGGTTCCAAATATTGCTTTCCCAAAACTGACCTGAATAATATTCAGATAAGGTATTAACAGGTTAACAGGTGCTGACAGGTTGTATCTGGTGTAGCTTGGTTAACCCCCTTTTATACTAAACCACTGCAACACCTTGACCAGGTTTATCTTACTGTTAAATGTAATTGTTTTTGTTCACCTTCAGTAATGCTAATAAAATATGATAATAATTTTGTTGACAATAATGTTGTCTAAAAAGCTTACATATAAAATATGCTTGGTGATTTGGGGAAAATATAGCTGTTTAGATCATTTAATTCCAACAAATTGTAAACTAAAGAGTTGGTATCGTCCAGCCATCCTCCTACCACTAAACCCCACATAACTTCTATAGATGCAGTTCATTATAATAGCTCTTAGATACTTGGTTAGTTGGCTGCTGGATTTCTGCTGAATCCAATTCATGTTGCTCCAACTTAACTATTTGAGGTGTAGATGTTGTAGCTCTTGGTGCGCTAGGGAGCTTCTAGGGCATGCTGTAGCTTTAGATGAGAGGGAGGACTCCTGGTAAAATATAGCTTGATCAAGTTAATGCAGACATAAGGCTTTTTTTTTCCTATTTTGATGTTTATATAAAATCTATAATAACTGACACACAAATTATTGTCTATCTTCCAATCTTGTAGGTTGGTGGAGATGTGCCAGAGACAAACTATCTCTTCATGGGGGACTTTGTTGACAGAGGCTTCTACAGTGTTGAGACTTTCCTTCTTTTGCTAGCTCTTAAGGTAAAGATGATTTTTATTGTCTGTCCCCCACTGAACTGCAACAATCTGTGTGTTGGGAAATATGCAGGATACACTTGTTACCTTTAAATGCTATATTCTAATATAATTTTTCATGTTTGTCATGACAATTATCTACATACACTCTTAGGAACTACACAATGTTAACATCCTCCATCATTTTTCTGTTGCTGTGTTCCTAAGGTGCGTTACCCAGACAGGATAACCTTGATCAGAGGAAACCACGAGTCCCGACAAATTACCCAGGTGTATGGCTTTTATGATGAGTGCCTCCGCAAGTATGGCTCAGTGACTGTCTGGAGATACTGCACTGAGATCTTCGACTACCTGTCCCTTTCTGCAATTATTGATGGAAAGGTGAAATGCATTGTCCAGGATTCAGTTTAATTTTGCTATTTGTGAGAATATTTGAGAAAACTTTCCAACATTCAAATCTGTTTGAGTAACTTCTTGATGTCTGTTGTACTGTCATACAGGTGACCATTTGATTTGATACAATACCCTTTCTGTCCTTTAGATCTTCTGTGTGCACGGTGGCTTGTCTCCCTCAATTCAGACACTGGACCAAATCCGAACCATTGACAGAAAACAAGAAGTTCCCCATGATGGGCCCATGTGTGACCTCCTGTGGTCAGACCCTGAAGGTATAGACAAATCTTTCAACCTATTTAAACACTGCTATGTTAAGCCACATCTTCTGAATGTTTAAAGAAACTGTATTTGACATAAAGAGCCAGCTGCAGTGTGTTTGTATGGTTAGGGTTAGATAAGAGGATAAGATAACATGTAACGCATATCAGTGATTATAAATTATAAATAAGATTCACAGTAACAGACCAAATGAACAAAGCTATGTTGTTTTGTTGACACGTCTATCCTACACAGTGGACAATAAATGAATAATATACTGTACAGAAAGACGACATGTGCCATATCACTAATGGTCTGATGTCAATTGAAAGTAATTTCAACTCCCTGTGATTTCTCTCTGTACTCTCAGACACCACAGGGTGGGGGGTAAGTCCTAGAGGTGCTGGATACTTGTTTGGAAGCGATGTGGTGGCCCAGTTCAACGCTGCGAATGACATCCACATGATCTGTCGAGCACACCAGCTGGTCATGGAGGGCTACAAGTGGCACTTTAATGAGACAGTGCTCACTGTGTGGTCAGCACCTAACTACTGCTACAGGTAGGTAGTGCAGTGAAGATCATAGTCCCTGTCTGAATTCAGGAACTATTTGTAATGTGATGTTTGTTACGCTCTGAAGAAGAGTTCAAATACATATGTGGGGGTCCAACACTAGTCAGTGACATCTGTGTACAACAGCCAACAGCTGGGATCACTTCCTGACTCGTAGTGTGAATTATAATAACAAATGCTGCGTCTACACTGTTGCCACTTTGCAGTGCTCTTGTTGCTATAAAAATGTGAATGCCCTAACCAGTTTTTTGTTTCTCTGAATAACCAGGTGTGGCAATGTGGCAGCCATCTTGGAGCTGGACGAGCATCTACAACGGGAGTTCATCATATTCGAGGCAGCACCACAAGAGACCAGAGGCATCCCTTCCAAGAAGCCAGTAGCTGACTATTTTCTGTGAAGTCTTCAAAGCAGACAGCCATGATGTGTTGAAATCACGGGTACCATTTAACACCAGCTGCCCTCCATCCTGCTGCTGGACCGTTCTGTCAGTGTGAACTCGCAGCAGTTAGACAGAAAACTTGCTGAACCCTGTGGAGCTCCACACAGCTTCACCTCAAAGAGCTGGATTTTTGCCATACTGCCCAAACCTGACAGAGCAGTCACTGTGATAGGTGTGGGGTGAGGTGGGAACTGGGCCCTTGACTGTTGTCCTCCTCTCTCACGTTCTGTAGATATGACACTCTCCCTCCTTGTCCTAACCTCCACCACCCTTGTAGTAATTTTTCATGACGAACATTTATCATTTAGTTTTAGTATTTGGGAGGTGTTAGATTTTATTCCAAAAATATGCAGATGTTGGAAGTCAAACAAATTTATGATTTAATGGATTCCTACAATGCATACATTTTTTTGTTTTGTTTTTTTTTTTTTTTTTTTTCTTTTTTGTTTTGTTGTATAATTGTTGCTGCCAGGATTAAATGAAAAATGACCTCCACCCCCTTTTTGCTCTTATGTTTCTGTTTAACTGTCATTTGTCCTGTGCATTACTATTTAACATACCTAGTGCTGCTGATCAACACCATCACAGGTCCAGTCAGCGGGTGTGTTATTAGTTACACCCAGCTAAAACTAACCCAACTGTCCTGCTGTGAATCCTCCTCCATAAAGGGGACAACGTTCACTTTCAGGGAAGTGTTGATTCAACAAAGAGCCCAAAGAAGAGGGTTTGTTGCAGGATTGTTGTATAATAAATGAGATTTTGCTAGGCTAGGTGTACCTCATAAACTGTCGGCTGAGTGTGAATACCAGAAATTAAGTGACCTCCAAAAAGTTGCTTCATAGACCATTGTTTCCACTTGCCATTCCTTTTAATCTACAAATCTCTGTAGGTCTTTTGATATTGTGAGAATAAAGTTTTGTATCAATGCTGATTTATTTCCTAGTGTGATTTAATAATGCATACTAGAAACCACAGTTAAGAAGTTGTCTGGCATCACTGGTTAAAACTGCCCGCGTTTGACTTTGTATCTTGTGCAACACAACACATCACAAGACAAACTGATTCTGTACCGTCAGTAGAATTTGCATTGTCTTCACTTCTAATGCTGATGTCAGTTATTTAACAACTGTGTTGTGTCCTGTTTCTGTAAACCATGAAAACTCTGGCCAAGACTGAATTTGACTTATGGTTGCTGTGAAAGACTTTAAGTGATATTCCTTTAAACTTTGGGAGTGTCGACACAGAGGTCCTTGAAGAGAAGTGAGCAGATGGTTACAACCCATTTGATCCGTACACCAGCAGGAAAAATGCAGCTGGGGACAGTGAAAGCAGTGCTAGTCTGTCCCTCATGACTGCTGACTGAGCAAGGCGTGTAATCCCAGTTTTTCCAGTGGAGCTGCTGTCATTGGTCAACAGATGACACTAATTCTGTTCAGTACAATCGCCTCTGAAAGTATTCGGGCCTGTTTTGCCCATGTTGTTACAGAATTTTTTGAAAGTGATGAAATGCCTTTTTGTTAATCAATAGCCCATAATGAAACAGCATGTCAATCATCATTTTTTAATTATTTTAAAAGAGCAGGTTCCAAAACATTATTCATAACATCAATACATGTTACTTTGACTTGAGGCTTTTTAATAAGGTTCTAAATTCATTAATAAAAGCAGATATTAGGGAACATACAGCCTTCCACTCACAACAACGATTATTCTGTTTACCCAACTCAAACTAAATGTGTCCTCTTTGCAATACTTGTGTGTAATAGTGGGGTTGTTGGGTTTTCTATGTCATTCTGTATACAGTTATATTTTGTAAGGTCTTAAACCTTAAACACTGTAAAGTGCCTTGAGATGAATTCTGTTGTGATTTGGCGCTATATAGATAACACAGGAATATATATATCACTATATAGATAACACAGGAATATATATATCACTATATAGATAACACAGGAATCTATATATCACTATATAGATAACACAGGAATATATATATCACTATATAGATAACACAGGAATATATATATCACTATATAGATAACACAGGAATATATATATCACTATATAGATAACACAGGAATCTATATATCACTATATAGATAACACAGGAATCTATATATCACTATATAGATAACACAGGAATCTATATATCACTATATAGATAACACAGGAATATATATATCACTATATAGATAACACAGGAATATATATATCACTATATAGATAACACAGGAATCTATATATCACTATATAGATAACACAGGAATCTATATATCACTATATAGATAACACAGGAATATATATATCACTATATAGATAACACAGGAATATATATATCACTATATAGATAACACAGGAATATATATATCACTATATAGATAACACAGGAATATATATATCACTATATAGATAACACAGGAATATATATATATCACTATATAGATAACACAGGTATCTATATATCAGTATATAGATAACACAAGAATATATATATCACTATATAGATAACACAGGAATATATATATATCACTATATAGATAACATAGGAATATATATATATCACTATATAGATAACACAGGTATCTATATATCAGTATATAGATAACACAGGTATCTATATATCACTATATAGATAACACAGGTATCTATATCTATATCTATATCTATATCTATCTATCTATATATATCTATCTATATATCTATATATATATATATATATATATCTATATATCTATCTATCTATCTATCTATCTATCTATCTATCTATCTATATATATATATATATATATATATATATATATATGTATATATATATATGTATATATATACCTGTTATCATATGTATTTATGTTCCTTTTTGTTTGATCCTTTCTGTCCATGCCACATATTGTTAGGTAAAGTAGCTGTTGGCTTTTGATGGTGAGGAAACATGTAAGTTACACATAAGGGAATCTAAAGCAACAGGGATGGAATGGCACTGTAAATCTGCAAATCCTCCTTTTGTGTCATTTCAATCTGAATTAAGTAGGTCACAGACAAGCTGGGTAGTTTTTATTAACGGCCGGTTCTACGTACCGTCAGTATACTCACTAACATTGATGCTCTGTGTCTGTGGCACTGCTCGGATAATGACGTGCAGGCTGCAGCGTGGTGTGCACAGGTGAGTCCAGTCAACTCGATTTGTCACAGGTGGATCCAGCCAGGTTATAAACTCAGCATCCAGGGATCGGAGCCCACAGGGGGAATCTGTGATCTATACTCAGTCAGGGCTCTGAATTGTTTTACATTGACTTTTAACTGCTAAAAACCCCAGACTACAAATCAGATCCCGTGTGGACCGCGGAGCAGCAGATAGAGACGGAACGAGCAGGATCACTGCGCTCTCGCCCGACAGGTTTGACTGCTAGTTTTTCAAGATCGACCATAACATCTCCTCCCTCCTGTTTCCACCGGGAAGCGGGAGTTAGAAAAGGAAGCACCCGGAAACAGAAGCCGCAGTCTCCAGCGGTCAGAGCGGACTGGAGCCGCTGCAGCTCGACCCTCCACCCTCCAGCCTCCACCCTCCAGCACACACGGCAGGTAGCGACATGACACCACGTCTGCTTCATTTAGGGAACTTATCTGTCTGTCTGCTCTGTCGAGTACAATGAAACGTTTTTTTTTTTTTTTTTTTTTTTTAAGCTATGTTGTAACTTGAGGAGATAAATGACAACCTGCGTTAGATGAACGTTGTCACACACACACACACACACACACACACACACTCGTATATCAGTTGTAGTAGTGGTACTCTCTGTTTTCAGAGGTGTAGCATTAACATCAGTTGACGTAGGTCCGAACAGTTTCGTGTAATAAATATAATAAAACCTCTAAAGTCTCTGAGACGGTTCACTTTCTGCCCACTGTGTGGACGCGGACTGTTTCTGTGCTGTTAGGAAGTTCTTTTCTGCCTCTGCCATGTTTTCTTCGGGCTGAGTCATGTGAACTGATCAGTCTGGTCTCATTTCAGGTTGTGACGAGCAGTGGAGCTCATTAGCTCATTAGCTAATGAGCTAATTAGCATGTCCAGCTTGTGAATGTGATCGATGACTGTCAAGAATCAATACAGGGCGAGCTTTTGAAGTCCGGACCGTCGTTTGACAGACTCATAAAAGTACTTCCTACATCTCCACGGACTTCTCCACCTGTCAGGGTGGATGATAGAAGTGTGTTATTATTTTAATCAGTTTCTCAGCCAACTTCTGAAGTCGTCTGGCTGGTGTTGAGGGAACAGCGCCGCCAGTGGTCGTTACTTTTGTTTACGTTTTGGAGGTGGAGGAGAGTCATGAGTGGAACGATGTTGTCTTTCATTACATTTATTACGAAAGAATCAAATCCCACAGTAATGATGCATAATTATGCGAACAACCTAAACAAGTTGATCTGTGGGGAGGAAGTTATTCTGCTGGTGAAGTGTCTCTAATTCTCAGATCCACTGAGAGCTCCTTAAAGATGCTCACTGCAGATGATCTGTTCAATCATGGGTTTCCACTCTCTCCTTCCAGACTTGGATGCTTGTGATGCACGCACTGATCGATATCATAATAGATTTCACGTTCAATGCAATGTTAAAACCCACACTGCTCAGTATGTCTCTCACCTGTTTAGAGCAGTTAGTCCAGCAGCAGGTGCTGCAGTCTCTCACAAACATTGTTTCTTTGTGCAAGATCATTTGAACAAGACCGTCTGTTCTTAGTCCAGGGTGTTGAATCCAGTGTGAGACAAGGGTTACACACTTTACTGGCACAGTCAACTGCTGTCACTTCCTGAAGTTCAGCTCAGTTCCACAAGTCTACGGGGACGTGTCGAACAAGAAACAAACGAGCATTTGATATATACACCTAAATTGTGAAGTGATACAGACTACAGTATTCAGCTAATGTTGGAACACTAAAAAGTGAAGGAATGAATTGCTAAAAATCACAGCAAAACAAAATCAAATGCTGTTTATCAGGGAAAAACTGAGAAGTTATGTCTTCATTTCAAGTTTATAAGCTGAGATTTATTTATTTTTTTGCTTTTCAGGCAAAAAGATGGAAACCCAGAGCCAGGTCGTGGACAGGTTGAGGTCAGCATTTCGTTCAGGCGTCACAATGCCAGAGCAGTTTCGACGTACACAGCTGACCAACCTCATGTCCATGATCAAGGACAATGAGGAGCAGATTTTAAATGCACTGTACAAAGACCTTGCAAAGGTAATGCCCTCGTGCATTTACTCAATACAATTACTCAGCTAGAACTAGGCTTAGCCAGTTCTGTCTGCCTCCAGATGTCCTGATTTTGCAGTTAAGCATTTATTTATTTTTTTATTGTAACAAAACTACCTGATGGTAAAATGTACTAAACATGTTTCTGGAAAACTAAAGTTCTGATAAATTGCTTTAATTATATAAGACAAGCACAGTTTTGTGAAACTTGGCACATCGTTTGTCTTACAACAATAATTAAACACCCATTTGCCTTTTCTTATTGCCGTTTCATCAGCCAAAATTTGAAGCAATCCTATCTGAGGTTGATATGGTGATAAATGAGCTGCACTACGCCATGTCTAACTTCAAAAGCTGGATGCAGCCAGAATATGTCAGCAAGAACCTGGTAAGTTCAACAGTGATTTCTGGAACTGTTGGGTACATTTTCTATACAACGCCCTTCATAATATCTACACACCACACTTACATAATCAATATAGAATTTAAAAGTTTGGAGGTTAAATGGTTCTACTGTGCTGTCTGTATAATTTTCAGGCCACAAAGGTGGATGACTGTTTTGTTCAGAGGGAACCTCTAGGAGTCGTGTTGATCATTGGAGCCTGGAACTACCCTCTGCAACTTGTTCTCTTACCCATGATTGGAGCCATTGCTGCTGGTATCACTCAAATCAATATCATTAATATTTAATATTGTTTATCAGACCTGTGAATAAGAGCAATCTGGTTTAAAAAACAAACAAACAAAAAAAACACATTGCTAAGTTTTAACGGTCTGATCGTTACTGCATGTTTTTAGGGATGTTGGGATTTAGCAGTTTCTACATTTGATCTTAAAATATAGATAAATAATTCTTAAAATATGTTAATGTAACTGGTTTAATTGCTCTCGATGTGTCCACTAGGAAACTGTGTGGTCCTCAAGCCTTCAGAGGTCAGTGCTGCCACAGACAATGTGGTAGCAGAACTCGTCCCCAAGTATCTGTCTCAGGTAAAGTGAATTTTGTTCCTTTTAGTTAAATTCAGTGTTTATGGCCCGTTACAGTCTTAAAGAGGTCATCATGCATAATTTGAAATTTTGAGGACCTTTTGATGATGATTAGTGATTTTTACCATTTAATGAGAAACTCATTCAACAGCTAGAAAACAGTCAGTAGTTCTGGTGGATCAGCTGTTCATATAACCTTAGTGTCTACCAACCGACCAATCAGGTCAGCTGCATAGCAGCTCTGCCATCGGTGTGTGAATGTGTGCGTGCTTGTGTGTGTGAATGGGTGAATGAGAAGCAGTGTAAAGCGCTTTGAGTACCAGCTAGGTAGAAAAGTGCTATATAAGTGCAGACCATTTACCATTTTACCAACTAAAATCAGTTGTCTATATTGCTGCTGTACAGTCAAGCTATTGACTCCAACACACTAAAGCTGGGACTCTTAATTTGATAGGACTGCTATGCAGTTGTTCGTGGTGGAGCAGAGGAGACCAAGGCACTTCTGAAGAATCGCTTTGACCACATCTTTTACACAGGTACATGCCTCAAGATGGATTATACTGCTTTATGTTGCAGTATTTTAAATGTTGACATGTCTGTCACTATTTACACTGGTCCCAAGACCAAAATAAAATGACAAAATTTGTCCTGGACTACAACCCAAAAAATATTTAAGAACTAAATGGAACTAACCTGGCCTTATGATTCACTCACTTCACAGTAATGACTAATGTAAGGACTAATTTTAAACCAAAACTTGACATTGGTTGGTGTCCATCTGACATTTTGGTTTACAGTAGAGTTGGGGACCAGCAGAGGAGTGTGTTCATGCTGTGCAGCAGAAAGCTGCTGTCCCCTCTGGGTTCTGACTTTGTAATTCTTTCAGGTTCTCAGACTGTGGCCCGCAGCATCCTGCAGGCTGCTTCCATTAACTTGACCCCTGTGACATTGGAGCTGGGTGGGAAGTGTCCTTGCTTCATTTACGGTCAGGTAAACATCACGGCCGCTGCTCGCCGCTTGGCATGGGCAAAGTTTTTCAATGCCGGCCAGAGCTGTGTGGCTCCAGACTACGTGCTGTGCCTGCCGGACACACGGGATGCTCTGCTGCCTGCACTGCGCAAGGCCCTAGAGGATTTCTATACCACAGAGCCTCAAACCTGTCCGGACCTGTCCCGTATTGTGTCAGTCCGACACTGGACGCGTCTGTTGGAACTGCTTGGGAAGACCAAAGGGAAGGTTGTTGTAGGTGGTGAGAGCAACCAGGAGGACAAGTACATAGGTTGGTGTTTTTTGAAGAGAAGCTACCCTCAGAAAAAACCTTTAGTAGTTTATATTTGACAACAGCTACACCACCAGCACAGCTATCCACCTCAGTTTTGTGACCAAGACTACACCAACAGCTTCACTGACACTGTAACACGGATAATTCGGGGTATTCATTCAGCAGCAGCTAAATTAACCATTTGGGGTGGTTAGGGTTATACGCACACTACATTCTGACTTGTCCCCACTCACTCCTCAGCTCCCACAGTGGTGGTGGATGTACCTGAAGACGACGCCCTGATGGAGGAGGAGATTTTCGGCCCCATCCTGCCCATCCTCACTGTGGACTCTGTGGAGCAAGGAATCGATTTCATCAACCGCAAAGAGAAGCCACTGGCTCTCTACGTCTTCTCTGACGAATCCTCTGTAAGAACAGCTCTTCATACCTCACAGCTGTGGATAACATCATGTGTTAAACCAGAATGTTTTCCTTTTTAAAGGTGGTCAGCACAGTGCTGGAAAAGACGAGCAGCGGAGGATTCTGCTCAAATGATGGGATTGTCTACATGACCCTGCCAGGCCTGCCCTTTGGAGGAGTAGGTAGGTCCCCTCAGCCCACTGTGACTCTATAGAAAAGTAAAGTGGATTTTATTAAGCTATTCGGAGCTCTAAAAAAACCTTTAGCTGCAGTTTAATCTCTAAGCTTTGGACAAGTGGATTTGGGTATATGGAATGTGCTTCAGGAAAAGTAACAGTCTAACTGCTGAGAACATGGTCAACAATACAGTTTGTGGGAAGATAGGACCTAGGAACAGTCAGTAAGATCAAGTCTGAGGAACAAAGGGAGCTCTTTGATTAATGGGAAATTACCTTCTACATGTGTGGTCAAATTAGGAGGGCTGAATATAATGACTTCTGATTTGACATTCTTGAGTCGAAGGGAATGTTGAGACATCAGCATTAGTGAGCTGCTTGTGGGAATGCACAGCTTAGCACAACGTCTGGACCTGATCCTCCAGACATAGTCAGGAGTGCGTATGTGAAAATGGCTTATAGCTGAGTGCTTTCAATGTGGCACTAAATCAGGTAAATTCAGAACAGGCTCCAGTCTTCTCCTCGTGGATGTTTTCATGTTCATGTCGGAGGAAAAAAAACTGACATGAACATGATTTGGGTGGATGACATGGTTGTCAAATGTTTTCTTAGTCACTCGTAGCTTGATTCCAGTCTATATTCTAAAGATGCAGCATAACATTTTTACTCTGTCCCCCTCTATTCAGGGGCCAGTGGTTGGGGCAGTTACCATGGCCGCTGGGGCTTTGAGACATTCAGCCACCGGCGGGCCTGCATGCTGCGTGGCTGGGCTCTGGAGAGACTCAACGGCCTGCGTTACCCACCTTACACTGAGAACAAACTGAGCTGGCTGCGCTGGACCGCCTCGCCTAAGCCCTCCTGCTCAATATTGTGATGACAGGCAGGAGGTGTTTGTTCATTTGTGTAGGTTTTTATATCGTAACCATGACGATGAATGTGGAAACTGGTCTGATTATTTTCTTAACCTGTTTGGATGCTTGTGTAGGTCACATACATGCTAGTCCTGTCAAAGTCTCAACCTCTAGAAGACTTGGTAAGGCTGCTGTGGGCTCATCATTTTGTATCTGTATTTTAGATCGATTCTACCCTGGATCTCCAAACTGGGTTCTTACTTTCTGAGCTCGTGTTCTGATTGTCACAGATTAGGTACCTCCTTTTTAAATGGAAAAGACCTTTTACACTTAGATCTTAAATGCTGTGGATATGTGCTTGTTTAGTTTTATTCTCTTGCTTTCAAATCTTTATACAATGAAAAATCTGTTTTTTATAAAAAAAAACAAAGTGAATATTGTTTAGTTTTGGTTCTGTTTTCTGGTCTTTTAAAAAAACAAATTGTGAAATACTAAATAAACTAGAAATATTAATTCTCTCATTTAGTTTAAGTCGTGTTCTTATTCATGTGAGTCTCCAGAGGTTCCTGCTCTGATTCAGTCACTCTTCAGATTAACACTGTTCATGCTGAGAAAGGTGAACCTGACACTCTACTGAAACCTATTTAAAACTGATGAGGTGTTTGGGCACCGCACTAAGACACTTTGTGTTGGTTTTTCCTGTAATTGGGGTATTTGAATAATAAAGGTTTAAAGTTAACTGTTCTACTTCTAACATCATTCTAGGACTTGGTCAAACAATATCAGGGTGCTACTGTCAATGTGACAACTAGTGATTAATGCATTTTGTTTATTAAAACTGCTGTTACTAAATCACAAATTCAAACCTTGCACCTTCGCACTCCCTATGGTAGCCTAACACCTGGACACCAGGGGGATTGTAACATTTGCTTCCATCTGAATTGGATAATGTTCAGATAAACCAGTGCAGATTTTTTTTTTCCTTCAAAATTACTTTTTCTACAAATATTGATTTACACATACAGGTTGTACAAGATCATCTCTGCTCTCCAGTGTCCATTTCTTCAGCAATGAGGTATAGATCTGTTCCATAGTCCTAAAAGGCTTCACTAATGCTGATGACAGTAAGTGGGATAAAATATGCACTGAACAGCCACCTGGTGGTTGTCATGTTGTGGCTGATGGGTGTCCTCTCCTTCAGCATTGAGTAACAACCAACTTGAGTGTGGAGTCAAAATAAAACCACTAACTGCTTGAACTTTATTTCATAGAGTGATGTTCTCAGGATCTCACAAATACTAAAAATTGTATTAAAAAAAAAAAAAACTGGATCCAACATTGATGTCTGGAATTCCTTTGAAGCCTGTAAATGTGTAGGCAACAACAGACACACCACACACTCCTCAGGACCTGTAAGATGACCCATCTTGAACAAATGCTTGCAGAGCTCAGACAGTTCCTTTGTGTGGGTTCATGGCTCAGGTTTGTATGAGGAGGGGGGATTTGTCCCTGGGGAGGTTTGATTAGGGGCTGGAGACTCTGGCGATGGAGAGGTGCCAGCTGGTGTTGCTGCTGCTCCTGTTGCTGGCTCTTTCTGCACCAGCTCAGGCTCATCCTGGCCTGCCTGGGGCGGGTGGACCAGGACTTTGTCTATGAGACCAAAGTCCTGCGCCTCCATGGGGCTCATGTAGCGGTCTCGTTCCATCACACTCTCTACAAAGACAGGGAAAAAGGAAGAGGGGTGAGAGGAACAAGCTGATTAGCTCCCCCTACTGACAAATTGTATGACAAACCTCCTTCCACTGAACCCATGCACCTTCCTGGTATCATCATAGCACAGACCATCTAAACATGATCATTTTTATTATAATTATAGGCTAAATGATGCAACACTGACAACGAATTTCAGTCTCCACCAGCTCCTAAGATGAACACCTGGGGTATTCACAAAGCTTCCTAAGCATAAAAGTTGCTCCTAGTGGTGAAATTCTACAAATTTCTTAGAAATTCTTAGAGTTGTGACATTTTCTAAGAAGTTTCCCTTAAAGTTAAGACTAAATCCTAATAAACATAAAGAAGATTTGAATAAATTATTCAAAAAGCATCTTAGCCCCTAAAAGCGCTCCTAAGGTGAAAAACTGTTAAGAGTAGGGAGGACAACTTTTAAGAGGCTACAGAATCTCATAAGCAGACAACAAAAAGGTGGAAGGACAGAGAAATATATAAACACTTAATGCCAGTGGGAACACGCTGTTCATGTAGATCATGTAGGGTGATGTTTGTGGTCGATCTCAAAGATGTGCTCACATCAGCCAACACAGTAACAGTGTAGTGCTGACTTGTAACTGTCACAACTTTCTGATCAGCAGAGTGAGAAGACAAACTACTGCAGCACTTCCATCGCTTTATATTGTGATTTATATGGATCTAATTTATTTTCACTGGACGTTCAGACCATACAGGGCAGACTTCCCCAACGGTCTTGATATAATTGGTGCGACACAAACTACATCACACCATCAGAAAATGAAGCTATTTTGTATTTTGGTCGAACATAACATCCTTCATTTTAAGAGAATGATGATGACTGTTTTTTTTTTTTTTTTGGGGGGGGGGGGGGGTCCAATCCTGCTACTATAATAGACTGGCCAGTAATCAGTATCAGCTAATAATATTTTGTAGAAGAGAATTCTTTAGATGCATTAACATTTAAACCATTACAACATGATCACTGTCATTTTTATCTTTTTCCTTTATTCTATGTGAACAAGGAAAAGTCAGGAAACAAAGATCTCAGTTTAATGGCTCCAATGTTTAACATGTATACTGACTGGGGCTCAGAGTTGCTGTGGTTTATTAAGTTTATTGAATCACTCTTAGGCTAGGACCTTTTAGGCTAACTTTGGAGCTCTCTGAAAATGTTCTAAGAAAGTTTGTAAAAAAAGCTTCATCTTATCATGTACAGTGGACAAAGAGTGAAGAAAACCTACCGATGGTTTCGAGCGGCTGGCCTGTGTGTTTGGCGTAGATGTTGTTGATCTGTCTCTTCAGCTTCAGGATCTCTTCAGCCTGGATGGCGATGTCTGTGGCCTGACCCTGGAGACACAGCTCTACGTCATCACTGAATCATGTTTGATTAAAGCTCATGATTACCAGGTCTGGGGAGAGCACCTACCCTTGCACCTCCTGAAGGCTGGTGGACCATAATACGGGCGTTGGGCAGTGAATGCCTCATTCCCGTTGTTCCTGCTGCCAAAAGCAAGCTGCCCATGCTGGCTGCCTGGCCAACGCACCAGGTGGAGATGGGATTAAGAATGTACTGCATGGTGTCGTAAATGGCCAGGCCTGCTGTCACCACACCGCCTGAACAGGGAGAAACTGCACTGAATTATGTTTTTAAGGGTCATACTTACATTATTTGAAACTAAAGTGCAAAAAAATAATTAATTAATACAAATTATTATATTCATATTAATATAAAAAATGCAATTTCTCTCCATAATCAAGCCAGAATGAAATGCTGAAAAAGATATAATGAAAGGAAGGAAACAGGATACTCAAATGGCAACTAGGAAAACAAAGAGAAAATGTTCTCTTTTCAATTTTCTTATGCAGTCAGAAGTAAAAGTAATGGTACCGTTTGCAACTTCCTGGTTTTCTGCATAAGTTGGTCATGAAATGTCATCTAATCTTTACACACGTCACAAATATCAAAAAACACATTTCTGATTTCACTAGACGCCAATTGAAGTCAGGTTTTCAATCAATTACACAAGAGTAGAGGTGTTGTTTACTGCTACAGTATGTGTTTTGTGTAACAGAAAGATAAACCCTACACTGTCAAGTGCTTTGAGATGACTTTTATTGTAATTTGACGCTATATAAATCAACTGAATTGAATTATTCTGTTTACTAATAGAGCAGATATCATTAGAGAAGCAGGACACATAGATGTGTTCAGTGTGTTTATCTATAAGGTTCACAATACCATAGTTCAACTTTAAAACCCTCGTTGATGCCCCTTACCAGGACTGTTGATGTACATGTGGATGGGTTTGTTGTTGCTTTCTGACTGTAGGAATAGTAGCTGGGCAATAACCAGACTGGCCACAGAGTCGTCAATCTGAACAAGTGAGAAAACATGTTTAAAAACAAAACAACAAAGGTTTACTCTTACTCAACATTCAGACACTTACAGGACCCATTACACAAATGATTCTCTCTCTCAGGAGGCGCGAATAAATGTCGTAGGCTCGTTCTCCTCTCCCCTGAAAAACAATAAAAATTGTAAGTATTAAATAATGCCAAAACACTTTTACATCAGATCTCAATGGGGAAAGAATCATGCTGGATATCTGTACTGATAGAGACTGGGAATCAAAGACACTCTGAAAATCAAAGTGATAAAAGGATGTGATGTTAGTCCATTTTCCTGAAATTTCACATAATTGACCATTATTGACCCACAACCAAACCAGTTATGCCGAATGATGGCAGCATAACATCCTCCACAGCTTCTCCAGACTCTTTCACATCTGTCACATGTGTTCAGGGTGAACCTGCTCTCATCTCTGATAAGCACAGGGATGCCAGTTATGGACCTGCCAATTCTGGTGTTCTATGGCAAAATGCCAATCGAGAACCACAGTGCTGGGCAGGGAACACAGAGCCCACTAGAGGATGTCAGACCCTCAGGCCACCTTCATGAAGTTTGTTTCTGATTCTTTAGTCAGAGGTACTCACAGCAGTGGACTGGTCATTTTGTAGGGCTCTAGCAGTGTTTATCATGTTCCTCCTTGAACAAAGGAGCAGATACCAGTCCTGTTTATGGGTTAAAGACCTTCTACAGCCCTGTCCAGCTCTCCTAGAGTAACTGCCTGTCTCCTGGAATGTCCTCCCATTACCCTCTTGAGACTGTGCTGGGAAATGTATCAAACCTTCTGTCAATGACACATATTGATATGCCATCCTGGAGAAGTTGGACTGCTTGTGCAACCTCTGTAAGATCCATGTATCACCTCATGCTACCAGTAGTGACACTGATCCTAGCGAAATTCAAAACTAGAGAAAAACTGAAAAGATGAGGAGGGAGAAATGTCTCCACCTGTAAAACCATTCTTCTGCTTTAGGTGGTCATCTCATTGTTGCCTCTCTAGTGCACCTGCTGTTAATTTTATTGTCATTAACACATTCATTAATACATTAAACTTCCCTCTGCTTTCCCCATGTTACCATATAATCTGGCTCCTCCTAATGATGACACATGGAGTGGATGGATGGAGTAGTTTTTCAGTTAAGATTATGTCATTTGCTTGTTCATACTACTGTGCCTGTAGTCTTGGTCCACCTGCTCCTCCAGAACACTTCCCAACTTTTACAAACTTGTCATTAAAGACGGAGTCAGACCACATCCAATTCCTTGCTTCTCCTGTGCAAACTTGGCCAATAAAGCTGATTCTGATTCTGATTCTGATGTTAAAATCTCTCCAGCTAGAAGCATACAGATATCTAAATATAGCGAAGGCAGAGGAAGTTCCAGTCATTTCACTCACCGTCTGCTCCACAACTATAGGGATCAGAGGACTCCTCCACACAGGACTGTGGTGAATGGACCGGCTGTGTTTCAGTGTCAGCCCTCCAATGTGCAACACTCTCTGAAAGACACAATCACAAATGCTGTTTGTTTTTCTTCTCTCTTTTTCAACTTTATTCAACTCATTACAGTTTATTTCCATGTAAGACAAAGGAATAAGTGTTACTGTAACAACTTTAGACAAAACGAAATGTTTTGTTTAACATCAGGTTACACACAGACAATGAATAAAAAAAGACACCACTCATTTCATATTGCACTTGTGTAGCATGGTGTGTTTTGGATAAAGCTCTACACGTGTCCGTAGCAAAAAAACAAATGAGTAACGTTACTTTATGCGTTTACATTTGCATTTAGGGATTTGGCAGACGCTTTTATCCAAAGCGACTTACAAGTACAAGGTACAAGACAGAGGCAGGGTATGCGTAAGGAGTTCTTGTGTAAGGACGCTACTAGAGGTAGGACACAGATAGGATGCATCTGACAGGTTCACAGGTGACGTCTTGAGGTAACGTCACGAAAGCTACTAGCTAGCACGCTCAACACGACAAGCAGCAGTAACAAGAGTACAAACAGACTTAATATTACACTACTTTGACAGTTCGAGCCACGCTCACAGGAAGGTTCGCTGAAGCTGCTAGTTGTACTCACTCGTAACAGCATTTTGAGGTTTTTAGGGGCTTCAGTCCTCTTCTGTCTGACCCCTGCTTCAATGCAATTTCAGTTTGACCTATGAACCCGCGTCTTCTTCGGACAGCAAATCCACAGAAGTATGGCGCTGGTATGTCGTTAGCGCCATCTAGCAGACGGTCGAGGTTCCTTTTAAATGTGTGGTCACACGGTCAAACTTTCATCAGCAGCTCTTTAATTATTCAAAATGGCAATATAAATATATGTTTAACTTTATTTCAGCAATGCATCGAGTCTGTAATAATAAACAATATGTGTTGTAACTACATTTATGCCTTTGATAGTGATGAATAGAACTGGGTCCTCTCAACAATATCACATTGGAACATTTTTGAGAAAAAACAAACAAACAAGACATTTAATACATGACATGTTCTTACCAATACAATTAGTTAATTATAGGCAAAGATTATCCAAACAAGTTAAAGGATATAATATCAGACCTCACCATTTCCATCTTGGGTAAAAAACGCCCATATGAGATTACTTAATTCTTTTATATTTATATTAAGTCATTTGATGCTTTTATCCAAAGCAACTTACTAGCGAGGTACAAGGAAATTGAATGCATGCATTTAGATTTGGAATTAGGTTAGCGTGGGTATCAGAACAGGCTTCTAACTCACCTCTTGTAAAATATTACAATGTAAAAAAAATAGAGAGAGAAGAAAGTGGAAATGCTGTTTAATTTTTGTTTAAAATAACTAAAATGGTCTGGGCCAAACAATAAATCTAGTTGACCTATGAACATAAGACCACTTTTTGTTGTTTTTGAAAATGCCATTTTATTTTTAGAAAGTTGTTAAGCATGCAACAAAAAGAGCACTGTGCATATAAAAAAAAACAATTTGGATGCAGGTTAAAGGCATACCTCAATAGCCTAGAACATTTGTCTTCATATGACACTGAAGTTTGCATTTCATTTTATCTTTAGTTTGACCTGTTTTGGGATTTGCTGACACACGACTTTACTCACAGGGCCCAATAAAAACAAAAAAGGGCTTTTTATTTTGAAGGTTTTAACCGGAAGAGGGGTTTTATTAGAGTGTAGCAGTGAACTATTAGTGACTAGTTGCTCACTTTCACTGTAGTTTGGACTCAGTCATGTCAAACAAGAGCGCCACCAGCAGCAGCCTGGCCATCGCCCAGAAGGCCGTGAAGCAGCTTCGTCTCGAAGCCAGCGTCCGTCGGATAAAGGTGAGTCCTCGCATCCGAGCTCCTCCATCACTCTTCACGTCAGATATTCACGACAACAGTCAGTGTGCCGGTGAACATGCACTCTTTAAGAGTCATTCTATTTATCATCGCTTCTTTTCTGTTACAATTAAAACATACAGTACATAAATAACCACCACATTGTTTTTCACAGTAGCTTTTATTACCACAAACTATTTTAACGGTTTCCCATTTGAAATCCCACCCACTGGTCACGGAACCTCATTCTTTGTGTTTTCACACTGAAGTTCAAGTTTAAAGCAGTGGAGCCAGGAGCCACAGTGTCACTTCCTGGTGTGCACTGAAATAGCAGCAGACCTTTCTCTGCAGCACAGTCAGAGCTTTGTTGATCGTGCCTTCGGTGGGCAAGTCCTTTAGAACAGCTGTAAGTGTGTGCAAGTGTGTGTGTGAGTGTGTGTGTGTGTGTGTGTGTGTGTGTGTGTGTGTGTGTGTGTGTGTGTGGTGCTGGAGCCGGAGCCAATCCCAGCAGTTAGCCCAGTAATACCTGCTGATGGAAGTAAATAAATCACTGAACAATTTAACAGGTTCTTGCAATGATTTGGGTAATTAGCTGTTATTATTTACTAATACTAACTAATGACTTGTCAGGGTAACTAGTCAACAACCAGCCACAGTTTCAGATGATGTCTGTGCCAATTACTGTTTTTTGCTGACTGCCCTCATAACACAGACACAGACACAGCAAACACGGTAACTTTTGATTCTCTTACAAATGGAGAGTTACGTGAACTCATCCTTGACCCAGCTTTAGTTGGTCTAGTTTGACAAGCAGCTAATCGTGACTTATCTACCTTTACATTTCAGAGGCTGGGATTACTTTCCTACAATTCCCAGAATTCAACTCAGTAGCCTCTTTTCGTTAGACTCTTCCTGCCTGCCTTCCTACCTCTAATGTGAAACAGAATTTGATCCTTCTATTATAATTTGTACACCTCCCAAAGGTGACCCAGTTAAATTTTGATTTTGACTTATTTTGGTGGAATATACAAAACCTATCTTCTCAAGCTGCTCATTACCTTTTTTCATGTCTGATTGTTTTTTGTTTTTTTGTCCTCGGGCTACCTTGGAAATGTTTCTGGTCTGCTGTCACAAATGATGTCTCTGTTCCGCTTTGTCTGTTTAAAGAAGCAAAGAGGCCACAGGAAACAACTTTCAACGTTCAACAGAACGGTTGTTTTTCCATTTTAAGCTGCATAATTAGCCAGAGATTGGAATAGTGTGTTGAATTAAAAAAAAAATTAAATGCCTGTTTCTCTCAGGTTAAAAGCTGCTATGTCAGATATAAAACACATTTTTATGTCAGATATTTACATAATTAATGCTTTGCTAAAGAATATATTAAGCTAAATCGTGTCTAACAATAAAAGGACAGTCGCCTCTCACCTGGGTAAGTACTACATGGTTGAGTTAAAAACAATTAATAAAGCCTTGTTAGCTTATGTGCGTTCAGTGTTTTAGAAGTCTCAAACTGTTTATAAAATTAACAGAAAATCTGGGTCTATGTGCAGATACTCGTTAGCTGTAGTAGCAATTGTGTACCTTCCTATTATTTGGTGACAGTGACATTATCTGGGCAGATATGAAGTATTAGGCACGTCAAAGCCCTTAACACCTTCAGACTGACAGCTGTGATCCAGCTGTGCTGTTGTCATCAAAAAACATCCTTCAATATGGGGTTCAGTGCCCAAGGACACTTTGACATGTCGACAAGAGGAGTCGGGAATCAACTGATGACTGATCTACAGCCACTCAGCAATATCCCTGATTTTGATTCTGAATACATATGGATGACAATGAGAGCATTTTTTCAAAATGAAAAATGTGTGTCTGTAGATGTGCCTAATGAACCCAGAAAAACTGTCCAAATCACAAAGGTGGATAAATACAGAACCAAGTTTGGTGAAGAAACCACTAATACCTAGTATGTCACATTATTTTGTCCAGACAGCCATTTAGAGACTCTGATACGCTCATTTCTAAACATTATAACTGTTTAGAACAATAAAATACCATATATTTCATACTATTCAACAAAACTAAATAAATTACTTGTATAACAACATTTATTAAATGAAATACCACTTTTCTGTGTTCTAAACAACTATTCTAACTTGGGAAATAAAAAAAACAATAAAAACCAGCCTTAACCAAATCATGTATTATATTAAATATCATTCAGGTTTCTCAGGCTGCTGCAGAACTGAAGACCTTCTGTTTGCAGAATGCCCACAAAGACCCTCTCCTTACTGGGGTGCCCTCAAGTGATAATCCTTTCAGGCCTCCCAAGTCATGCGTCCTCCTCTGACTTGTGAGTTTTTATCTCTACTCTTTGCCTGAATTGACCAGCTATTTATTTTTGTTCCTCTACTTTGTCTTGTGTACCTCTTGCAACAAAGAAGCTGCTGTCCTTTCGAGGCACTATTTTATTTTATTAATTTTTTTCTCTTCAAGGGGCAATGAAGAAGTGCAAAAGACTTGAACTGATGCCTGATCATTCCGATGTGGATTTGTGTCACATGCCCTGCTTCCTCTGACAATAAAGAAGTCAAAACCGCGCACACAAATACACACAACTGTCTTTTTATACTTGTGAGGACACTAGTTGACATAATGTATGCCTTTTAGCATCTTCACAACTACCCAGCCCCCAACTATTTTTATCCCCATGAAGTTGTGAAGGCCAAACAAAGTGTCCTCACAATGATGGTAGTGAATGAAATGCCCATATAATGACATACTGTAAACACACACACACAAACACACACACATTTTCACTGAAGATGCTGCCAAATTCATCTGAAAATGTAGGAGTGTATTGTATTTACTTTGGTAGAGTGTGTCTCTGTGCATTAATAATGCAGGTCACTAGTTTAATGTTTTGCTTTTGACAGGATTCACATATATCCATTCTTTCAAATGCCAAGTTAAGAACTCTCTGGTAGGGAAAAGAGAAGGTATTGAAACCTGATACACTTTTGTAAGTTGATGGACAATAGCTGATCACAGTGTGAACACGTTTCTCAAATGTCTCACTGTTAATATTCATTCTTGATCCTGATTATTTATTTTTCTGTGTATCTCTAACTAAACTATTTCATACTCTAATTTATAACAAGTAGGAAAAGTACTCATATTAAGTTATTGTTGTAATTCGCCACTCGGTAGCCAGCTCAGGTCAGCTCTCACACTCCAAAACTTTCATTGTATTCCTTCTGAGCCATTGAGGGGTCTTCTAATGTTTGGGATCATTGTCTTGCTTTAACTTTGCTTTAACTCACATACTGATGACCTGACATTCTCCTTCAGCTTTAGAGCAGGAGCAAGGCTCCTTGCTAAGTTATGGCAAGCCTGGCCCTAAAGCAGCAAAACATCACCACATTACACTGACACCTCCATGCTAGACATAGGTTTGATGTTTTTTTTTTGTGGAATTATATGTTTGGTTTACACCAGATGTAAGAAGCCACATGTCTTCCAAACAGTTCTTGACTCATCAGCTTATAGAATATCCCTATGGGTTTGAGGGTGATCTTGGTGTGTTGTGGCAGAATTTAGTTGAGCCTAAATGCTCTTCTGGGTTAAAAGTGGTTTTCACCTCGCCACTTTCCCATAGATGCCATTTCTACCCAGTGTCTATCAGATGGTGGAGTCATGATACCTGACCTTACATGAAGTGAGAGAAGCCTGCAGGTCCTTGCATTTTTTATTGGATCTTTGTGACTTCCTTTCTTTGTGAGAAGGTTCATTTTACTCCAAATCTTCTCTGTTTGTAGAGAGTTTCTGCCACTGTGGATCAGTGGAGTTCAAGAAACATACACATAGCTTTTTAACCCTTCCCAGACTGATCCGTCAAGTTTTTTTTTAATGTACAGTAGTAGTTAAGGGAGTGAATACTTTTTCTCACAGCCCTACTTTAAACTTGTTTACTCAGGTTACTTGTTTACTCTGAACAGTTTGATATGAGACACACAAAGAAAATAAATAAGGTGAGGGTTTTTTTACAGCACTTATAGCATTTTACTAGATGACTAGATCACTTTGACGACCTGCAATGTAACACACATTAGATACAGAAAATGAACACTTTACACTATCTTGCAACAAAACCTGCCAATTGTATATGGAATGTCATGATAAATAAAGTGCTATCTTATCTTATCTCTTATATGATCACATGCTTGCATCTGTAGCACATTAATATTAAATATGCTACTGTATGTATTCATCAATATTATCACAGATTAAATAATTACCACAATGATTTTATTGTACGTTGGTCATTTGCAGTTCACATATAGCTAATAGATGTGAATGTGATGTGGTGCTAAGATAAGATATAAGATAAACAGGAATGAATAACTATGTTTTCAAAATACACGTCACGTTTATAAAACGAGCTCCTGTGCAGCCGGTGTTTACACATTACGAACTTTATCCTGCTGGGTGGCGCTGTTGGAGCAGCTTAACACGTTGGTGCCCAGTCTGCCTCCAGCAGAGAGAAGTGCGTGGTTGGATGTGAGCGCCACCGACCTGACTCTACTTCCAGATCGAAGATGGCGGTCTCGGTGTTCAGCGGCGTGCGGCTCCTCTCTATCGGGGACGCCAATGGAGACATCCAGCGGCACTCGGAGCAGCAGCCCCTGCGGTTAGAAGTCAAAATCACACAGGATGCTGCCCTCATCAATCTCTCCAATGGTAAGTTGACCTTTTTATGCAGCTGCTCCTCGGATGGTCGGCCTGGCTTGACTACCAGTGCTAATGCTATGCAGTGCTAACGCTTATACAGCTAATGTGGCCATACGCAGGGCTAGCTACCGAGAAGCTAACACATCTTGAGAAACTACGTCGCCTCCCCCTGTTTGTCACGAGGGAGCCCTTAAAACTCCTTTTTACCGTCCGGTGGACTCTTGAGGCTTGTTAACTTCACGCCCTCGGCTCCTACACGCGTTGACGGCTTCGTGGACCTCGACAAAAACACACCGTATACCGTAGCTTAGTTAGACCCAGCAGTCAGCGGGACAGCGAAGTATGAGGTTAGGTAGTTTAACGCTAGTCAAACAATGCCACTAGCCTACCTTCATCAATGATGCGCCAGCGTTAACGTGCTTCAGACTCACTCGCAGCTAACGTGTCTTTTCTTCAACGTCTAAAACATCTAAAACATTCCCATACTCCGAGTGGTCTTGAATGTGAACTTATTGTGTTTGGGACCCCTAGAGACTCCGGTGATATTACGTTGCTGTTTAGCTTGTGAATTAGCTTCTCTGAATTGTTGTGGAGCCCCGAGCAGAGGGCATCGCTCTTGACCCGCCGCTCTGCGCTGCGGTCCATGCGGACACCGCCGCTGGCTGTACCCCTAAATTTAGCCACCATCCCGGTCCGCTATAGAGCCGTAAACATAAACCTTCAAAGCGTTTGAATTTTGGGGGGAATCATTGTGTGTTATTAGGTGGCTTAGCGTGGCGAGACCGGGCCATCATTATGTATGCATTCATCTTTGTTCTCATTGGAACAATAGCCCGGGTCCCCGCCGCTTTCTTCCCCACTGTGGGGACGCAGCTTCAGAGCAGCTCCGCTCTCCGCAGCTTTTCTTCTGCGGGGCGTCCCGCTAAAAAGAGCCCGCCGCGCTGCTGCCTTCTGCTGGGCTGCTCCACTCCAAGGAAAGCACAAGGAATTCATTGTGGACCAGAGAGCGACTCTTCATCAAGTCTTAGTGTGTTACGCTGAGTGAATCGCCCCCCCCACTCCTTCCAGCAAAAGACAGTTTAATTTCTCCCGGTGGGAATTTAGTCCCACGAAAAATAACCGAATAAAGTAACGGAAAGGGATTGTAGAATATGAGGATGTAGATGCAGTGGAAAGTAGCCACCAGGTCTGCACATGTCGTTTCCCAATAGGAAATGAATGAGAATCGTGTTTTAAATCAAAGAGTCTATTTCTCTGCTACCAAAATATGGTCTTGATATGATAATGAAATGTATTTTTGTACTGATTGTTAAATATGTATAAATGAAAAGAATTCAATGTCATTGCTATATCAAAGTCTCACATGTGTCAAATGTGAGTGTGTAAAGTTATTGTCCGGAAAGCTTATTAATGTTAATCTTATAATTTAACTTGATGAGGGGTCATCATTTCTGGTGAATGTGATGTTGGTGCATCAGCAGTGAGGGTCTTCACCACAGGTGTGCAAACGCTTTTCGAATGATTATCAAAAGCTTGCTGTGAAAAGCAGCTTTTACTGCATTAGCAGTTTTAAAAAAAGTAAATTCAGTTTAAATCTTGTATAATTTGTGGTGTTTAAAGGACAAATATGATTGAGTTTGGAAATAAAATGATGTCACATTGTTTTAAGTCCACTTTAAATCACATCAGCAGTTAAATTTGTCTGTTATGGAGAAAGTAGTTAATAAATTGCTAACAGATTATTGCTTGCTGTTGAGGCTTTAGAGGCTGATGGTTGCAGTGGCTGTTAACGCAGTAAACAGGACAATCCCAAGATTAAACTAATTGGTCTGGCATGGAGGTGAATGCCTTAAATGCGTTGCCGCACACCACCCGAGTATAGACCAGTCACTGCAAGCACAGACACAGTAGGTCTTTAAACTCCACAATGCAGCCTTTCTCATGATCAAAGGTGGTGATGAATGCTGGTAGTGTAGAAGTGATGGACACAAAATGCCTAAAGTGCCTAAAATGAAATTAATCATGAAATTCACATCATGTGTCTTGGTTTTGAAACTGAGATTAAAACAGCGACGAACTTCCACAATTTTTTGTTGCAGTTCTAGAAGAAGTAACTGTGACATTATTATCTCAGAGCCACAGATACATACATACATACATATAACACATTTATCACATTGTGGACATACTGTTGGACTGTTCATGAAGTGAAATTAAACATGTAAAAAGGATCATTATAAAATCTGGCTTCAGTTCACTACCTAACCACCTGTATCTTTTAAAATTTTAAACTCAAAAGGGTTTCTCTCTCTCTCACTCTCATACTAATCTGCTGCTGTAAATTATGATATTGTCCTGTCACTTTTGGCTGGCTGATATTGGTTCATGCTTTTGATTTGTTTTCAGACTTTTTAGTTTGGTCCAAATCATAATACCAGCTGTAAAATGCGTCTTGGACCATAGTGTGGACCAGATAACCAAAATTTGGTCTGATAATCGTCAAGCGACTTAAACAAGAGAGGAAAAGGAATTACAAATGATCCCTGGTAGCACCCACAAAGAGAAGGAGATGAGATGTGTAATTTTAGTTTTGTCCTGGCACCAAGTAAAGGCTCAACATGGAAATATGCGTAAGAATGCTGAAATATAAATGTTTTTTATGACAGAGAGATAGATGTTAGAAGAGAAGACAGAAGAACAGTGCCACCTAAAAGTCAAGAAAGTATTGCAGAAGTACATCAAAGTGTGGGAATATAGGGAGATGCATCCCATGTAGGCAATGACCACAGGACTTTAGTATGTTGGGCAGAGTTCTCTAGTGCGCTTCTATAAGTGCGACATAAAATGAAAATGGACCGGATCAAATGTATACAAACAAAACAACGCCCTATGCCCTTTGACAAATATTAAATTGTTTTAGTAATAGTTTATTTATTGATTTTTTTTTTTTTTTTGTTCTAAACAGTTGTGGCCATTTTTGTTGTGTGGTAACTAGCGGGGTAGTGGAAGGTGTTTGAACTGGAGCTACAATGAGTGTAAAATAAACCAAACCCTCAGCAATATCAGCTTGTCTGCTAAAATGGTCGCCAGCTTGGGAAACAGATTCTTCGCTGTCTTCTGTGAACACACCACCACCACCACCACCAGTGGAAAAAGTACTCATAAAAGTTTCCTGTGGGTGGCCCCTGAGCAGTCCTGCAGGCACTACACAAAATGAATTCTGGTTGTTGCTGGTGTTTCTGTGGCAATAAGGCCTCAAATTAGAAAAGGAATTAAAAAAGGAAAAGTAATTCAGTGGTGAACTTTCCCCTTAACTCCTGCCACTAAGTTGCCCTGAATCAACTGTTCATACTGAAATGTGGTCTCACCCCGTTAACTCATGTCTTGCCACTTTCTAAACAGTATAAATGGTTAAGAAGAGAGTTGAGGTGCGTGGCTGACTTCTTTGCAGCACTACTCTTTATCTTTAAGTAGGCAAGCTGCAAGACCAGGATGTTTTTCCAGCTTGGAGATGTGTATGCATTGGGGCTCCTTTAATACACTTATTGCAGTTGTACAATGGAGTTACAGAGGGACATGTCTTCTCTTACAGGTTCTGCTGGAGGTATCTTCTGTTTCCTCACTGTCGCCTAATGCTTTCTCATGTGGGGTTGTTGGGTTTTTCAGTATAATTCTGTATACAGTTATGTTTTGTAAGGCTTTAAACCCTGAACAGTGCCTTGAGCTGACATCTGTTGTGATTTGGCGCTACACAAATAACATTTTATTGAATCTTTAGCAGAACACAGACACAAGCTCCACAGAGTTTCACTTACCGTTATACAGAATCAATGTTCATTAGAGGTGCCAGCCATTCTTGTCATTTTGACCAATAAATGTGGTGCTGGTGTGTGCTACAATAAGAAGATACCTCATATTGTAATCATTTTTGTGAACAAACTGCACTTTGACACCTGAAGAAAGTGGAATAACAAGAGGGTGGTTGCAGCTGGTTCTATGCTGAAGTATTTTAACCCAGTGTTCCTGCTGGACTATGTAGACATGGAAATCCATGCAAATGTATATGTAAATCCTGAGACAGGGCAAACACCTACTGTTTTTGTCACCAATATGCATTAAATAATCCCATCTAAATATATACAGGATACTTTAAAAAGAAAAATGTGTGATGGTTGAATACTGATTTCTGATAGTTCCACCAGAAAAGCACCAGGGCCAGATAGGAGAATCTGTGGATACTTCTCTACTCTGTGTGTAAGCAGTGCAGGGAAATAAAGAGGCTTAGGCTGCATTGTACTAAGTCACACACACTCACACGGGCGGCCAGGGTTGTTTTAAATCTGAAATCTTAAATGTTAGGGTAAATGTGTGAGTAACTGCGACAACACATTGTCCTTGGATTTTATTCAAAAAAAGCTCAGATATCTGCAGTGTTTTTTTTTTTTTTAAACTCCATCATTTGGTAATAATTTTGAATAATTCACAAAACCAACAAAGTCGACTGTTGGTGTTAAGTGTCATCTCCAGGAAACCCTAATTCAATTTAGCCATTAATAAAAAAACAAAAACAAAAGTGACATAGGGCACACAGTTATTTGGAAATTTGCACTGGCAGCATCAAGTATATCTCAAGTTGTCCTAACACTTTCCATTCCCTCACTTTCTTTCTAGGAGAGGAGGCGAGTATGTTCAAGTGTTCCGTTACCAGGGAGACGGAGTGCAGCCGTGTGGGGAAGCAGTCGTTCATCATCACACTGGGTTGCAACAGCGTCCTGCTACAGTTTTCCTCCCCTGCAGGTACACAGAAACCGCCCCAAAACAATTAGACCACAAGACAAACCACACAATGTATGAGTTGGACAACTCTGTCTCCTCAAATATCTTTATTTTTAAGTGAAAAGTGCAGCTGAATATGCCTCTACAAGTTTGGAAGTAACTTCCTATGTAACCAAATATATAATAGAAAAGCTGAAAAATAACGTGATTTTTGAAATATGATATGAGTACACTAAACGTGTGTTCTTTGCTAGTGCTCACTTTTTAACACACCACTCCAGGACCAAATTGACTTTGCTTTCTGTCTCTTTATAAGCTGTGAGTCAGTGTGCCAGAGCTTGTTATGTAAGCAGTGAGCATGTGTTTCCCACACACTACAGCTTCATGGAGTGTAGAGCAGGTTTAATGTGTCTTCCCTCACCCTCAGATACAGATACCTTTTTAGCTCCCAGTCAATGAATGGACGAGTTTCCAATTGTCCAGTCACAGCTTATTAACTGTAACTAGCCACGTCTGCCAAGCTAGTTTTCCACATGTTGGTGTACAGGAGCCTAGTGTATAGCTGGTGTTAGGTAGTGCACAGAGTGTAAGAATGCTTAGTCTCCTTACAGCTAGGGTGTAAGTTGTCACCACCCCACAAGCTTAGCTGGCATAGCTGCCTGAAAATGCATCACTGAAGGTAAAAATGGAAGAACCAACGGCTCTAGGATACAAAATAAGTCTGCTACGTTGTTGTATTTAATTGCTAGATGTGGATCATCCTCAGCACAAAAACTCATTCAACAAACTGTAAGGAAAACAAAGACTATCAGTTATTACATTGCAAAAAGAGGTGGTGACAATTAAAGAGGTTTAGAGAGATGATTTTGAATGACTTGAATACTTCAGACAGAGTCACTGAAGAGTCCTGTGTTTAAAATGAGTCCCCTGAATAAGTCTGCAAAAGAAGGCAATTCTGCACAAAGGTAACATTAACTTAATCAGTTACTTGGTGGTGATGAGTGAAACATAGACAAATGACAAAGAATTTGTTGTGATAAATGTGCCACTGTTGTCAGTTGAAATTGCCTGGGTGAGAAAAGACAGCTCGACAGACAAGACGTCATAAACTAAGCGAGGCCAGCCTCATCAAATGGTGTAGATTCCATCTTGTTGTTTATAATTACATTTGAATTGCATTGTCAATTAGCAATTATTCATTTAAAAAAAAAACACTATGCAAAAGTAACTTAACGTTGTGAGTGGCATTCTGAATAAATTTGGGAGGAAATAAAATAACTATTCTGACTCCCCAGTACTGATAGACTTATTCAATTCAATTCAATTCAATTTTATTTGTATAGCGCCAATTTACAACAGAAGTTATCTCAAGGCACTTTACAGTGTAAGGTTTAAGACCTTACAGAAAATATTTATACAAAAAATTATAGAGAAAACCAAACAGTCCCATTTGAGCAAGCTTATTCTAGTTTACATTATTATGACTTGTAAATGTTTCTGTTTGCATGTCTGTGTTCTGTTTCAGATTTTCAGTCCTTTTATAATCTCCTGAAGAACTGCCGTGGGCATGGTGGTGAGCACTCAGTCTTCAGTGACAGAACAGAGGAGTCCTCTGCTGTACAGTACTTCCAGGTGAGAGGAAGACAATATATGATGTTGAAATGATGACAAATAACTCATAGGAGTCCTGTCTGCTTTTGTTCATTTTTGAAAAAGTGCGACTTACTTTCGTAATTAAATGGCATAAAGATGTGCTCTGTAAATTACGTGTCCTGTGTTATCTTTTGTGGAAATAAGTAGTAGCCTAGAAGAAGTAGTTTAGATTTTGGTCTCAGAAGATATCGCCGGCTTGTACAAACTGGCATGTGGTGTTTCTGTGCCTGAATAGGCAGAGAACTCATTTGCATATAGCATAACAATCAAGGTCATTTCCAACTGTATTTACATAGAGCAGGAACGTTATTATTGTGTCGTTGGCTGTCTGTAATCCAGCTAATGTGTCCTGTTTTTTTTTTTTTTTACTAATGTAGAGTTTTCTTCTTTTTATTGATAACAATTATTAAGAGCAAATTAGTAAATCACTTATTTCTTTGCATCTGTTCTTGCTGATTAACTTGTACAAAATTTAACACAAATGAACAAATTACCTAAGTTTGTATTCATATTTGTTGTTGTCTCTGCAGTTTTATGGCTACCTCTCCCAGCAACAGAACATGATGCAGGATTATGTTCGGACAGGGACTTACCAGCGAGCTATTCTCCAAAACCACACTGACTTCAAGGACAAGGTACCTGTATATTATGTGGATGTCTCATTTAGTGAAGGCTATTGCAGTGGTATTCTTAAATTAACTATGAGAGAAGTGTTAAAAGCGTAAAGCTGTGGTTGCTGAATGGTTAGTTTTCTAATGTATGATTATTGTGTAATGCATCATGCTGAATCTGAGCACACATCTGTGACTTGGTCAGTCAAGTCAACGGTTTTAGTGGACTCCAATCATAATACCTAGCTACAGTATCTGAAGTATTTACTAGTTTGCAGAAATAACAATCAATTTTGTTTTGACCAAACCTCTGACTTTTTCTACATGGTGCTGCATTATTTTAATCCGGTTAAATTAAAAAAAATTTTGTATAGCACCAAATTACAATAGAAGTAATCTAAACACAAAATACCCATATCCAGAACTTTAAGATAAGATAGAGATTGACCATTAAGTGCTTTATACACTGCCCATCCAAAAAAAGGTTACCACCTTGATTTAACTAAGCAATTAGGTAAAAGCCTCCCACTGGATAATTAGTGCATGAATAATTGTAATTTCCCATCAAGCCTGCAATATAGACACCTTTACAGTTTTTCCGTTTTTACTAGTTTAGCTGGAGGCAAAATAATCTCCTGAACACATTGGCTAGCACTAACTAGGTTTTGTTAGCTTTTATCTTAATAATAGCTAAATAGAATGAATTTATCTGATTATGTAAGGTTACTGCCTGAAAGTTATCAGTAGCTAGGATCAGATTTGCCAACCCAGTAGGTGGGGAGGACTTCCAGAGTTACCACAGAAATTTCCAGCTTATCACATTTAACTACAGTGGTCTTGAATCCTTTGATCCGGCAACCAGCAACACAACCAGACAACATTTTTAAAATGAGTGGGAAGTGATGTAGAGTGATGTGCCTTAAGTCTGCTTCCCGCTGACACCATGATTGTAATCACAAATAAAAGGGTCTCTAACCAGTGACTTTCCCATTACTGATTAGTGACAAACAACACCCCTTGTCTTACTGAATTTGATTATATCAATGGTGATATAATATCTGTCAGTCATGCCTTCGAACATTATGAAAGCTTTGCTCAGTGTTTGTTTGGAAATGCATGCTTAGTAGTTGTGGTGATGTCACTTTTTTTTTTTTGTTACCTTTTTTCCAGGTGGTACTGGATGTCGGTTGTGGCTCGGGTATCCTCTCTTTCTTTGCAGCTCAAGCTGGAGCCAGGAAGGTCTACGCTGTAGAGGCCAGCACCATGGCACAGCATGCTGAGGTCCACACACACTTACATTAATGATAAGATCCGTGACCTGACACTGATTTGTTTTGAAGCTCTTGATTTTTACCAATAAAAGGCAGGATTTCCAGCCCTAGTAGCACTATACTCTTCCCCACAGGTACTGGTAAACAGTAACCGTTTAGCAGAGCGTGTGGTTGTCATTCCGGGGAAGGTGGAGGAGGTGACGCTGCCAGAGCAGGTTGACATCATCATCTCAGAGCCAATGGGCTACATGTTGTTCAACGAGCGCATGCTGGAGAGCTACCTGCATGCCAAGAAGTTTCTCAAACCCAATGGTGAGGAAGTTCAAGGCATTTCCAAGGCTAAAAAATCGGAAATGTCAAATATTAAAATGAGTGGTAGGCAGCTGAAGGCCATGGGGACAGTAGCAGAGAAAATAACCACTGTGCTCCATACAACTGTCTACAGTTGATTTTAGATATGTCCTTAAATAAAGAAAAAAAAAAATGTGTATGTATAGTGGTGTTTGAACGTTTGTGAACCTTTTAGAATTTTCTCTCTGTCTACATAAATATGACCTATAACATGATCTGATTTCCCAAACTAGCAAAAGAAAATGCTATTAAATCCTACCAAACATTATACTTATTCCTTTCTCTATTGTGGGGAATTATCAGTTTTCAATATTTGTATATGGCAGCAATATGTGAAGTTGCAGCAAGAACTTGAATGGAATATTTCCGATGACAGTAATAAACTTATTTATACAAAGAGAAAATTTAAAAGCAATCACAAACTTTTAAGCACCATTGTATACACAAACATACAAATAAATCTGTGGTCCTTGTTGTTTCAGACATCTATGCAACATTAGAACATCTAGATCTTATTCTGTGCTGACACTGTATAAGTATTATTGACTAATCTCGGTCTTGTCTGTTTGTTTCAGGTAAAATGTTTCCCACCATTGGTGATGTCCATCTGGCCCCTTTCACAGATGAGCAACTCTACATGGAACAGTTCACCAAAGCCAATTTCTGGTGAGAAGAGAAACTTTTTATCAACTTTGTAAAATGTTGGTTGGTTCTTCATTGGTTTTCCACTGCATTTTACAACCTGAAACATTTAGTGTATACATTATGAAAAGAACAACAGAGAGGGACCAACTTTAACTAAAATGGAGGCAGTATATAGAAACACTGAAGAATGTATTTTGCAGCAGTGACTAATATGAACAGATTAGTTCTTAAGTGTCAATAACAAGTTTTGAAAGAGAAAACGTCACATTATTTTTTCCTTAGAATAAGAAGTACAAGTGAAGGTGCTCTAAACTAGTCATATGAGTTGTGAACTTATGATTAATCAAGCTGATTCTACACATGGGCCGATGTCTGCAGTCATGCTGGCCAATTATGTTATGTTATGTCAAGATATTCAAGATTCAAAAAGCTTTATTTATCCCAGAGGGAAATTATTTTGCCTTGTTACAGTTGTTCTCAACACAGAAAGAAAGGGAACCACAACCAGAAAATATCCACACCAACATTAATACAGAATAACATCAATACAGAAAACTAAAAAAAAGAAAAGAAAAAATGTGTGCAGAGTGGAATGACAGATATAAAAGAAGAAATTTTCAGTTCCCCCTTGTAATCTTGTAAAGATATACTGTGGGCAGTTAGTTGAGTAGTCCATGATCCACGAAATTACCTGCATGTTTTTTAATTTCTCTCCCAGCAGTGCAGGCCGGATGGTGTAGAATGCACTGGAGAAATCAAAAAACATGATCCTCACCAGGCCCCCAGGCTTGTCCAAGTGGGTGTAGGTGTGATTGAGCCAGATGTATGATGGCATCAACTACTCAAAGATGGGGTTGATGGGCAAACTGGAGGGGGTCAAGTGAGGGTTTTACCAAAGGTCGGAGGGACTGCAGGCTCAGCCTCTCAAAAGCCTTCATAATATGTGAGGTCAGAGGCACTGGTCTATAGCCATTGGGAACTCTGGGACATGGCGTCTTATTCACAGGAGCTAGGCACAAATTTTTCCACCCAAGAGGAACTCTCTCCAGATGCAGGCTAACATTGAAGATATGTTGGAGAACACCATATAGCTGGGGAGCACGGACTTTCAGGACCCTTGGGCTGACTCCATCTTGCCCTGCATCCTTTGAGGGGTGAAACCTGTTCTGCTCTCTCCTCATCTGATATGCTGAGATTATTTGGGTGGTGGCTGAGTTGTGTGGGGCAGGGACTAAAGAGCATGTAGTGAACTGCAGGGGGTTCTGAGGCTCAGCTTAGAATCTATTTAAAAATATTTTTAAATTTGTTGACCCGGTTCACATTCCCCTCAGTCGCCTGCCTGCTGGACTTGTAGCCAGTGATGGGCCTTATGCCCCTCCACACCTCCCTGGTGTTGTTATGCTGAAGGCCGTGTTCCAGTTTCCTCCTGTGAGACTCCCTGATCCTGACAGACAGCAGTCTCTGGACCCTGCTTGTTGCTTTCCTGTCCTCAGACCTGAATGCCTTCTTTTTGTCATTCGGGATGGTTTTAATGTCTTGAGTGATCCAGGGCTTGTTTTTGGGAAAGCAGCAAATGGATTTAGTAGGGTACGTGGGTGTCTACACAGAAATTAATCAGTGATGCAGTATGTCAGTCCATCAACGTCCTCACCATGAGACTCACAGAGAGTCTTCCAATCTGTATCTTCAAAGCAATCAACAAAGCAACTCTCCATCAGATCAGAGTCCATCAGCCAGCAGTTCAGTGTCAGGGCTACAGACATGCTCTTTCACAGTTTCATGACCAGGATAACACCAGCTGTTGTTAATGAGAACAAAAAGGCCCCCTCCTCTCCTCTTACGGCTCCTGTCCCAGCGCACGGTGCTAAAACCGTCTATTTTAACGCTGGAGTCTGGAGTACAGTCATGCAACCATGTCTCTGAAACATATCAGACTGCACACACCTTCCTCACCAGAGCTGTCAGTTTGTCTGTCTCCTGTCTTTATTTTCTCCTCAATGTTTTCTGCCTTCCTTGTTGTCCTCCGTCTGATCTCCTCTGGGATGTTTAAAGGCACAGACATACTTGGATTTTTTTTACGTCAACCGTCCTTAGTAAGATCAGCTGGTCCAGGGTACAAACAAAGGAGCTGGCTCCATGGTGATGGAGCTGCGGCTGCGCTCTTTCGGAAGAGTGAAAGTAGGAATCCAAAGGTAAAAACGGAGATAAAAACTCTCTTAAACAACATGATTTAAGAGGGTATAACCTCTAGTTACCTAACTACACAAAAATAATATAAATAAGAAAATAAAATACAGAAAAGACGTCACAAGGAAGAAAACAACTGTAACTGGCAGTAGCACGGCTGGTGCCTACATGGCAACACACATCCTTCAACATTCAGAAGTTGTTGTTTGGGGGGAAAAAACAAACATCAGTAGGGGCTTCTGTGTAGAGATTTGCCTTCAGCATGTGAAGGGTGTAGAGGGAAGTCGAGAATCCATTCGTAGGTGTCAGTATCAGTGTTTTGCATCCTCAGCTCCTTGTTGTTGTCTGATATGTTGAAGCTGAAGAGAATCCTGAAATACATTAGTATTTTGTGTAGATTATGTTGTAGAATTTTGATCTCCTTTTAAAAATCTTTTGCAAATGTATTAAAAATCATAAACTGAAATATCTTATTCACAAAATTATCGGCAAAATCTGAATTTTGCTTGAGCCTCAAGTACAGTTGCAAAGTAATAGAACTTATGGAAAAAGCCACTTGATGTTGACAAAGCAAATATAAAGTGAAGGCAGAAGTTTTCCTTCTTTATACTTGTCTTTACATGTATGCTTGTCTTTGGTTGACTGACTGGTTTTGTAACATAACAGGCAGTTAGAGGTGTGTTGATGTGTACCGGTTTTACTGCGAACCATGGTCAAATGTTCTGAGTCGAACCCTAGAGAGTTATTGCTTTTATTACTATCACTGCTGTTTTCATATAGTACATTATACACAGCATGGTGTTCCTACCTTTAACAGTTTGAAGTGCAAGTTATATGAGCACTGCTCTTAAGTTCTCCCTTTTTCCCCCTCACATCAAGTTACATCCCAACAGCCACCTCTGTCACAGTGCACTGGGCACTAATAGATGGTTATAAGTCTGAGTGGTTTAAATTCAGTGATTGGTCTTTTTTTTGCTAGTTTTCCTTCTTGTTTCACCTTTTGTTATCTTTGTGAGTTGTCATTGTGTACATATTGCACTTCATCCATAATTTAAACTTCTGTAAGTTCTAACACAGTTATACACATAATTAGCTACACACTGATTCCTGTATGAGTTTTTGAACACGTGAAGAGAAATAACGAAAATCACGCTTGTGTGTGGTGCCCATTTTAGACAAGAGACCATCTCCTCTACATTGGAGAAACCAAGCAGCCTCCATAAAGGAGAAATGACCAGAAGGACCATCATGTACACATTCTGGACAGAAACCATAGATGGTTTGAGAGAGGCCTAGGTCTCAGACACAGCACGTCTCCAATTCATCATACTGCACTTGCACCCATTCCCAGAAAGGCCAGGACCACGTTACACGTCCAGCAGGGAGGCAAAAATTATTGACTAGTCTCACATTTTCTGTGGCCCTTACATCCTAACAACTGGAGGATACATTTGTCGAATTTCACCAGTTTTCAGCAGACTGAAGACGCTCCTTGGTTGAGTAATGAAACATTTCAATCCAACTAGAATAAATTCCAGTTGCCATGACCTAACTTCATGATAACCTCGTGGATGACTGAGAATCTACACAAAACTTTTTCATCTATGATTCGTGCTGCTCCTTCACATCTGTACTGCCTTCCACTTTGTATAGCTAGGCTAGGTGTACCTTTATAAATGTGAAAGGTCCCAATTCTTCCTGTCAATGCCAATAGCTGTCTATAGTCACAAGGTGGCAGTGTTCCCTCAGTACTTTACAAGGAAAGAAATATTTGATTTAAATGGATCCACAGGCTTTTCTTGACAGCCTTGTATAATGCCCAGTCGTAATGACAGTAGTGATCCTGTGATGGTGAAATATTATTTTTTAGACAATGTGATCTAAACATTTTCTTTCCTCTGAAGGTGAACTGCTCCGAACAAAATACTCAAGATATTAGTGTAAAACCAGCACAGATGTTATGGTTCCCAGTTCTATAACTGGAAAAATAAGTTCTACCTATAAAGCCTATCATATGTGTTTGAATATAAATTCCGTGTCAAAGCATTGTAGTCGTGTGTAGTTTTTGAAAAATAAGTAAGTGGAAATGTAACATTTATGTATTAATCACTCTTTGTTGTAATTCTTTACATCAAACATTTAGTCAAAATGAGGCTGGTTTGTTTGTGATTGTGTCAGTAACATAGAAATGTTGTTTCTCGTGTGCAGTCCTCACATCTCTTCTCCGTTTGGCGTTTTTTTTTTTTTTTTTAAGTATGAATTTTTTTTTGTTGCACAGGTACCAGCCCTCCTTCCACGGTGTAGATCTCTCTGCTTTGCGAGGGGCAGCAGTGGATGAATATTTCCGGCAGCCAATTGTGGTATGTTATCTATCTCACACACACACACACAGAGGTTTTCACTTGTTAATGAAATGTCTGTACACAACAGATGTTCAAGAAACTCTGAACTTGGTATTGTTTTCTCCATAATTGACATGATGTCATTTTTAGACTCTCTGTAGGTGACAAATGCAGTTTTATCATAGTGCGAGGTTATTGTTGTCAGTCTAATATTCATTACAGTTGCCATGCACGTGTGATAATCAGTGCTCCTCTGGTTGGGGGACAGTGTTCGTTTTGAGAAACTGGATCTGCTGTGATGATGTAGCCTTGTATGATAAGTTCAGATTTCCCTCTACAGGACACTTTTGATATCCGTATCCTGATGGCCAAATCAGTCAAACACACAGTCAACTTCCTGGAGGCCAAAGAAGATGATCTTTACAGGTGTGTGGGTGTGGGTGAGAAGTTTATAAACTAAATGCGTTACACTCAGTGTAAGTGTAACACATTTTCCTGTACCTTTTACAGAATAGAGATTCCCTTCAAGTTCCACATGATGCATTCAGGTCTTGTACACGGCCTGGCTTTCTGGTTTGACGTGGCATTTATGGGATCAGTGTAAGTCAGCCATGTGCATACAGTGCCTCCATTTGAAGTGTTGAATGATTAGAAATATCTTTAATTAGTCCCACACATTTGTCTTGTCCTCACAACACCCCTTCTTTGTGTCCTCTCTGCAGAATGACCGTATGGCTGTCCACAGCACCCACAGAGCCTCTCACTCACTGGTACCAGGTGCGCTGCCTGTTGCAGTCTCCCCTCTTCACCAAGGCAGGGGATACACTGTCTGGCACTGCAATGCTGGTGGCCAACAGGAGGTATGAGGCCGTTTCTGCTGAACATAATGTAAACTAATTGCTTTCTTTAAGTCAGAGACAGTATCTGTTTCAGAGATGAAACTTAGTAAAGTTACTTCAAGAAAACTAAAACAAAATAGAACATGTTGACTAGGTAAGTAATCAAAGTAACAGAGATGGTTAAAAAATAATGGGCACAAAGGAAGCAAACTGAATTTATGCAGAAAGACAAAGAGAAAGCTAAATAAAGCATTTATGCAAAGCTGTAGTTTAAAAATGAATTTGCTACAGGCAGCAGTTGCAGCTGTGGTACTGATACATAGTGACTTTACCTCCACAGACTTTGAAATCAGTCAAATCTACGTAAACTTTAAGGTAAAAGTACATTTTAAAAAGTCATTAATAGATATAATATATTATAGAGTCACTTTGTTCTCTTGGTTTCATTCCACCAGAGCAGCTTGATGTCTAATTAAATGCTTGTGAGACACAAAACCTACCAGCATTCTATTTATGGAGCTCAGAGTCCAAAATGATTGTAATAATTCCCAACATCTTATTTAACTTCATAAGTGGCGGAGGGGGTCACAGGCAGCAGACTAGACCACACCAGAGAGGTCTGTGTAAATTAAACTATGTGGCAATCTTTTGAGATTATAGAACTATTATAAGTTAGTAAAGACATAGCATGATAAAAAGAAGTAGATCTTTAATCTGACTTATTATTGTTTAACCTACAATGTCAATGAAGATTACAATAATATTCAATGAATGGTACATAACACAGGCAGTGCTTTTTCACAGGGGGAACCAGATAGTAATAATTGTCAAAAGCACAATTGTCAAAACATCTACAAACTACATCAGTCTTAAGAAGTAGTTATAATACCAATTTCCTCAGAGATCATCAAAAATTGGCAATAAGCCAAATCAAGAGGAAAAATAAAAAATATAAAATAGGGTATTATTATACAAAACAATCTAGCATAAGCACCAGAATGTTGCAAAACTAGATGCAGTGTTTATAGTCGTTGAGGCTGCTTAATTTGTGCTCCATCGCCTTAAGTAAGCAAAATGGTACTGGGCAAGGGATGACTTAACTGCTCCACATAACTCATGATGATTGTAAATTTGAAGTGAATACCACTGGCAGGAAAACACTATTTAGGAAGTGGAATTACAATAGATGTTTTTCCAAAGCTTTGGTACTGTCTGTATCAAAGAGCTGAAAAAGGTGTTGACAGGCATGTGTGTATAAGTTCCTCAGCAAACATTCTCAAGATGAAGGACGACATCACATCTGTTCCTGTTGTTCTATTAATATGCATAGATCTAAACGTTAGTAAAACACCGCCTAGAGGTGTTCATTTCAAACCACAGATAAAAATCATTCAGTTCATTTCCTTGTGCAATCTCATTTTGCACAGACGTGGGCGTTGGCTAGGAATTTAAATGAGTAATTTCTCTAGTTGCGTCCTACATTTTCTTTGTATTACATGTTCATAGATTTGAGTGGCTGGTCCAAATCTCCCTAGTAACTCTTTGGGTATATCACTCAACAAGTTTAGGTGATGGTAATACACCATAAATAATATCAGCCATAAAAAAGTATTAGATCCAGTCTTCTCTACACATACAGTATATGTACAGCCTACAATCCAAACTTCTGTGTAGTGGCAGGTGTATCAAACTATGACAATGACACACAATGACAGTGCAGCAAAAACTCTCTCCCTCCTACCAATATCTGTTTCTCACTTTTCTGCTGTATGTGCTCTCTTGAGGCATTTTAGTGGTCACTCTCTTGTAATGTGCTTCTAATGTTTTTTTTTTTTTTTTGAGAGAGAGAGAGAGAGAGATGATGTGCTAATTACTGTACTGAAGAGGTGCTACTAGATGGATTTAGTAACTATTAGAAACTGCAGACTTGCAGTTTTCCTCTGTTTGGAGTCATTTCTGACTAGCAGTAATTCTGAAAATTATATTTTATCATATCATCTAACTTTGACCTAGAAAGCAAATAAACATATTTCCCAAAACATCTCACTACTTGAAGTCCTTGAGGCACCCCACTGTATCAGTGAGTCAGCCTTTTGCTGATGACGCTACAGACTCTCATAACTAAATAATCAATAAATATTTAGTCAATATTGTCAACAAATATTAGTTACACTATACAATAGTGGATCAATATAGTGTTACAATATAATAACATGCAAATTTTATTTGATTTGTATTGTAATTAAAATCTGGTCTCACTCTCACTAGACAAAGCTACGACATCAGTATTGTTGCCCAAGTGGACCAGACCGGATCAAAGTCCAGCAACCTCCTGGACTTGAAGAACCCATTTTTCAGGTGAGTTTGTCTCTTGTCCTCACTAAACCCACACGTATATGGATGTTACTTTATTAAGGCTTGAGATGGGGAATCACTGACTGCCTCTCTAACGTCAAACACATGCTTATGTATTTGTAGGTACACAGGCACCACCCCCAACCCCCCTCCTGGCTCACACTACACTTCCCCATCTGAGAATATGTGGAACACAGGGGCGGCCTACAGCATGAGTCAGGGGATGGCCGTATCAGGTGAAGACACACATGAACACTGGTAGATGAAAAATGTCCTCCATGAGTTTACCCAAGTGGTACTCCGCCTTATGTTGTCCATCAGTTTCCTGAATGTTATGGACATTTAAGAGACCCGAAATAGGACAAAATCTGCCTGTGAAGTAATAGTAAGAACTGATCTTCCTCAAGTTCTTACTTGTAAGAAGGGATTCCCATACACTAGTCTAGCCTAGAAAGGCTTGTATACAGGTCCTAACATTTCAAAGCTTTTACTTTGGTAGGACTACTTGTGAATAATTGTTAAACATTTTGCCATCCTTGATCTGCTGGCACTTTAGAATGTTTTATTACAATTATAACACGTTTTTTAACAAATGTATTGTTTATTTACTTTATTTAGCTGAACTCATTCATGCTGTCTGTTAACTGGAAGCAGCATAAAGCTTTGAATGTAGACATGAACAAAATGCTAAACACACAGTGGCTCTGTCAGTGTGTTCACCTGCTAAATATTACTGAAACAGATGCAAAACAAACTGCTTGCTCCTACTATTTGAAGCTGTGGTTCTAAAACTGAAACTACACTAACTGCTGTTTATCTTGTTGCTCAATGGGTTATTTATAGGTATATATGGGTAATTTGCTCGAAGCTGTGCCCTTAGTGGTTAATGGAGCACATTGGAGTGCACATGTGGCATTCCAGGAGCATACCTTAAAACATCTAGCATTATAATTTATCCTGCTGTGGCTCATATTATAATGTTTACATAAACTTCTGTAGCTAACCCAATTACATTAGTGATTCTTATGTATATGAGTAATGAATTGCAGATTCAGAAACTGGAAAAATGGTGTCCCTCTGAAGTTCTGAGTCAAAATCTGAGTTGGATTGACACCATCGAGCACATTAGTAGACCAAGTCACATGAATAGAATTGACACATTATGTATACACCTTAGGAAATAAGCAAAATCCAACAACACCAAGTCTGGTAAATCGGAAAGTGAATGCCAACTCGTGTGCTGTGAATACTCGGAACTGTTACCTGTAGTCACACTTGGGCTCACATTACAGAGACTTTGTACTATGGGGCTCCCAGGATAAAGTCTGGGTAATCTCTGAGATGAATAACTCAGACGTTTGCATTCTCACATGCACCTCACTCAGGTAAAGTCTGGAGAATTTCAGGGTTCCAGTGCATGTTTGAAAGCACCTTTCTAAATACGGGACAATGTGTTTACTCGCATCGCAATAGAACTTACTGATAATGAAGTTGTTGTTTTTTTTTTTTTTTTTTGGTTTACAATGAAGGCCAACCTTTTTCTTTTTAAGGGCTTTCTGGATTCTGGATTTCTTCTTCCAGCTCTAGTTTACAAATCTCTGCCTCTGACTAGTGGGCTTGGGCTTTATCCTGAGCCTCCTTTGGCTTGTTCTTTCACCCATGAGAAAGTAAGATGCTAAGAAGGGCAGTTGAAGCTATTTCCAATATTGTGTGGTGTTCCAACTGTGGGCCGTTCCCCCATCGTAAGCAGTGCAGGCTTCAGCTAATCATCTGCAGGTCTATCAGAAAATGAAGAGCTTGCAGAGCCAGGCGAAGTAAGCTGTTAGAAGCAATTCAATTCAGTTTTATTTGTATAGTGCCAAATCACAACAGAAGTCATCTCGGGGCACTTTACAGTGTAAGGTTTTCTCTAAATGCAGACTTATTATTTCCCTCCCTCTTATCTGAAATGCTACTGTTGACCTGGAGATGGCTGTGGTGTCAGCAGACATCAAGCTTAGAGCAACAATATATAATGACAAAATTAATGACGACATTCTGCATCTTTGTCTTTGTAGCTAATGTTGACTACCACGTTTCCTGTCCTGTTTCCCTACCTCCAGGGATGCCCTCAGCTTATGACCTCAGCACAGTCATTGGCAGTGGCCCGGCAGTTTCTCACAACAACCTCATCCCCCTGGGTATGAATCACACTCCCTCCGACTTCATTACATGTCACACATCATAAAGTACCATACATAAATAAAAACAACCCAAAAATGCTCTTGTTTTAGTCTCCAGTGAGCTCTGTGGTACTGTATGACAAATCACAAGACTGAAACAACTTGCTTTGTGTAACTAAGTATAAGTGTTTATAATAACACACAAAGTATTTTAGTCTTGTCGCCTGCTTCTCGCAACTGACATGCTCAGTTCAATGCCCTGACCCAAAATGCAGATGACTACACTTTGTACTGTACCTAAATGCCTTATGTGTAGTCACAAGCAGAGCTTGCACTGCTGCCTTTGCTGTGCTACTGTGCTGTTATTATGCTATCTGTGTAGACACGGCTTGTTTTTTTGTTTTTTTTACAGTTTTTGTTTTTTGTTTGGAAAAGCAGAGCACTGAGTAGTTTAAAAAACAATAAACATGTATTATTGACATATAACTGACATTTTCACATTCCCTTTATTATGTCCTAACACTTTTACACACAAAAACAAAAATAGATGGTGGTTGTGTTGAATGTCATTAACTCATTCCTTTCTCATTGTTCACAGTGAACACAGGAATTGTAAACCACACCCACTCCAGGATGGGCTCCATCATGAGCACAGGAATCGTCCAGGGTATGTCCACCTGTACAGACAGGAACAATGAGCAGCTTTAAATATACTTGTACGTCTTACACAGATTTACTTACATTTTCACCATGTAAACATCTTCACCAGTGAATGTAACTGTTTGTCCTTCCTTGCAGGAGCCACAACGGGCCAATCTGGCCCCAGCAGCAGCGGTACTTACTATCCCGTCACCAACCAGTTCACCATGGGGGGTGCTGCCATCTCCATGGCCTCACCTATGGTCATCCCTAGTAACACCATGCATTATGGCAGCTAAGATAAAGACCTCGCTAAGACCTCTTCAGGCTTCCCACCCCCGCATGACAGATTCCCAGCCCCTCCCAGTGGAGATCCCACCCCTAATTGACCCACCGACCACAGCCAAAACCAATATACCAAAACCAGTGTTGTGCTGGCACTTCCTTCCCCTTACGCATCATTGTCCCTCTAAACTATTTAGTTCATCACTATATGAACCATCAGACACTTGTATCCGTCCAGACTCTGTCTTGCTAAAAGCTGAAACCACTGTTTCTTTTTCTCCCTCTTGGATTCATAGGGACTGTGAAATGTGCACAGCTGTGATGCACAGCAGTTATTTACCCCTTCCTGGGTTTCCACCCTCCTCTTATCTCAGTCCCTCCACTCCCTTTTTTTATGTGTCATGATGACCTGAAAGTGTTGCCCAAATCCTTCCTTTCCTAAGAATCTACTTGTTGCCAGATACCAGCGTCAGTCCTTTCCCACAATTCCTTTACACTTCTATACTGGACTTTTGCTGAAAGATTTTCATTTGTATAGTAGGACCCTACTATCATCATCATCAACTGTCACTTGTGAACTACCATCTTAGCTTTTCATATCAGATCAAGGCCTTGCCATATTTCTCTCAAGAGACTAATTCATACCAGACAAATGGTTCTTATAAACCACAAAACATGTTTTCCCTGCTTCTTCCACGTGTAGTGTTTAGTCAGAGGCCAATATATCGCAAAACTGACAAGTATGTGGAAAATATGCTTTTTTGTGTCTTGGACAAACTAGCTAATGTAAGTTCTGCTTATTACAAATTCTGGGAGAACGGCACCTTCCATGCTGAGTAATGACAAACATAGACACCATAATCATCTCCTGGTATACCTGTTCATCTGTGTGCTGTAGATTGTTGATTGCCAGGAATGCATACACTACACTGATTGGAAATGGACCCCATGCTAACATGCTAGTGTCCATTACATTAAGTGATGGTAAACCTCATGGCAAACTACAAAATGGGCTGCTAGGTAAAGGAAGAGATCTGATATTTACTCTATTTTTAAAGCCCAAGTAATGGACTGACATTGTAGCAAAAGAACAAACTAAATGCAACATAAGATGTTTGTAGAATGAGTTGGCAAACATTTACTTATGTATACAGATCTGGCACACGTGGAGCGTATTCAGACCAGAAATATCTAAGTCCATTACGAACACTCCTTTTAGCACAGTTTTTCAAACTGCTCCTGAGGAAAATACCTAGATCCTATAACTTTCTAACTAGCACAGTATGGTTCCCAGTAAACAATGAGCTACATGTAGTTATAAAATACCATCAAGTGATTTTTTTTTTTCTTCAATTCCTGTCAGTGATAAAATGTTGATTCATGCAGCTTTTAGTAAACTTGGACATCTTACACAGATGGGTTATTTGGTTAGCGTAGCTACAAAAGAAACTTGCTATTAAAACTTTTGAAAACTCCAAAGCTTTATATCTTACCACTTCACCCAGCATCTGAAAAACCCTGCCCTCACACATGCAGACAGATGTTTAAGCTTGGACATTGTCTAAATCACAAGTTTTCCAACTATCCTTGGCCTCTTCACCTCTAATTACCTGGATCAAGTCTGTTCAGCCAATCAGAAGTTAGAGGACACCATCGTAGATGAGGGTAGTGCGGTGGAAGGGACTTGGTAGCTTGCAATTTCTTATTGACTAAACACCGCTAATTCAGGAGATCAGCAGTGGGTAGGGCAAGGATAGTTGGAATAGAAGCAGATGCGTTGCCCATTTCTGGTCCCAAGAGAACAACATGAGATTGTTTTTGATATCAACTGCAACCAGTTAAGACAGCTTTTTGACAGAGCAATCCTAACTTTTTGTCCTGCCAATAACCACACTGGACCTTCACATGATCAGCAAATATCTGTGAAAAGCAGGTGCACTTGTTGGATATTGTATTTACGAAGGTTCCAAAAATCAGCCGTCAGTGGATGACCTCACAAGCCCTCAATTTCCAGCCTACAGATGCCTTTAGTATTAGCCAATTTACTAGCAACCTGTGGATGATATTGTTGTTTTTGATGCAGAGCATGGAAGGTGACCAATGGGACAGTCTCCCAAAAACGTTCTACAACAAATAGTCATGTAAACCTGCAACAAGCCTTCTGCTGCTCCCATCACCCACAGGCTACTTGGGTTTTTAGCTGAGAGGACACTGCAGCAGCTGCTCCTCAGCCAGTCATTTGTTGAGACAGATTGCTCTGGCTTAGTCGGAGGAAGAAGATTTGAAGAACAAATGCATAAGGACCAACAACCCAGGGAGCAGTAAGCCTTGATGCTGGAATAAGTAAAGCTGTGCTGGTTTGGCAGCACCCTGGTTTACATCCTTACTTCTCATCTCAAGCTCTTTTGAGACTGTCACAAAGACTTAATTGTCAAGGCATGGGAAACTGACCCAGTCCACCCACCTCCCTTGCCTGTTCACCATCTATAACCTCCAACATATCATGCCCCAACACACCTGCCTCCCTTATCCCATTTTAGCAGTCAAGGAGAGACTGACACATGTATGCATTGCTTCCAGTGTCAAAACTGTTGGACTTGGTTTATTTGGAATTCATGAATTAGTGAGTTTTAAGAGCTGAGAAAGTGTCTCTTTGTAGGATTAACCTTTTTTTTTTGTTTGTTTTTGTGTTTTTTGTTTTGTTGTTTTTTGTTTTTTTCCATCACAATTTAAAAAATGAGAGCAAATTAAATGCAGTGGTGATGTTCCAAAACCATTCTGGAATCTGGTGTTGTAGTACTTTAATTTGTTCCATGTAGTTTGTAAAATAGAACGTGGACACTCCAGATGTTTATCATGTGATGGGTAGCATGTAGCCATCATGTCCACTCTGTAATTGCTCTGTGTAGTTAATAGGGCATCCACTTTGCAACATTGAAAAGTGTAACGGGAAGACTGTATGTCATGTTGTCATTTCTGTGTGACCATTAAGTAATAACAACTTTGCCCCTGCCTAAGATGAGCTGTTCTGCTCTAGACATAGCCAGAGAAGGTCTGTCCTTACATACAGAGCATGGATTTCTGTAGCAGGTGCACTTCTTGAGTCCTTAGTTTTACTTTTCATGGTTATAGCGTAAACTATCACTTTAGTTTAGTTACAAAGGGCTTATTTAAAAAGTCTGATATTTGATCAGAGTAACATTGATCATCATTGAACTACACTGGTAAGAACAGTAAGTAAACAGTTTTCATGTCCTGGTTTTCTGCATAAATTGGTCATAAAATGTGATCTGGACTTCACCAAAGTTACAAATATCAGCAAACACAATATTTCTCAGCTGATAAACATTAAGATAGATAGATAGATTAGATAGATGGATAGTTCTGTAATGCTTTTTTAAAAATTCCTTGGAGTGGCACCACTTCTACTAATTCATCTCCATTTATCTGTGGACTGATGACTATCTTCGAAATCACTCTAACTCCTCACATCTATATACAAATCAGCAACTCTTGGTCATGGGTCTTCTGAGATCTCTTTTTAGAGAGGAATGACTCGCATCAGCTGATGCTGCATGTGAATAACACACTGACACTGTTTGAATGTTATAAGTCAAGATAGTTCTAATCCATCTTGCCATTGTTTCACTGAGTAGACTCCAGGTTTGCTAACATTTGACTGCAGTTGGTGTTTATTCACATCAGAATTCTTCTTACTTATTCCAAATTGTATGTTTTATGGGTGTGTTCAATTTGGACACAAAATATTGTGATAGTGTTTATTAGCTTGGAAATATTGTGTTTATTTATATTAATGACTCTAGTGAAGATTGGATCACATTTGATGCCTTGACCAAATTTGATCCATTCAGTCCACTGTTATATCTTATATAGGGATGTGGGAAGTCGGAGATGGGGGGACTAGTGCGCAGGTTTTATGGGCAGAAAAATGTGCATCTGGTTAATTTTTATAACCAGAATCTCCATTAGTGTTGATCCAATGTTTAGTCCTCTGCCAGATAGGTTCCGATTCATACTCAGCTGCCGCACTGCATAGACATTTATGGTAAATACTACACTATATGTTGAATACTATACTGTATGTAGTGTGTATATTATCATTTATTATATTATGGTTTATTTGTAAAGCAAGTAGACATTGTTCTGCTCTTTGCTGACACGTTCTTTAACAGTTTCAATCTAGTCACAATTTCCTGTACTAGAAGGTTGTAAGGTCATATCAGCATATAGAGCAGACCAGGAGCTTAAGGGCTTGCAGGCGAGAATGAAACTGCAGGCTACCAGAGGGTCCCCCAGGGACACCAGTGGCTAGGCCTCTTCTCAAACTGCCAATGAGGTAAAATGCTGTTTCCTGAGACTGACACAAGTGACACTAAATATGGTCAACTGGTAAGAGAAATGTATAAATGTGGCCCTAGGAGTCCTGATTAACTTGTAGATGTTTGGTAAATATGGTGCACCTTAACTACAACTTAAAAAGCTTTAGCAACAATAGAGTTAAATAAATTACAATACAACATAATTGCAAATAAAATCATAAAAACTATAAGAAATTATTTGGAAATTAATAAAGAATTGCGAGGAGTAAAAAAGAGGAAGTCGTATATTGTGGGGACCCTTGCCTTAAACCGGCCAAAAGTGACTTTTATTACTACAAACCCTGCTTGGTATCATTCTTCGCAAGACTGCTACAGGAGTAAATGACAACCAATCACTAATACCCACAAGAAAAACACCATTCAGAGCTGCCTAGACGTGAAAAGCTAAACCACAGACAGTTCCCACACCATAGACACCAACACACAGACCAACCAGGCATCTAAACACAACCAAGAAGATGTAGGATGTAGTGTTGGCAAAAAAGTGGCTGACTATGGGTAATACAAGCATGGCCAGATTTCTACCATTCAGAGTAGAGGACTTACAAATTGGCAGTTATCCGGGCAAGTCAAACTGAAAAAGCCAACTGCTCCACTCAATTTAATAACCTGAGTCCCTCTCAGTTTACTCTAGAGGTCTATGTTTTATTCCAACCAAGGATTTGGATTTGCAGATTGGAAATACTGCTGGACCTAAATGACCTGTGCAATGTTAATAAAATCCGTTACGTTCGAAGTACTATTCACATAGCAGAATTTTTGTGCTATGTAGAATGTGTGTGCATTAACTATCTATAGTCTACTAAACTAAACATAGCTAAATATATTCTACAAAACACATTTCTGTGTGGGAAATAAGGATTACTTGGCTTTGTGTGATACACCTTCATACTCTCTTCATGCATTTAGTGAATGACTGGTTGTTACAATAGAAACCTTTTTGTGGTAATTAAACCTCCACATTTCTCTAAATCCACAGATTGCAATATGTGGAAAGCTGGAGAGGGATTATGTTCCGTTTTTGGTGCCACTCAGTGCTGGTGTTCAAATAATAAAACATTGTTTACCATGGTAATTTAGGTTAAACCTGATCCCAGGCGTGTGCCATTCATGGTGTTCAGAGGTAAATAATTACAAGGCACTAAAAATAAAACTAACCAAAGCAGATCTTTTTCTTGTGATTAAACTCACTGGCTACTCTTTGATGTGAGCAGTCATCTACTATTCACCTAGAAGCTTTCATTGTAGAATGGAGAGTTGTATATCCATGTATGCTGGGGACAACTGCCAGACTGATGATATTACTACTAAAGTTAGGTTGCTAGGATACAATGACAGGCTGGAGAGAGTTTGTGTGTGAATGTGGAATCAGATGGTACTGCCACTGAATGCTTATCAGGCATCTTGGAAAGACGGAGAGATCAGAGTGTTACAGAAGGAGGTAGGAAAAGACGGGGGACGGGACGGAGAAAATGAAAGACAGAAAAAATGAAATGGGAGGTGAAGATTACAGATTACTCCTGGCACAGGATTGGAGTATAGGTGAGAGAAGAACGAGGAGAAAAGAGCAAATGGGTTTTTGTGGGTGTGGAAATCTAAGCCTGCGTGGAAAACTCAGGGGAGTGAGGGAGGAAGAAAAAATGTAGGGCAGGAGACGAGAAGGCAACCATGCACAGGGATATGAAGGCATGAAAAAAGTATGTGGACACTAAAACATGAACATGATACTGCAATGTCTGTGTCTGATTGTGTGTTTTAATACACTAATGGCTGCATCATTGGAATGAATGTGTAGTGGTAACACCTACACACACATAATGAGGTTACAGTGTCTTCTCCAAGGACACTGAGACACGTGGCCAGGATGAACTGGGAGTCAAACTGCTGATCCTGCAGCCCATAGACAACTGCTCTATCTACATTAAGTCTTTTCTATGAAAATTCAAGTCATTACAATGTAATCTAAATAATCTGTTAAAGCTGTCCTAATCAGTATGTTAAATGATAAAAACTCTACTGTTTTTGTTTCGTTTGTGTGTCTTTGCACCTCACCCATGTCATCCACTTTATGTTGCTGAAGAAGAAAAAACTCCCTTAGCGGCAGAAGCAACTTCAACTGAAGACCAGATCTGTTTGCTCCTGAACGTGTGCCTGAAGGGCACTTACTTCATTTAGAGAAGTGACTTCTGACAAAGACACGGATGCACCACGGGTTCCCCAGTGTCATCTTTTGTAGCTGTGTGGAACAAAAAAAGCACTCACCTCTTTCCCTGAAGGACAGCAACCCACTGGTTCAGATGTGTGGTTACACCTGGGTGAAGATCAAGATCCACTGCTGCTCCTGAGTTCCCCACAGTTTTAGTTCACTCTCACTGCCCTCATCAACCTATTCCAGTAACAGCAGCAGTACCTTGCACATACAAATCCTCTGTGTGCTACAGTACCTTCTCAGCAACAAACAAAAGACAGACTGTAATTCCAGAACATAATGTAGATCTCCCCTCAGGAGCTGGTGGAAACTAAAAGATCTAACAGTTTAAACCAATGACCACTTTGAACTGTATACAGAAATATATGGAAAACCCAACAACCCCACTTAAGCAGCACTAGGCAACAGTGGAGAAGAAAAAACTCCCTTTAGAGGATGGAACCTCCAGCAGAGCCAGGCTGAACCGGCCATCTGCCTCGACCGGTTGGGGTCAGTGGAAAGAGAAAATAACAGCAACAAAAAACAATGACAACAAGCAGCAAATACACTGGGCAGGTTGGTAGAACGGATAACTGCACTCTGGAAATACACAGCTCTGGGGAAGAGGATACCTACAGAGGAGTGCACATTTGCCAGGAATGCACACACACAGGAAACCTATTAATCAATATTTCTGGGGGCATTTCCCCTACCCCAATTATGAAAAAACAGACACTATCCACATACTTTTGCTCCCCTTGTAGAAAACAACTTGATTTCTACATTATTGCTCATCATTTCTGGATAGTGTTGAGTCAGAGGACAGCAATGTATGAAAGAGATGTGAGAAATGAAAGATACAGATAGAAGATGGAATGAGCACACAGCATGTGATAGAGACCAAGAGACATAGATAGAGAGTGATTAAACTGAGCCAAAAAGCAGCAGGATTCTAATAGTGAGTGTGATATTCTCATGGCTACTATTCTGATAGACACCAAAACTAAAGCAGACAGCAGGCTGCTTAACACTCTGTATCAGACCTTCTTTAATCTAACAGCTCTGAATGAATGAATACACACACACACACACACACACACAAGCCTGTACAGAAAACAGGTTTGCGCGCACACACACACACACAAACACAGACATCTTCACAGTTACAGCTCTGAATCCAAAATGAGATTTAATAATTGATAAGGAATGCCTCGCCAGTTGAATTTACAGACAAATCACGTTGCTTTCCATGTTAGTGGAAAAAGAAAACAGCACAGTCTTCAACAGAGCATCTAGGTCAAACACAGTGTAGCTTCGTCAGTAAAATGCATGTTCAATAACATTCAGGTCACTGACTTGGTCACAGGACAGTGGATGATATAGGTCTCAACACTTTTGTTAGCAGTCACACCATCACTGAAGAGGGAATTCGCTCGTTTAGCAACCAAACCCACACCATCACACTACCTCCACCATGCTTCTTCAAACTCTCCTCATCTTCTACAAGTCCATCTTTGTCTCACTGGATGCTGTTCCTGAAATCATTTACAGTAAACCCTCTGTATTTACTCTGATAAAGTCTTTTCTCCATCCTCTGTCATTACTCAGTAGTGTTTTGTGGTTTTCTAGGTCTTTTGGTTCCTGATCTTACACTATATCTAAACCTGTATATTAGACTGTTACTTGTGTTTTCTATGCTAAACCCTGTAGCTGTAACTCTATGTTTCTTTTTTATCTAGTGAGTATTCTGTGTTGTGATTTTGGAGTGATCTTGGCTGAACACCTACTTCCATGGAGAGAAGTCACAGTACAAAATCATCCCCATTTATAGACGGTTTATCTAACTGTGCACTGATAACTATCATAAATCTTGGAGATCACTCTGTAACTCTTCAAAGCTACAAGCAAATCAACAGCTCTTGATCGTGAGTCTTCTGAGCTCTTTCTTTAGAGAGGCATGGCTCACATCCGCGGATCCTGCTTGTGAATAACACACTGACAGTGTTTGAATGTTGCTATAAGTCCAGATAGTTCTAAACCACCTTGCCGTTATTGTTTCATTTAGTAGACTCCAGGTTTGCTCACACCTGACTCCAGCTGACACTTAACGTAACATCAGACGCCCGGTGTCTTTTTCCACCAGCTCTTTGTAGGTATGTACATACTATGTATGCATGTTCAGAGAAGACATAAAAGACTGTGACTGTTTGCCTTTTATCAGTTTAGAAATATTGTGTTTGTTGATATTTGTGACTTTTCAATTTATGCAGAAAACCAGAAAAGTCACTGTGCAGGGATTACATGGGAGGAATTAAATATGATCTGCCATGAACTTTTGTTATGACAATTAAATTGTAATATCTAAAGGAAAACACACAAGATAAGCTTCTATTAAAATCTTGTGTTCTTAATAATTTCCGTTTTTTAAGAGAAAGTGGACAGGTTTTCATGCATCACATTACTGTAAGTGAAATTACCTTATTATTATTATTATTATTATTTTATTTATTTTTTCTACTGGCAGTATGAACTAGGAGAACCTGCCAGTCAAACAGGACAGTACACTATGGATAGCATCTCCAGCCTTAAGAGATGTCCCTGCTAGACAGGAGTCACCACCGGGAACACAGGACATTCTCCCAGTGGGAAAATGTGGGGCAGACTCTCAGTCTTTTACTATTTACACTAGTTTTGGAACCCCTGTTATTAAAGGTGTCATAAAAGGGGAGGAGGACCACACAAAATGTGGGAAATATGAAATATTTACAAAAACTGTATTCAGATCTAGAATTCCTATTAAAGTTAGTTCTAATAATTGACAAATATTAATGTAAGACAGGACAAAAGGAAACTGATAAAAATGAGGGAGGAATGAAAACTATTATGATGGATGTTGTTCTGCATGGTAATGCCATAACTGGCTATATAGCTGCTATAAATTATTCCAGACTAATTACACAGAAATGTGAAAATATACAACTGACAATGACAACTGAGTAATGCTGAGTCTGAAATAAGACTAATGCACACTTCCTAAAGGAAATGTGCATGAGTGCCGGGGGCAGTTGTTGATAGCGGGGGGCAGTTGTTAATAGCGACTGGGAATACAGAAAGTTGTAAATGTGTAAAATCCAAGTCAGTGATGGGGTTTAAGCTAAAACCCAGTGCAACCAATGATTTCCAAAAAACAAAACAGAAACCAAAGAGGTCTGAAACATCATTAAACTGTTACTAGAGTTTAAAGGACAAAACTGTGTAGACACATACATTTGGGTTCCTGGCCAGTTCCCCTACCCTGGTCACCTCCCCTTTCAGCCACAAGATGTCCCTGTTACCCCCCTTACGTGGTCCCTCAGCTCCCCTGGATGACTCTCTAACCAAATGTGGACCCATTTCTCTGCTGATTGACACATGAGCACACTGATACAGTCCCATTTATTTATTACAGTTACATTTTAAAAATCAAACAATGAAAAAAGCTTTTTTTCCATCGTGAGAGATAACATCACATAACAAACAACAAAAAACAAACAAACAAAAAACAAACCAAATAGCTATGTTGTTGTTTATCTGTATTGTCCATCCATAGTAAGCATACTGTATGTCAAGCTTTTTACAACTTTAAAGAGTCACTTCAAAATTACTGACTAGTCTTTACTGGTCAACGCTGGACAGGTTGAAATTATGTGTGTTTTAAGACAAAGTATGATAATATGACATTTCCCAGGCCAAGAGTCAGCAGTCACTGATCAGTGGAGAAGATATGTAACCATGCCTTTTAAAATAAGTGAAATAAATATGCTTAATATGCTGGTAATACTAAGTTTGGCAAATTAAAGGGGTCATTTAGGGTTTAAATAACTCCTTTTTATATATTATTTTGGGAGATTTAGGATGAAAGGACGGGGGTGATTGTTGTAGCACAGGTGCAACATCAGCTACAAGAGAAAGTCACATCATCAATCATTCCATGGAGGTTGACGGTACCTGTTGAATATTAGTTATTTAGTTATTTTAACTTTGATCTTTTGAGCTAGCAATATCTGACTTCATGTAATGTCATAATTTTGTGCATCCCAGTTGAACACACTCAACACGCACGCTTAGGTACCCGTGAAGGTGATCAAGCTTCATCCACAAGGCGGCCATGTACTATATGTTGGTGAACATTCAAAGTGTTCCTGAGCACAGTAATAAACAAACATGGTGTCTGTGGAGGAATGGGCACCTCTGTTGACCATGGAGGCTACTTTCTGCACAGATATTACCATGCTACACACTATTTCAGTGTAGCATTCAAGTTTTCCTGTCTGGATGAGCAGTGGTCTCTGGTAGCAAAGCCTAGACTTGCAACAATGCATAAATACAGTAAAAACTGTCCTCGCATTGCTCAAAGCGTCTGTGTTTGTGTACTTGCGTGAACTATAATTCAATTCAATTCACTTCAATTTTATTTGTAAATAATTGGGCTCTAAGTATTAACCTTAATGCTTTGACACACTGGATTTGGCTGTTGACTTGAAAAATCTTAAACCATATATTGTCATTTAATGACAGAATTTGTACTTTGAACCATTTTTAAAGCATGTATTACATATTACCTTGCTATTTCTGATGCTTATTGACTTATGGTACTTTTGACTATTGGTGTAGGGGTGAAAGTACACTCACACATCTTGTGGTCAAGAGATAGAAACTGAAGGGTATTAAAAAAATATGGCCAAAGCTCGACAGTCCTGGTGTGCCTACTTTGAGCTGCTACACCAGAAATGGACAAACACTGTTTGGTGAAGTGGTTTAGCAAGAGATTCGTTTGGTCCTTAGTGAAGAAAACCTGGGTACAGACAAAGACTGTGGACTGCTAAACGTTTTTAATATCAGTTTATGACAAAGTTAGAGAATAGGGTTGAGTGATTAGGGTTAGGGCAAAACCATTGGTCAGGGTGATGAAGCTTAGGGTTAGGGTTACACTTCAGGAATATGTTGACTACTTCTGGTTGAGGTTAACAGTCCACCATCTTGTTGACAGTCTGTCATCTTTGTCTGGGGCAAGATCTTTCTCTCAATCAGTATGAGAAATTATGCTTTGTAGTTGCAGAGGTAGGCCTGTCCTTCAAATTGATTTTAATTTAAGTGAATGCTGTCACCATGTCTTAATTACATTCTCGTAAAATCATGCAAAATAACTGACCTACACCATTCTGGTGTCCAGGGACTCGATCTCCAATAAAGAGAGCAATTTTCTGGGAATTACTTTATGAAGTAACTACATGGGATATTAGAAACATCTCCAGTAGCACGGTTGTGTGTTCAGTGGACTATTTAATGACTAAAATCATCAATTCTTCTTCTTTTGTAGCCAGAATTTAAATGTGGACAAATGACAGCCAAACAGTTTGGACTCTAGCCTAAGATAAGATCCATCCTTCTGAAAACCAGATGAGTAAAAGTGAAAATATGCAGTTTTTGTGAGTTTAGACAACAACTAAAAACACACAATGCACTGTAGACATCAGAGTCCTTATGGTCTATTTCACACTTTGGTCTCCAAGTCTAATGTGTATCCTCACTGTGTGGCCTGCCTGAGCTGGGTTTATAATTGCAGATGTTAACGCAGGTCAACACAGCAGAGTGTCTGCAGTCCGGTCAGTTGATCTTAACAGAGATGCACGTAGAGCTGCACGTTGCCAACTGTAGCTCAATCAGCAGATTCAGTTCAGCTCCCGTTTATTCAGCTCAGCGCAGCTTGACTCGACAGTGTGAAATAAACTCAAAATGCATCCAGCCTCTCCTCTTGTGGTGCTGCAGCTTGACATCTTTTTATCTTCTACTTCAGAAGCCACTGATTCACTGAGAAGAGAAGAGAAGAGAAGAGAAGAGAAGAGAAGAGAAGAGAAGAGAAGAGAAGAGAAGAGAAGAGAAGAGAAGGGGGATAATTAGTGCAGAAACACTATGCAGAATGGAATAAAACAGAACAAAGGGCTGCCTCAGGTTTCAGAAGTTGTGAAGAGGAAGACGAAGTGAGAAACAAAATGTGTGCCTGTAGAAGGATAATGAGAGACAAAGGTAGGCAATAAAAGAATAAGAGTGTCCCAATTCCAACACCATTGTCCCACAGTGGAAGGCACAAAGGAAATGAAAGTGGTTCACTGGAAAGTTGGAAAACAATAAAACAAATACAGAATGGCAGTGAAACAGCTCTTTGTTTTCTCTTTTTGATGTCTAATTGGCAGTGATCCTCTGAAGTCAAAGGTGGCTGTTGCACGTATTGTATGATCGCCATTTTCTATACTAGCTGTTAAAGCACAACACAGACTTACAAGTACAAAGAAATCCTTGACTTGCTTTCTCTCTGCTGAGTGTTCAAGTTGGCAGCGGCAAAGTGGCTCTTAGAACTTTTATACTCTCTGTACTTTACAGCCTGCACAGCGTACAACATCCTCAATGCTAATACAGAAAGACAACATAAGGCTAATCTTTAATGTGGAAAAAAGAAGAAAGAAATCTCAGGTGACAGGGACAAACAGACATACAGTAGAAGACTGTACAGGCGTGTACAGAACCACAAATAGCTACATTACACTAATTGGATTGATATAATTATCTCATTATGTGATTTGTGACAAATTATTATAAAAGTATTCAAATGTATGTTTACTAGATTAGATTAGATTCAACATTATTGTTATTACACATGTACAAGTACAAAGCAATGAAGTAAGTAAATGCAGAATATACATGTCTACACTATGTACGGGATAGGCACTATTATTATTATTATTATTATTATTATTATTATTATTATTATTATTATTATGGACAAGTATATATAAAAATATATAAGACAGTATATTATGAAGGCTAGTTTAAAGTATGGATGTAAACAATTACAATTTTTAAATATAAACTAATAATACAGCTTGTGAATTTTTACGGTACATTCCTTTAGGCCAAAAACAGGAAGCTGTGGGCATTCAAGTTGATGTTTGAGCATCTGTGGCTGACCATCATTTAAACTAAAATAATCAGAGACAAACCAATGATTGAATTATTATTTATTGACTTGTAATCCTTTCCAGACTATTGAGTGCAGTTTGGTAGTTTTTGGATGTAGTAATTAAGGGGGTAGATACAGGTTTAGTAAGTTTTACATCACCTTTTTTAGTTTTACAACTGAATTAAAACTAGTATTTTGTGGTTTCTCAGGTTGTTTAATGAGAAAAGAGGAGAAATGACAAGTCTGGGTGCTGTCACATATGAAGCTCAGAGGAGATGACATCATCAAGGTCAGACATTAGTGCAATTTCTTAATTACAAGTGATATGTTAGTCTTGGCATGATGTAGTAACGAACAGATGTATTTGCCTGCATTAGTAGTAATCACCCACGACAAAGAATCAGGATGCGTGAGGAAACAAGAATGGCAGGTAAGAAGTCAAAGGGTTTCCATGACAACCAGCATACCAGTCTGCTAACAGATCTGCCTGTCAATGCCACAGTCTGAAACTAGGTTCCAAAGCGCAGACTGTATTTGTTAAACTGGTCTGTTCATTTTTTCAGACTAAACAAGGCTGTTCCTTCCTGCTGGTTTACATCGTTTTCCTGAAGTTTGCATCTGGCTGATCAAAGCTGTACCGGCAAGATTTGTCTGTTACTTGCTTCACAGTTATGTGAATAATAGATCAGATTAAAACAGGAACAAAAGAAAGACAAACTTGACATGTAGAGTGACATGTAGTAATATTATAATATCAGTGTGTAAGCTCTTAAAGAGCAGAGAATTCAAGTAAGTAACCTAATTATTAAGAGAACATGTATCATACTTCGTTAGTGTTGATCTGCCTTGCTATTCCTGTACTTTAATATACTGCAGTGTCTGAACACATCAAATAAATATCTTATTACTGGGCTTTAAACCTTCCTCTCTCTGTTTTTTCCAGTCCAGTCCAGTAGTGTTGGTTCAGAGTGGTTCAACGTCACAGTGTTCTCTTTGAGCAATAATACACAAGGTCCTACTGGGGCTCTGTATTAATACAAGTCCTTATCAAAGTGAAGCAGAGGCTGCGAAAACCATTTGATGTTGCGGAGAGCATGCTGGGCTCAACTGGATCAATAACAAAGATACTTGCAATGCTCACAGGAGGCTGTCAAGTGTGTTGTGTGTGTGTTTTCCTGAAGGATACAAAGACTCCTACACTTTCTGCACAACATTTCCACATTTGATGTATGTGTGTGATGCACTAGCTTCATCTTTAATGGCAGCCAGCTCACTGACGCAGTCTTGTTCTCAAACCCACACATACAGTGTATATGTATACATTTTTATTCTGATGTGTATCTCCCAGAAGATTATTCTCTCTGCCTTATTCTCTATTTGGACATTCTCTGGGCACATGTGCACATGGCTGTTTACTGAGTTTACTGTTTTTTGTGTTACAGGTTACATCTGTCAAGATGCTGCATTGACGCAATGGAGACACAATAAAGAAATCTCAGCTCCCATACTGTGTTATACCACAGACTTTTTTTTTAGGTAGGTCATTTTGAAATTTTCTCTGATTTAGAATTGATCTTTTCAGCCTCTGTCTCACAGTGTACTGGAGACTGAGTCTGAATATAAGGATTTTTATTTAAACTTGAAAATGTGTCTTCATTATGGAGGAAAAAAACTTTTTGTTGAAAGAAATGAAAAATGTTTGGATGCATAATAGTGTGGACCTTGGCAGGAAGGATGGTTAAGTGAGCAGATCTCCTGAACTTATCATCATCATCATCATCATCATCATCATCATCATCATCATCATCAGCTTATGTTTTATACGGCTAAACTCAGTTGCCAAGTAGCATTCCCATAATGATATATCACTACTTGGGTTTGGGTAAATGTGGTTTTAAATGGACATCACTAAAAGTCTGCTGGCACATTCAGCCCGTATAGCACATTATTATTCTCATTATTGCTGTTTGATTTGAGGTGTCCTCGCTGAGTGTAAGAGGTGGACGTACAACAGATTTGAGCAGCGATTTGCAGTTCTACAGTTGTTCTAGCTGAGCGTGCTAAAGCATATTGAACACACATCTCTGCAAGCAGACAGCACTGGGCATAACACCTATTTGATTTACTGGAGAGAAGAGATTCAGTCCATGGTTGTCTCGATTCAGTCCCTCTGTTTTCTTTCTTCTTCTTGATTTGATCAAGGGAAATGCCTTCCAGATGTACTGAGATTTCATTCGTCTGTGTGCGAGACGTGTGGGTTGCAGTCCGTTCTTTATTTCTCAGTATCTACTCTTCTATCATTACTTATCTGCTTCTTGCTCTGCAAATCATTTTCAGTTCAGTTGTTATTGTGAAACTAGCTTCCTATCTCGGCCTCTAGTATCTCTGGTAACTCCACCTTGCTAATGGTGTTATGATGATTCCATCATCTGCTCCACTTACATCAGAACAGAAGCATCAGAACAACTTATCTCTGAAGCTCCTTAGTCATGCATGGCTTCATTATTCCAAACAGAAGTGTTCAGGAGCAACTGGACTTGCTTTGAGTTCTTGACATTTCAGCACCTTTCACTGGTGTACATAGATACACACTGATCATTTTAGTGGAAAAACTCTCCCTGTGAAAACTAATCATCTTAGTTTTGTATTTAGTTTTAGCATGTCCAGACTGCCCTGCGCTGCCACTATTTGACCTTATTTCAATTCATTATGCCCACTCTGATCATTTGCCTCCTGCCAGTTTCACACCAGCCACCAGATGTCCCAGACTATGCCCAGCTGCACACCTATCACATACTGTATCATTCAGCTCTGACACTCCAACCCACCTCCTTTTACCTACAGTATACAGTACAACAGCCAGCCTGGTTTGGCACATGCTGAAGTTCACTGATCGACTGTTCTAGCCCATCTGCTATGTACCTGCGTATTAGTTGGTTCTGCTTGGTGTTTCTTTCACAAAACATGACAGACAACACTTCAATGAAACACACCTCTTCACTCTGTGATCTACCCATTATCTACAATAAACTGCTTATTCTACTGATGGCAGGTGTGATGGAGCTGGTCTCAGCTGTCACTGGGCCAAGTCTATCTTAGTGCTGACAAACAGAGAAAGATTCTGACATTCACACTCGCAATCACACCTACGGTTAATTTTGTCTCACAATTTAACCTGACCGCATGACTGAATGTCTTTGGACTGTGGGAGGAAGCCAGGGTACCAGGGAACCCACACAGGCACAGGGAGAACACTAAAACTCCCTTCCCCTCATAAAAGTGGACCCACACATTTATATGCAGTATACAAGTAAAGTGAATCATTATGCTGTGCTCAGGTGCGGGCATCTACAGGATGCTTGCAAACTTCTTTTGGAAAAACTGGCCCTTGGATTTTCCTTTTTTCCATTAGTCTGATACTGTCTGTAAAGTTTTCCAGTCATTCGGATCATTTCCCCCAAAAAACTGCTCTTCAGTGGCGGCTGAACCTGCGTAATGTTCTTGACTGTTTCACAGTTGTTCAGCATGAAAGCCAGGAGAAACAACCTACAGGTGACCATGGATTAATGAGTCTGTGACTCCACAGGGTTTATAGGCCTGCTTTTTCAGCCAGTCAGTCAGAATTGATAAGTTTTTCTGGATGGAAGGTGAATTGTCTTTTTTGGGATTTTCTGACACTGTTTGTAAATGTAACAAACAGCCTATTGTTCATTCAAAACCTAGACAAGATTATGGCACTGACTTTTACTAGCAATAATTTATTGTCTTTCCTGGATTCCATGGAAACTCATTTATGAGGGCAGTGAATTAAATTTAAATAAATTTTATTGGTATAGCGCCAAATCTTAACATAAGTCATTCTAAGGCACTTTACAAGGTTTAAGGTTTAAGATCTTACAAAATATAACTGTATAAAGAATTATATAGAAAACCCAAACAACCCCACTTGAGCATCAATAGCCAACATTGGAGAGAAACAAACTCCCTTTAGAGGAAGAAACCTCCAGCAGAACCAGACTCATGGTGGGCGACCATCTGCCTCGACTGGTTGGGGTGAGTGGAAAGAGAAGAGAGAAAAGAAATGCAGGCCACAAAGAACAGACAGGAGGAAGCACAACTACAGAGAAAAGACAAAGTTATGACATAAAAGGTAGCATTTGAATGAATAGATGAGAGGATAGGATTGGAGAGGAAAGCAGGATTGTGTCTATTACCCCCACAGGTTTACCAGAACTAATTTTAAAATGGTTTCAGTCTTGGCACAATCATGTAATCATGTAACAGCCTTAAATAGCAAAGGAATGGGAAACATAACACGTCTGTAACAAGATGTATAATGAACAATCCTACTTGGCATTCATTTCTGGCACAAAACAATATTTCATGATTAAATTACCTCTGTACTGTGGGCGGAGTGCACGGTTGTTGGGGCAGTTGCGGCCCTGCTTGCTGAAGTTGATGTTGGTTCGGATGCAGCGCTGTAGCAGAGGCTGGGTGGGCCGGGTGTTGTCACTCATGCTCAGGAAGATCTTATAGGGCTCGTTCTGGCTGAGGAGACGCAGGGAGTGCATCTGTGGTGGAAAGTGGGGTTTTAAAGAACAGAAGGATGCTGAAACTGCTTCATCAGAGTGAAGAGTTTAAATCACTGATACAGCTCAGTTTAATCGCTAACTGCAGTGTGAGGTACCACAGTTCACACAGGATGTCGGATAATCCAAACCGAGTCTGCAAAGCTTGCACTCAAAGACCTGAGGCGGTAATTGCTATTTCTATCTATTTATCTATCTGTTTGTCTGTCTGTCTGTCTACTTAACATACAAGGCCAAGATAGAGAAGGGAGGGAAGGAAAGATACAAGAGAAAAGGAATGAAGATGAGAGCGATGGATTAGAGAGAGCTGACAGACAGGTGAGAACAAAGGACGGGTGATTGAGAGAGGGAATAAATAAAGTGAGAGTAAACGACAGATGGTGTGTGGGAGTTGATTTTACTGATGAATGCAGGTGAACGGCGCTCTGGAATGTAATGTGCTGCACTTTGAGTATCCTGAATTGAAAAGTTTCAATCTGATGTGTCCTGCTGTTCTTTGGTGACATACAGAGGTGCTTTAGTCAGATCCACAGATATTTGAACAGGGACACAGTTGTCATCATTTTGGTTCTATGAGCCGTCACCACGGAAATGAAACAATCGAGATGTGCTTCAAGTCAGATTTTTTTTGGTTTCGTTTATTTTTAATATTGTATGAAGATACTGGGGTGGGCAAGGGGGCGATTTGGAAAATTTGAATTTGAATTCTAAAATGAAAAACTTTGGCTTTTAGCCATACACTTTATACTACTAATAACGAAAGTACACTAGTAATGAAGCAATGTAAGATATACCAAATATGTAACTCTGACAAGCACATCATGCAGGGATTATCAGTGTGGTTGCAACTGTTCCTAAATTACAGTGTTATGTATGCTACACTTTGACATTCAATTATAAATAATGACATATAATTAAGTCATTATTATTTATTAATCAGTTTCAGTCAAAGTACCTATCAACTTTTGACTCAGGCAGCAGAAGCCAATCTGTACCACCCTATAAGAATTACATCAATCATGTAGGAATTACAACCACTATAGATAAACCCTCTATTTTAAGGACCTAACAAATAATTCACCAACTAGCCACTCGGGTGATCTATTGCCATATGTGTGTTAATCCCTCATCAGTTCATTTACAATAAGCAGAAAAACAGTCAAGGGTTGTTCCATTTGCATTTGGATCCCGTTTCTGTATTTAGTTATTTATAATTTATGCGACAGTGCCTATTAAACAACAATTACACTGGCGATGTCAGTGGAAATGTGACAGAACTAGATTCACAGCTAATTTGCACACATAGTCCCAACAAAAGATGAAAAAACATTTTCTCAAACGTTTTGTTCCACCAGTACTAAACTGAAAATACACCCAGCCAAGCATAAAACATTACAAATAAATTAATCTATCAAAACATCAGAGCGTGCTGCACGATGTGCAAGAGCTGATTTTGGACCGAAACTACTGAGAGACAAAAGCGTTGCAATTTAGTTTTTCATGCTGTGTACATGCACTGCATTTCATTACTTTACTGTTACAGCAACTCAGTCTCTTTTATCTAAGGCACTCAGGAAAAAGAAGGTGGTTTCAGTTATGTTATGAATTTGTAATTTCACATTCCATTCAAACGTCCTGCTCTGACATTACATTACGTTTAACTACTACACATACTGTACCTGCATCTGTGTCACATAGACTGGCTTGTTGATGAGTATCCAAGTGGATGTCTCGTAGCATGGAGGTACAGTGATGGAGCCCTCGTAAGTGATGTAGCGCGTGGTGTCAGGGTAAAGATCTGCTATGTTCAGGCCCATCATTAAGAATGCATCATCTAAAGAGAGAGAAAAGAAAGAGAGGGATAGAAAGCTTTAAGGTGTGTTGTGTGAAAGTGTGTTACGTTCAGAACTATTGACAAGAACGCTCCACAAGAGGAGGAGAGTTGAATTCTGTGCCTGCGTCTCACTGATGTAGAACATGGTATAAATCTGAAATGAGCAAAAAACAACATGCATATGATGGAGCGGACAGTGTGCGTGTTCTTGTAATGATCAGGGTCTCTTTAAACAGTCAAATTATGAGGATTTACTTCACCTTTGTGGTCAGAAAGTTGAATCCACAGGCCACACTATTCACTGTAAGGGTTAAGACTTGCCTCTGCTGTGGGTTCATATCCTGTACTGTACATCTTCACATTAATATGCTGTAAATGATGTAATGTCCTAAGTGACAATAAGAAGATTTTGTGTGCATGTGTGTGGTTGTGTGGCATTTCTATTGTTACCCTGGGACTCCAGTACAGCAGTTCAGTCCAGCCCTCACATTAAAGTGGTCAATGATAGCCTGGCTGAGGTTGAACAGCACAGGCTTCTATGTTAGGCTAAGGCAAAGTGATTCCTCCACCTGTCTTTATCCCAATGTTTCCCCTGTTACATCTTCACTAGCAGCTGTGCAGACCCTACAACTACAGATACTAATGGAGCCACACTGGTTAACGGCAGTTCTCTTCTAATAGTAACAGATGTTGTGGTTGCTGGAAGAGGTTTAAGCTGCAAATATACTTTTACTGCTTATGTGATATTAATTTCTGGGTCTACACTAAACCGTCTAGAGCCTGTGAACCTGACTTAATCACACACAATCTGTTTCTTTTACAACAACAAGGAGAGACTACGGACACTGTAAGAAACCCATTTTAACTACGACTAAAGCAAGGAAGCCTTTACATTTAGTCATTTGGCAGACACTTTTATCCAAAGCAACTTAGAATGTATAGGGTAAGCATAAGGAGGTTCTCCCTAGGGAGAAATGGTAAAGTCAACAATACAGTAATTCAATCAAAACTGTCTATTCGTTATCTATCCTAACTATCAACTACTCACAACCTCTTTGCTGGTTGATAATTAAGGCTGGTTAAAGAGCATAAAAGAAAGGCTCTGGTTCATAATGAATTCATCTATCCAGTTGTCTTGGTGGATCACTTGATCTCTGACAGAGTTTCCACCAACTGAAGAATCCACACAAACTAACAAAACTTCCTGTTTTTCTATTTTCCCCCATGAGGCCCAAAAGGCCTCCTCTCATTCCATTCTCTCTGAGGCCCATAGGATCTCCTCGTGTTCCATCTTCACTGAGACCCATAAGATCTCTCTCCATTCCACCACCCCATTTGATGCCATTAGGGCCTATGCTGCATGTACCTTCTTTTACAGGGTTCTTCCTCATATCTATCCCTGTATTCAATTTTATCATTGACGTCCATTTTTCTGGGCTCTTTCACACTATGTTTAGCCTCATTTCCAGGAGGCAGTTCCCCAGATGGCTTTACATTTTCACAGCACAGCTTGGAAAACACATTCTGGCAATGTGGCACTGATTTGTATGAAATTAGGAATATGTTAGTGCAAAAGGAAAACAGTGGAAAATGCCTGTGTAAAAGTATTTATCATACACATTTCAGTACTATACATTACTCTACCATCACTTTTAACATAATGCAGTGTCAGCAAGTTCACTAAGAATCCATTTAATTCAAGTGTTAATTTAGAAATTTCTGCTCCACTTAGTAACATTAATGGCTCTGTCAAGCGATGCAGCCGCAAATGTTATAGCACACGTTCAGTTTGATTGGTTCTTGAATGAGACAGTAGGCATGTTTGTTACTACTGATGTTCAATGAAGATTAGCTTTGCCTGACTGACATAACACAGTCAGACAGAGACAGACAGTGTGTATCTTACGTTTGTAGTTGATTCTGGTGATGGTGTCTCTATTGAGCATGCGGTTGAGGAAGGCATTGGAGTTTTCAGAAAGCTAAGAGATGATAAAGACAGAGGAAATGTAATCACAAAACACTGAACAACGCACAGAATGCAGTAAAAAGCATTTAGCAAGTTGCTCTAATACGGAAACAGTGAAATATATTTTCCTGTACTGAAGTCTTTGCATAGAATAATGACCATCCACAAGCCACAACTGAGAAGTTTTAAATCTACTATGTTATGAGGGAGACTATCATATCATCAGACAGCTCTTTTACAGATGTATTTGTGTCTCAATTGGTCCTTCACTTGGTTCCACTGTGCTCCCAGTGAGTCAGCCTGACCTTTATAAAGATGGAGACCACAGCGATGCCATATGGGCTCTTGGCTGCCTCACTGTAGTTGGCATACAGGTCCTGGTTATAATGGATCAACTGGACCTGAAAGACAGATAAAGATCATTGCCAGCTGAACTATAGCAATTCTAGTTATGTATACGTCTTTATATCACCTGTGTTGGCCATGTGACCCTGACCTTGATCATTCATTGCTGTTTTTTCTGGTTCAGAGCACTGTGAAGAAACTTATCTCATTATATTTTCCGGCACTGCAGCTGTTTTGTATGCAGCATTGCATGTTTCTTTTTTATCAGACCTTTTTATGTTTTGCTGTAGTATTAGTTTTAGTAGTCTGTGTGTGCCTAAATTACTTCTCACTGCTATTGCAATGTTTTAAATGTTTTTTCAATGCTGTTTTTTTTTTTTCTAATTGAACTTGTGCTGCAGTGCTTCTTATTTCTTTGAGCTTTGAGCGTTGGTTGTACATTACAGTTTTAATTCAGTTAAATCAATTATTTCATTCAATGAGAAGTTAGTGAGGAAGAAAAAATACTGCCAGAGATAATCATTTTCGTTAGCACAGTGCGTAGAAAAGCTGCATTTGTACCATGGACTCTCATAATTGTGTGCAAACCATATCAAACCAAAGTCACTGTTGTGGAGCAGAATTTAGTCTGACAGAGGAGAATAAATAAAAGTCAATGATGCAACACAGATAATAAGGCACAATGTTGTCTTCCATCCTGGAGGAAGATATCCAGCTCTCCATTCAAAATTAATATGTTAATATCATTCCATGCTTCTGAACTGTTACCTAACAAGGGCCCGCAGAAGCAGAGTGAATGGGGAATGATGATTAAAATGTCATGATGTTGTTATAGCACCACATAACCCCTCCTGGGGAAATTAGAGTATATGGTTGGGCTCAGTGCGTATAACTTTGGCATGGTAGAACATTGTTTTTGTGGTTGCCTGTTTTTTTTTTTTTTAATGACTATGACCTGGGTCATATAAAAGGTCCCACATTTTACACTGCATGTCAGCACAAATATCCAACCATTAAGTCCAAGGAACTCTGTGGACCTGCAAAATAACATTTTGTGGCATGGTATAGATCAGAGCAAGAGTATAAAACTATACTAGTATTAAAGTAGCTCCACTACAATGGCTGTATTATTGTTGTACCAGTCTACTGTACCTGTCGCCACACCATCTTATTCTTATAAACATAAGAATAAGATATACATAATATATAAACAAGGCCCTGAAGTACTGGAATAGCAACTTTAAACAACATGTTGCTGTTTTTATGTAATGTGTTTCTCTGTTTCGTCTCTCACCTCTCCAGGAAAGCCCTGTCCATTGAGGAGGTGCTCTGAACCCAAAGAGTCCTCACTCCCAAAGTGGAGGCGGACCTCTTCCAGCCGGTAGCTGTAACCTAGTGGGCCCCCTGAGATGTTAACCAGATGGGCTTTGTCCGGCCGCAATGACACATGCTTCCCTGTGTTGTACATTGTGCCACCCATCTGCAAAGAAAAAGAAAGAGAGGGAGAATCATTAATGATATGCAATCACTGTGGTCAAGCATGTAAATAGTCTCCATTTCTCCTCTTTCTAATCACCAGTCTACTCTGGCCAAAATATGTAAATGTTGTCTTCAAAGGAGTCCTTCATGAGTTGTGAGATGCAGTCTTGTGTTGCACCACATGCTTGTCAAGAGGTTCTTTTGTTTCTAAGTTTGTTGGTGTTCTTCATCTCTAGATGCTACCCAATTTTGATATCCTGACCCACTGGAGTGGGGTTTAATCTAATGTGTTTAAGAGGGTGATGAAAACCAAATAAATGTTGATCTGCATAGAATAATAATTTATGATCACAAGAATAGAACCTTGGAAAACACCACTGAGCTGGGCTCCCAGAGAAGAGGCATTGCTAAGCATGACTACAAAAGCTGTTGTACCATGATTTCAACCTACTTTTTAAAGTGATCCAGTAAAACTCAAAAACTGAGTGTATGTTCAATTTTGGAGTCATAGTGGCAGTATTGTTACTGCAGAACTGGAGTTTGTCAGCCATTAACATTAAAAGAAACTTGGTTAACTACTCGGCATGATATAATGATGATTACCCCACTGACAATAAAGTGTAACCGATTTTTGTTATCTTTCTTACCATGTGAGAGTTGCTTTTATTATCATCATTTATTTATAAGACCTTCTTTCCCTAGAATTCCCACAATGAGCCATTTTTTATTTTTGACATTGGTAATCCCATTGCCTCTGGCCCTAGAAGAATCATGGCCCAGTTTTACAACTCCACCAGTTTTGTCTGCTGACAAAATGCAGAATGGAAACAGTAAGATGTGGTGTCATGTATGACATTACGTGCTTCCTCCAAATACTCTATGGAGGCTTTAGTCAGCTGATGTTCTCAGTCTATTTTGGAGCAAGAGGACCGTTTGGAATAGCTATAGATAAACTTTAGAGTTATCAATAGACCTTCTGACAACTGTACAATGTCCCAATTCAAACACAGCTGGCAAACTAACTAATGAGTAAACCAAACACAAAGGATGAGGAGTAGATGACCTCTTATCATACAATGCGATTTTCTATTTAAAACACTTTAATTTATTCAAAATTTCAGTGTGAAGCTATAATAAGCAAGTGTTTGAACCACAGTAGTACAGTACAGGAAGAAGAGTTTTCTCTCTCCCGTAGTTGTGCTTCCTCCTCTCTGTCTCTCGCTCTCTCTGTACTTTTCTGTTACACTTCCCTCCTTCGGCCAGCTGAGGCAGTGTCCCCCGGAAGTCTCTGTAGTAAGTCTTGTTAGGGTAGTCAGTCTGTTTGTTAGTTAAAGGTTTAGCTTTGTAGTTTGTTCCAGCATTGCTGTGTTTTGTTTTCTTATTTGTTTGTTCCAGCATTTAGCTGCGTTTTTTGTTTCTTGTTAGTTCCAGCTTCGGCTGAAGAGTTTTTGTTTATTAGTCCCAGGGATTGCTGTGGTTTTTTTTTTTTTGTTTGTTCCAGCTTCAGCTGTGATTTTGATTTCCTTTTGTATCACGTTTGCTGTGTTTCTTTGTTTGTTATTTAAACTGGTGAGTTTCTAGTTTAAATGCCTGCCTTTTGCAGTGTTCTTTAGTTTGTTCCTCCTTTTGAGGTTTTTGTTTGTTCCTTTTGTTTGCATTACATTATGTCTGTTCTGCATTTATTGTTACTAACTCTGTTAATAAATCTTTTTGGGAAATTTCACTCTGCTTTTGTTGTCCTTCTGCAACTGGGTTCGCTAGTTAGCTCCTTTGTTCCACTTACTCCAACCAGTTGAGGCAGATGGCTGCCCAGCCTGGCCTGGTTCTGCTGGAGGTTTTTCCCTCTAAAGGGAGTTTTTCCTCTCTACTATTGCCTAATGCTTGCTCAAATGGGATTGTTGGGTTTTCTAATAATAATAATTATATATATAATATATATAATAATAATTTTCTATACAATTATACATATATATACAGTACAGACCAAAAGTTTGGACACACCTTCTCATTCAAAGAGGTTTCTTTATTTTCATGACTATGAAAATTGTAGATTCACACTGAAGGCATCAAAACTATGGATTAACACGTGGAATTGTATACATAACAAAAAAATGTGAAACAACTGAAAATATGTCATATTCTAGGTTCTTCAAAGTAGCCACCTTTTGCTTTGATTACTGCTTTGCACACTCTTGGCATTCTCTTGATGAGCTTCAAGAGGTAGTCACCTGAAATGGTTTTCACTTCACAGGTGTGCCCTGTCAGGTTTAATAAGTGGGATTTCTTGCCTTATAAATGGGGTTGGGACCATCAGTTGTGTTGTGCAGAAGTCAGGTGGATACACAGCTGACAGTCCTACTGAATAGACTGTTAGAATTTGTACTATGGCAAAAAAAAAGCAGCTAAGTAAAGAAAAACGAGTGGCCATCATTACTTTAAGAAATGAAGGTCAGTCAGTCTGAAAAATTGGGAAAACTTTGAAAGTGTCCCCAAGTGCAGTCACAAAAACCATCAAGCGCTACAAAGAAACTGGCTCACATGCAGACCGCCCCAGGACAGGAAGACCAAGAGTCACCTCTGCTGCGGAGGATAAGTTCATCCGAGTCACCAGCCTCAGAAATCGCAGGTTAACAGCAGCTCAGATTAGAGACCAGGTCAATGCCACACAGAGTTCTAGCAGCAGACACATCTCTAGAACAACTGTTAAGAGGACACTGTGTGAATCAGGCCTTCATGGTAGAATATCTGCTAGGAAACCACTGCTAAGGACAGGCAACAAGCAGAAGAGACTTGTTTGGGCTAAAGAACACAAGGAATGGACATTAGACCAGTGGAAATCTGTGCTTTGGTCTGATGAGTCCAAATTTGAGATCTTTGGTTCCAACCACCGTGTCTTTGTGCGACGCAGAAAAGGTGAACGGATGGACTCTACATGCCTGGTTCCCACCGTGAAGCATGGAGGAGGAGGTGTGATGGTGTGGGGGTGCTTTGCTGGTGACACTGTTGGGGATTTATTCAAAATTGAAGGCATACTGAACCAGCATGGCTACCACAGCATCTTGCAGCGGCATGCTATTCCATCCGGTTTGCGTTTAGTTGGACCATCATTTAATTTTCAACAGGACAATGATCCCAAACACACCTCCAGGCTCTGTAAGGGCTATTTGACCAAGAAGGAGAGTGAAAAGGGCCAACAAGTGCTAAACATCTCTGGGAACTCCTTCAAGAATGTTGGAAGACCATTTCAGGTGACTACCTCTTGAAGCTCATCAAGAGAATGCCAAGAGTGTGCAAAGCAGTAATCAGAGCAAAAGGTGGCTACTTTGAAGAACCTAGAATATGACATATTTTTAGTTGCTTCACACTTTTTTGTTATGTATACAATTCCACATGTGTTAATTCATAGGTTTGATGCCTTCAGTGTGAATCTACAATTTTCATAGTCATGAAAATAAAGGAAACTCTTTGAATGAGAAGGTGTGTCCAAACTTTTGGTCTGTACTGTATATATTATATATGTAAGGTTGTAAACCTTCATTTGTTGTGATTTGGCACTATACAAACAAAATTGAATTGGATTGAATTGAATTGAAGCAACAAAACCGGATGAGACAAGGTAAAAGTAACATGCAGGCCAGCACTTTTATGAAAGGGACATTTATGAAAGGGTAAACTAACAAAATATCAAGTGCTGTGGATGTTAAGCCAGTAGTTGTAGTCTAATGGGAAGAGCAGCAACAGCATCAGTCAGTGCAGTTAGGTGCACTGAAGTAACTAGGTTGTAATCAGCTTTCTCTAAGAAGCTGATTTCTTAACTGTCATCTAAACGGGAAACCTGGTTAGCATAATTGGGGTAGGGGATTAGAGAAACAAGATTTCTCCCTTAGAACTCTAAACACTCCATACAGCCATGTTAACACGTAACCAGTTTTTAATTGGCCTTTTACAAGAGTGCAAGTGCATATCAAAGCCTGCCGGCAGGTCACTACTCTAGTACTGTCAGCTGAGAAATGCAACTGGATGAAAGGACAGATCATCACATGGAGTGATGCTACCTCATTTTAAAATCAAGTCTGCACAAAATCCAACTAAAACTAAAACCAACACAAAATACCCTGTAGATGTTTAGATCTTGCTGTAACTGTCTACGTGTCCCTCTCCCAGAGCTGTCAGTCAGGAAGCTGTAATTTCTGTTTCCACATCGTCAAAATCTATGAACCATGCTTTCAAAATAGGCTAAATGGAGATAACTCATCATCTGCATCTTCTGCATGCATACTCAGATTTCCAGTAACCTGGCTACTTCAGTGCATGTAATAAGATATTCTGATAACATAGACCACAGTGATTTTGACAGTTTGCATTTAAAAGTTTCTAAAGGAACCAGGGCAGAAGACATAACAAACTTTCTAAGTACTGTATAACCTACTGTAAAACCTATGCAGGCCTTAAAATGTTCTTTTAGGAAACATATAGCTGGAACTACAGATACAGTGCTCATAACTTTCAGTATTTTGTACACTGACATCTTTTTTTTCTGCATCATCACCCTTTCTGTTTAATGCCGGGCCATTGTGCTTGTGCCTTACTTTGTCCTGCACAGAAACAACAACAGAGCAAATTCCATTATTTTTTAATGTGTGTGACAAATAACTGTTTATGGGGATTAAAAGAGCTTTACCGGGCACTGATGTCAGTTTGTCACCGCACCCCTGGCAACACATAACCATTACAAAATTGTCAACCATCGTACATGTTATATGGCATTTGCTGCAATCACATATTTATTGCTGCTGGTGAGGAGAAAGCACTCAGTCTCTGTTTAATTGTGCCATGCTACTGCTGGAGCAAAATGAAACTAAACCGTTACTCACCAGCTTGCAATCTATTCACTGCATAATCCTTAAAGAAAGCACAATGTTATTTTAAAAGAGGTGGATGATTTAGAATCTAAAAATGATTTTCACTCTTCTTTGTTACTCAAACACAGATTTGAAGAGATATTTTTAAATGTGTGACCTTGTTAAAGGAAAATCACATATTCTTATCTTGAATCTCCATACTTCTTTCTACGAGACTGTATGTTTTAAGTTGTTAAGATTCAACAAATATATAAACTGTATAAATACTGTTGTAAATTGTTTTGTTAGAGCTTTTATGAGTAGTAATTTGCTATACTACTGCTGATCTACTTACTTCGTCTTGAAGTGTCATTAGTGATTTAGGGAGATCAAAAAGTCAAAAATGAGAAATAATTTTTGCGCTGTAGCTTTAAATGCCCCATGCACAGATATACTGGGACAGAAATAAAGAGGAAATGGTGACCATTGGAGACTGGGGAAACACAGTGCCTTCTTAGCACTGTCCCCTCACAAACAAGAAGGTCCCGGAACTTGCTGTTAAATCTGTCTGGTGGGGGCCCTTTTTGTGTGGAGTGTGAATCTGGCTGTTTCTCTGTGATAGACAGAAGGTCTTGATGTGAGCCACATTGGCTCTAGCCACCCTATCCTCAACAGGATGACAATACTGATGGATTGCTTGGGGTTAGAAACCAAAATAACGTATTGAGACATGGCAGTTAAACAGATGGTTGAGACATTTTATTATAGATAATGTTGGACAACAACTTGGAAAATCACCAGGATGCAGCAATTGCTGAAATAACCTCCTAGAGTCCCAAACGACACAAAATTGTTGTTTGTTGTTGTCTACTGACTCTGATATATTTCAGTTTCATTATATTCCCTGGTGCCCGGCAACCAGCTATTGTTCAAGAGCATAAATACTCAACACTTCAAAAACAAAAACAATAGCAGATTACTTGATAAGACACTTTTCATACAAAGGTGTAAAAAAATAAACTTTAAAATCTCTTTTTAGGACTAATATGTTGATCAGTGGTGCTGAACTTTTCTGGACCATACAACAACTCCTCATGCTCCATCAGATATATACAAAGAAGTTTACACAGCTGTTTACAGGACACACCAAACAACAAACACCCTTCTTGCTGTGCTTGCTAACCCAATCAGCAACAAAAGTTAATTATAATACTTTTTATTAGGAAGTCATGGATATGCAATTCTTAATACAACTTTATTACTAAAACAGCACATATGTCACTTTGTCTGGTTTGCAGAAATGTATTATTTTTGCATTTATTTTATTCATTTTCATGGTTGGTTAATGGGCCATAAAACTGTAGAACTGCACCCTGTGCTGATACAGGCTACTGTAGCAGTAGAGTTGTGTGTAGATATTTTACTGTATTTTTGTGCATGAAGGCTGTTTATACTTTAAGAAATGTTGCCGTGTGGAGTAAAGTTTTACTGTAAAAAGTCCTAAGGGAAGAAACATCATTATCAGCACCACAAAATCTCACACTAAGAATTCCATCAAAGTGAAACTGACAAAGATAGAAGATTAAGAATCAGTCCGTCAAGAGATTACATGCCCAGAAAGAAAGAGATAAAAGGAAACACAATTAGCAGAAAGGTCACTGAGAAAAAACGGAAAAAATTAATTTAGACAAAGTTTAATGTTCAACTCAGAGAAGTGGGAAGAGCTTAAGAGACCTTTGTAGAAATTGAAATTTGTTCCCAACTGTTTGGAAAGAGTGTCACCTCCTCAGCAAGTAAAATAAAATGCTTAAAATAATATGCATGATGGGATGTCAAAGACTGCTGTATAATGCAAGTAACCTAACAAATACACAATGAGGATCAAGGTTTTAATACAAGGCCTCTGCTTTTCTCTATTTTAGCTGTAGACTGAAAACATTTGGGTTTGACTTCAAAGATGAATATGAGCCTTTGCACAAACATTGGCTATAGCCAGTGCAACCATTTGTAATGTCCTGAAGAAGAAAGAAACCACTGGTGTACTAAGCAACAGTTGTCGAACGGTAAAATAGCAGCAGTTGATGACGGAAACATTGTGAGAGCTGTAAAGAAGGCTCCTAAAACAACTGTTAGTGGTCAGGAGCGAAGATATCACTTCATAAACAAAAGTACAGAGGCTACACCAGAAGATGCAAACCACTCATTAGCAAGAAGAAATGGATCTGTTTTTTAAGCCCTAAAAGGGTATAATATGGGCAGTTAATTAAACAAGAAGCGCCGTTAGTCCATGTGACTTTCAACCAGAGTGTAGCTCTTAACTTCTTCAAAGAATGAGCACATTTCTGTGTTCTGAATTCACTGCATGCTAGTCTTCTGTTCACAAGGCAGATAGTTTCAATTCTATTCATTTCATATGTCAGTAGAATCTCTTGGTCCTTAGGTCATTAATTTGGTATTTATACTGTATTTTATCAAAATGATTAATTTATTCCCCATATTAGCACATCATGTTTGCACGATGTTCCCTTTCAGTTGGTTTTGTTTCTGCTTCCTTACCGTTTTTTCACCTGTTTACCAGCCACTTCTTGTCCTACCCATGTTAGGACTTCCTCACCTTCTACTCTCCTGCGCCCTAATTATGAATTTGTTTCACCTGTGTGTCCCCTCTCCTTTAAAAGCTCCCCTAAGAGCTGATACCTGGCAGTTGAGACCGGGCTGTTAATAGATCCTTTTGCTTAAATACTTTTGTCTCGTTCGTTAGTTGGTTTCGTAATAGTAATGTGCTGTGCTGAACTCCAAAGAGGGAACAGCCTGTATTGTGCAGGTGCATGCTAAAAGACTGTTGTTCACTGAACATTGTCCTCATTTTAAGGTGAATGATGAACTGAATGAATCACTTAGCAATTAAAGAACTTAAGCACTATTTAAATACAAGAGGAATATGAGCAGCAAAGCCTTCATACACTTCACGTGTATGTTTACACTCTGGTCAGCCACAGTTATCTATCTTCCTACCTTCCTATCATTGTTCAGTTGCTGCTTAGAGCAAGAACTATAAACTTAAACTAGTTCATTTTAATCTGTGTAAACTCTTGGTTAGTTTCTTTGAAGTGTAAAATTGAACAGCATAGGGCTGCAAAGCTTTTTGATTTCATGCCTTCCACTTTCCCTCAGATGGACTCATGCTAGAATTTGGTATGTATACATGAACACATTCCCTATGTACATTATGAAACATGACAAAAACTCTGGACAACAGCAACAGCTGGAAGAACTCTTGTGTTTCTTGTGTTTACCCGAACAACATAAAAAACAATAAAACATAAAACAGTACAGTGGATGAAGAGCAGTGTCAAGAATGTTGAAATAAACAGTACATGCAGCACCATCCATTCATGTAACAAGTGTCTATGAATAAACCAACATACAAGTGTAAAAAGATTAGAACTTGGTGAACCATTATTTAAACTGTGCACAGTCAGAAAGACGCAGATGTGTGAATGAACTGTATTCACAGCTCATCACACACACTATAACATCTGTCTGTAACTGATTTCGTATTACTCTATTACTCTATGTTAATAAGTGCTTGTGTCTGAAGAAGATCCTGTTATATATGTCATTAACTTTGTGATTTTCTCTCTCCCTTAGTGTTTCCTCCTCTCTGTCTCCCTCTCTCTGTACTCCTCTGCCGGTATCCTCTGCCTTGGAGCTGTATATTGCCAGAGTCCAGTTACTGGCCCTAACAACCTGTCCAGTGTTCTTGCTACTTGTTGTCATTTTTTGTTGCCTACTGTTCTTTTCTCTCTTCTCTTTCCACTCCCCTCAACTGGTCAAGGCTGATGGCTGCCCACCCTGAGCCTAGTTCTGCTGGGGGTTTCTTCCTCTAAATTGAGTTTTTCCTCTCCACTGTCGCCTAGTGCTTGCTCAAGTGGTGTGGTTGGATTTTCTAAATAATATATCTATATACAGTTATAGTAACAGTATATTTTGTAAGGTCTGATAAGTGCCTTGAGATGACTTCTGTTGTGCTTTGCCGGTATACAAATAAAATTGAATTGAATATGTGTGTTAGGCAGAGAGAGGAGACTATACTGTCAAAATGATTAATTCCCTGTATGAATGACCCCACATTCGCACTACAAGAACTAAAGCCCATGCTGAAACTGAGCCGATCACATTAGAGTTGGTGCTAATATGCCATTCAATATCATCCAACCAACTCCTCATTTGTTTCATTGACCACTGATTACCTGACAGAAAGGCCACCATCTCTGGTAAAGTCATAAGCAGCACACAGGACTGTTCTGGCTGCATTCCTATACACACTGTATACAGCAGACTGCAAGTACTGTGTTGCCACATTCATAAGTATTGTGATGATAATGCAGTAGTTGCATATATCAGGAATGGAAAGCAAGAGGAGTCCAGAGGCCTGATAAAATCCTTCAGTGACTGGAGTCACAAATACTACCTCCTACTGAACACCTGAAGGTCTAAACCCCCTAATCATCAGTCAGCGTGTGTGGTGTGGACATTAAAGTGGTTCCAGCTTACAAATGGTGAACAAAGGTGTGCACCTGGAAAATAATGTGTACTGGTCACTTAACGCAGACGTACAGTATAAAAAAAGGGCAGAGACATCTTTTCTTCCTAAGGGGACTTAAGTCATCAGACATTTGCAGGAAGATGCTCCAAATGTTTTATTATCTACACTAGCAAGTATGCTGTTTTATGCTGCAGTTTGCTGGAAAGGCAGCATAATGCAGAAGAATGCAAGGTAGCTGGACAAACTGGTGCAAAAAGCCTGCACAGTGACTGGAATGTTGTACCCTGAGTTGAGTTTTTTAACCAGACACTTGAAGCCCTCATATCTCATTGTTTGGAATGGCATCATATCCTTGGCCAAACAATATGTGACCTCATCGGTGATTTCCATCCACCATTTGCTATTCCTATCATATGGACTGCAACTAGCAAGTGGGAACCAGCTTTTGGGTTTCACATCAGCAGGTGCAAGGCACATTTTACAAGAGATTGTGCTCTGTTGGAGGTCTGACCTCTTGTTGCCAAACTGTTTCAATACTATAGCAGTAGCTCCCATTTTCTGTACTAATTCTTCATTTGGGCTGACATGTTGCTTTTGTTCTGAGAGAATTTTGTGTGCCTTCAAAATGTAAATGTGTAATTGTTGCAATCTAATTAACATATTGCAAGATGACACTTTTTTTTATCAAATAAAAATTTATACCGGCCATTATCGTGGCCATTATCGTGGCCATTATCGTGGCCAGTATAAGGTGGCACACCCCTACTGAGGAGTGGTTACCATACAGGTGGAACGGTGCAGAGATTGTTGTTCTTCTGGAACGTTCTCCTCTCTCCACAGAGAAAAGCTGGAGCTCTTTCAGAGTGATTATCAGGTTCTTGGTCACCTGCCTGACTAAGGCCCTTTTCTCTTGATTGCTTAATTGGGCCAGACAGCCCACTCTAGGAAGAGTCCTGGTGATTGCAAACTTCTTCCATTTACAGATGATGGAGGCCACTGTGCTCATGGGATCTTCAATGCTGCAGAAATGTTTCTGTACCCTTCCCCACATCTGTGCTTTTATACTCCTGTCTCAGAGGTCTTCATGGCTTAGTTTGTGATCTGACATGCACTGTTAACTGTGGGACCTTATATACTGTAGACTGGTATATGTACCAAATCATTTCTAATCAACTGAATTTCCTACAGGTGGACTCTTATCAAGTTGTTGCACCAGAGCTCAATTTTGAGTGTAATGGCAAAGACTGTGAATACTTATGTACATGTGATTTGTGTTTTTTATTTTTATAAAATTAGCCAAGATTTTAAACTAAATTATTTCCCTTTGACATTAATCTATGTAAAGAATAAGGCTGTAACATAAAATGTGGAAAAAGTTAAGCACTGTGTATTCTTTCTAGATGCACTGTAAATTCAGATTTATATTACCTGCTTTAAACAACTGTACGTATAAGTGAGTTATGGATCAGGTTGTCAGAAAAAGGCCACCTGGTTGTGACATGTTCAAAATTTGATTGTACTGAGAAGGTTTTTGCTGTCCTGGCTCCTAGACTATAAAACATTTTCCTCTGAAGGGCAAATCAGCAAGTTCACACCCAGGATTGGACTGAAATGCTTTTTTAAAAAAGACATACATGGAACATATTTTATTACACATAGTGGAACATGTCATTGGTAATAAAAGAACAGCACTAGGCTGGTTTAAATCTTGTCTATCAGATTAATTTTGTGCCTGTTAATGATCAGTCTTCCATGCACACACAAGTTAGTTCCACTGAGATTTGTGCTTGGACCAGTTCTTATCAATTCTCCCTTATCACATGTCTCTCTTAGGTAATATTATTAGGGAACATATACATCAATAAATTTCCATTTCTATGCAGATGACACCCAGCTATATGAAACCAAAAGAAACTAATGAATAAGTAATTTCAAGTTTCATGTTTGAGAAATCTTGAAAGTATGTTTGACCAGGATTTCGGCCTTCTTCCACCTGGGGCATATTGCTAAATTTAGTCTCATAGTTCCATATTTTCCCAGCAGAGCACTTCAATCTCAGAGTGCTGGAACCAGCTCCTAGTTCAGGGACCAGACTCCCTCTCTACATTTAAGAAAAGCTCAAAACTTTCCTTTTATAAAAAGCTTATAGAGATTGCTCAGGTGACTCTAAACCATCTCTTAGTTATGATGCTATAGACTAAGCTGCTGGGGGACCTCCCTTAATACACTAAGCTCCTCTCCTCTATTCACCCAAACATCCCGATTGCATGTCATTATCTTTGTGTCTTCTATTATCTGTAGTTGTGCTTCCTCCTCTCTGTCACCCTCTCTCTTGTGCTTTTCTCCAGGCCTAGGAGTCTGTTTTCATAGTGAAGTTAGTGGCCCTACCGACCTCCCCAGTGTTTTTGCTGCTTGTTGTTTTTTGTTGCCTGCTGTTCTTTTCTCTCTACCCTAACCCTAACTGGTCGAGGCAGATGGCCACCCACCCAAAGCCAGGTTCTGCCACAGGTTTCCTTCGTTAAAGGGAATTTTTCCTCTCCACTATGTCTTAGTGCTTGCTCATGTGGGATTGTTGGGTTTTCTGTATTTGTTATATTTTTAAGGTCTTAAACCTTAAACTGTGAAGTTCCTTGCAATGACTTTTGTTGGGATTAGGAGCTGTATAAACAAAATTGAACTGAAAATATGAGTGGAGAGTGAAAACACATGAGATGGAAGCAGCATGCAGCCAGGCTTGAACCAAGGACAGTGTAGTTCTGTGGCATGCACTGTAAACATTTGGCTATCAAGGCTCTCCCTCAGTAATATTCTTTTAATAGTTTTCAGACAACAGAGTTAATACACTGCCACTGCAAATACACCTACTACTATAGTAGTGCTAAGGCAGAATAAAGAGATAATAATGACATACTTTATTGATCCCCCTGGGGAAATTGTTGTTTGGTTAGCTGCAGTAGATGCTGGGGCTACTGTGGGGTTAAGGTGTCTTGTCCAAGTACACCTCAACATGTAGCTGGGTGGAACCAGGAGTCAAACCACTGACAATGGGATTTATACATGACTGCTCTACTAACTGTGATGAAATGTTACATGATACATTTCTCGCTTATTGAAATGGGCAGAGCTCCAACAGTATATTGTAAATCCCCTGTAGCTGCAAGTGTTCTGCCACACTGCCTTTAGCTCTGCTGAGAGAAGCTGTTTCACCGCTGACAGCATCATCCCAGTCATAATCCAAACAACAGCCTGTCTCAATCAGCAGCTGGCTGGCTCTGTTTACTAACTGCATCAATCTGGCTACAATGCTACTTGCTGCTGAACAGCCACAGCCTAGGGTCAACTGGTCAGACTCGAGAGAAGGGTGAGAGAAAACCTGCAACAGAGTGCTTGAGACCTAAAATTGGTGCGCAAAACTTGTTGAGACTTACCCAAGAAGACTCAAAGCTGTACCTAAAGGCTTTCTTTCGTTAAGTTGAAACGTTTCGCTACTCATCCAAGTAGCTTCTTCAATCTAAAGACCTAACAAAAGGAAGTCCAGTTGCCATGACTAAACTTCCAAATAACTTCACCTGGACGACTGAGAATCTTCACCGACATAAGGATGTGACTAATTAGTAAATGACAAATACAAATTTAGATTTTCTTTTAAGCAAAAAACTAAATTAATAACACAATAAAGTGAGAAAAATGTGAAATAATGGCTGAAGCCAATTTGTCCCTCGGCCTTAAAGATCAAACCCATCTTCTCATTTAACAGAACACTGTGTATTATTATTGTTCAATGCCTCATAAAAATTTAATAAAATTTAATAAAAAAGTCCAGATTGTCTCTAAATTAGTTAATGAGAGTCTGTCAGCACTGGTCAACTTCTGTGTGAATCAATGTGTGCAAATCCCACTGTGTGAATGCATGTGCTTGACAGTGAGAGTGTTTTTGTACTAGAATTAGTGCATGAGATAGTGTATGACTAATGAATCATCAAACACATACACGCACACACGCAGACACACACACACACACACACACACACACGCACGCACACACACTGTCCAATCTATTAGTAAAATGTCAGCGTGCTGCACAGCATTCAAAGTCTTTGTGAAGACAGTCTTTTGTCATATCTGGATGTCATATCACACCTTTCTGTTGCGTCACTTTACTGTGAATGTGAAGGTCACTGTTGTCAGTGCGTCATATATATATATAATGAAGTTGATGGCCTTTTCAAAGCAGCATGGTCACAGTCGGTCATAGTTGTTGATTACTTACTAATGACCATTCACTGTTGAAGCTACGCTATGTGTTTGTACAAATGACTGATCACAGTCTACAAGAACAAATGTAACCCTCACTTAAAGAATAATTGACAGGTTAGTATGCTAAAGTGGATTTTGTACTTTTACTATATATTGTGAGCTAATAAACACAAACCTTGGGTAGAAGCGTACAGACTATGTGTCCTTAACAGCTGATTAATGAACAAAAATAATTGAAATAATTGTGCTTGCATGAACAAGAAGCTGCTTGGAGATTAAGAAGTTGTTACACCCAGATGGAACTATTGACTTCCTGCTGAAGGATTTTAAAATTTATTTCCTCAGCATATTGAACATATTTTCAAATGTTACTACCATTATTGCATGATCAGAGAAAGAATAGTTAAGTGAAATAAAAGTGAAACTTTAAACTTCAACCTTGTGTCAACTCTGCATTAATTCACTTCTCTGACAAAATTAATTTGCATTGACATACCTTAAATATAATTGCAGAATAAATTGATGCAGGAAAGTAATTGAGATTAATTAAATACAGAAAATGTAATTTTTTATATATATATATTTCTTTTTTAATTGCGTTACAGTCGCACCTCGATTGAAATCAAGCCCAAAAATTCCAAAGTGAAGACCAGCCAGTCCAAACTCAAGTTGTCAAGTCCAGCAAAGCCCCAAGTTTCCAATAAAAGTTTAGTTATAATGAGCCCAAGTTTAATAACAGTTGCAGTTGCTAATTTCACAAATGTCATAGCTGTATTTTAACGTTATTGGTATGTAATTTAAATGAATTAAAATAATAAATAAATTAATACAAATTCACTAAGTCACCCAGTTCAGAGCATCGACGGGGAACAGATGCACAGACCTCCGCATCACATTGATAAAATGCCAAAAGTACAAGCAGTTTGTCCAGGACTTAGTGTAAACAGTAAGTACTACTGTAAAATATACTGTAAGTAAATGTTTCCTCTGTCACAAAGGAAGCTGTTGCAACATCTGAGGAAATTCAATTACAAGAACCTAGAGCATGACACTGGATAACACAAAGGTGCACACTACACACCTACACAAAGTCAAATGTGTTCACTTTAGTTTTAACTGTAATCTCCACAATCCACAGCCACATGCTCTCACATTTGCCCTTGATCTTTGTTATCATTTTCTCACATACAAAAACACTCTCACCATATGCACGCTTTCTATCTCCCTCTATCTCCCTCGCTCGCTTTCTCTCTCTCTTGCCAGCATACTCCCAAACACACACACACACTCACCAGGACAGATGGCCATGCCATGCATGCATCTCGCTCAGCAGATGCACAAGAGCATTAATCATGAAACAAGACTCAAACAGAGTTTAACTCCTACTACAGTAGTGGTGCTTCGTGTAAAAAGACCTGATTCATTTCTCAACAACTCAGTCAGTGTGTACAGATTTGCTTCATTGATGGACCCCTTAAAACAAAATACAGCAAATTCTTCATATCAACAGCTGATGAGGTGAGTAGATGACAAGGCCAATGGGATAATAATAATTATTATAAAGTTATAGTTATAAAACTTTATATTAATGCACTTACACTGGAATGACAGATAATACTGATAAGGATAAATCACATTCACAAAATCTGTGGCCTGGTGAAGCTTTGAGGGTTAACACTGACAGAATTGGCAGTATTTCTCCTACCAGGTGCAGCCACAGTCTAATTTATGAGCATATGATGAGGTGAGAGGTTTTGGATAAAAATAGACTGTTATTAGGTTAACTCTGGCCAACTCGTAATCCGCTAACACTCACGCTCAGCCAGGTCCTCATGTTAATTTTTGGATGAATAGAATGTGCAGCTTAGAAATCCTCTGCAGGAGTGGAAAATAAGCAAAGAGACACAGATACAAAACATATTCAAGAAACTACATCGTCTGGTGTATGTTTTGTTGTCTGTATGCAATTCAGTTTTTTTGGCATTTGCGAGTGGTTCATGGGTTTACAGTGTCACAAGTCAGTTTTGGGGAAATTGGTCTTGGATGTAAAGTAAGCAGTAAATGCCCCAACTACCAACATCCTACAAGGGTATTCTGATGGGGAAAGTGGAATTTACTGTTGGTAATATGCTATCAATTTCACATTGCATTACAGGACCAATTTAACAAAGGAATCAAACCCAGTGTTACAGGCACAAACACAAGAAATAGGCATTTTATTTCCCTGTCTGTTTTCCAAAGTGGTTCTTTGGAAAAGTAATTAAGTTTTTATTACAGTTGAGTGATGACAGGAAATGAGGAGCAAGAAATACAACAATAATCTCTCACTCACACACTCATTTCATTCATTGGTATGAATGTATAAAACTTTTGTAGAATGAATATGCCTACCAACCCTGGCACTTGAGGAATGCCAATACCTTCCCTATCTCAAATGTCATCAGCCTTGCTAATCAGGTCATGTTTCTCAAACCCGAGGGTGGCATACATGCAGACCTGGTCAATTTGGACAGCTACAGACCTGAAGATGGCAGGTACCAACCATCTGGACGAGACGGGAGGGACATTAAGAGCTGTTCTCTTCGTTATAATTAATTCATTGAGTTTGACTGTGACAATTGTTTCTGACTGTTTACACTTGGTTTTAAAATGTGGTTTGGGTGACTGGATAACAAATGGACAGAGCTAAATACATGTAAACAACCAACAAGACAGATTGTGATCTGTCCCCTACAACTACTTGCCAAGATTTGACCGCATCGTATCTTTTATAGTGTAATCAATAATGAAAAAATTGTCTGTAATGGCCATTTTTAAATGTACTTACTACCAGAAATGTGCTAATCATTCATTAACAATGCTTTTTATAGTCATCACCACAAACATCTCAGAAAACATAAAATCTAGTATTAATGTCCTGCAGGACTGCTGATCAGTGCAAGAAATTCCAAATCTAACATTATTTGTAAACAATAAATGATACAGAACACGACCTATTGTTATTAAATCCTCCTTCACCAGAAATCCAGATATACGGGGGAAACCAGGGCACAAGACTTCTCAAGTCTGACCTACTGTTACATAAAGAGGCACACAACCTACCATTACACATCTGTGTGCTAAACCATCCCACAGGAAGGTCCAGGTAACCCGGGTGAGGTAAGCAACATGGATAGTTGATTTAATGTATGGAGGGATTAAGATTATATTATAGCGTCATACTTAACCCAACTAGCAGTGTTTAAAAAGGATCTAAATACAATTAATTGAGTTAATATTGTCATAGTTCCAGTCTGCTTTCTGGTTCTGTGCTTTTATTTTCTCTTCTGTTTTTTACTTTTCTCTTGAATGTTTGCACCTGTGCCCTGCCTTTACTTTATTATGCCACCCTGGCTCCAGTTTCTCCTCCAGATTGTTTGTCTCCGTACAACTCTTCAGCCCTGTACCTTTGCTTGTGTAATTTTTTTTTAATCGCACTACTTCCTGCCTTGCTCCTGCCATCTAGTTGTTTTTTGTGCCTGTTTTTTTTAATCTCTTGCCTGTCTCCCAGACTCATCACTTGAACTCTCTCTAACATACCTATTATCTAGCTCTGACCCTCTGACCTCCCTCTCCTGGACCTCAGTCAGAGTTTTTTGCCTGCCCATAAGCAGTGATTTTTTGTTGCCCAAGTTGTTTGTTTCTTTTTTGAACTGAGCCTCGGCTTTGTTACTTCCTAACTCTGTTTTACATAGCCAAGCTTCCTATCACCCCCACCACGTGGAGAATGCCAACTTGGCGTTTTCCATCTCATCACCCAGGACTTCCTGGAGTCCCCAGCTCCTACTGGCAGTGGTTCCCTCTCTATTCCAACCCACACTCCTCTTATCTTGTCCTCTGTACAATAAAATTACCTAACATTTTCTTATGTCTACAGTAAAACTAAATTATAGGTCAGGGCGTCCATGTGAAATAGAAAATATTATTATTACTTTGGAAAGGCAGGTGTTAGAGAAGCCAGGGTCAGGCGGGGGAGAAGAGCTGTGAGTAGCAGCCTCCAGAGAAGTGGAAGGTGAAAGCGTGAAATTCACTCTCTAGAGACTGGTGTCTGGGTTGTCCGTTCTGGGCTACTGTAGTCTATTGGTAACACAACACGGCAGCCTCTGTGAAAGGCGGCTTGCCCCCTGGAAAGATTTAAAAGAATCTTTCTAAACTAAACATGTCATAATAATGCCGATGCAATCCACTCAGTTCTGGGTGTTTGTTTAGGCACACACACAAAACACAACAGCGTCGACATCAACTGAGCAGTGGTCAGCCTCTTTGAAACAAAGTCCCAAAACATAAAACTCTCATAAGTAATCCAAACATAAACTCCAATAGGTAATCCAGCCAACACAACACAAAACCGAGGAAAACAACAGGGAGCAACGGTGTCCACAGTCCAGAATTATCCTCACAAAAGAAAACACAATGGCTCTTATTTTTAGGTGATAACACACTAATAGAAAGTTATAAATTCTATAAATAATCAATTTCTGCTAGTAGATCCCTTGAACTCTTACACACTGCACCTTTTAGTTGACACGACAGACTTGTTGGCCTACAGTTGCCCATTTACAGATCTGGCAGGTGAATAGCACTGGGGTCACATTTGCACACATGAAGTCAGAGTACTACACCTCTGTTTTTGTTTTTTGTTTTTTTACTAGACTGCACTTCAGATGTCCTATATGCATGCCCTGGTCTATTTGATTTGATTTACTTGGTAAATGTATCGACTGGCAACCTGTCCAGGGTGTACCCCGCCTCTCGCTCGATGACAGCTGGGATAGGCTCCAGCACTTCTGTTTTACAACTGTTTTGGATCCAGCCTTTCCAACCACCTCCCCAATTTCATTTTAAAGGATCAGCAGCATAGATAATGGCTGGATGAACGGGGAATATGTTAAAAAGTGAGTTATTCTTTTAGATGTACGCAAATACACATAAAATTATGATCACAATAAATTTGCACCATATTTGTAAAAAAAAAAAAAAAAGAGTACAGAGAGCAGTTGCATACATATTTTAGCAAAAATAAAATCCAATGCAAATGTATTAAAATGAGCTCCGGCACATGGTTTCACTAATCCAGATATTTCATTTGCCCAGGTGACCTACATTCCCCAGTGGTTTGGAGGAACAGAGCCGGAGCTTTCGCTGACACTCATCTGCTCTCATTCTGCCCTTGTTTGAACTGCAGTACGCCACAGAGACCATGATTACTAGCTGACACTGCTCTCTTAGGATAAAACCTCACACCATGGCCTCATTACAAGGAGTAAACCTCCGGGGGAATTGCAAGGATAGACGCTTCAGCAGAGGTAATGAATGGGGCTAATGTTCCCTAAAGGTTTCTGTGTGGCCAGTGGGACAGTCTTAGCCACTAACTATGAAAATATTCAAATTGTGTTATTAGCATGTAATTGAAGTAAAATCCCAGTAGAACCTAATACTTCTGCTTAAATCAGATTTTGTTTTTACAGGCAATAATTCAGAATGGCAATTTGCGAAATTTAACAAGTCAATAAATGGACTCTTGTGTCTTGTAGAGGAAAATTCTGAGCAAACCTCTGGAATCACATCAACTTTCCATTCCAGCTGTTCTATTATGACCAGTTCTCTCTCTTTCTGTTTGCCCCTGCCTTTAATAAATTAATTACTTAAAAATTTAATGTCATCGAAAAGTCTTTAGACTTATCTCAGCTTGATAAACCAAAAATCCAATCAAATTATCTTATGGAAAATATAGTATCCAGCACTGCTTTTTGGCAATTAAAAAGTAAATACACATGTTTTCTTAAAATAGTTGATTGTTATTTTGTACTATTAGATATAGTTTCACATCCTAATAATGCTATAGGGTGTATATTCAGTCTATTATCCTGTACTTTTAGGAATGTGTACTATCTGGGTTTTGCATTAAATAGTATAACCTTTGCATTTCTTTGTACAGTTCCTATCAATAATTAAATTATTATTTATTGATGTATTTGTTAATATTTTCTTATAACCTGTTTTTGTCAGATTCAGGCCTTCAGAAAGGGATTATTCCTGTATTCACACATATATGTAATTCAGCGTGCCCTGGACACAGGTACATTTGGAACTTCTCAAAGAGAGAATTATTTCCCTAGCAGCAAAGTTATGATGTGAGAAAGCTATAAGATGGTCGTCCGTATTAAATCATAAAATAACACACAACTTAAATCAGTCTTTAAAATATTCTGAGGCCAGTGAATTTTAAATGTAAGCGAATCTTAAAATGTAAAGGCAAAGAGAAAGGGATGAAGATGGTGATGAAATTATTATGTTTTTTTTTTATTTTTCTACTGATCAATAACATGACCTGTAATGTCTAACACAGTAATTAGTTCAGTTAAAACTTGGTGAAGGGTTTATTTAGAATAAAATACATAATGCATAAATAGTCATAAAATCAGTTCAAACTTCAAAGAAATTCTCTAACTTGTCCCAGGTGGAACACATGAATTAGTGATCTGACTGCCAATTCATTTTCAAAGATAATGTGACTGTTTGATTTCTGACTAAATCTACTTTTATATTTACATTTACACAGACTCTTTTGGCAGACTCTTTTATCCAAAGCAACTTACAAGTGAAACTTTGTTGTTAAAATTGGTCCTAAAAATTCTTACCCTAGATTACTTAGTTTCAGCCTTAAGTAACACTGTGAGAAATATCAGAGTTATCTTTGACCAGGATATCTCCTTCACTGCATACATCAAAGAAATCTCTAGAACTGCCTTTTTCCACCTGAGAAACATTGCTAAAATTAGGAGCATCCTGTCCCAAAGTGTTGCTGAAAAACTAGTTCATGCATTTGTTACTTCCAGACTGGACTATTGTAATTCATTATTAGTAAGATGTCCCAATAACTCATTAAAGAGCCTCCACTTAATCCAAAATGCTGCAGCCAGAGTTCTGACTGGAAATAGCAAGATAGATCATATTTATCCAACGTTAGCTTCTCTCCATTGGCTCCCTGTAAGATCCAGAATTTAATTTCAAATTCTTCTCCTCACATATAAAGCACTTAAGAATCAGGCTCCATCTTATCTTAAAGAACTCATAGTTCCTTTTCTTCCAAGCAGAACTCTCCGTTCTCAGAGTGCAGGTTTACTTGTGGTTCCTAGAGTTTTCAAATGTAGAATGGGAGGCAGAGCCTTTAGCTACCAAGCTCCTCTCCTGTGGAACCAGCTCCCAGTTCAGGTTCGGGAGGCAGACACCCTCTCTACATTTAAGACTAGACTTAAAACTTTCCTTTTTTATAAAGCTTATAGTTAGAGATGGATCAGGTGACTCTGAACCATCTCTTAGTTATGCTGATATAGGTTATTCTGCTGGGGGACCTCTACTGATAAACTGAGCTCCTCTCCTCTCCTCTATCCATTTAAATGCTACCATTGCATGTCATTAACTTTGTTTCTCTCTCCCAGATTTTTTTTTTCTCCTCTCTGTCTCCCGCTCTCTCTGTACTTTTCTGCAGGTATCCTTGGCCTTGGAGCTGTACATCTCCAGAATCCAGTTGACCAGCCCAATGTTTTTCCTGCACTATGAGCCTGGTTCTGCTGGAGGTTTCTTCCTCTAAAGGGAGTTTTTCCTCTCCACTGTTGCCTAATGCTTGTTCAAATGGGATTGTTGGGTTTTCTATGTAATTTTCTATACAATTATACTCTGTAAGGTCTTAAACCTTACACTGTAAAGTGCCTTGAGATGACTTCTGTTGTGAATTCGCTCTATACAAATAAAACTGAATTGAATTGAAAATACAAATCAAGTCTAATTTTCCTTTTCGCCATAGAAAAAGAAATATGCCTCTGCTTCTCTGTCATCGGATTTCAAAATATATGACATAATAATTCTTCATTCTTTGTTTCCATTAAAAAAATCAAAAAGAAGAAATGAGCTAGATCAGCAACCTGTGGAACAATCCGATTTAACAGTGCATGTGAAACAGGGCACAGGGGAGGCCCCTGCAACAGCAAAAATAATAAATCATTCTATTTAATTAATTATCATTAATTATTTTATTTTGTTCTTGTTTAATGAACTGTCAGTGATCATCTTCAATGTAACCAGATGTATTTGTTCCCAATCAAAAAAATGCAGGCTAACTGCTAAACACAAAGGCCCACTGGCATCAGATTTTTAAGCTTTCTCTGTCAATAGATACCTAACAATATGTTTTATTTTCTCTCTCAACAATGTTTGTGTTATCTAGCAACCATTTTAATTTTGTCCAAGGAGCAGCTTGGGTCAGTCCATCACATTTGTAATAATATTCAACAATAAATCCACTTTGTGTCAAAGCTCTTCCTCTGTGAATCAGAGGTAATGCGAAACTTATTGCAGGGGAACAGTAGCTCAGACAAAAAAATCCAACTGTGGTCTCTTGGAGGCTCAATAGATGTCTGTGCCCACATTTGTTATATAATAACTGTCTTCATTACTTAATACTTTTGTGCGATACACTGTCTACCTTTTCAACAAACATGCTACTGTTTGTCCTTAGCAGAAAGTACTGAACTGAAGAATTTCAAGCTTGTTATTTAACAGTACAATCAGTTTTGCTATCTAGGGTGTACAAATGTTGATCTCCAATATCCAAAAACCACGAGATCACAGATCTAAGCTGTGTTTTAACAGTGATTTACAGAGGATTTTTCCTGCAAAGATTAACTGTGATTGCTGTGTAAAGGGCTAAAATTGTAATGCCTCCTGAGCTTAGCACAGTCAAATGCAGCTGGGAATTTGAAAGCCTACGGATATGGATGAAAGGCGCATCGTCACTGTCAGACAGTAGTTCCTCTATGTCTTGATTTAGAGAATGTATCCTGTTCTGGTCTCTGCCACTGTGATGGATCAAAGCCCAGCACCATCAGAGACAAAAAACTGTGCTTGTATCAGAGCAATTCATGAGTTCTGTCACCAAAAGTCAACCTCAAATTCACTGGACGTTAACTTCCTTCCAAGGAGTGAGCCACTGAGGAAGAGTTTTCATCCAAAGACATGTCAGGTCATCAATGGTGGTCCTTACCTTACGTCCTCCTGTGTTGAGTCTAAGTGGGGTCAGGTGGGGGTCAAAGATCATGTGACTGGTCTCGATGTCAATCGGTGACTGCCTCTTTCCTATGGCACACAGGTTCCAGGCTGAGTTCACCAGACCCCAGAAGGATGGGACTGGAGGTGGAGGAAGAGAAAGTGAAAAAGAGGGTGTCACAGGGATTAGTGGTGTGTGTGTGTGTGTGTGTGTGTGTGTGTGTGTGTGTGTGTGTGTGTGTGTGTGTGTGTGTGTGTGCACTAACCATAAAAACAGAGATAAAATGAGCAGGCGAAATTCATTATAATGGGACGAGAGAAACAAGGAGTTTAGGGAGATTTGAATTTACATATGGCTTCATTAAATTCTGACTCTAAAAAAAGAGCTTTCATTAAAGTCTCCAGGTTATTATCTGCAAGTATAACTAAGGTAGAGAATTGGGCTTTATTAAAGTCTATCCAAAAGTTCTCCCACTAGTTATCATTACCTTTAATATACATCAGGGGTTCCCAATCTTTTGTCTTGCAATGCCTTTAAATGAGTTCACACTTGTGACCCTGATCGCATGTTACAGTCACAGTATGATCATGACATCGAGACCTGAGTTTTCTAGCCCGGTCTCCTAAAAATGAAAAGTTATTTTCTATGAACATAAAGGCAGTATGTAGACACACAACATGTATATATTAATACTATCAATAAAATGTACCCCGACACCTGTTTTCTTCCCAAATATCCAGTCTTACAGTGTGAACTACAATTTTGTGTCTATCTTATTAAACATTTACATGATGTGGTCCACCAATTTACACACAAGTTTAAAAATCTTTTTCTAACCTTCACCTAAGTACTTTCCTTGCCTAAACTTGAATACACATTGGACTCTGGAGTCACATCTGTAGTTTCACCGTCCTGCACTTTTTGCCCCCCAATATTCACTCCAACCACCTCTTGAACCTTTGTTTTACTTTCAATCATTCAACAACATATGCAACAAACATAATCTTAATGTGATTACATTTGCTACAAAATGTATTTGTGCTTGTAGTTTAGTTGTATGAGAATCTATTTTTATTTTTATATTTTAGGGGACATTACCAAGAAATTGACTTATTTTTTGGAACAGACCAACTGGAGCATTCTGACGCCTCTTGAGCCCTGTTGCCTGAACACTGACGTCATGAGCATCAGGATTCTTCATTAAGAAAAATATGGGCACAGTTTATAACCATCTCCAGAGATTGATAACGACTAATGACTGAACAATTATATGAAGGATCCACTTTCAGTATACAGGACATGCTAACAATTGCACTGTTGAACCCTTTCCTTACACTTTTGCTCTTGTGTTTCTGGTTTTTAGAAAGACTCAAATAAGACTTAATCCTACAAACCTGACAGTTCTACCATGACTAGTTACTAGACACACTTAGAGGTGAAGGATTCAATTAATGGTTAATTGATTACCTTCATAGCATACAGTCTGTTCTAAATTTGTTGATACATTCGTCTATATGTAATGATCTATTACGCTGCAAACAGCAGATCAGGATAATCAGATACTGCAGGCTTTGCTCTCTACCACCAGCTGATCCTCCACCATAACGTGATTACAGAGATGTTTGATCCTGTGGCAATGATCATGGAATAGGTTTGGAGGGGAATGTCCCGCTAATAGCCAGATGTGAGATGCATGATCTAACTCTGTGTCAAACAAAAAGGAAGAGGTTGATTTCTCTCTCTCTCTCTCTCTCTCACACACACATTCAGTGTTACTTTCCTTACCATAACTATATCTTAATCCTTATCACCTAATCTCCCCCTAACCCAAACCTAACCTTAAACCAAGTCGGTACTCTATAATTTGATGATTTACACAGTTGGAAACTGCATTTGAAGTAATGAAGCCCAGGCAAAATGTCCCTACAACAATGGTACCAAACTAAAATGTGTCCTCACAACATAATGAAGACATGTGCACAATGTACCACGCAAAGCTTTAGACAACCTTACTAAAGCCTCTGTAGTTTTAAGAACTGCACAAAGAGACATTTTCCCCTCTCTCTCTCTCTCTCCCTCAACGAGACACCCCAAGCATACAGACACACACACACACACACACACACACACACAGATGAAGGGGATTATCACTAGCTAAACTGTCATAATGCTTGTCAGAGACGGGCTTAATGACAACTCACCAGTAGCCAGTTCTCAGCTAAGACTTAGTTAAATTAGAAAAATATTTGTTCAATAAATGTGAGTTTTATTTAAAAATATCATTTTTATTTTGCTCTCAAAAAAAAAATTGATATTATGATAAAATAAATGCTGCTTTAGCATTCATACACAGTGACCTACACTTGGGAGCTGATTAGGACTACTACGCTCTTCCTTTTTCTTTCACCCTATGCCCTATTGTTTATTGCTCCTTCTTGCATTCTTTCTCTCTCTCTCTGTCACGCTCTCTTGCTCCATCCATTCTTCCGCCCATCCCTCTCTGGCAGTATTCAGTAGAGGAATAAAGTGACAGATGTGGCTGGCCTGACCTCTAGAGTGCAATCGTGACCCATGCTCAGCACACAACCGCATGTCAAAACACTGTTATATTATCCAGCTGTGTCTGCACGTACGGGAGGATGCTAAGTAGGTCTGTATGTGAAAGGCAAAGACTGTGTGTCAGCAAGTACATTTTGAAAAAAGCAATTTGGAAGTACAACTGAGAAAAAAAAACCAATATGTTACCAATATTTAATTTATAAAGGAGTAAAATTTCCAAATCATGTTTTTATGCCTGTTTGAATCGGAGCAGGGGAACAACTAACTACTCGGAGACCTCCATAAGGCTGATGATGTCACAGGTCCCCACCACAGGTGTGTTCATATTTTTGTTATCTCTCGTTATATCATATCTTGTTGCATGCCTCAGATTTAACAACTTAAAATGACTAACTGAATTAAGTCATTATATTCATTTATTTACCACAAATTGAACATAATTTCTTACTGATAATGAACAAACACATCAGAGTTGCAATTATTCACAGTTACTAACCGTAACCCAACTGTAGTAAAATTGTGGCACCCCATGTCATTAGAATCCTGTTTGCAGTCAAAATGACTAAATTTTACCTTAGTATCCTGTAACAGTGCATTTAATTAAGAGGTCACCTGAATTAGTTTTTAAACTGGGTGCGCTCAACTACTGATAACATTGACCCATAACAGGGCAGAGCAGTTGAGAGAGAAATGAGGGATGTGGAGGCAAAGAGAGATGGGTAAAGGAAGGACACAGTGGGATGGAGAAAGAGGAAGGGAAGCCCTGAGGACTTACCATCCCCTTTAATAATTATAACCGACTGAGTTCAAATGGTGGGGAAAGGAGTGATTAATAAAGAGACCATAGAGAACATAAAGAGTAAGGGAGAACACAGTGTTTTACAGTTTAAAACACCCGGTCCCAAAAAGTCTTGATCTGTTTTCATGATCAAGATGAAGATTCCTTTACTATAAAGTAGTAGTACTGCAATATTGTGTAGAAATATCCCTGCAATTAATGAAACTATAGCAAAAGGCACTCTCTGCAAAATGAGCTAAACAGCTAAAGTACTCCTAGTGCAGAAAATGGCCCGCTTGTTTGTTTCAGGATAATACACTCATATAATTGCCAAATCATCAAATCAAATCAATTTGGAGTGACAGAAAAACAACAGTCATTAAGTAGATTGGTTACTAAAAATCTAAGTTTGCCAATGTCAGAATTGATGTGTCATGGTGGGGAACACACTCGGCAGTCACAAAGCCTGCAAATGTTCACATTAACCTTTCCTGTTCTTTATAAAAGCAATTTATCCTCTGAAATGATTACATTATCAGCTCCTGCAACAGTGGAAGCCATTACAGAAGCCCCTTATCAGACATCCATTGTGTGTTAGTACTGCAGCTTCCACTGCAACTCACGGCTCCTGTCTGTGTGAAGTGCCACACACACAAATACACACACATTTTGGGCATACTTGTTCCTCCTTGTCTCATTATTATCTATATTTATGTATATCGGTCTGTTAACCATGCAACATCAGAGCGATTTTTTAAAAAGAGTATTGATTTAGACAAGAATACAATTTGTTTCAGTTGGGTTTCCTAGATTTCAATCAGTGGTGGCTTATAATGTTATATCAGTTCATTTAAATAAGCCACCACTGGTTTTATTCTTGTCTAAATCATAGCTCTTTCAGAAAATCTGTCTGATCTAATTTAATACAGAAATAAAAAGAAAGAAAGTCCAAAGACTGCCTCGTAAACAGATGTGTTCATACTCACACCTCTGTATTAGTGTCATCACCTACTGTCAGTCATCACCTACTGTCTGGCAGCTTTCTGACAACAAACTTGCCAAGGAGAACAGTGAAGTGTTTTTTTTTTTTTTGTCAGTAGATTTGGACAGATAACAGCAGTGTGCGATTCTTTTGTATGTAATTGACAGCACTAGCAACATTAGCAACCAATCTATGAACTATTATCACATTTTCAGCTGCTAGGTCAACAGTGTTATGAGGTGTTCAGGAACGGTACAAAGTGTACAGAGTGCAGGACATCAGTGTTTTGAAAGCTGCAAAAATTAAAATTAAATAAACCCACCAAAAACAAAATGTATAAGCAGAACAGTGCCTCAAAAATCTGACTGAACTTGACCATGAATTTAGCAAATTGCTACAACCCTACTAAAAAAAGCAGGAACTAACATCTTTTACTACGTGACCTAAACAATCTACAGTAACTTCTGCACCTGTCGTTGTTAAAACTATAACTAGAGGTTGCCTATGTTTTTCAGGGGGAATACAGGTAAGCTAAGTAACCTATTAACAACACATTACAGTGCATTTTGGTTTTCCAGGAACAGTGAGAGGACAGAAAGTAACACAGGAATAATGACAGATCCAGTAGAAGTATAACACAAAACTACCATTTATCAACCTCCCAATATTCTGAATTCATGTTTATACTGCAGTACCTATAACTATACCAAGTGAGCTAAAAATGTATGAGTTGTTCAGAAAACATACAAAACATAAGAATTCCAAACACTTAAAGATTTTGATTAATCAAAAGTGTCATTTTAAGAAGGCGGTTATATTTAATATAAAAAAATGTCTGCATATGCAGTTACTCAGCTCAGCTCCTTGTTTCTCATCAAAGGGAGGACAAAGCCTGTGGGACTATCACAAGACCACCTGTGTTTCCATAGCTACCATTGAGGACACTTCTGGGGAGATAGGGGACTGATTCATATACAGTGGCAAGAAAAAGTATGTGAACCCTTTGGGATTACATTGAGTTTTGCATGAATTGGTCATAAAATGTGCTCTGATCTTCATCTAACTCACAACAATAGAAAAACACAGTCTGCTAAAAATAATACTACACAAACATTATATGTTTTCATGTTTTTATTGAACATAACATGTAAACATTCACAGTGCAGGGTGGAAAAAGTATGTGAACCCCTAGCCTAAGGACTTCTCCAAGAGCTAATTGGAGCCAGGAGTGAGGCAACCTTGAGTCCAATCCATGTGATGATATTGGGTGTGTTGCTGAAAGCTGTCCTGCCCTTTAAAAACTCACACCAGTCTTGGGTTTACTGGTCTCAAGAAGCAGTGCCTGATGTGAACAATGCCTTGCAGAAAAGAGCTCTCAGAAGACCTACGATCAAGATATTATTAAGATATATTATTGCTGCTAAAGATGGGTCAACCAGTTCAAAGGTTCACATACTTTTTCCACCCTGCACTGTGAATGTTTACATGTTATGTTCAATACAAACATGAAAACATATAATGTTTGTGTAGTATTATTTTCAGCAGACTGTGTTTTTGTATTGTTGTGAGTTAGATGAAGATCGGAGCACATTTTATGGCTAATGTAAAACTCACGTAACACGTAATCCCAAAGGGTTTCCCCTGACTTTTTCTTGCCACTGTATTTTTTACATTCAGATTTTTTCCACCAGGATTTAGCTTTTCTCCAAAATTTAAACCTTGATTTTACAGATGCATGAACTACTGAGACAGACATTTTAGAGTGTATTTAGTCATGCTGAGACATGTCCTTAAAATAAGTAATAAGTAAAACTTCCTACAGCTGCAGAGAACTGAACGGAACAATGAACAACTAAATTTGACCTTGTGGTCTCAGTATTTGTAAAATCCTACTGTAGACTGCAGTATTGTATTCCTACTAGAACAACAAAACCTGCTGTATAAGTGGTCAAATGTAGTTAAAATCTGAGCTCAGTGCATTATCTGTCTCATAAGAGGTACAGTGTGAGCTTTAAACGCGGGGAATCAGTCGTCCATTTGCATCCCACTAAACGTGCATTAGCCCAGTTAAGCCACCGAGAGGCTATTAGCCATTCTGACCCAAATTTCCTGGGTGGTTTTCTCTCTCTCACACATGCATATAAACTTAGATGTGCATAGACAAACGTGCATGTACAGGACAAACACATCCTAAAATGCATGTTTAAATGGAGAACAGGGTTTATTTTTGATAGATTCCTCAAGAGCAGTACATCACTGACACATCTTTATCATGCTGTTAGCAGGATATCCAGTGGGGACTTGTATCACAGGCTGTTGAAATCACAGTCTGCAGATTGTGTGGCATTATAATAAGATTAGAAGCTTGTTTTAAATACTAAAGGGGCTACAGCATGTTGATCTGTATTTAACGACTCATATTTTCCTTTTCAACACAACCAGCACGTGCTTTTCTGTCACTCTTGTATTTCCAATATACCATACCAGCTGCTTACAAAGCCAAACAAACTATATTGCTATATTGTAATAATGAATCCTTCTGTTTTTGGGGTAGACTACTTGCTCTACTTTAAACAAGCTCCAACAAGTATTAAACGTTTATTGAACTCCTGATTCATGATGGTAATTACATGTCAAGCAGCATCAGTGAGTAAAGCTGTGTGTGTGGATCCCAGCTCATAGGCTTGTGCCAGAGCTTTTGATCTTATGCAACAATGAATCACTTGCACATCTACCTTATTGCTTGATCAATACGCTGACACAAGCTCACTCAAAGGGCAGAAATTATGTGCGCCAGAGATGCAAATACGTTTTAAAAGACAACAAACCAACATGAGAACATCATCCTAGCAGTGAAGTATGGTGGGGAGAGCATCATCATTTGGGTCTGCTCTGCTGTAGCTGAACTGTGACCATGAAGGGGAAAATATAATAATTAAGTTTATCAAGGTATCCTACAGGATGATGCCAGGGTGAGTGTCCACAAGCTGAAACCCAGAAGAAGCTGGGTTTTGCAGCACGACAATGACCCTAAACAGTAAAGTAAAGTAAATCTACTACAGAATTTGATACCAGAAACATGTTTCAAAAAAGATTGGACAGGGGCAACACAAGGCTGGAAAATATGTCATCCTAAAAAACACAAAAAACGACAACAAATAAATTTACATTTACATTTAGTCATTTAGCAGACGCTTTTATCGAAAGCGACTTACAAGTGAGGAACAAGGCAAACAAACAAAAGCTAAGTCAAGGAGAAAAAACATCAAAGCAAAGTGCTATCAGAAAAGTCTCTGGACGGGAATAAATGTTGTGACATTGCAGAAGCTTAACGAAATGATGCCACGGTGAATGTGTGCCGTAATTAAAGCTAAAGGCAGTTCAACAATAATATTTAGTTGGACTGCCTTTAGCCTTTAGATCTATATCTATATATTGATATATATATATATATATTTAGAGAGAGAGAGAGAGCAGAAAAAATGCTTTAGTGTCAAATCATGTAAATCCACTGGAAGTGAGAGGAGGGTATGAACATATTGCCATTTGAAATGCAGCATACATAAGCACAGTACAGGTTGTTGAGAAGATTTGTAAAAATATTTAGATTTTGCACATTGGATTCAGAAAACCAGGGACTCTGTGAGTTCAAGTGCTGTATTTTCCCTCTCTTATGCCTCAGCCTTCAGCAAAAACACTTGTGTGGTGATTTCTGTGTCGACCACTGAAAGCTTTTGCTTTACTTAAGCTAGGTCAAGATCGTGTTGTACAATGTACATGTTCTAGTGATTTCAGACATGTGTGGCATAGTGGAGCATTCGAAGCAATTCCGACTTTTAAAAGGCTCTACCCTGTTTCACGTACAGTAAGAGTGGTGTGAAGCAGAAAGCTCTATCTGATCGGCACTTTTCCAGGAACATTCACCCTAACACTCTGTTTGAACACTCAGTCTTTTCAGTTTGTGTTTATTCCTGGATCACAAGGCACAGAGTTCATGTGTGAGTGAGTGACTGTGTGAAAAGCAGGTGCAGTTTGTGGCATCTCTGACCCAGGTGTGTGTGTGTTTGTGTGTTCAATGGGACCTAAAATATCCTCTGATGATTTATCTGTGAATTGAGTTATGATAAAACACACACATCATTTAGTTTCCATAGAATCCGTTCTGCAAATTCACAAACAACACTAACGAGTGATTCAACATTCTCATTGTAGTTAACTGACAATGGATCCACAGATTATAGATTATAACAACCACTCTTACTCTACTTTAGTTCCGAGCATGTCTGGCATGTTGGGCTGAGATAACCAGACTGAAGCCACAGTCTTCTGAAACAGTGCAATCATGTTCATCTTCAGATTGTATTCTGCTTTATTTAATCATTTATTTCTATCCTTGATTTATAACTACATGAATGAAGATACATTATCCATAAATACTAACACACAAACAGCACACAAGAAAAGATTTGTACACTGGCAATTCTCGCTTCCTCCTGACTTGTTGAGGTGGTCTTGGACAAGACATCGAAACTTCAGAGTACTGCTGATATGTACTGTCTGGCAGCTGTCTATGTACAATTTCCCCAAGAATTTCAATAAAGTATGTCATTATTATTATTATCATAACATATAACTGCAGGTTTCCGTCACCACACCACTTGCATTGTAGTCTTAGCCACACAGGAAAAGCAGACTGTGACTGAAGAAGGAGTTGTCATGTTTATGTGGTGGTACCTATGCTTTGCACTCAGTGTTTTCATATTTCTCCTACTGTACTACAGGTAGAGTGTAAGAATACATTTGCACAAACCTCCAAAAATGTGAAATAATAGACTAGAAAGACTATGTTTTCTAATTTTCCAGGCAGCAGTTTGAAAACTGGAAGGCAAAACTGGGACAACTTGCTACCTTTTGAACCACTGAGTCTGACTGTCAGCACTGCAGACAGGCACCAGGGAGAGGGCCTTTTTTCTATAAAAGTTTCTATGGAAATATAGTCCAGATACACCACTTACATGTTTTCAGCAGGACTTGAATTTTAGCAAAGTGACATTCTGGGAGCCAGGCTCCCAAATGACATACTGGGGCTGCTGGGAAGATATACAACACAGACCTGCTATGTATTTTTGTTTTGGTACTTTAGATATTCATATTTATACAAAGGTTGTTCTGATACATAAAGTGTAAGGCAATGTCTATGAGAATGCTGTATCTTTATATGTAAAGGATGAGCCTCGGGTTTCATAAACATTTAGTTGATATGATATGACTACCATAAACATTCACTAAAGCACCAGTTTTGTATGAATCCATAGCTGAAAACATCTGATAACAAGTGGCAGCTAATTACACAACTGGCTAAAAACAAAGAGGACAGATTTTGTGGTAAACACAAACTTCTTGGTTTGCACAATCATTCCATAAAATGTAGAATGCAAAATGGGCCTGACCTATTGTAGTTGTTTGAAAGTATTCTGGACTGCCTGCTGCCTAACACATAGCATGCAATCACCCATAAGAGGATGGGTTGCCTGTTTAGTCTGGTTCCTCTCAAGGTTTCTTCCTATTGCCTTCTCAGAGAGTTTTTCCTTGCCACCGTCGCCCTCGGCTTGCTCGTCAGGGACAATCTGATTATTATGATTCATACACATTCACTGTTCATGTAAACTTCCATAATTTCTTTTCTTGTGTAAAGCTGCTTTGTGACAATGTCAATTGTAAAAAGTGCTATACAAATAAAATTGAATTGAATTGAATTGAAAGAGCTCTCTGAGACAAGATTCCAAAGTTGCAAAGTACACTTCAGGTTCACACCCTGACCTCCACACTCACCCTACACTGTCTCCTCCTGAGGAGTTCTCTGTAATACTCATTTAACTTTTTCCCTTGTGCACTGGTTAATAAACTTTTAAAACTCATTTCTGTACACACACACACACACAATGTGATCTAATGTTGTGGTTTGACAGCCATAATGCTGTATAATATGAATTTCATTGTATTATTATTTGCTCCATCATTTTTATTAAAGTAGATAGCATAAGATGGATATCTAGAATCAGTCTGAAATATAGTATAAGAAATACAGATTAAATCAATAGCATAATAATATACAAATAGAGAGGTGAGATATAGTAGATAAAGTTTGTGGGAAGCAACAACTGCACTGAATTGAAAGGCGCCTTTAAGTTAAGAATTTGAACGGATCCGTCTGAATTTAACCAGGTTACTTGAGTTTGCTGGAAACGATGGCGACAGAGAAGTCCGATGGTAGCAGGGCCTTGTTTGCCTGTTCATCACCGTGATCAGCTTGAATGACTTGTCCCAGTGGCTTTATTCTAAGCACTTTACTCCTCCTCCACACCTTCACCTTATCAGCTCCTGGTGGTTTTCAGGTCTTCTTCTTGGGATCAGACCTGTGTTCTGCAGGGATAATAGCTAGTAGCTAATAGCAGGCTAGCTGTTTCCATATAAAAACAATGCTGTATCCATGGTAATGAGTGCATCCTGACAAGGTCACCAAAGGTCCTCTATCAAATGCACGAGATCAGAAGGATCCCAGTAAGTTCACTCAAAAAGGACAACAAAAACTCCAGAGAGAGAGAGGAGCTGCTGTACCTCACTGCCACCCAACAGGCGCCATTCTACCGGCAACTCCCCTAGTTCCCCTAGAACTTGCTAACATCATATCATTCATCCTAATTATGGACATAGCTCTGTGATTTATTTTGTTTTTTGTTAACCACAATTGTGTATGTTTGAGCCCTAAAAATGTAAAAACAAAAAACTCTGCAGTCTCCAGAATGCTTCAGTCTTTTTTCCCCCACATAATTTCTTTGACACTAGATCCTCAGCACCATCCATCTCCCTCATCATCTCATCTCAAAGCCTATTTCACATCTGACATGACTTAAAGAGATAGATGTTTAAAAATAACATTGTCTTGAAAGTATCAAGCTTTTAAGGATGCTGCGTCATACAGTAATCTCATATTCTTAAGAGGATATAAAGGGGCTTCGAGAATAGCAGGGGTGGTGTGGGTGCTTGTAAGGATTATTGAGAGCTAAAGTGTACTATTCAAAAAGGGTTTTTACATGAGACTGCTGTCAGTGTTGAACTGCAATATAAAGGCTGGTACAGTCACAAGCTAATCCTTCAACCCGGGACAAAATAAAATGCTAAAAAAGATTGAGAAGGGTTATTCATAGATATATAGTGGATCAAGTTGAAAGGCAATTGGCTTGGGTGATAATATCAGAATATCCTGGTTAATTCAGCAAGTGATTCAGTAAACGGAGAAGAGGGCAGTCGATTCCAGAGGAACCTGTACATGCTTTAATGACTTACTGAGAAGAACAATGTGTGAAAACATATCATCAACATTTCTTCTTCTTCTCTTTCGGCTTTTCCCATCAGGGGGTCGCCACAGCGCATCATCCTTTTCCACCTCACTCTATTGTGGGCATCTTCTTCACTCTTCTACACACCAACCTCATGTCCTCTGTTATAACATCCATATATCTCCTCCTTGGTTGTCCTCTTGCCCTACTGCCTGGCAGCTCCATCTCCAACATCCTTCTATATACGCTATCCCTCCTCTGAACATGTCCAAACCATCTCAGTCTGGCCTCTCTGACTTTGTTGCTGATGCAGGCAACAGGAGCACAACACTCCTGACACTTTCCTGCACCCGGTCCAACCAGCCTCCACTCGCTCCTTCACCACTTTTCCACACTCCCCATCACACTGAACTGTCGACCCCAAGTAGCTCACTCTTCTACCTTGATCCCTCCCGTTTAGACACATGTATTCTGTCTTACTACGACTGACTTTCATGCCTCTTCTTGAACAGACCCACCCTTAGGTCTTATGAGATCTTTTTTGTGAGTTATTGGCTCACATTAACTCACCTTTACTTACTTTTTCTACCATCACTTTTGTTTAATTGCTGTTTTCATTAAAGATATGAAAGATGATGACTCTATTTTATAAATTTAGAAATACTGTTTTATTATAATTGTAACTTTGATTCACTGTAGGATAGCTGTAATATACATCTTTGCTGTTGGTCACTGCAGGAAGGTTTTTTTCCTCAAATAAATAAATAGATCCAGAAGCCTTCTATACCAGAGCTAATGAACTGGCATTGGGCCACTCAGTTCACTGATGAGCAGAAGGCCTTTTTGCCCCAGCCAACATCCCACAGCAAAGAGCATATGTTCTCATCTGGAGCAAAATAGGTTGAGGTGGTTGTGAGAAATTAACCATATGAAAGTCTGCTCCAGACTACCCTTATTCTAACAGCAATGGCACAGTGTGAAGGAGGCTCTGAATACTTAAATAACCTAAGGCTTACACATTTATAACGACATGACTGGTTATTAAAACAAGCTAGACAATGTGGGTTAAAAATGTGACAGTGTTATAACTTCTCTCCCTCTGAGCAGGCTTACAAGAAAGCAGAAAATGAATGGATGTGAAACAGGGTGTTTCTGTTGACGCATACAATGCAGAGTGTGTTCTATTACAGCTGGATAGTGTAGTGGTAAGATCAACGCCTTCTATGTGGGTCTCTGACCAGAGGCCGACCTCCAGTAGAAATCCCTAGCAAGAGCTTCTAATGCTTACCCTGCCTGCCTTTGTACCTCACTGTAAGTCGCTTTGGATACAAGCGTCTGCAAAGTGACTAAATGTAAATGTTAATTAGTCTAAGTTATTACAGTGACGTAGCAAAGGACGAGTCGACACTTATTCAATGGCCTGGATCAACAACAGTATGAGAATATATGGTAATAGGGAGCTCAACTGCTCTACCTGCAATGTAATCATAATCAGTTCAGAATGACACAGACATAAAATTTCAAGTATCAAACTCTCCAACTCTCTGTCAAACTAATTAGATTTTTTTTTTTTTATTGTAAAAGGTCAAGGTCACAGTGACCTCACGTCTGTTCCATTCTCATCAATGCAATAGAGGTAATGTCATTACATCCAGGAGAAATGTCCACTTGAAGGCTTGATGGACATGGACAGACAGAAAATTTGCATCTTTCCTCATTTGACCCAAATGTCCCTGTAGGGTTTTTTTTTTTTTTTAACTGAGATATCACTCAAGTTATGGGAAATCAGTGGAAAACTGAACTGTGGATAAAACTAGGACCTGTCTGTAGAGAGGACTGAGAAGCTGGATTACAGTCAAACAACAGATTTTTGAAAATGTTTAAAAGTTTAAACTAGCAAAGAGACACAGGACTAAAATAATTCATTGCCACAGCAACTATCATGCAGCAGTCATTATTATTACTTACTACAAGTATTACTAAAGAAGAAAGACAGGCCTGATTACTCTCTGGAGCAGGTGGAGGTATTGGTAAAAGACGTTAAACTTTTGAAGGAAGAACAATTTAAACGGACATCTCTGAGCATGGAAAGTATTCAGATGCTGTAAGACATGCAATTCGTGACTAACATGCTTACAAAGCCACAGAAGAAATAAGATGTAGCAGTATCAGATTTAACCCTAACCCTGCAATTTTGTGTTTGGACAGGAACACCACTGCAAAGTTTGATGCTGACTGTACAGCAGAGATCTGTCTAATTAGTCTTGTCAAGGTCTACAGCTGGATCTGCACGGTGCTCATTATTCTGACGCAACATTTTCAGGTTAAATTTCACTTGAAAGTTTGCATTTTGTAGATTAACTTCATTCCAAGCTTAAATCAAAAATGATGAATTTGTTGGAAAAAGAAATAAAACCACAACATAAGCATGCAGGTCCCCCGTCACTGTTCTTATAGACCGAAACCCTGCCTCCCAACCCACTGATAACCTTAAACCCCGAGCTCTAATTTGATATGCATTTTTTATTTCTTATTATTCACATTTAAAACATTGCATTAAAAAGTATATGTATATTAAAAGAGCAATGCCCTTTTCTTTACACACCTATTTGTGAAAGGCTGTGTAACAGTTGCGATCAGCTAGAACACACAAGAACTCAAAATGTGATGTACAAGCATGGTCCTAAGAGGTAAAAAAAATCGAACAGGTTGGAAACATCTGTAAAGTTAGCTCACTGGGCTCAGGCCACTGCTGATTACACTTAGATGGGTCTGATGCCCTGAGGACAGAGAACAGAGCAACAGTAGGGCTAATCAAACATCATAGGTTGATGTCTATTGTTGTTGATGTTATTCTGAAATATATTAGTTTAGTTATATACTTTAGGCTGGTGCCCAAGCCTCAAGTCCACCTCCTCCACCAAGAGCACACTGTCAGTTCAGCGATGACAGCTGCAGTCAACCTGCACTCTCCAGCACTTCTGGATTCAGAATTTGGGTTATAATAAAATGTTTTATAAAGAATGTAAAGATTGTCAATATATAGCCTTTATGAGATCAGCTGAGCACCACTACTGGGACAAGCAATGATATCCCAGGGTCTTGACCTTCTTTAAGTCTTCATGAAGGATTTACAGCCATCTGCTGCAGAAGCTTATGTCCTTCTCCACATCATTTTTTTCATGTGTAAGGTTTGTGTAGGGTCCTCACTCTCTAACCCCCTTGTTGAGTCCTTCTCTTTGTATTCTTGTCACTTTAGCATCTTTCCTACAACACATTTTACCTCTGTGAGTTTCTCTCATGCTGTTATAATTTTAAACAGTAAAGACAAAGGTCATATTTATAGAGACAGAGACAGTGAGACTATAAACCTATCCCACATGATCTTTCAGTGATTGAAATATCACTGCTTTATACAGCTTTATAGTTTGCCAGATTTATTATCCATCACATGTCAGAAAAGAAATAAACCTCCTGAGAGAACATTGCATGATAATATGGCCTATATTATAACAACTATAGAATGACACTAAACTAATACACATAAGAATATGAGTGTTTTAACAAAGATGATACCTGTAAAAAGTGAAGTACCGACAGAGGAAAGAAACTCAAGAAATCAATAAAAGGTTCAGTATCTGGTGTTGACAAATCAACATCTGAACTAATGAAACTTAATCATGTATTTCCACTGTGACTTACTTCAATTTACTGTGATTGCTTATGACAAAACGTTTCACAATTTAAATTCATCATCAGAAATAAGAAAATGACTGACAGCAACTGGAATTGTGAAGAGTTGTGTGGACAGATGATTACAGTATTGCGCACGCACACACACACACACACACACACACACACACACACACAGATTGTGACTGAAATCACTCATTCACTACTCCCTGTACAACATTCTTCTATCTCTCCTACTTTCTCCCACCTGGTGACCTGTCTAAGGTGTACCCCATCTCTTGACAGCTGGGATAGGCTCCTGTGACCCTTAAGTTAACAAGCATTTAGCTTAGTTAGTTAGAATGGAGTGATTTCAGACCTTGGCTCTCTCAACCATACCTTCCCCATCTAGGTGAACGCAGTTTGCCATTACGAAAATACTCCAAGAGAGCTCTACCCGAACTGTGCGAAGTGTGCAAACACATATCAGAAGAGTTGAAAGGTGTAAAAGCAATGAGCTTCAGCACAGATATCTGGAGCTTGATGTGTGCTCTATGTCACTTCTGTGTTTAACAGTCTGTAAGTGTCTCAGATACATTTTTGATGTACCTGAGACATCTTTTTCAAGATGCTTTTTTGTTACATCATTGTCTTCATTTTATTACATTTCATATGAAAATCATGTTTGCTTAAGTTCATTCAACCGTCTTTTTGTTTTTTTTTTTATTTAAAATTGATTCTTAATTTTGTATCAATATAAGCAATGTATGGTTAAAAAGTTAACACACACTTTTATTTTTGATGCACAGGTCACCTAACAAATGTTTAGTGAGAGCCATCACTATCACTAACCCAAATTAACCTTATTCTGCACTTGGTTTAAGAGGCATAATTGTGCTTTATTTATGTTAATATGTAATGCTATTGTTGTATTTTACGTGGACAATATGTTTAGCAATTTTACTTAATACCTTGCATTTCCGTTGTACTAGAGCATTTATAGGTCCATCAATGGGCCTGTTTCATTGATGGACCCTAGCTTGAAAGAAACAACTGATACACAAGCACAGTGCCTCTAAAAAGCATTCACCCCCTTGGATGTTTCATCCTTTTATGGGCATTATAAATCAGCCATGGTCAATAAAAGTTGGTGACTGACAAAATATTTCAGAAAAATACTTCATTAATGTCAAAGTGAAAACAGGTTTCTACAAAGTAATGTCAATTAAATAAAAATATATATGGTGAAATCAGTGTTTGCATTAATACTCACCCCCTTTAAAATGACTGAACTAATCCAACAGAGGTCGAGATATTTGGTTCAAGTAGTCCAACAATTAGTGAAATGGGGATCATCTGTGACCCTATTTGCGATTCTGATTGCAGTAAGATGGTGTGTCTGGAAGGACTAGTTACTGGTTAATCAGTATTCCTGGCTATCATTACACCATGAAGACAAAAGAACACTCCCAACAACTCAGAGAACTGCTTTTTATCCATCAGACAAGACGTTATGTTTGGCGCACACCAAACACTACAAATCCTCACAAACACACCATCCCCACTGTGAAACACGGTGGTGGCAGCATCATGCTGTGGGATTGCTTCTTGGCAGTCGGCCCTGGAAGCCTTGTTAAGGTAGAGATGGCAAGATGAATGTGACAAAATATAGGACAATCCTGGAGGACAATCTTATTCAGTCGGCAAGACAACTACGGCTTGGGAGAAGATCTGTTCTCCAGCAAGACCCAAAGCATACAGTTAAAGCTGCACAGTAATGGTTTACCAACAACAAGGTGAATGTTCTGGAGTGGCCGAGTCAAAGCCCAGACCTCAATCCGATAGAGTATTTGTGGATGGACTCACCCGATCCCCAAGCAACCTGAACTTGATCAGTTTTGCAAAGAAAAATGGCATAGATTCCAGTGTCCAGATGTGCAAGCCTAATTGAGATCTATCCACACAGACTCCATGCTGTGATTGCAGCCAAAGGTGCATCTACTAGATACTGACCTGAAGGGGGTAAATATAATTCAAACGTTGATTTCACCTTATATATCTTTATTTAGTTGACAATACTTTGTAGTAACCTGCTTTTATTTTGACGTTAACAAGGTATTTTCTGAATTTTTATTTGTTAAAGTCACTAACTTTGATTGACCATGATTGGTAAATTTCAATAAAAGGACGAAACATCCAAGGGGGTGAATACTTTTGAATTTTGTTTTATAGTACAGTATTCGAGAGAGGGACAAGAAAAAACGATGCTGCCATAGTCTTAAGACAATGCTTACTGGTCAACACAGTTTACACAGTGTGCTCAGGTTCACACCAGGAACTGCCATAAAGAAATTGTTTGATCAGTGGCATATTCCGTTGACCAGAGTGCACGTCTGTTACATTTCCTCCCTTTACCCCTGTCTGTGGGTTTTCTTTTTGTTTTGGTTGCTCACTCTCCTGCCACACCATATATGGACTTCCTCTTCCTCCACGCTCCACTCACCTGACTTATGACTGACTCGTTTCACCTGTGCATCCCTTTGTTTTATAAGCTCCCTCAGTCCTGTTGTTTGCTGGTTTGTTGTACACTACTCATGGATCTACTCCATGTCATTTTGTTTCACCCTGGACTGCACTTCAGTTTGTTGGACCTTGGTTTCGTCTGTGAGTTTATGTTTTTGTGAGTTTGTAGTTACCTGCCTTCTGCAGTATATTTTTCGTTGTTGCTTTGTATTTATCCACCGTGTTTTCGGGTCTCTTTAAGTTGATACTTTGTTAGTGTTTGTTAGTCCCCTGTGTCCCCTGCCCCCTTGTTAATAAATAACCTTTGTTTTATACTCATTCTCCCTCGTCTGTTTGGCAGTCCATAACAACGTCATTTCGAGGGACAATAGAAAAACAACATAAAAAGGGCTGCTTTGCTCATACAATACAGCTCGTAATCCATGAGGAGTGCGAGTGATCTGTAGACAGACTGTGGAACATTCTCCACTTGCATACACATGGATATAATATATTCAGCTGCAGATTCAAATGCAACTCAAATGCATGAAAACGATGGAGACAAGACGAGACAAGGTTGAATAGCACATAAGTTGTGACAGAGAATCTTCTGCAACAGAAGCAAGTCTATTGTGCCTATGTTACTGGCCATAACCTATCCTCTGATGGCTAAGCAGAGGGCCTTGCTGTACTGTTATAGCACCATTTTAAGAGTTAGCCAGGAAAGTAAGCTCATCCATTGCCTCCACTGTGGATGTCATTACAGCATCCTCAAGGATTAAAACAATGGAAATGACCCCGCTGTATAATTGAATCTTCATGGTAACACTAACAGTACAGTGCAAATTGAATGTAATATGACGCTGTACATTCTGTAGAACAACAGGTCGCTGTGTGCTGTGAGACTAAATGCCTACAAAGTTTGTGTATTTATTTTGTATGTTTGACCATATTAGCCAAGCTACTTGTTTAGTTTAATTTGCTATATTTTATGTATGATTTTTTAAATCCCTATTTGCCCTAAATATTTATAAGAAAGTTTGTTTCCTTGCTGCAGTACATACTGTAAATACATGTATCTTAAACAGGACCATGCTGTCAAACAAATACTTAACACAGTGGCATTGCCACAAACAATAACTTGGTCCTGTTGCCTTTTGAATCCATCTGTCAACACCTGCTTCATTAGAGTCTATTGAATGAAATGGAATTTTTAAGTATGGTGAATGTGTGGCCATCCATTACAGCTGTCTGTAATGGCCTCCAGCATTAGTTTTAATGTCGTTACTGCAGTGAGTAATTGGAAGAAATGTAGCGGGCAGCCATCAAGCGTAGAGGATGTGAATGTGTAATGATATCAGGAGATTATTGAGATTAAGTATCATAACTTCATTCCCCTTTTTGCTCTCTGCTGCTGGTGCTCTCCCTGTCTTACCTCATGCTCTCTCTTGTTGTTGGGAAGGGCCTTCTCTGCCATATCATAGATCAGAGAATGTGGCTTGTATCTGAACGATCAGTGCCTTGCACTGAGATCACAGTGGCCAGGATTCCTCCTTTCAGCCCTAATGAAGCGCTGGAGTGAGAAGTGAACTGCTTCAAGAAGTGTGAAAATGTGGGTCACAAGACGACCGCTTGCCGTCACAGACAGCAGGAAGCAGAGGCTGCTGTGGGTGTTGATGACGACATGGAGTGGTGCGTGCCGGGTTCAGTGCTGTCTGAAGCTGCCACTGTTGGGAGCTCTGTTTCTAGTAAATGAGAGGAAGGATCGAAGGTCTATGGAAGGAGCAGCGCAGGAGAGGATAGCAGAATACTGAGTGTAGAACAGCAGAAGACCAGTGTGGACAGAGAGCCAGTGGAGCAGGTGATGAAGCCTGATTTAAAAAGAATCAAGTCAAAATAATAAGGGTGTAGGGTTAATCAAAGGTAGGGAGGTAAAGAGAAGGAGAGCTACACTCCAGTCCTGCTTTTGTTTGCTTAACTTTTTAGAGAAAGCTGACGAGCAGAAAATTAAAACGCCTGCAGATAAATAGTACGCCTGGGTTACATTTAGAGTGCAGGTAGGCATTTATGAGCGCACATTAAATTAATCACCAGCTCCTCTCTGTTCTTCCGGACCACAGTTTACTTTATTGGAGCTGATTCTATCATTTAACAAAAAAACCCTCAACCCTTTCTAATCATTTTGGCATTTTAACACAAATTATAATATGATCTTAGCTTTTGCAAAACTTTGTAAGCAACACAACATATTTAGTTCCACAGCTAACATCAAGGTGTCCAGGAGTCCAAACTAATGACATAACATATCCTCAAAGTCAAGAGCAAAACTTCTCTTCCAAGACTTCGATACATCAACTACTACATTATTTAATTTGGAGATGTGGTTATGATGAAGCAATTCAGATTTATTCATGACAGACATCTCTGATGTGGACCTGTGGATCATTACTATTGCTTTGTGGCTTCATCACTGACCTGATTAAACATTCAAAGCTTCCTATGACATCTGTAAGAAAGAAAGAGTGAGAACTGCAACTATGTCAAAGTCTAAGCAGCCCAAATGCCCATCAAGCACCAAACAAATTCAATAAATTTGTGTGTATTTCATTTTGTTTAAGGCAGCACTTTCATTGCTAAGGCATCCAACGCTACTCTCTACAGTTATCCATGCCTGATCTAGGTGATTCAATCTGAGTTGCGCAGCAGTTATCCTATAGGATTCTGGAATGAGCTTCATGATGCATAGGATTCCTGAAAATTGGCCTAACAGCTATGAAAGTGCTAAAACACAAGCACTGTGCTTGTTAGTTTGTGTTTTGACAGATCAACTAGGGCACGTTTTTTCAACTAGGGCGTCCTCTATTATTCCAGCTGTTACTGTTAACTGGTGTTAATGTTGTGTTCTAAGCATGTACAAGAGCATAGATGAGACCAGATACTCATAACCATTAACACTGTAAAATTATGTCAACATAGATGAAAATATGACATTAACAGAGAACGATTTTCTGCAATACATCTTATTTTGGGTCCATGTTATGACTAGACAACCCAAGTCAAGCAGCAATTACTGAACTTTACTTTACTTTATGTCAACAGGAAGAACAAAGAGGAGGAAATGGCAGGTCAGGAGATCACCTAGGTATGTAATAGGTGCAGTAGCAAGAAAAAGTATGTGAATTTTATGTATTTTTGCATTAATAAAATCAAATGTGATCAGAGCTTCATCTAAGTCAAGGCCTGCTTTAATGCATCAGGGCCTGGCCAACTGGCAGCGATTAGGGGGAAGACAATTCCCAGGTGTGAGTTTTGTCACGTATGTTTAAAAAAAAAAAAAAAGCACATTTAGCAGGTTTTAGAAAATACTTTGCCCTGATGATGTGTATGTCAATGCAAATATGCTACATTCAATAACGTTCAATAACTGTTACTGGAAGATCTCTATTTTTCTAGTCCTCCTTTAGTTGCATTGAAAATTGCTCATATCTTCTCTTCTCTGTGGAAGAAATGCAGTTTCCTACTTCCCTCTGTTTCTTCTTTTTCCATTTTCCCTTCTCTCCGTGGTCTTGGTAGTCTCTACAAGGGTGTGTGTCTGCTTGTACATGTGTGTGTGTGTTTGTGTCTTTGTGTGTGTGGGTCGGTGTTGGTGAGAGAGAGGGGGGTGAGCGCAAGGCAGCACCTCCTCTGATCACTAACTTGGTGTCCTACTTACTCACTCTGCCGCACTCTCAAATAACAACCCTGAGATGTGATATTATATACCCAAAACACACAGACACACGCATTAGAGGGAACTTACACACACCAGACAACAGCGATATTACATCCTGTACAGACACACGCCCCCACGATCACAATACATAAATAACACACACACACACACACACACGTAGACACAAACACAACACCAATATAAGTAGCTTTCCCAAACCATACTAGAGGTGTTACAGTCTGTTTTTCCTCATCTATTTTTTTTTCTTTTTTGCTTTTTTCTCCCAACTCCCAGCATCCTCTGTAACAGGGCGGAGACACATTCAGACTTTTATTTCTACCAGCTTAGAACAGACTGTAAGGCACAGCACACTAAGACATTAACAACATAACATCAGCATTAATCCAAATAAGGTTCAACTGTGTATGTATAGAACATTATCTACAAAGTATGAGCAAACGTCACAAAGTTACCAATTTGACCTATTTGCTTAATTAAATTCATCTGGTGCCTGTTTTTTTGGACAGGCAGCATAGGTGACAAGTAATTTTATCATCAATTAATGGGCTCAGTTTGGTATATGTGTGAAGCAGTGCTGGGTGAGAATGTCACATGTGGAAAAATGGCTGAAGGGGTGAGTATTGTGAGAGAAAAGTGGATTGACTGAAGCCTTTTACAGTTTGGGAGCTCTTCGTATAACAGACTGAAAGGAAGAGTGTTACGTGCCAAACACAGACGTCTGATCTGAAGAATTCCCAATCATTAATAATATTGTGGTGGAAACGTACCAACACAAACCCAATTCTAGAAATCTTCCACAGTAAACATAGAGAATGTATAAATAGCAGTTGTAAAAAAAAAAGTTGTGAGAGGTTACCACAATGTAAAAATACAAATTATTCCCATATACATACAATTTATATTATATTATGGCTTGGAAAACTATTGGTGACCAGGTGACGCCTGGTTTGAGGTAATATGTGATTCAAAAGACACAATTAACTAGGCAGACCCGGACAGAGCTGCGAGCATAACTTGTTTTCCTCTGAACATATTATTGTAAATTCCATATTATGGATTTCCTCTGCCCTGATTTAGACTAGACCTGGATTAACAGTGCTGAGAGGAGCAGAGAAAGGCTGGATATCCTCAGCCAGCTGGGGATTTCCTTGACATGAAATTTTATCTTTTTGACATATAAATCTATAAAATATAAACCAAAAAAACACAAACTCACGACGATGAATTCTGTAAATGAGAGAAAAGACGCATTTTATTCTTCTCCCCTCGTTAAATTTGACTCTGGCTGTAGCTGCTGGAGGGAGCTGAAAGATAGGTTAGCCAAATCCCCTGAGCTCTCCTTCTCCTCCTCATCCCCACTTTTATCCCCTCTTTTCCCTCATCTCACTTTTTCCTCTCTCTTCCCCTCCTCTTCACCACTAAAGCCACTTTTCATCCACTGCCTTTGTTTTTCTCTCCTTTCTTTCTTTCCTCCTTCGAGTAAAGCAGCCAAAAGCATTGTTCTGGAAAAAGGTTCTGGTTGACAGAAACTGTCACAGGCTAGATTGCCTGAGAGGGACTGCAGAATTGGCAGGAGAGACTTGGCACTCAATTAATTAATTGCTTAATAAAACATTGATTATTATTTAAAGGTCCACCTTTGCTCCCACGCACCACATGTCTAAAGCAAAAATAGATTAGAATTTTTACTTCGCTCTCTGAGTAAACACTAAAACAATCTTTGCTGCCCCTCTCTGGGAAGACAACTTGCATGCCGAAGATGAGAGAACAGTTGGCTACACCAAGCCAAGAAAGATATGAAACTCAAACTTTACAGAGAATGGGGCATCCAATCTCGTCAGTTTGCAGCCAATAAAATGTCTGAATATGTATCATCATTCCAAAGCAGTTCACTGTTTAAAAGCTGCAAGGCCACACAAGATGAATTTGATTGTTTAAAGAAGTCATAGGCAAACACAGAAGAATCTGTAGTACAGTACAGTCCCTGTTTCCTGTGAGCTTTAAGCAGGTTTAGAGGATGAACTCTGTAAAAACAGTGGCTTTAAATGTGATTATATCATGTGGGGAAGACAGCACATCACAGTCAAACTCATTTATGTTTTCACTGTAACCTTTCAGGATGTAACAGGAGCATACTCCACTTCTACAACGACTTAAATGTTCGAGAGGCTGTGCTATCCTGACTTATGATGTAAGTGTCAAAGAAGCCAAAGATTCTAGATCCTATGGTTTCCATAACACAGGGAGATCATATTTTTCATCAGATGACTGGAGTCCACCAGATCTGATCATCACATTTTTTTCTCTGCTCTACTGTCTTTCCATGTCGCGTTTATTTCTGTCATAGCAACTCCCAACTCTGAAGCACAGCATTTAATTTTATACACATAACCCCAATGTTTTCTGTATAATTTATTGGCAGATGTGCCAAAATTAATAATATTACAGTGATTGATTTTTTGTGTTCCTGGCTTTGTCTTATGGCAAAAGCTAAAAAAGAAAAAATGAACATTTTAGACTATTACTCGACTCCTCTTTTGGACTGTGTGCACAAATGCTGTGATCATATGCACAACAAGTTCACTAGAAGACAAGAAAATACTCAAAACTTAATTTACATTAATGTTTATTTCTCTGGATGTTCCAAAAATGTGTCTGTACATTTATATGCCGAAAGACCACATAGATTGCCCTCATTGGCCTGTCAGAAAAGGTGCGAGAGCGAGCTGTTTTCGTGTCGCTCAGTATGTAAATGAGATGTGGTCCAAACCCCTCTTTGAGGAAGCACGGAGGCTGACAAAGTGGAGATCGGGTTAAAGCATTGTCACAAGGAACCTGCTCAAATATACACGGCCAAACCAGGCTAGAAGCTCACTGGTTTTCAGCAGGTCAATTCAGATGTACAAACCTTTCCAACAGAATGTTCTGAAAGGTAAGTAAACAAGTTTGTGTAACTAACCATGTTTAGTGTAGCATGTGGCTAACGCTGCACACGGTTAGTTTTAGCTATTTTTGGTTGGTAACACATACATGTTAATGATGAGTGCACAGCAAAGTTAGCTACGGAGTTCCACAGGGTTCTGTGCTTGGACTCAATTCTTTTCACTTTATATATGTCCCCTTTAGGCAATAATATTAGAAAACACTCTATAAATTTCCATTGTTATGCAGCTATACTTAACTTTGAAACCAGAAGAAACTAATCAATTAGTCAAACTTCAAGCTGCTTAAAAGACATAAAGGCCTGGATGTCCTCCAATTTCCTTCTCCTAAATCCAGACAAGACCGAGGTTATTTTGTTTGGGTCTAAAAATCTCAGAGACACTATGTCTAATTACATTCTCACCCTTGATGACTTAGTTTTGGCCTCAAGTTATACTGTAAGGAATCTCAGAGTTATCTTTGATCAGGATATCTCCTTCACTTCATACATCAAAGAAATCTCTAGAACTGCCCTTTTTCCACCTGAGGAATATTTGTAAAATTAGGAGCATCCTGTCCCAAAGTGATGCTGAAAAAACTAGTCAATGCATTTGTTACTTCCAGACTGGACTATTGTAATTCATTATTAATAGTTTGTCCCAATAACTCATTAAAAAGCCTCCAGTTAATCCAAAATGCTGCAGCCAGAGTTCTCACTGAAATTAGCAAGAGAGATCATATTTCTCCAACATTAGCTTCTCTCCATTAGCTCCCTGTAAAATCCAGAATTGAATTTTAAATTCTTCTCCTCACTTATAAATCACTTAATAATCAGGCTCCATCTTATCTTAAAGACCTCATAGTAGCATATTTTCCCAGCAGAGCCTTTAGCTACCAAGCCCCTCTCCTGTGGAACCAGCTCCCAGTTCAGGATCTGGAGGCAGACACCCTCTGCACATTTAAGACTAGACTTAAAACTTTCTTTTTTTATAAAGCTTATAGTTAGAGATGGATCAGGTGACTCTGAACCATCTCTTAGTTATGCTGATATAGTTTAGTCTGCTGGGGGAACTCTACTGATAAACTGAGCTCCTCTCCTCTCTCCTTTCTACTGTATCAATGCAAGTCCACCATTGCACATCATTAACTTTGTGTCTTCTCTCTCCTGTAGTTGTGTTTCCTCCTCTCTTTCTCTCTCTGTACTTTTCTGCAGGTATCCTCGGCCTGGAGCTGTACATCTCCAGAATCCAGTTGACCTGCCCAATGTTCTTGCTGCTTGTTGTTGTCTTATTGCCTGCTGTTCTTTTCTCTCTCCTCTTTCCACTCACCTCAACCGGTCGAGGCAGATGGCCGTCCACTATGAGCCTGGTTCTGCTGGAGGTTTCTTCCTCTAAAGGGAGTTTTTCCTCTCCACTGTTGCCCAAAGCTTGCTCAAATGGGATTGTTGGGTTTTTTAATTTTTTTTGTATAAATATTTTCTGTAAGGTCTTAAACTTTACACTGTAAATTGCCTTGAGATAACTTCTGTTGTGAATTGGCGCTATACAAATAAAACTGAATTGAATTGAATTGAAACACTATAGTAACAAATTATTAGAACTTTAGCTCTGGTCTAAGTTGGTTATATAACCAGCTGTACACATACATATAGCCAACTTATTTTTACCACCCATTATTTAACTTTCTGTAAACAATGTTTAAACTGACGAACAAACATTTTGACAGAACAGGACGTTTATGGGTTAGGGTTAGGTAACATTTAGTTGACACGTTTATGTAACTAATCGTATTTTGGGACATATGGTGTGGCTAACGCTAGCGGTCTAATTCTATTACTTTCTCTGTTCTGTTTTGTTTGCATCTTGGTTCGTAATAACACAACTGTAAGTAGTGAATCATTATGATAGCTTGGCTCTAAGTATCTTGGTTATGTATTTCTAACTGGTAATATTTGTCGATTATGATTTTGAACTTCATTCAGCTTGCTTTCTGCCTTAATACTGCTCCTAGCTCAGTTCTTTCAACAAAATTGTGCAAGGGTGTCCACAGTATAAGAATTATTTTTTATGTTTTTATGATAAAAATAACATGAGACATATCAGCTAAATGTGAAATCATATCAGACATTTTACAAATATTGTGAAGTTTTTATTAACATCACCAGTAGTTGCACTTACACGGTACTACCTGTACCTTAAGGACTCCCTGCTCTGCTCGTTTTATAACTACCTCTTTCCTCCCCACAGCTGATTACCTGGATCAGATGTTTTCTTCCAGCTTCGGACTGATTGAACACACCTGATCCAGGTAATCAGCTGTGGGGAGGAAAGAGATAGTAGGAAAACTAAAATGGCAGGGGGGTCTTTGAGGACCAGCTTTAGAAACTGTGGACACAGACAGGGAATAAATCACTAAATTTAGCGAATAAATCACTAATTGCTATAAAAATATACTACTGATAACTCAAGTATGCACTGAATAGTAAAGAGCTGGAGACTAAAAGAGATGGTGACACAACTTTGATAGATCTTTAGATGACCTAAAACAGATTTAACCCCTTTTTTTTATTTTCTCAGGTTTCCACGGTTTGAGAGTCCTGTAGTGCTAGTGCCTCCCTGCATGTAGGAAATAAGCTGCTGGTTAGTGTAGTGGTAAGATCACTACCTTCAATGTGGGAGACTGGAGTTAAAATCCCAGCTGTGGCCTAACTCCAGTAGGGGCAGGACCTTAGGCTTACTCTGCCTACCCTTGTAAGTTGCTTTGGATAAAAGCGTCTGCCAAATGACTAAAATTTAATGTAATCTAAATAAACTGCTATTCCAGCAAGTGTGGTTCATAGATTCACACCAAGCCAGATCCCACTGGATCAAGACACTCAGGTGGCAATGACCTTGTGCTCGTCTGGTTGCTCCTGTCTCTGGTGACAGGTCCAGAAAAACTTTCTCAAAGATGATTTATATTCCACACACCCTCTGTAATATGAGACACACACAAACTGGTTGGTATTTTTTTCGTTCTTTGTGTGCTTCACTAAATAAAGAGTGTAGAATTTACATATTTTATTTCAACTAAAGCTACAATAAACCCTAAATGTAAATTACAAAGGAGTTGTTGATGAAAAATAAAGGAATATAAACCTTAGAGGATTGCAGCTCAGTCCTTATTAGTTTGGCTCAGCATTTTTTCCTCCCTGGTCTTTGAAGGAAGGGTCTCCAGTTGATGGCTTTGCTTGTGGTCAGTGAGCATATGCTATTGTAATGCATGGTGGACCAGGGAGTCTTAAAGTACAGTGAAGATAAAACAAATCAAAATTGTCATTAACAGCAAACTGAAGACAATTTTCTGATGATAAAAGTTACAACACTTGAAGTAGCTGCACATTTGTTGTGAACAAAGCGTTCCGAAGCCTTTTGTTTGTCATGTTGAACAAGAAGCTGACAAACTAAAAAGGAGAAAAAATGTGTATGTTTGTAATATTGACAGTGTTTGTGCCAACTCTGTAAAACACCATTAACTGAGTGAATAGCTATAATTGTCATATATACACTGCTGTACTTGGTGGACTCCATCAAAAAGGTGTGTCTGTTCATTCTGCCCTCATAAAATAACAAACATCTGTCAGCATTCAGAAACACAGTGTAACAACAGCTGAATCCTTAAATCACAGAACATAAGAAACTTCACAGAGTGAAGGGATTGCTGAATCGGATTCCCTAACAGCCGCTTAGTCTAAATCTGGACCTCGAGGTCCAGGTGACATCTCTGATGTTTCTTTTATAGGTGTTGAACTCTCTCACCAACACAGCTGCTGGGAGAGCCGTAGCTAAAATGTATATTTTATGAAATACGACATCAGAAAAATTCACAGCAACATTGAAAGTAACTTGCCAAGGTTGCAACAGGTAATTATTGAAAACTTTATCTAAAGCATCTGGCAGGTAACCCTTCATTGTTGTGATGTGCTGTCCTGTACAGAAAACAGCTGTTTACTCCAACGTGCAGAAACAATCAGTGCAAAGAAAATCCTTCATTTTCAGATTGAACAAAGGAATACAGTTAACAGAATATTTATTGTTGAGCTGAACTTGTGTTATGATAAATTTCAATCTACTACATTCTGTAAAGTTTCCAGTGTAACAAGCAGCAGCTGTGAAGTTAGTGCTGTTTGGAAAGCACCACCTGAGAACACCGTCACTGCAGCTCCACGGTGTGAAACTTTGTGCTGAAGTTAAAACAAATGTTTGAGAGAAAACAAATACAGTGACTCTGTCCTTTTAGAGTTAGGGTTGCTGCTTTCCCATTTGTGCCGTCAGGGCCTGTCTGTGTGCAGAAACTCATCTGTTCCACATTATAACAATGTTACATAAACGTCTATTTTACCACCGTCCAACCTATTAATCCCATAAATGATCCACACAACTTCTCTATGACACCCTGACAGTCCTGCTGTGTAATTAATCTGAATATTTCTCCTGCTTCAGTCTGAGAGAGGCTAATGTTATCCACATTAGCAGATTAGCATTACTGTCTCCATTCAGCAGGCTAACCTGGCAAACGGACACTTTCAAATGGCAACACATGGCTTCAAACTGTAAATCACACCCAGGGTTAGGTAGCAGTCTATATACGTCCATCTTCAGTTTTAAAGTGATTCACTGCAGTGGCCTCACTGCTCAGGGTGGCTGTGGCTGTGGCTCAATAGGTAGAGCAGTTGTCTGTGGTTCGATTCCCGGCTGCCACGTCACATGCCAAAGTGTCCTTGGGCAAGATACTGAACCCCAAGTTGCCCCCGGTGAGTCAGGTCAGCTGCATGGCGCCCAAGCTCCCAGGCCTCTGGTGGAGGACCCGAACATGAAGGAATAAGACCGCTCCAAGGAAGGAGCGAGTGGGGAATACATTTTTTTTTATATATATATATTATTATATTTTGAGTTTTCTGTGTTGATGTTATTCTGTATTTGTGTTGGTGTGGATCTTTTCTGGTTGTGGTTCCCTTTCTTTCTGTCTGTGTTGAGAACAATTGTAACAAGGCAAAACCCTTTATTATTAATAAGGTTTTTTGAATCTTGAATCTGGGAGAGGACCGGACTGAAAAGGAAAAAGTGAGATAAGCAGGAACTGTGACAGCATCGGCATCATGAAAGTAAAAAGCTACATGGAGCACACTCCAATCCAGGAGAAGAAGCATAATAGAGAAGACCTGCGTTGCCTGGTTCTATGAAGGAACTAGGTTAGTTTCAATATGGATATCTGCTTCTGAAGGCTCTATTTAAGTCTGTTATACGTACTGTAATGATTCTACATTAGAAATAGGTTGAATCACTTCAGGCTGTTTGGGTTCTGTGTTAAATCTTTAACAATATAACACGGGACCATTGTTTTGAAACCACAACCACACAATCTTAAAGCTTGTTTTGTCCGGGACAGCCCAAAAGCAGACATTATATCCCCGCCCTAAGACAAACTGGAATAGGTTTTATTGTGATTTCTTTTTGTTTTTTAGCTCAAGCAGGGATTTAGCAGAGATTTATTAAGACATCACATAATTTGTTATATTTGAATTGTAATAGCAGTATGGGTGATGCTATTTTAATAAACAGCTGTGACTGTTGTTCTTGCTGTAACAATATTTCTACCCTGCAATCAAAGGATTTGCCTTCATTTTCATGTCACCATAATTAACTAAATTTAACGTAATAATATTACTAAATGTTGCATATACTTAGGTCATTATACAATTTAAAAGACTGCTATGAATACCTTCATTGCCCCCATGCCAGTAGAAACCTTATCTACAAGCACTGAGCTTCTGTCTGGTTGATGTGATCTCCCCCTTTAAGCTTGCTTGGGAAGAAGGTTTTTTTGTTACTGTCATATTTTAGGTTAGCATGACCAACAAAATCGAACCTTTGACTGTTTTTCTCAAGTCCAGTAAATGCTGATGGAGGAACCAATTTCATCTAAGCCATCTCTGACCACATTGCTCAGCCAGGATTTCATCAGAGGCTCTGAATGGGACTCAAGTTGCAAGCAAATTCAAACGAATGATAGCAACATCTCTCTGGGCCATTCAGGCTGGAAGGAAGTGTGAGCTGGAGGGAATAGAGCCAGAGAAGAGAAATGAAAAGGATAACAAGGATGGTGTGTGTGTGTGTTTTCTCTGAAATAAGAGAAAAGAGAAAAGAAAATGTGGACCAACAATGAACAGCAGGGGGATAGATGGAACAGAGAAGGAGGTGAAGAGTTGGAAGGGTAGAGGAGATGACAGAGAATAAAGGTGAGGGGAGGGGAAAGATAAAGGAGACAGGGAGAGAACAAGACACAGATGTGATCAAATATACAAAAGAACTGCACAACTAAAGGATGAACCTGATGCCCCTTACAGCCTGATGCAAAGAAAGATAGAAAGAGGGGAAGAGATTTGACATAAAGAGAGAATGAAGAGTGCATACACAGTGATAGACAAAGAGATGAGAGTAGTATCAGATATTTTATGGCTAACGTCCCCCGGATCTGTCACCTTCTGGCGCTGTTATGGCTGCTGACATTGTAGTCACTGAAGCAATGGCCATAGCCCCACTCAAAGTTCTTTTTTTCCTATATGTACATGAGAGACTTCAAATAAGTACTTAGTAATACATTTAATGTCTTAAATTGGCCAATACAGGAAATGTTCTTGATCCAAGCAGCAAGGGAGAACAATCATTGAAGGAGTAGGAAAGAAAAAAAGACTAATGACGTGGTGACACGTTTGCAGCTCATACAGTACATACTACATGTCAACTACTCATCCTCAGGCTGCTGCACTGCAGTGTTGATCATATAAATATTTTATGATCATAACATTCTCTGACAAAATCTGTAAAAAGGGTCCTGACAACACCTGTACTGCGTCATCAGCTCTACTGATATTTTCAGATTCTATGTACAAAATTAATAAAGATCTGATAAATGCATATATAATATTGGTGTCTGTTTAGATCATCATCAGCCTTATAATGCTGTTTAATATATATCATTTTCTTAGTGGAGACCTTTAGTACTTTAAGTACATTTTAGGCATGTACTAGCTTGAGTAAAGAATTTGAAGTGGTACTTCTACTAGTATTTACAATTGTACTTGAGTACTGAGTTTGTCACCTCTGAAAATAGGTGATCACAGTAAGTAACATAAGGTCTTTTTACTGGCTTTATTGTGAATGTAGACATTTCTGCCTACGACGATAAAATATAGTCACAAACCACCTGTTACAAATTCAGGTACAAATTCACACGAGTTGCAAACAATGGGTAGAGTTGGAAAATTTATAAATTTAAAATGTAATAAAGGATTGTAAAGGTAAAAATGTTATTGTATCTAGATGTAGAAGAATTACACTACACATTAACACTAATACATGTGTGAGAGGCATGATGACATAGCCAAAATCCTTTGAACAGGTCAAAATGTCTCTTATTAAAGAGTATACTGCTGTATATACTGTATACTGATTTGGTGCTATACAATACAGATAAAACTGAATTGAACTGAATATCTCACACACTTTAAATTTCTGTCAGTCTGCACTGTTTTTTAAGTATCAAGCAGATGCTTTGGCGCAGGGATCGAGACCTATAAGTAACCAGGTGAACCTGAAGTGTTCCTGTCTCAGTGGGTGCTTCTGGATGAACCTACAAAGTGAAACAGAGATGCTGCTGTCTACGCCTGCCAAATACTCTCCAGGGTTCCATGGCCCCTTCGGTACATTCTGTATCTTGTATTATATTTAGTTTTATATTTTACAGCACAGAGTCACAGCTCATGGGCAAACAACTGCAGCACTGAAAGCCTCCTTCCTCTCGAACTCCTCTTATCTATCATTCTGAGCACCTGTGTGTTTATAGCAAAGAACATTGAAGTTGCATCATTTCTTCTTCCTGCAAACTCCGCTGGGTCATCTCACAGTAATCTAACTCAAGAGGGAGTAGTGATTTCTGTTTCTATTTCTGCTCTGAAGCTGAAAGACACCCACCTCTCACTATTTTCCTTCTGAAAACACCCACAGCCCCTCTCATCTCAGCCAGTTGCTTGTGTGTCCCATGTAGCGGCAAAGGGGATCACAGAAAATGTAGGCATGAGATGACACCCATCAGCCACTGCATTCCCATTTCATTTTCCAAAAACAACTTGAAGCAGACATTTCTCCTGTGCTAGCACAGCACTAATACAAAGCAGGGGCAAAGGTAAAGAGTCAATGTAGAATGAGGGTGGAAAAGATTGTATTCAAAAGATATCCATGCATTCCCTAACCCTAACCCCTAACCTAAACCTAAACCTTAACCTAATTCTAACCTTAAGTCTTAAATAATGTCTTAACAGCCCTTTAAAGGGTAAGAAAGTGAGGAACATCCCCCTTTTTGTCAAAATGTCCTTGTGGTATATCATTCAAACCAGTCCTCATTGTGCTGGCTATACAAGAGCACACACACACACACAGCTCATTTGGAAATATTTCAGTCTCATTCTAAAATGGCAAATGAAGCGTTTGTAAGTAAGACACTTGCTCTTGCATGAAAGTCCAAATCTAAAGTAATCTTTCCGAAGGAATTATAAAATTGACATTTGTCCTGTTTGACATATGCAAAGTACAGTCTCAGTCTCTGAATTAATTGCATGTGATAACGTGGTGTAAATGCATAAAGATGCTCACCACTTCAACCAAAACCTCATCACTAATACACTGATCACTGCCCCTGACAGAATTGTGATACTGTATTTGAGTTTGATTCTCTAAAAGTTCCTCCTCATCCAACCCTGTCTATTCCAAATACTTCTCTTTCAATCCAAGGTTTGTTTGTTGTCTAGACAATATTCCTCCCTGGTGAGTAAAGAGATCATTAGATTAGGTTGCCATCTGAGCAATACTCTGCAGTGCAGTAAAGCTGGAGTGGACCAATGTTACTTGTTACAAAAAGACATGATGCATATGATGCAGACATGATGCACATATTTTTAGATTCAGTGCAACAGTTTTCCAAACATATCGTCAACTTTAACGTGCATTGTGTAAATTCCCCTAGAAATCTTTAACATCTCACTACTACACTACATGTAAAGGTAAAGACTCAGTCTCTTGGCATCACCGATGCCTGTACATGAACTTCAGACAAACAGGCATTGCTCTTCTCTGCACCATGCCTTAATACAAAAAAAGAAGGCAGCTGTCCTCAAACGTTCCCCCAAAGGATCTTGTGATAGAAGTGCATCATACGCCCTGATGGAAGGTGCTCTTTATCTAAAGATACAACCAGGGTAGACATTTACAGTGGGCACACAGCTTGCATGTCCTTCTTGCATTTAGCCATGAAACTTTGCATACACACACCATAGATTTCAGTTACAATCTGAAAAGTCATAAATGTTGAGTTGTTTCATCCATACAGTAGAAACAGCAGCTGCACTTAATCTGCTTCATTTTGTGTTATTATAAAATAACAGAGTATCCAATAGAATTGACAAGAGAAGTGCTCTGGAAGGAAAACATAAGAAAACCATATTAAACTATTCTAGTCGCATTATTGAACGGGAAAGAATAATAGATTTGGGACTGTTTCTGATCAAGTGGACTTACTGTAAAATGCAGTAAAGACTAGGGATCAGATGTTGACTGCTCTGTTCTAACAGGATAACAAGCTAGTAAGTGCTTTCCCCCTGTGCATGTAAAAGCTTGACAAACATTTAGTTAAAGGAGCTCCATCAAACTAATCTAAAACATCCACTGGGTGAGTATCTAGCCCACAGCATCTCTCCACAGCCTCTAACTGAATGAAGTTTAACTGATCGTCATTGACAGTAGGGATTGCTGTTCCTTCATGTTAAAATAGCCTACTCCCCCCACTTGATGTTCAATTATTTACACAGCAATCTAAGAATCCATTATTTCTTTTATTAGTGCAAATTCCCGGCCAGTTTAGCAGTTTAGCCGACCATTTGATGGTTTTACACCCTGTTGTATATGAGGTAGGTGATAGTGGATTACCTGGAACGAAGCTTCCCTGGACAACGTCCTTATATGCCCACCAACCCTCATCAAGCTTGGATGTAATTGGCTGAGCTGGAGTGAGAAAAGAGAAAAGTTAAATAAGTTAATCCATTAGGATGTAGTATGTCACTCCCTGTGATATTACAAAAAAACTAATGATCAGTAAACAGTGATAAAAGAAAAGATTGGGGCATTTTCCTTCTCCACTGTGCACTTAGGAAAAGACTGCTGGACTAGATTGCTGGGTTTTCCAGACATGTTACTAAAAATATTTTAATGCCTAACACTCATGGCCAGTAAGGATAATATGAATGGGTAGAGCAAGAAACAACATACATATAATGTGTATCCTCCATAACAAAAGGCTTGACTTGAAAACATGTTTAATAAACAGGCTTACAGTTTGGCAACATGAAAGTCAGCTAATAAATCCAAGCCTACAGATATTTCTGGTTTCAGGCTCTAGATACACATATATGTGTATCTTCAGGGTAAAAGGCTTAGGGTTCCTCCTACATCGATACCCCCACAGTAGTGCCGTCATCTACTGCAGCTGCAGTAGATAATGGGACAAGTGTTGCTGTTTCATGAGATGCAAGTACAAGAGAGCTGAAAAGTTTTTTTCTTTTTTTTAAGTGCAAAGAAAGATGTGGAAGAGTTCTGTTTTCACCAGTTTTTTAAATATTGAAAGTGAGGTGGCTGAGTGTGCAGAGTTTGGCAGCTCAGTCCACCATTGTGGGATCACTGTGCTGAAGAGTTTTCCTTGTTCATCTGCAAGGGTTTGGTCGTGGATGCCAGTAACCCCATCAGCAGTGCATTGCAGTGGTCAAGACGAGATATGATCAGCGCCTAAACAATGAGTTGGGTCGTGTACTCCAACAGGTAGGGTCTGATCTTTCTGATGTTGATATCTACCTAGAGACTGTGGCAATATGTTCCGTGGTCATCAATGATGACCCCCAGATTTCTGGCCGTCTTAGTGGGGACAATCACCGCAGATCCACATCGAGGAGGTTGTTCCGGGAAAGAATGTCAGAGAGTTGATTGAAGGCTGCGCGTTCCAGGGTCTTGGCCAGAAATGGAATAAGAGAGGCCGGTCTGTAGTTCTCCACAAGGGAGGGATACAGATAAGGCTTCTAAAACAGTGGAGTAATCTGAGCCTGCTTGAACGAGGTGGGAAAGGTGCCAGTGTTGATGATCTGTGTAATGGCTGGTATTAGTGTTGGTGCAATAGCTTGAAGACATAGCTTTTGAAGTATGGTTCAACAGAGGTTTTATAAAAAACAAACTAATGACACTGGCCTGGACAAAAATAATGGTACCCCTAGAAAAGATGGTAAATCGTTTGACCGTAGGGACATGTTAAACTAACATGTGTCCTGTAATTAGCTTCACAGGTGTCTTCAAACTTGTAATCAGTCAGTCTGTCTATTAAAAGGGTGAAAATTGGTCACTGTGTTGTTTGGTATTATGGTGTGTAGCACACTGAACATGGACCACAGAAAACTAAGGAGAGAGTTGTTTCAGGAGATTAGAAAAAAAAAGATAGGCAAACATGTTTAAGGTAAAGGCTGTAAGACCATCTCCAAGCCGCTAGATGTTCCTGTGACTACAGTTGTACATATTATTCAGAAGTTTATGGTCCATGGGACTGCAGCCAACCTCCCTGGACGTGGCCGCAAGAGGAAAATTGATGACAAATGGAGGAGACAGAACACACAAATGGTAACTAAAGAACCCAGAATATCCTCCATAGAGATTAGAGGAGAAATCCAAGTCAAGGTACATCAGAGTCAGATCACACCATCAGTCACTGCTAAGCCAAAGGAGACTTAATAGAAGACAACCAAGGAGGACTCCACTGATGAAAGCGAATCGTGAAAAAAATAGAAAGATTCAAGATTCAAGATTTAAAAAACTTCATTAATCCCAGAGGGTAATTGTTTTGCCTCATTACAATTTCCCTCTGGGATTAATAAAGTGAATGTTTCTATTTTTTATTGACAAACCACAAAGGAGAATGTCCTTTTCACAGATACGACAAAACAGGAACCTTTTGGCAAGTTACTTAAGCTCTATGTTGACAGATGCAAAAATGAAGCATACAAAGAAAAGAACACTGTGGTTCACTGTGAAACAAAGAGGAGGCTCAGTTATGTTCTGGGCCTGCATCTGGAACAGGGTGTCTTAAATCAGTGTAGGGTCCAAGGAAATCTTAAGAGTTTTAAGGCATTCTGGAGCAAAACATGCTGCCTGGTGTCAGAAAGCTTGGTCTTTGTCACAGGTCATAGTCATTCAACAGGATAATGACCCAAAACACATCTTAAACACCCAAGAATGGCTAAGAACATATTATTGGGCTATTTTGAAGTGGCTTTCTATGAGTCCTGATTTAAATCACATAGAACATCTGTGGAAAGAGCTGAAACATGCAGTGTGGAGAAGGCACCCTTCAAACCCGAGACAACTGGAGCAGTTTGCTTGCAAGGAGTGGACCAAAATACCTGTTTACAAGTGCAGAAGTCTCCCTGAGAGTTACAGAAATTGTTTGCTTGCAGTGATTGTTTCAAAAGGTTGTGCAACAAAATATCAAGTTAAGGGTACCATTATTTTTGTCCAGGCCTGCTTCATTAGTTTGTTTTTTAAAAATGTCTGTTGAACCACAACTCAAAAGCAGTGTCTGATTTTCATGAGTACATTTTTAGTACATTTTTATTATTATTACTTTTGTCAGTTTTAAGTTATTTCAGTGACCTTTGTGGGTTAAATCTTACAGTAATAAACTCAGACATTCAGTCTTTTCAAGTTTATGATCCCACATTTATTAACACAAGAACATTAACATTTTTCAGCTTGGTTATGGCAGCTAACCTTAACTATCACACTTAAGTGATAAACCCTAACTCTAAATAAAATCTGGTTTTAACCTCAACCCTAAATCCAAGTGTGAGAGAGACTGGCCACAAGTCCTTATTTTCTGAAAAGACCAAAAGGCTTTAATAATGAAGTCAAATTACACTACTGTTTGGGGGTCACTAAGAAATATCCCCGTTGTAGAAAGAAAAGAAGATTTTGCCGTATAAAACTGGTACGTTAATGTTGCAAATATCAGTATAAGTATCATAGCTGAAAAATGCTTTTTTTTGATGAGTTATCTATGTAGGCATACAGAGGATGATCGTCAGCAAACATCAGTACTGTGTTCCTTTGTGTTTGCTAATGCAACTTTAGCAATTTAAGAGGCACTTTTAAAGTCACATTTAGCACAGTTGCAAGTATGTATGTTTTCAATATTCAAGATTCAAGATTCAAAGAAATGTCAAAAAATTTTCATGGATAACAATGACATTTCTAAGTGTAAACGATAGTGTAGAGCAAACAGTCTAATACCTAAGTCAGTTACTGTTTGCGGGTTATAAAGCACAGAAACTGTTTATAGTTTGTTTTTATGATTATATTATGATGTAATTCTTAAGATTATTACAATGCATTCCTCGCACTCAGGGCAAAACAATCAGATTACTGTAGAGTATACTTATGGCACAGCTCTTCAAGCACTCGCACACTTGTTACCATACAAGCTTTGAGCTAAGGCTTTGACAGATGTGTGTCCACATTAAAGCATTAGTCAATGTGTACACTCATGTAGTCAGTAGAGCAGCTACACGGACTTACCTCTTATAGCCAGAAGGCATACTAAAAGACAAGCCACAACAAAAATTAAGCTGTCGATCGCGGCAGCTCAGAGGACCAGTTAGTCATCAACCCACTTCTTGGTGGAACTGGTCACTACCACCAGCACCTTCTCTAGAACAGACACAGCCCTCTCTGAAAGAGTCTAAGGTCAAATCTCATGTAATATTAAAGGTAACAGTCATGAATGATTGAATAATCTCTTTGTGACTTTGGCCACACTGTTTGATATTGGTCCTGAGGTGGTACCGAATAAGAGTGAACCCTGTTAAATGTTCCAAAATGACCGTCCCATTTATTATCAAGGTGCAGTCACTTAGTCAAAGAGACAGAAGCATCCCAGAGACATGGCAAGGGAAAGTAGAGAAAAGCTCAATCTCTCAGCAACATCCAGCTGAGAGATTTGTCATTGGTAGTGTCAAAATAGCCTAAGACAGAATAAGGAACGAGTATATCAGAGGGACGGCTCACGTTGCCTGTGTTAGCGACAAAGTCAGAGAGGTCAGACTGAGATGGTTTGGACATGTTCAGAGGAGGGATAGTGAGTATATTGGTAGAAGGATGTTGGAGATGGAGCTGCCAGGCAGGAGGACAACCAAGGAGGAGATTTTTGGATGTTATAACAGAGGACATGAGGTTGGCTAATGTTAGGGTAGAAGATGTCCATGATAGAGTGAGGTGGAAAAGGATGATTCGTTGTGGCAACCCCTGATGGGAAAAGATGAAAGAGAAGAAGAAGTGTCAAAATAGCCTAAACCACCAGCCAGGTTCACGGTTACAATATGTTTGAGGTCTGAAGTTTCACCTTAAAAAAAAGTTACAGAGAATTCCAAGAAAACAAGAAAACAATGGATCGTAACAAAACAAGGTTTAACAAACTAGTTGGTGCTGCCAGTTTGAAGGAAGGCAAGACCTGGTTAGAAACGTTTGAATTGGAGGTAAGCTAAAGTTAACAGACAGGAATTCAGACGTGCACATAGTACAAGAGATGTTGCAGATGATGAAAAATGAAAAATAACCTTCCACTGAGAGCTATTAGTGCAGATACAAATGTAGACATTGTTACAGTTGTGTTCTGATCTTCTGGTTTTGTTATGTCCTTGAGCGTTTTCCAGCTTTTTTAATTTAATTTCAGTTTAGTTTATTTGTATAGTGCCAAATCACAACAAAAGTCAAATTGAGGCACTTCACTGTATATAAGGTTTAAGACCCTTAAAAATTATACTGTATACATAAATATACAGAAAACTCAATAATCCCAGTTGAGCAATTAATTAATAATTAGCCCCTTGAGTGGTACTCAAGCCATATTTGTTGGGGTTTTTCCATTGTCTGCCCATGTTTGCATAGATTTTGTAGTTATGTTTTTGCTTGACCGCTTAGGCTCCTTCCATCAGTTTGCTGTTTATCATAAGAACCATTACAATTACAGTGACAATAATCGAGTGAGAATCTTGCAGTTTCAAGTGCCCCTATTATGCAAACTCCACTTTTTGGTCATTTTTGTACACATTTATGTAGACACACACTAAGTATCTTTGTAGTGCATTCCCTCCTTTTTATAGATTTCCTGCTTTTGTAGAACCCAGTCCTTGAATGGTCCATTCAAAGTCTGTGCTCGAAATGGTGTTTTGTCGAGTCTCAGGGATCCAATCCCTGCTCAAGCTTGGCCAAACACCACCCACAACTATGATCTGACAGTTTTTCAGCATGACAGGCACATGTACAGGCACATTTAGGAAACTTCGGGTGCCTGTTTTTTAAGCCCCAAAAGGGTATAATATGGGCACTTTAGATACAGTGATCACAGACTCTTCAAGGAGTCAAACACATGCGGTCACAAAACATGTAAAACTAATGTATATGATAATATACATAACAATGTATCATATATGTATCATAACATGATGCACAGGGACATAGAAAGGAACAGCATGGGAGGGTGAAATGTTGCATTACACTGGTTATCTTTGTAACATTAGATTAATAATTAACTTGTTAATTACTTGGAAGGGCGCAAATACTTTTTCACAGCACTGTGACCCAAGTTCAAACTGAATAATCAATAACGATCCATAGCAATACAAGTAAATAATAAAAAAAAAATCTTCTCAGCAAATAAATTGCTCCTAAATGCCTATGTAGCTATATACTATGTCCTCCCATATACAACTTTGCACTGACAAACAAATGATATTTGTTTCTTTTTTGGATCATTGTGGGAAATTGCTCCAGTGACTGATCAGACAGCATGAAGGACACTGCATAGTACTGCACATACTAAATGAAAAGATGACTCGTAGCTTCAAGATGCTTGGCAGGAGATGAATTTTCAACATGACAACGACCCCAAACACACTGTGCAAAAACTCAAGTTTTCAAAGAAGAGAAAGTGAAACCTGGCAAATGACCAGGGCAAGTACAGTACATCCCCTGACTTGAGCACCTTTGTACTATTTCAAAGCAGAAGTCAAACATTTTTTTGGCTTTGTTCTTCTTGGGCACTGGCCACAAACATGCATTTACGTTCTGTTAACTACCTTTCCCTGAATTAGAGCAAAATTTTAACGGCTGGCGTGAACTTACCTGCTGCGTTTACCCAAGAAGATTCTCCATAGAAATTAGCAGGGACTGTGCTGCAGAAGTTAATGCTTGCAGCTTCAGAAGTGTTGTTGAAGTCCTGTCTCATTCCACTGTGGGAATCTCTGCGTGCAGCTAAATGGACGGTTGCCTCTCTGACATGCTGGCAGTGATAGTCATGTGCCGGGCTATTTATATTCACTGTGGGATGCTTGAAGCATTATACTACTATGATCTGCATATGTAAGCGCGTGTTTGTGTGGAAGAGTGCATCCTCAAGCATGTGAGGCTGCAGATGGAAGTGCTGGGCGACAGAGTTTAGAGGTATAAAGTCAGTAGACTGAATGTGTCCATTGTGCAGTGAGTGATGCACCTCACAGTATGTCTGTCAGAAGAGCCAGTTTACACACACAGAAACACACTTCATGGTTTAGCTGACTGGCAGATGTGTTTATTTTCTGCAGGTGAGTGTCAATGCTGACATCAGTTCGACCTCTTTCAACGTGTTTCTATGTTGCTCTAACATTGTACAGGCTCCTCTCGCCTCCTTACCTGACGACGTGCAGATGATGATATATGTTTGCACAATCACTGCTATATCCCAGACGACATGCATTCTTCGTTCAATTCATGCTCGTGTTGTGCAGCTGGTGCGGGACGGCGCTTGGAGAGGTCGCACTTGTGGAAGACACGGCCAAACTTTGAGCATTTTGCCTCCTCTCTGGCTCTCGTCGTCGCTCGCCCTCTCTCTCTCTCTCTCTCTCTCTCCGTCTCCCGGAGCGCACGGACGGTTCGAAACCTCGCAGGAGATCCGCCCTCACAGCATCGTCCTCTTTGGTTCCCAGGGTTGGTGCACAGGCAACATACCGTCGTTTCCCCCCTCCGCACTTGTTATCTCGGCTGTTTCTTGTCCAGGTCAGGGCATCAGCTCAGAACGAAGCCTCGACAAACGGCTCATTACGCGGCTGCTTCTCCCGCCTTTCCTCTGGATCGACTGGATGCTGGTGACGCACCGCTGGTCTGCAGCAGATCAGGCAACTTTACTGACGACGCAACGCGCGCAGGATGAGCGGAGAGAGACGCGGCACAGTCGTGACGCTGCGCCATGGTCACTGGAAAGCAGCACTTCGTGCGCTTCCGAGGGAAACGTGGGCTCACAATTATACCATAAAAACTGAATTCATCTCTTATCAAAGTGTGATGTAAAGACAGAGTGGACGAACACCTCTTTTATTGCAGTGTTAAAAACTAACAAGGGGAAAAGTCAGCATCGGCGATGAGCTCATTGTGTGACGTCAACACACACAGAAAACCACCAGAAGCGCAGTGATTCCTTTGATTTTTAAAAAGAACCTCCACGTTGACAGTGAAGCGCCTTAAGAGGGGACGTGTTGGACGCACACGGCCTCGACTGTACTGTACTGCTGCTGTGCGACCTCTGGTGTCTGATCTGGGTCAGTGCTTTGAAAACCAGCAGGACAGTTCTTCATGGAGGATGATGGATGTCTGTTTCAGGACTACTTTATCCATTTATACTTTACTACTTTTAATTAATAATACCAGTATACTTTGGCTTGTAATGTGGAATCCTGGTGAATTAACACTGTACAATTACAAACTTACATTTATTGTTTCTGGTGAGATGTTTTAATGTTTTAGTATCACACAAATGAAGTGAAATGTAATATTTGGTTACCTAGAAAATTACAGCTCACTAATTCTATAATAATTACCCAGTTATTGTTCCACAATTTAGATTAATTACAACCAATTAATGTGAAAGAGCTTTGAATTATTTATTATTATTATTTATTTACCTAGAAATGTGTGCACTAGTACTAATATAGTTATATCATATTATATACATATAAATACAATATTTTTTAACTATTGTTTTATTATTACTATTATATTTACTGTAAACTATTTAAAATTTCCTCTTTTTTTCTATCTTGATACTATTAACTTCATAAAATAAAAATTTGGAGCTTCATGACACATCAAGGTAACTTTTATGACCAAGACGTCAGCTGTCTTGGCACTGGTGCACATTATCTTGTAACCTACAAACATTACAAACTTTGTTGTTTGTTTTAAATGTTTTATTAACACAGGAGGAAACTGAACTACACTATTCCTATTTAATTTTATGTTTTTTATGTGTACAGGGAGCAAAGAGGGACATCTGGGTAATTTTTATCACCTGAATCCAGAGGCATAAAGCATCCTAATGTTCATTTTAGTCTGACTGCATCCTTAGATACAGGGCACAGAAAAGCCATTCAGTAGGGGCTCCACTGTTAATCTTTGCTTCTAGGGTCCATTTTCCAAAGTGCCGCTTCAATTTAGCCCTTTTGGTGCTCACACACAGAAATAAAGTGTTTCACACGTGAGCCATGTTGCAAAAAGAATTTCAAGTCTGTCATAGAACTAAAAATATCATTCATTCAGTTAGATTTATTTTTCGAGATATGTGCCCTAATGTCCTTGTATCTACTCATGATTTTACAATGACGCAAGTACAAGAAAAAAGACAGCATTCACATCACACAGATTTTATTTCATGAATAACTATGCTACCAAATGAATACAGTACACACATAAATGAGTACAAAACATGGAGAACTGGTGGTGAAGGGCTGTAGGAATCAATTTCCATTTTTCCTCTGCTACTGAGGTCTAACTGCACACAGCGGACACTGCTGAGGAGTGCTGCACACTTCATGGGGATACAAAAGTAAAATGCAATCACACAACAGTTCCAGTTATGCCACACACTAGAGAGAATGCGCTGCCCTTATGTAATAAGATGCTGAGGAGAATTTCACACTGGGAAGGTGAAATTATAGGCATGGTCCCACAACAAGCTTATTCAGCATTTGGGAAAGAGGAAGGGGGAGAAATTCCTAAACTGCAGCGTTGGCTTCATGAAGAAGTTCAGATAACAGGTGTTGGTAGGCTACTTTGGTTTTTTGCTTCCTGTCTACGGTCTTGCCCCCCCAACTAGAACAAAAGAGTCAGGAGGGTTGGACAATGAGGTGGATGGAGGCATTGGATTAGTTAGCCCCTGGACTCCAGAGACCTGCAGGAAGACAGACAGAACAGCTCAGAACAACTCAAACATGTATTAACAGTAACTGTAAATGCAAAGATGTCAGTATCCACAGAATGTTAACAGCAGGTGGAGGTGGTATCTGACATGCTGAGCCTACTGACACTGTGTACTCATACATATATTAACAGACTAACGAGCTGTCTCACGAGTAGCTGGTGTGCTGCTGTCGTTTGCGGGCGCTCCTCATCTTCTCAAAGCGAGCCTCCATTTCCTCCAGGACCTTTGGGGTGTAGCGGACCACGAGCTTCACTGAACCCTGGGCAGCCTTCAGCAGCTCCACAGCTTTCTCATGGTGCTCCCCCTCGACGCTCTGTGTGGACACCAGAACACAACAAGGTTCTGAAGACTGAAGACTAATAAGCACATGTACACACCTGCCACAGAGCAAATGAGTGAACTCAGCTGAAAACTTTCTCTAGTGAGTGAGTTTGAATAACTCAAAACATACTTTTAGAAATGTTGCTGCAGGTACAGCATTGAGACTTCTTGGGTCTGCCTCTCCAAACCTGTGAGAGACTGTCCTTTGGTTGGGACACTCAAACACTGTCAGAGACTTGTCCTGTACCCACTCGAGTGCTGTCTTTTATCCTTTTTGCAAAACTTAGTAGCAGCTCAACTTCACCCAACTCTACTTGATATTTTTGCTTACATTGGTCAAAGGTTTGGTGATTGGTCGGTGAGAAACCTCCCTACTGCAGCATCGTTGTACGGGTTGAGTCATGATTCTTAAAAGATTGGACGTCTGTATTATTATTATTATTATTATTATTGTTCTGTTATTTTTGCTTCAGGCCGTGCAGACAGGTGAACCATCATCCCAGTTGAAGTCTTTTTTTTTTTTCACTTTTGCTGTACATTTCTCCTTCTCTCAATTCTGACCTGTGTCCCTACACCTGTTGCTGAGAAGCTGCCACCCACCCCGACTGCCCATAGCATGATGCTGCCACCACATTACTTCACTGTAGGTATAGTATTAGAAGATAATAAGCAGCGTCATCGCCTAACGTCTCTACCAAAAAGACCTGATTCATGGACTGTTAGGGTCTTTCTCACAGCAGGGTCTCCCATTAAGCTCTGCTAGGTCACCTGCTAGGGTCTTGATGACCCTCCATGCCCTGTGTCTCAGTTTGATCAGACAGCCTACTCTAGAAAGAGTCCTGGTGGTTCCAGAGTTGTTCCATTTCACCAAAACAGCAAAGGCCGTCAGCACTTTAGAAAAGGTTTTTAATACAGTTGCTTTATTATGGGTTATTATGGGTTGCTACATGTAAATCAATAGGAAAAAATAATAATGATCCCATTTTAAATAAAATGTACATTATTGTAACATTGGGCTAAACCTTTTGCTTAAAACTGTTTATTTATAGAATAAAGCTGATTTTATTTTACAGTCCAGGTTGAAAAGCTGCATCTAAGGATCAGACTGTAAGTAAACCGTGGGCCTGAGACTCTTACCACTCCGTTGACAGACAGCAGCTGGTCCCCTCTCTTCAGCCCTCCTTGGCGGTCAGCCACACCTTCAGGGATAACTCTGGAGATGTAGATAGGCGAGTTCTGCTCTTTGCCCCCCATGATGTTAAAGCCGAGACCTTCATCTGTCTTTGGCAGCTCCACCACCCTTGGGTGTGCGTGGCCCTCGCTGGCTGCAAAGGCTGCCACTGTGGCCTGGGTAGGAAGAAAGCAGTAAGAGTTCAGATGCTGCATTTGCTGCATTTTCTGGCTGTTTGAGGATCCACAATCTTTATTAATTTTGTAAAAATATATGACAAAGTTTTCCTGGTGTTGACATGAGGCTTAATAACTCTGTGTTACATTGACCCAGGAGTCAAACCTGTTTCAGTCTTCAGTCTTTATCAAGGTCATTTGTTTTTTGAATCATTTGTTTTATTCATTAGATGTGATGGTTTCTTACTTTATTCTGACTTAAAAAAACTTGATACAGCTTAAACACACATACCTGTACACACACACACACACACACATATGTATTGTTTATGCAGCAGACATCAGATTACTGGAGTACATCAATCTTGTGCATCATTGCCACATTTTAGACTTTCATTTTAGCCACAGTGGTTTTTAATGTTGACATTTATAACTCACACTGCGGCGCAAACGCTGCCGTCACATTTTGAGTGGTTTTTACTGCAACCATTATACCGTTTAAAAAAAAAACTTCCATTCTGCTGGTGCTGCACGTTCACATTGCTTCTCTGCACCATTCTGACAACAATCGATCGTTTTACATTTGTGCTGTAAACGACAAACAAACTTGTGGAAATAATTGCACTTTTGCAGTGGCCCTGAGAGCTCAACAATAAAAACATGCAAATAAAAAAAGAAAGAAAGAAAACTGCTTCACCAACTTGATAACATAGAATAACATAGGTGCAGCATTCACTGCAGATGGCCACAACAAACCAAGAACAAAACGTTGATGATGACAACGGAAATGTTTACAGGGAGCAGGTAAGTACTATAGTTTGAGATGCACAGCGTACCTACAGCGGGCACTGAAAAAATAATCGACATGAGTCTTCAGGGCTCTGCTCTGATTATTTAACTATTCATTGCTGATATGTGATGTCATCATAGTGATAGCACGATAGCATTTTGCTAGTTATTACCCAGCTGAAGTCTAAATTATACAAAAAACAGGTGATGTTTTGTCTTTTTGCATGTGTTAAGTTGCAGCTTGTTGAGCTCTTACCGTCACCATAAATATTTTTTAGTAATGTCTAAAAAAAATAAGGTCAAATGAGCTTTGTGTTACTACAGCGACTTGGAGTGAAACAAAAATATCCGCTGGTAAAGGTGGAGCAGATTTTACCATTTAATGTGCGGGTTCATCCATGTGGTGTAAACGTTAAAGTAACATTGAATGGAAATATTCAAATAAAGTACAAGTGCCTCAAAATCATACCTATGTACAGAACTGGAGCACATTCCAGGACATATCCTGGTCCCAGTGTTTCTAAAAAAACTTTAGTATTGAAGTACTTAGTAACTAGGGGACATGGAATACCTTGGCGGTTGCTTGTGCTCGTACTTCTGGTCCTCCAACAATGTCCAGAGTGTCATACAGCTGCTCATATACCTGAGGAACAACAGAGCAGGGCACAGACGAGTCACTGCAACATGTACATCAGACAGAAAATAATATTAGGATGTGGAAACAAATGAAGCTGAGCACCCACGTTATTTTTGCCCCCAGACTTCAACTAGCACCCTGCCTAAAGATCCGTACCTCTCTGATGGCGGCACAGAATTTGCTCTGCAGGACCCTCTGCAACGCCTGCAGTTTAGGAGGAGGCAGCTCGCCGCTCCGCTGCAGCCGGTCCAGCAACTCGATCACTCTGCACACATCTAACACACAGGAGGCTGGATTAGCAACTGAGGAAAAACAGGAAGCTGGTCCTGTGGGGCCCAGATTCTCAGAGGGCCCCAGCTTCCCAGTGTGACAATTATGATTACAGAGTCATGTACTGAATTCAATACATTATGTTTAGCTATAAACACAAGCTCAACAACAACTGCAGTGTGATACTATCCTGTATTACATTACAGTTGTAGCCTTGTCTCTCAGGTGGAGCCTTTGTAAGAATCTAGATTTACCATGATATGTATGTCAATAATATATTAAATAATAATATAATAAATACAGTTAGAATCTTGTTGGGACTAAATCTACCAACCCACAAAAAGCTAATTATCTTGACCATGATTCAGTGTTGTAAAACAAATCTAAAAGTGAAAACTTTTGACTTTACACAGACTATGAAACGTTCAGTCTTTTCAGTGCAGGTTTTAGAAATCCTGGGAAAAGAGACATCTGGATTATTTACTGTCAGAAAATAACCATCACTATATTGAGAGCGTAGAGTCTATAGAATATCTATAACATCGTATACAATGATATATTATTTAAATGCTCTGATCCATTATAAACCTGCTGTTAAGAGGTTTGATGGAGTTCTGTTCTGATGATCGTGATAATCCAGTGCACGGTGGGAGCTCTGGCCTGCGACCACACCTTCGCTCTTATAAGCGAAATCCGAGCCTGTGGCCAGGTCGATGTCATTCAACACAGAGCGAACGCACTTCGCTTCTCCTCCAGTTGCTCTTGACGCAGCTGCATCGCGGAGCTGAGTCTTTTGTTCGCTGTATGGTTCGTTGCGAATAAACGTTTTAAGACGCAGTTGAAATAGTTGGATTATAAATGTTAAGATAAGTGTGGTGGAGGTCAGAGAGCAAGAGGATAAAATAAAGCAGCTCTGCAGAAAGACGCTAACGCCGTTTACTACGACGACAAGCGAACGTTCGCGCGACAGGCCAAACCCTCTGTTCCATCTGGACGACGTATAAATACTGACGCATAAACTTTTCGAATTAAAACCTTAATTTTCCTCATCATTATGAAGATAAAGTGCCACCGCTGCAGTAACAGGAGCCAGTAGGTGACTGAAGCGCTCCAGTTCGCCCGTTACCTCTTTCCAGGCACAGCGGCTCTGTCATGGCCGCCATGTCTGCTTCCTTGGCCGGGTGGTAGTAGGAGGACATCATTCTGAGCTCCTCCGCGTCCGGGACGATGCTCTGTTCAACACCACGTCTATGAGCAGAAGATCTGGTTCACAACGACGCGTAGTGCATGTTTTCTTAGGACGCTGTCAGCAGACTGAAGCCGGGTCAGTGAGCGCGCCTCTGGATGCTGGAGAGAGGAGCAGGCAGCAGAACCTGACGCAGCATCTTCTACGTGGATTTAAAGTAGTCGGTGCAGACTGGAGGAGCGAGGGACGTGGACTCATCCACAGAGGCTTCAAACTGATCACACGCCTTCCAGTAAACCAGATGCTGCATGTTCAGGTCACAAGCCTGTTGCTACTTATCATGCAACTTTACATTGATCATTGAAGTAATGACAGGCATTAAAACCCATGTTATGGAGCAGTGCTGGCTTTAAGTCACATCTTTATTAAAATGATCCTGCAAATCTAAACATACAAACAGCAGACTTTAAAAAAAAATATTCCAGAATGAATAAACAGAAACGTCCTCATTTGTCACACATTTCCATCAACTTCACACACCGAGTAGAAATGGGTAACTGGGTCCAATGTAAGCATCTAACTTATTTGTGAATCTAGAAATAAAAGACAACACATTCTACCCATGTCAAAACAAAACCGAGCTTGTGTTTTTACAGTTCCAAATCAAGTCGTGGAGATGAAAGGATAAAAAAATAAAAAAACCCCCAGCTTGAATCACTATGGTCATCTGATAATATATAGTGGCATGGATTAGGTGGGCAATGCAGGAAAGCTGCAACTTTCAGTGACAATTCCAATCGGTTATATGCATCAGCAGTGTGCAACAATAAGTGGAATATTTCAACAGATTCTCGTCAGAGAGGAGTAAAGCAGATGAGGTGTCTGACAGCAAGGAAGCTCTGGTCTCGTTCAGAAAGCTAAGGGGCCAAAGTACAGAATGAAACAACTTGTGGGTGGAAGTGTGCTGGGAGAGGGACCGTCTCAGTACTCATCTCCTGGAGCCTCCATCTTGTAGCCATTCTCACTGGAGCCATAGCCGTCCGCTGATGGCACCGACTGCTGCTCCATCATGCCATCCTGACTGTACTCCTCCATGTTTGGTGGCGCTCCTCCCTCATCCTCGTTGCCCATGTCGTCTTGGGCACCCATGTCATCTCGTAGAGAGCTGTGGCGCTCCTCTCTGCGGTCCCCTCTGTCTCTCTCCCCCCGCTCCCTCTTGTGCTCTCTGTCTCTGTCCCGGTCCCCCCTGCGCCTGTCTCTGTCCCTGTGGCTACGCCTCCGGTCCCTGTCCCTTTCCCTGTCTCTACGCTCCTCCATTCCCTCAGCCCCTTCTTCATGTTCTTCCAGCACACGCTCCCCACCCTCAGGGACACCCTCTCCCTGGCTGACCTCCTCCCCATCCAACCCCTTGCCTCTCTCTCTGTCTCTCTTGCGATCACGGCTCCTGCTCCTTCTCTTCCTTTCTCGGCTCCGCTCCCTCTCTCGCTCTCTACGCCGACTGCTGCCGCTACCGCTGCCTTCCTCAGCTGCTGCAATCGGTCTCTCTCGCTCCCTCTCTCGCTCCCGGGATCGGGTACGGCGACGGCGTTCACGGGATCGGGACCTTCTGCGCTCTCTGTCCTTTTCCCGTTCCCGGCTGCGCTCTCTCCGCTCTCCACGGTCCCGATCACTGTTAACAGTCAAGGACAATGTGAAGACTGTTATACAAAGCAGTCCATCAACACAGTATACTAAACAACAGGTCTTTAAAAACACTCACCCCCCCAGGGGGCGGTCATCATAACGTGATGCATCATCTCGGCCAGAGTGCTTGATGTTCACATCAGCTCCACCTCTTCTTGTGCCACCCAAACCACCACCTAGTTAAGAAAAACAAGCAAAAGTGTTGAAAGTGTGTTACAGAGGTTCATGTGGTGTCTAGACACCGTGTATATCAACCAACAAGAAAAAGGATCAACGGGAAACACTGACCTAGCCTGCGAGGATGCCACCCTTTGACGGTACGCCCTCTTTCCACGTCCACCAGCACCCTTCTGCCGTCAATCTTCTTCCCATCTGCATGCTTGTAGGCGGCTGGAGAAGAGGATGGCGAGAGGGAGCACAGAGGTGAGACGAAAGCACAACTGCATTATTGTGGCCAAGGAAGGAAACAGTGCATCATCATACTGACCAGGAGCAGGCGAGGCCGAGATGGCTGCTCTCTGGGTAAAAGCCGAAGGATTATAGGAGTAGACTTCCTTCCACCCGATGAGTGACTGATACGTTACACTACACTTAGCGGCATAATTTTAACTCCCAGCTTTGTTTAAATGCCATCACTGCCTATGTTAATTTAGAGATGCATGTGTTGACTTACATTTTCTTAGTGTGGACTATTTAACTACTCAAGTTACATATTGTCTTATGACTCTCACAAGTTTGAAACACTATGACTGTTAAAAGCATAGTTGGTGTGACATACTCTTAAATCTGTTTTTTATTCTGCATTTCAGTCAACCTGCTGGAAAAGGTGACACTGTAGTCATCTGAATGTAACACTGGTGTTATTCTAATTATATGTAGTGTGTCTCTTAGGACATTGTGCTGAACCTGAAATCCGGTTTGTACAGTAGCATTTGATTTTGACCATCAACAGGTTACATTCTTAAGTAGTGATTGTGCACACACACAAAGGCATGTCACTCAGAGAGAGCAACATGACATGTCATGATGCAAGCCAACAGAAAGGAGCTTTTATGGACAAGGAGTCTTCAACATTTGGAATTGTACCACCATGTGCCACACCTCACTCCATTATACCACACAGTCATTCTATCCATCTTGTGTGATGGATTTAGTAAGATCTGGGTGGCTCATTTTTGCTGCTACACTGGTCTGATGTAGTGATGAAGAGGGCCTTACCCAAAGCCGTCACTTACAGAATACAACCTGAGGGCCTTACCAGAATCCCCCAATCAGACACTCAGTCAGATCATGTTCTTACCATAATCCCTCAATGATGGGACCTTATGACAGTCTCTAACCCCAGGCTCAGGGCTTTACCAGAATTCCTCTGCACCAGAATACACACTGTCACAACACCTATTAGGGGGGCCTTACCAGAACCCCTCCTGTGTTCACTCAGGATGACAACATCCTATCCAATATTAGGGCCTTACCAAACCCCCACAATACTACCAAAACTGACCAACTGAAAAAACAAAACAAAAACGGAGCCTTCTTACAGGAGTTGCCTTATCACAACTCCAACCAACTAATGAGATAGAAGCTTTATTTTATTTTCTAACAATTCAATGAAGTCATGTTCCTAACGCTGACATGTCTTGAATGTGAAGTGGCCTGAAATATTAAAGTGATTTAGTGCACCCAGTGTGTATTACTGAAATATCACACTGAAACGGCAGGAACTATTTCTTTGACAATCTGACTATGAATTAATCTGAAAGGCTACATTAACTAATGTCCAACTTTGGTTATGTAGTGAATCAATGTATGAATAGCCCATCTAGCAGAATTACCAAGAAAATTCCCCTCATCAGCCTTTTCTATTAAAGCCAGCTTGGAAAGAATATTAAAATATACTCCCCTGCATCAGATTTCTGACATTTTCTACATTCACTGAGGTTGTATAAGCTATATTAAGCTAACAAGGTTTGATTCCATTATTTACATCTCTCTTTGGCTTTATTTTTGGCAACTGAGCTCACTAACATGTAAGCTTAACAGACATGATGTGACACTTCCAGTCTATCTGATAGTGGAGGTTAGCCATCTGCACAGACACTTACACAATACTTATAAATACACCTAAATCTCATTGGTATCTTTTTTTTGCAATGAAAATAACATTTGTTGAATTCTTTAAATAAGTCTTTTTATTACAGATCCTATCTTTGGTGGACACAGCAAGATATTCTGAAAAAGCTATGATCACTTTTTTTTTAAGTAAACCTGCAGAAATTGGTGATGCTGACAGCAGTCGAACAACACATTCAGATCTCCTTCACAGACCTTGTGTCTCTCCACACAGCTACATCAGCCCTTAGGTAACTCAAGGTGGCTTTAACTTAAAGGGCAGAATCATTGGGCAATAGTATAGTAGTGGTTAGGGTGCGTTCAATGGTCAAAGCCCAAGATCCAAGCAGTAATAACTGCACCGAAAGCTCTTTAGGGCTTGCAAAGAAAGACGCTTTACCCATTGAACGTAACTCCTCTTTCCTATGTAGGAGATGGAGGGTGGAAAGAAATCTTACCCATCATACAAACCCATTATACCAACCATATACTGAGCTGTGGTAGTAGGGTGTAGATGTATCATAACCATCATCATCTGCCAGCCAGCTCTGGCCAATAGCCATCACAGATTGGCGGCTGCAGTGGCAATGAGAACAACACACAGTTAATACACCGTTTAGCCCCACATCACCCCTCTAGTACACCCCCTGCTGTGACTACAAAGCTGTGATTCAGCAACTCTGGTCTTGAAGAGCTGATCTCGCTAATGTCCTAGAATGGTGTCACTGTGTTAGATGGCACCCTTCGTTTGTCTAAAGAGACACTATTTGAGCTGTATTGATTGTGGCATCACCACCAGCTTAAACATTTCACTGATGTGGTGAAGCTGAACTAATCTCACCATGACCAGGGTTGAAGACCACCAAATAAAACTCAAACAAGCCCAATGCCTAGTCATACAAAGGATGGGTTTCATACAGTCCTTCACACATTTCTGGTAAAAACCCCATTCAATGCTCGGTGACCAGTCTGACCTTGTGCTTACCATTATAGTCCAACCAGGAGAGATGCTCTTCCACAGAGCTACAATGCCTAACAGTTAAAAGACAATGCGCCCTTTGACAGGCAAAGATGTTGAAGTTCACAAATGAAAGACACATTTCTACCACTTTGTCCTCCCACTTTTCCTATGATGCCCCACTGAATGAAGCAGCCTCCCTCCTCAACCAGACTATTAGTCAACTGATGACACGCATCAAACAGACACACACACACATCACACAATCAAAGTGGATTTCAACATGCAAACTGTAGTGTAAATACATGTGTAAGATGTATCGTTTCTCTGTAAGATGTGCTTATTATGCAGTAGTCACCTTCACAGGGTAATAGAAAAGAGGCCACCTCCTTAACATTACAGTAACATCTATATAACAATCATAATTTAAAAAAAAAAAGAACAACAACAAAAAAAAAAAAAAAAAAACACGCTGCATGTCCTAGATTGGCTTCATCAACATGTTATGATGTGGCTCAGTGCTGTACATTGGTACTCACAGTGCATGTCTCGTTCATGCTCATACTCAATGAACGCATAGCCACGAGGCTTCCCCGTCTTCTTGTTGTAGACTATGTAAATCTGCAATGACAGGAGACATTAGTTAGTGGGATTTATGTGGTCTTATTACTCCAGACTACCTCAGCACATCTATACTCATAACTTAATCCTCAAACTTGATTTATCTTGTTTTACATGAAAATATGGTCTCAAATTTTTTGAAACGTATGTTAATGTTTTATATCTTTTGCTGCAGAGGTGTCCATGGATTTTAGCATTTAAAGTGTAGTTTGTAGCTCAACGTACCCGTTTGATGGGACCATAGACCTCAAACTCTCGGCGAAGCTTGGACTCTGTAGTATCATAGTTCTACGAGGACAGAAACAACAGGCAGTTATTAAAAAATAATTACACATGCTAAAATCACAGCAAACACCTAGTGTAAGAACATTTCAAAATGATTTTAGTATACCTACCACTCGTGCAACAAACAAAGTCTTGAAGGCATCTCCTTGTGCATTAGGGTCATTATGGGGGTCCCCTGATATGATGCAATCAGGATAAAAATGATTAGTTTAACTTTAACTGTGTGTGTATAACTTAAAGTATATATAGTAAGACCAAGATGGGTCACTGTGAAAACTTACAAAGCTTGAGTTCTGTCTCCATCACAGCTTGCCTCCTCTCAATCTTCTCTCGCCGCTATAAAAAAAAAAAGAAAATGGTTAATTCATCTCAACTTCTTGAACAAAACACTTTATTTTGACTCGTTATGAAATAAAAATAAGTCACAATACCTAAAAATTTAAATCATAAGTGCTGTGAAAGGTCTGCCTATGGGGTTCCTACTGTTGTGTCTTCTACCACTATACAGTTAATATCTGTGAGATATGCTTCCAAAACATTCCTGGGTGAGGGGAAGAATGATTTTTCTGCTTCTGATATATACAGTAATCAGGTTATTAATGTGCCTGTGTAAATGCGTCATTATCTCTATTACCTCAATCTATCTAAAATTTGAGGTGAATGTTAAGGGAACAATGTGTAAATTCTTTCTTATTCCATCTCTCCCTGCCCAGGAGCTAACCACTAGCAAACCAGTGTCTACAGACACCAAGCTTACAGTGCAGATCAGCTGACTGTTTCTGCCCAGTCTGCTCTTACAGTGATCATTAGGTTTATAACTAGGAAGGTTATAATGGTTATGTTTGCAAGTTAGCCTACATGTCTGTAAAGATTCTTAGTGTTCCAGGTGAAGTTATCTGGAAGTTAAGTCGTGGCAACTGGACTTAGCTCCTGTTAGGTTGAAATGTTTCACTACTCATTCAAGTAGCTTCTTCAGTCTAAAGATGGTTGGTTGGAAGAAGCTACCTGGATGAGTAGTGAAACATTTCAACCTAACAAGAAGAAAGTCCAGCTGCCATGACTCAATTTTCAGATAAGTTAGTCTATAGTGTACGCTTTATAGCATGTTACATTTAGTGAAACAAGAGTTGTTCACATTGAATAAAGAAATAAATACAAAATGAAAATTTCAAATTAATCTTTTTTTGTTTTCGCAAGTGGGGAATCATCCCATTTTAAGAAACTGGTGTTTTATTTTTGTCCTAGTTTTACATAACACTTGAATGCACATTGTCAAACAGCCATTTAATGGAGTTTTATATGTACAATTTTGCAGAATCACATGTAAAAACCAGAATTTTCACAAGCTAAGAAAAGATAAATCAAGAAATGTTCCTTTTACTATGTGCATGTGGGGTCTCCTTTATTACCATCTTACCTTTCTCTCTAGCCGCTCCTCACGGGTCTCTGCCCTTGTAGGTGGAGGAGCATCTCTAGGGTCCTAGTCACAAAGGAAATAAATCAACACAAATAAATATATCACTGTGAAATAAATTGTACATAATCCATAACGTGCACAACAAAGATTATATATTCACCTCAAAGTGTCTGATAAATGGTGCAATGCCGCTATAGGGCTGGTTGTGATGTTTCTCATGTGGCAACTTCACCAGCTGGGGTAGGAAGGGTATCGGGTCCCGTGGTGCGAAGAGAGCCAGCAGGTTAGGGGGTAGAAACTGCGTCATCTTTCACCTGAGTAAACAAAAGGTATCATTAACCGATATACTACAAATTTACAGGAAACGACAGATCAACACAAATTAAAGCAGCTCTAAAAGTTGTACGCTTGATGGGTTGACTGCGGTCTTCAATAAAACTAGCATTAACTTACTTCCCCAACGTTGCTAGCATGTGGCCAGTTTTTACACGTCCCGTCACTTGGCTAAACAACATGCAATATCAATAAATAACGTTGCTTCAGTTCATCAATAAGATTTTTTGTTACGCGACACACATTACTTAAACTTACCCGTTAACAGTACAACGCCAATTAAGCGTTAAGGCTTTAAACGAGCCCTTTGGATTAGCCTTCAAGCTAACAATGCTAACAAGGAGCTTCGAGTCCGAGTCTTACCTTCTCTCCTCCGGTCACAAGTGCCGGACCATAGACCACAAAAAGAGGCGTGTGGTGTATTCAGGTCTCCTAGACCAACTTTAGCTCGCTAAAGAGGATAAACAATCACTAAAAAGCAGCTAGTTCGGCGGACCCGCACCGCGCCACAGATAGCTCGATGTGCACAAACTGCTCCTGATTTCTAAAATAAAATGGCGGGATGCCGTAAATGGACGGCGTCTGCCGTAAAGCGCAGCGGAAGGAACCCCGGGATCCACGAAAGCTGGATGGTATGATCACGAAGAGCTGGGTGGTATGATCATGAAGAGCTGGATGGTATGATCATGAAGAGCTGGGTGGTATGATCATGAAGAGCTGGATGGTATGATCACGAAGAGCTGGATGGTATGATCACGAAGAGCTGGGTGGTATGATCACGAAGAGCTGGATGGTAGGATCACGAAGAGCTGGATGGATGAGACAACAGGATCGGCAGGATCGTCCGCATCATCGAAGTTCTTATCTAAAGCGTATGTAGTAACACACATTTAGGCATTAACTCACGCAACTCTTTGTTGGGCTAATATACGTTTGCTGAAAAGAAGAAAATATTTCTTTACAACCATATATGGTGTTTTAACTGTCTAAACCAATCCAGTTCCATGCCTTAAACACCAAAAACTGGATTTTTAGTATAATCCCAAATTACCTTAGTAGTTTTAATGCCCAATAAATCATGTTAAAACAGCCCTACATGTGTTGATCTTTCGGATTAGTACAGATAAGTAGTGACTGTTTCGCTGCATGCCTAGTTTGAGCAATAAAAGCCAGAGCTTTCTACATCACTGTTTATTTACCAAGTATAGAAAATTGATCTAATAAGTACTTAAAATGTAAAAAGGAAAGCAGCTAAATGAAATCATCTTACTCTGTAGTGGTTTTCAAGCAACATTTATATTTTGTTGGTCAACTTGTTTTATAAAGAGATTTAGCAACTTTCTCAACCTCAGTTAACACATGCACACACAGAACAACAGAATCAAACAAGTGAGAGGTCAAGTGTCAGTGTATCTGAGCCATCAACACTCAGCTGTTCAACTCACTGAGAGCTCCGTCTGCAAAGACACAGAGCAGGAGGGCAAATGTGCTGTAGTGTCCTTCGATATATATTCTGCTGTGTGGCTGAGTTTTAAAATACATGGGTATGGGGTAAACACAGAGGTATGAACACTTAATCCAATGCTGTTGGGAAAAACAGTCTTCCTGTTACAACCACCAGTGTGAAGTTTCTAATGGAAACAAACTTAAAAACTGTAAACTTCACAAAGGTAGTGTTTATTGCAGGCTAGCTGTACTCAACTGTATTGAATCATACAAGTGTGCATGATCGTCCACTTACTCAACAATGCATACATGATACATTTTCTAAGTGAGACATATTTACAGTGAGATCACAGAGATAAAGGGAGACCTTCTTAACATCACATAAAAGCATAGCCGAGGTGGGCTATGAAAGCAATAAAATATTAGACAAAAACAATCAGTGGATGGCCCAGATCTTGAGCAGAAGGCAAATTGGGGGAATATTTTCTTTTCTTTTTTTTTTAAAGTCTTGGATCAGGCAGAGGAATGCAGTGCTCCTGGCTCCCTGTCGTCCCTATCTTCCTCATCCATTTTGCGTCCGTGTTTCCGGAAGTATTTGTAGCGCTGAACGTACAGCTTTACGAGGTTGCTGACTTTGACAGGGTTAATTTCTCCAGTGCGGCTGTGGCAGATCTGAGACAATAACAAAGTGTTATAAGGAAGTCTGTATCAATTCAAAGACATACATTATACATTTGGTTCATGGGTTTTTATCACAGATAGTAATAGTGCACAAACTCAGTAATCAGGTAAAAGTGCAAGTACTACTCCACTACGAGTACCACTTCATTTTTTTTAATGAATTTTATGTACTAAGTACATACCTTAAAATTATAGGAAAAAGTGCAAAAGTGTACTCCACTAAGAAAATTGAGTATTTGTCCAGATTTGTTTGACAAACTTTCAAAGGTAAAAAGATGGCAAAGAAAACTGATAGTAATGAATAAAAAATAAGATCTATTACTATAGCGACTTGATGTGGACTAAACACAGCAGCTGGCAGTGATGTGTAGGTTGATCATGAAATATTCATATTTTCAATTCTAATGTTTATTGCTCTAGGATCAATTGCATGATGAGTAAACTTGTTTTTATCATCAGCGAGACAAAATCAAAAGTTACAATGCTGAATACTCTATGTAACATCCAACTGATAGGACCTACTTCTCTGTTAATGTGTCATATGGGTAAGGTCATATGTGAAGTACAACTTTGTGAGTTACAGCAATGTAGACAGAAGAGTACAAGTAGTACAAGTAGTAGCATCAGTAGATGAGCTGGTAGAGCGGTTGTCCACAAACCCAGGATTAGTAGTTTGGTTCCATGTCCCTTATGTCCACATGTGTCCTTGAACAAAACACTGTAAGCCTCTAGTAACACTGTCATCTATATGCAGCTGTCAAACAACAACTTCCCCATGGGGATCAATAATCTTGTTAAAAATGAACAAATGGCAGACTGACCTTATGCACAGCTTTCCTGAGGATGTCCTTGTATTCATCCTTGTTGATGTCCTTGCGCTGATAGTATGGTTTGATAGCAAGCTTCACCTCCTCCACTGCCCGCTCCTGGGTGTGCAGCTTCTTCAGGTACTGAGCCCATTCAGGTACGATATGTGTTAATTTACCATTAGAGTAATAAAAAGAATTAGACCAAACTTGCATACAGTATGCATAATTACAGATTTTGTATTGAATATAAAATTTTAAGACTGTATGAGATATATTACACCACAGCTGTTTATGTACTTTACCTTATCAGGGTCTTTGCTTTCACTGTCCCATCCAGTGTCACCAGAGTTCCCAGTCACTCCTGACAGCCCCACAGACATGATGGGCGGGGGAGTCTGTGCACATCCACTGCCTATGGAGGGGTGCAGGTGAGAAGGTGGAGTTTTGGTGCAGCCAACCAGTGGCAGAGAGCTGTGGAGGATGAACTGGGCTGGGCTCAGACCGGGAGGCGGAGGGAGAGAGGGAGGGGGAGGGATTTGAGTGGAGGAAGCTGAGGATGGAGGAACATGCTGCTGGGACTGGCTCTGATTGGCCTGCGAAAGGATCTGCATGAGAAACAGAAAGTTCAATACCAGCAGTGGATTTCTACGAGTGGGACCAGATTTTGCTCATTATTCAGTTCTTCGGGTACAGTCAGATCAGGCAAAATGGGGTTGGAGTAAAAGAGTTGATCTTCCGTCCTATTCAACCAGCCGAACATTGGAAAAGCTCAAGGTTTCATGTTAACTCATCAGAGTCAGAGGGAGCCTGAAGCAAAGGGCAGCTAGCCACTTGTGATTACTCACTTTCACAAACACATGAACAGGAAGCAAATTTAGCAAATGTCTGACTGCAACTTCAGAACCAGACAACTTTTCAAACTGATCCACCCCACTTTAATCAAATTCTTCCACATCAGTCTGCCAGTGTCACACATTCTCTCACCTGGCTGGTTGCTTGAATGAACTCTTGTGCTTTGGCCCTGCTGGCGATATTGGCCTCCTCCATTTTAAAGAGTAGCGCGGTCACTGAGAGAGAATGATGAGAGTGTTATGAGAAGGCTTGTGTTAGATAATTTCTGTAACTTTCTTAAGCTTTCTTATGCTAAACATAAACCTATCATCTGCCCTTGAACATGTGTGTTCTAAAACACTGAGTGACAGAAATTTATTATTTTCCTTTATAAATCCATTGTCTATAATTGGAGTGAACGGCTGAACGTGAAGTCAGAACGAGGTACAAACCAGCTGTGATAAAGGGAGTTATTTTCTTTAAAAATGGTAAATGAAGGTAGCTATATATAACAGAATATTATATATTACAGAAAATACTACAGAATAAAGTATAATCAGGTTATGTGATTAATAACTTTACAAGCACCGTAGTAACCTAGTTACTGTAATTCTCAGTTTTCTTCTACCTCTGACTTATTTTAGAATCATGGCTAACAAATTTCTCACTTAGGCTAAAATATGTAATAGATTTCAACAATTTGCTCTCTTAGGCCTTCTCAGGTATCTAGCAAGGGCATTAAATCAGTCCATGATTGTATAATCCAATCATATCACAGTAAGCTTTGTTCACATCAAGCATTTCGGGGGTTCATCCTAGTATTGGCAAAGAAAAATTAATTATCAGAAATTATTATTATTATTGTTATTATCATTATTATAAGTTAGTATACACTGTCCATCAAAAAAAGTCACCACCTGGACTTAACTAAGCAAATAGTTAAGAGCCTCCCATTGGATAATTACTGCATGGATGATTATTTTTCAGCTAGCAACAAGTTATTTAACCCTAACTGATGCAGGGTAGCTTCTCATTGCTTAAGATAAATCCTGTGGTTGTGGAAAAGATGTTAATCTGTTTCAGAGAGTCATATTATTCACATGCATTAAGCAAATAATGCATGTGATCTGATGAGTCCAGATGTACCCTGTTCTACAGTGATGGGTGCATCAGGGTAGAAGAGAGGCGGATGAAATGAAGCACCCATCATGCCTAGTGCCTACTGTACAAGCCTGTGGGGGCAGTGCTATGATCTGGAGTTGCTGCAGTTGGTCAGGTCTAGGTTCAGCACCGTCATGTGCCAAAAGAACGAGGTCAGCTGACTACCTGAATATACTGAATGACCGGATTATTCCATAAATTGATTTTTTTTTCCTCCCTTATGAAATGGGCATATTCCAAGATGACAATGCCAGGATCAAATTGTGAAAAAGTGGTTCAGGGAGTATGACACAACGTTTTCACACACTTTTTTTTTTCTTATATATATATATGAAAAAATAAAATAATATAGGATTTACATGACAAAAATACTCTGGCTTAAGAAAACCGACTATAAACTGGTCATTTAAGTGCCTGTAAACACACAATGTTGTGTTATTTAGAACATAAAAATTAAGTGAAACAATCTGTAAAGACGTTCAATTTTACAGTGTAGTCAATGTGCCCCTGTGCATAGCAGACCTCCATTCATCTTCTGAAGCAAACTCACATGCTAGAACTCCTCCAGTTGTGCAGTCCACGCCAGTCTGAAGACTCCAGGGGAGGGCAGGTGCTGCTGGTGGAGGAGGAGGAGGAGGAGGAGGCGGCTTGCTAGTAGATGAAGAGGACACAGAGGAGGAGGAAGAGGGGTCTGATGAAGAAAGGGAAGTGAGACCACAGCCGGCCGAAGAGGACAAGCAGGGGGGTGAGGCAAGCGATTTGGATGTATCATCTGGAGGAGGGGGTTTGGCAGTGGGTGTAGATAAGGCAATGCTGAGCCCAGCTCCCTGGGGGGGTGTCGGGCTGGATGCTGGGAGCGTGGGGCTGGTCTGAGTTGGACAATCCTCAGCTAGAAAAGGAGGGTCTGGAGTCTTACAGCTGCTGTCCACAGTCTGAGAGTCTGGCGAAGACTCCCTGGTGTCCCGCAAAGGAGCCACAGAGGGTGGAGGTGTATGTGGTGGTGAGGAGGATGGTGGGAGCACACTGGTGGATGAGGAAGAGGAAGAGGAGGAGGAGGAAGAACAGGGAGCAGGGCCAGCTTGGCCTGTATGTGGACTGACTGACTTGTTCCCATCCCCTACGGCAGTCTGAGTCTCTAGGGAGACACTCCCCCAGCCCTCAGACGTGGCTTTTGTTTGGCTGCCATCCGCAGCAGGTAATCCTGTAGATGCACTTTTTTCTCTAGTCTTTTTTGCCATGCGACGGCGTCGTTTGGTTGCTACAGATGATGAGGGGGAGGAGGCAGAGGAGGAGGTCGATGTGATGGAGCTGGGTTTTGTTTTCTTGGATTTCAGTCCTGCAGGACTGGTTAAGGAGGACGGAGGTGCAGCCAGGCTGCTTCGCTTTCCCATGCTCGCCAGGTCTTTACTGCGGCTGCTCAGTGTCAGTGGCTCTGAACAAGGTTTGAGGAACGGAGACCTGCTCTCATTGTCCCTGCAAAAAACTACTGCAATTGATCCACCCACCACAGAACCCCCAGCACCCCCTCCTGTACCTCCTGGCCCTAGGAGATCCATGCCCAGCTTTCCAGACCCAACTGAAGTGCCTGTGGTGCTGCTCACACCCTCTCGCACAAGCACAGACACTTTGGACTGGAGCTTACCTTTCCGACTGCCACTGCTTTCTTTCTTGGATTTGCCAGAGCGAGCCAAATCCTTTCTGCTGCCTTTGTCCCTCTCTTTGTCCTTTCCAATTTTCCTGGTTCGCTTTGCTGAGGGTAGGCCAGATGAGACAGAGGCAGAACCTGAAGTGACTGTCAGTGAGGAGAGGCATTTGCTTTTGGTTCTGTTGGAAGAGGAAGAGGAGGATTCTGACTGGCCAATTTTCTTTAACGTGCGAGGTTTCTTTTTTGGGTGATGTCGTCCAGTTTTGGGGGTGGTCTTCATTTTGGGGCTGGGGACAGGTGGTTCTGGAGGAAGGGTGACAGGAGGTGTATCCTCCAAAGATGGGTAGTCTGAGTCCAGTGCCTCACCATCCAAAGATAACACATCAATCTCTAGTTTGTCTGAATAGTGCTCTGACTCATAGCTATGATACCTCGGTGGTGAGAGTGAGTGTGATTGGCTGCGACAACTTCCCCGGTCCTCCCCCTCTCCACCTGAATGCCATTTTCTCTTCTTCTTTCTCTTGTGAGTCTTGTCGGAGTCCTGCGTTGACAGACAAGGAGAGGTCTGCGTGAGTCTTGGAGAGCCGGGTACAGTGGTGGTGGTTGTGGTGGTGGTGACTGTGATAGTTCGTTTAATGGCAAACAGGTCAGACCCATTGAGATCTTGGATAGATGGCGGGACAACAGGACGGCCGTCTCTTCGACGGTCCCTCTCACGTTGCCTGTCTCTGTCACCTTCTCCCTTTTCCCTGCTTCTTCTTGACCTCTTTGAAGCATCCCACTCTCTGTTGCTTGAATCATGTCTTTCCTTTCTTTCCCTCTCCCTCTTTCTAGAGCTGGAATCTTGGTCTCTTTCATCTCTTCTGTGACTACTAGTGCGATTTTGTTTTCTCTCTCTTTCTCTTTCTCTGTCTCTCTCTCTCCCTCTATCTCTATCCCTCTCTTTGTCTCTATTTCTGTCTTTATCTCTTTCCCTTTCTCTGTGTCTTTCTTCAGATAGACTTGAAAAAGAGCGTTGTGTGTGATCCCCTTTTGCTGAAGAGTTGCAGGATCGTGAGGCTTCTGTGCTGCTGTGCCGTCTTTTCTTCCTTTTTCGGCTGCTGCTCCTGCTGCTCCTTCTTCCTTTAACCTCTTTTGAGCTCTTGTGCCCTCTTTCTTTTTCTTTGCTCCTCTCCTGTGTTGCCTCTTTGTCCTTCCTTCTCTTCTTTCTCTTCTCCTCCTTCTCCCCACCCTTCCTGTCCTTACTTGTCTGCCGGTCGCGATCCTTGGAACTCTTGGAGGACTTGTGGTTCTTGCTGCCTTGATCCACAGGAGGCGTGAGAGGGGAAGAGGGCTCAGAAGCTGGAGGATGGGAGGAAGGAGGTAGTGGCTGAGGAGAGAGAGGGGAAGAAGCAGGAAAGGAGAGATATCTTTCTTTCCGCCTGCTGACCAGCTTCCTTCTCAGATCCTCCACTCCAACCACAGGCTCCTCCTCAGGCTCCCTGTCCACCTCCCAGCTGGCTTCTTCACGCACTGAGACAAAGCCATCCCCATCCAGCACTCGGAGGATGCGTTCTGGCTTTGAACCAAAAAAGGACAAGCTGGAAGAGTTCAAGGAGAGGATTTCTCCAGCTGGTCTCTTATCTCTGTCAGTCGCCCCAACTATCTCCCCCTCCTCTATTTCAGAATGATCAGAGTCAGCCCTCTCCCTCTGCTCTCGAACTTTGGTGGTGCTACAATCCACTCTCCTCCTCAGAGGGAGCTGGCTGCGCACACCAGGGCTAGGCAGATCAGTCAGAGTGTCAGTGGAGTCTGGAGGTTCTTCCTCTTTTTCCTCCTCATCTCCTTTCTCAGCATTTCTCTTCACCCCTCTTACTTTGCCACTGTCTTCATCGTCTACTGATGCTGGGGAACCAGTGGGATCAAAGGGATCATATTTCTCTCCTTCCCCGTCGTCCCCCTTCATTCTGTCCTTGTCTCCCTCAGTTGGGTGAAAAGGATCATACATGTTCCTCCTTCTGTTTTCTCCCTCAAAATCAACACATGGTTGAGGGAAATCTGGATTGATGTTATTGGCTGTAGGCGTTGGGACAGACTGTGTTGCTAGAGACAGAGAGGCAGAAGTGGAGGACACTTCTGTATGACCTTTTACATGGTTCAGATAAGCCGACGAGTTGTCGCAGTTAGAGGAGGATGTAGAAAAAGGTGAAGACGGACCAGATGAAGGAGACGACAGAGACACGGGTGGTGAGCGGTTAGGAGAGCTCCTAGCAATTTCTCTAGCTCCACTTGGGGATGAAGAGGCAGCAAGCCTCCGTTTCAAGCCTGATGCTGGAGTCAAGTCCATGGGCCAGGAAAACTGGTGATGACAAAGTCAGACAGTGGGGCGTGGAGGTTGGGAGCAACAAGCAAAACCACGCCAGAGAGAAAGAATCCAAGAAAAACCTAGAAAAAACAGGACACATCATTATAACTTGTAACTAACAATGAGAATCTAAGTACAAAATAATTTGTTGTCATCTGTGTCTCTCATACAAGAGCTGTCTACTTAACTGCCACAAACAAGAGACTTTATTTTGTGGCTTTCATCAATTTTTTGTTCTTACATTTTTTTCTCTAGGTAACAACATAATTAACAAGTTGTCCAGACCCATCATACCATCACACCCATCACAAACAGACACACTGGCTGAAACTTCTGACAAATGAAGTGGAACAGGCAGCCTTATAAGGCAATACTAAGCATATACACACATGAAAGTATGCAAAATGTAATGAACAAACAATTCTGAATGAATCAATTGATGCATATATGGAAACAGAATAAAGTTAAACTAATAATATGCAGTTGCATGCATTTTAATATATTTTGTCACCACCTCCATTGGGACAAAGATGTAGCTTCAATAAAAGTATACCTCAAAGCCAGTGAAAATCTTTCCAGTTTGGGACTTACTGGAGGACAGGCTCACCCGTTAGCACTGCTGCATTCTTACTAATGCTTTGCTGATTCATACTGGCTTTCAACGTTGAAATCCAAGCTAAAAACAAACAATGTGGGAGGCAGGGAGTCAGCCTCCAACTAAACTACATACCCACCCACCCACCCACAAAAAAAAAGCTGCCGATATGAGAATGGATTACTTTCTCTTTGCTGTTCATGACTGGCTGCAGATACTCGGTCAAATCTGCCTTGTCAATATTGAAAAATGTAGTGTTATGGAAGTATGTAACGTTAAAACCCTTTATTGTTCTTGCTCTGTCACCGGATTGAATTTAATCTCATGCACTTAAACTTTTTCCTTGACTCAGCGCCGCTGTGCTTTCTGACTATTAATGATGTAAAAAGAAAAAAACATTTGTTCGCGTGTCGGAGTCTATTTTATAACGTTACCTGCTGTCTGTGCTAACAAATGTTAGCCATAATGTTGATGCTTTTACGCTAACGCCGCTAGCGTCTGTCTAAACAACCGTCGTTGTAGATACCGTTATATAGCTACTTCAATTACTTGTAATTGAGTTGTCACTGCTTCTTAATTTTACCTGTTGTTTATTAAAAAGACGCACACAGCCTCTATAAGGATGTGCCGGCAGAAGGTATCCAGCTAGCTAATAGTTAGCTATCTAATTTAGCCAACATTAGCTAACTAGCTAAAGGTAGCAAGAGAAGATATATACTGAGTTACCTTCACTCCTGTAATATTCACTCTCAAAAAGTCCCCGTCTCCAATTTACTGTTAAAACGTCTAAGACATTGAATAACGTGCTAAAATTCACCAGCAACTGTTTTTAGTCGTTTTAAAAGCTCTAAACCAGACCCATTCCATCAATCGTCGCCATCTTCCTTCTCCTCAAACCGGCCGTCAAAACTGCTGGGAAATGTAGTCCTCAGTGTTGAGCGTTTTCCTGGCGTTACATTTCAACATGAATCGATACGTTTGTATATCTCAGATCACTCAACAAAGATGTTTTATCCCTAGATTCAAAATAAAGAATCACGTTCATTCATTTATCAAATAATCAGCAGGAAAATAACCTTAAACCTGAGTACTGATAAACTCTGCTTGAAAGATATGAACTGTTTATGATTGCGTTAAACCAATGTTAATAGGATGATCAGCTATTGATTATTAGTATTGTAAACCTTTTTCAGAGTGGACTTATGAGTATATATTAAATGTGTAGCTGTTCAAACCCGCCTAAGTCATGAAGTGTGGTGCTCTTGGCCCCACAATGACAGCATGTAAACAAGTGCAATATAAAGTTAGTTAAAAGGACAGTTAAGCTTGAGCTAGACTAAAACTTATATTTCTCTAATGCTATGATGAAAAAATAAAGAAAGAAAGAAAGAAAGAAAAGTATCTCATATTCAGTTAGAAAAAAGTCAGAACAGGGCCAATAACATACTCCATATTCATTCTGCTTTGTGTATGTATGGATATAATATTGAGACCCCGATCTGGACATAGAAACTGGGATCTAGTAAACAAGATACCCTGCTGCCATCTCTGGGCTTAAGCTCATTTAAGAAAAAGGTGTCTTCTGGGCCAAAAAGGAGAGTGACCTAGGATGTTAAGTGCACAGTTTAAAAGCTGAAATCCTTGATGATATGGGGGATACATTAGCACACAAAGCAGAAGCAACTTCTACACCTGAGGACATCATCAGTGCTGAATATGTACAGGTTCTGGAGCTACCCATGGTCATTGCTCTTTGTAACAACACAAAGCCAAATCACCTTCTGTACATATTCCAACAGCATGGCTTAATAGTAATAGAGTCCAGATGCAGTCCAGACCTGTCACCTATTGCAAACATTTGGTGCATTATGAGGCAAAAAAAAATATGACAAAGGAGACTCTAAACTGTTGACTGCCTGAAATCCTGCATCAAGAAAGAATGGGAAAAACTAGAGCATTTACAGTGTGTGGTTAAAATAATAGGTGATTTAACACCGAGGTAAATAATTCAATTTCAAATTAAATGTACATTACAGTAAAGTCTGAATATATTACAAGGCATTATGGCTAACATTTGTTAGCACGGACAACATCATTAACAGTCAGAAAGCACAGTGGCACTGAGTCAAGAAAGGCATCAGTGTGACTACGAGCCACTGACAGAACAAGAACAATAACGGGTTTTAACATTACATACTTTCATAATGTTACATTTGTCCATACTGTAGATTATTCAAGCTGCCAACTTTGTGTTCTTCTCTTCAATGGGGGTCGGATCTTACAGTATTTAAAGCAAATATAATCTGAAGTTAAAAAAAAAATGGTTTAATGTAACAGAAAAGTCAACATCTTGGATTTTGACAAGAAATGCTTTTATTTTGAAAAGTGATACATAAACCAAGAAATACATTCATAAAACATTAAATAGTCACTCTGTTATGATAAACATGTAACACAAAGATGCTTAATGCAATATTCACAGGCTATAGTCATATTCTGAGACACAAACAAAGCAGGGCAGCTAAGAGAACATGTTACCAGTGGCAGTGGCTCCTACCTGCTTTGGAACAGAACAGAGCCTATTGTCAGTCTCCACATGCAGAGACAATGTGGAGCCACGTTGACAGACTTGGTAACGGTTTCAGTAACGTCACATAAACAAACCACACTGACCAGCAGCAGAAAATGTATTTGTGACTATAAGCCTGCACACAGCACGCCACTATCTGTGCACACACCACCAAATGTCTACATGAATATCTGAGTCTTGAAGCTTAAACTGAAAAAAACCTGTTTTTTTATTCCTAAACTTTAATGTCAAATTGTGGGTTCTTCTTTTAGTTTCCCCTCATTTAGACATTCTCTTCTGTCATCAACTCCAATTGCTCATGTACAACATCTGTGTGTTACATTTGGATAGTAATTGTAACAGAACATCCAGTAAACTACTGATTGATGTATGGTTTTATCAGCCTTAATATTCCTCCATTTTCAAATGATCACCTAGCATTTAAAGAGTTTACATACGTGTTGTTGAATTTTAACTTAAAAATATATTTTTTTAAACATCAGTTATAGTACAAAAAAAAAGCTACTATTGCCCATTACGAACAATGTGCAGAAAAATGTTGCAGTTTCAATCTATGTGTCATTTAAAGAGCTTTCACTGAACAACTTGCAACTCACTAACACAAAAATGACAATACAGAAACTGCTCTAGGAGCTCAAGTCAGTCTTTGAAATAATTTTGGTAACATAGTAAAATCACAGACTGCCAATGACATAGTTGTTCCACAATTTAAATGAAACTGTTTGAAACTTTGATATAATGATTTCATAATTAGGCCACACTTGTGGAGCAATGAGTTTGAATTTTTGTATAGTTAATGAGAAACTGCCCTATTATGACAACACTGTATCCATTTACTGTGAAAACAAAATTCCTGAGAAAATAATCGGATTTACTAGTAAAGATTCCTTTAGTACCATGTTTTATTGAAAATATGATTCTATGATTCTGTGGAACAATTCCTGACTATGATGTAATTAACAGGCTGTAATTTATTAGGTTGCCGATATTTTTTCTCATTGGCATACGAACATTTGTAAAACAACAGATATGTAATGTGTACATAAAACATAATGCAGAAAAGTATCCACGACCACGTTATGCACATTCAGTACTGTGTGATCTCATTGGAGTTCTTTTGTTCTTCTGCATCTGCCCAGCAAGACAGGACAGAGCAGTGAAGAACAGAACTGAGTTTTGATTGTTGAGCACAAACACAATAAATAAAACCAGTGCTGCAGGTGCCAGCAAGCCTACAGACTCCCAAAGTCTATGAATTCTAGCTTTGTTGCGATTTGTGCGCATTGATGTGGACTGGTACAGGCCACCAACTCTGTGGGCAGATGACATCACCAGTGTAACTAATGTTTCTGACCAGTCAAGGTGGAACATGGCTACCTCTTCCTGGGGTGGGACATGACGAACACTCGTCTCTCAGCAGAACTACTCCTCAAACGTAAAGAAATGTGCTGTGCTGTAGCTTGGCTGGCTACAACGCTTAAAACTTAGCTGTGTCCCAGTTCCATTCTACTTAGTAAGTTCATCTAGGTTTTCAGGTGAGTCTGGTGATGTTTTTTTTTTCTTTTTTTTTTTTTTGAGTAAGAAAATATACAGTAATGCCAGCTGCATTCTTTAAATTGTATGCAGGCTCCATTCCATCATTTGCTGTTAGTAGAAACCTGTAAAGTATGCTCATTTCTTATATATTCTAAAAACAAAATACTAAAGAGATCACTGTTACTGTCCCATAATTGGGAACATGCAGTCATGAGGAATTTTTTTCTTTAAACTTTGCTACTGTCAGGACAGCAGGAACAATCAAAAGTCCAGATGTGCCGTCTTAAATCCCACATCAGGACCTTCCTCTCAAATCACTGCTCATGTTTTCCATCTAAAACTGAAAATGACTGTTGACAACCCCAGCTTAGCACTTGCTGCTAATAATCACAGACAGTGGTCCTTTTGTCCTAAGTGCTGGTTACCACAGCAAGACGTGAACTGTTCACTAGACAGACAGCAAGGAGTTCTGTTTGTAGAAAGTTTGGTACATTTCTCTGTCTGAAAAAAAGCCATATATGGGTCATCCTTTGTTGGAGATTCTGGGGTAGAAACGGCGGTGGAAGAATGAGAAGGGCGATGGAGGGACCAGGGACATGGACATGATCTGAGCTAGGCTAAAAGTAGGATTATCGAGGACAGGCCGCATAAAACTGTAGTTAAATGAGGACAAGGTGTTTCGGAAGCTGGTCAAACTAAAACCTTTGTTTTCATCAATATACAAACACTTGAAACTTTAACAAGCTCCCACTTTTTCCTCCCTCTCCATCTGAAACTCCAGAACCTCCGGATCTGGGGGGCGCTCAGAGGAGCAGCTGGACACAGTGAGGGATCTCTTGCTTCAGACCAGACCAGCATCTTTGGCCATCTTGTAAAAGGCTCCTCTCTGACTGATGAGATTAGAGGGGGAGTCAAACTCTGCTATCTCTCCCTTTTCCAACACCAGGACCCTGAAGGAGACAGAATACTCATTAAACTCCCATGGTAGAACAACAAAGTACCAGTCCCACCTGTACTGCCTTTACTACCTCTACAGTACATCTATTACTAGTATTAAAGTATTCAAATCTCCCTCAGACACTTCTATGTAAGCCCTCTTGTCTTCTTTGTGTGTTGGTGTAGTGTACAGTACCTGGTGTAGTCCATGATGGTGTTAAGACGATGAGCTATTGTCAGGATGGTACAATCCTCAAACTGAGAGCGGATGGTGGACTGTATCAGGTTGTCTGTCTCCATGTCCACGGCTGCTGTGGCCTCATCTAGAACCAGGATCTTGGTCTTCCTCAGCAGGGCTCTGGCCAGACACAGCAGCTGCCGCTGACCCACGCTGAAGTGGAAATATACAGGTGTTTAAATAAGCTCAAGTTCTCACTTGTTCCTAAAGGTGTGTTTGGGTTCAGCTTTAGGTCCTTGCTGCTGAGTAGTGTAATGGTAACATCACCGCTTTACATGTGGGAGACCGGGGTTCGAATTCCAGCTGTGGCCTACGTCCAGTAGGGGTCCTTAGGCAAGATCTCTTTAGGCTTACCTTACTTAAAAGCATCTGCCAAATGACTGAATGTAAATGATTTTTATAAGATTCTGTTAGAAGACTAACAACTTTTCACAAACTTTGGTTTGCAGCAACCTTTTTAAATAGTAAACATTAATCTAATCTTCTTATTTTTGACGCTACGCAATGATTTAAATCTTGTTATAAACCCTCTATATTTATCCTGGTATAGAGATCTTCTTGATTTGTTAAATAGAATTTTTCTTCATGAGGGAATAACTTCATCTATCATTCACCACAGTTGTTTTTAAAGATCTTCCAGTCTTTTGATGATCCTGAGCTCAACAGTGAGAATGATTCAGGTTGTTATCTAGATTTGTTTGAATTTTGAAAAAGAAATTAAAAGGATGACATCAACTGTCAACCTTTCCATTAGTGCATTTCTTATACCAATATGTACTAATGCAATAACAGAATGTTTGAATCATGTATATCATGTAACACACAAACATCATCAACATTAACGACACTACTTTCGCTCACATTGCAGTGCACTAGGAATGGAAGATGGGAGACAGTGCAAGAGGGCCTTTACTATGAAAACATTTGTGTATGAGGTCTTCACTGAGACTGACTCAGGCTCAGCAAAGAATACTGAGGAGAAGCAACAGCAATAGATATAAGTGAGTAAGAACAGTGTTCATTTTAAAGAGAGAGAGTGAGAGCACTTGTTTGCACGGCTGTTTATAAAGCAGTTTTACCTGAGGTTTTCTCCTCCTTCACTACACTCATGGTTGAGTTTGTCAGGTAGGCTGGATACAAAGTTCTTAAGGTGGGAAAACTCCAGAGCCCTCCATACCTCGTCATCAGAATAGCTGTCAAAAGGATCCAGGTTCATCCTCAGAGAGCCTGAGAACACAACTGGGTCCTAGGGGGGGAGACAGTACATTATGTCATGAGACCGAAGCTTAAGAGTGGAAAGAGAAGAGAGAAAAGAACAGCAGGCAATAAAGACAACAACAAGCATCAAGAACATTGGGCAGATGAACTGGATTCTGGAGATGTACAGCTCCAGGCCGAGGATACCTGCAGAAAAGTACAGAGAGAGGGAGACAGAGAGGAGGAAACACAACTAAAAGAGAGAGAAGACACAAAGTTAATGACATGCAATGGTGGCATTTGCATTGATACAGGAGAAAGGAGAGAGGAGAGGAGCTCAGTTTATCAGTAGAGGTCCCCCAGCAGAATAACCTATATCAGCATAACTAAGAGATGGTTCAGAGTCACCTGATCCATCTCTAACTATAAGCTTTATAAAAAGGAAAGTTTTAAGTCTAGTCTTAAATGTAGAGACGGTGTCTGCCTCCCGAACCTGAACTGGGAGCTGGTTCCACAGGAGAGGGGCTTGGTAGCTAAAGGCTCTGCCTCCCATTCTACATTTGGAAACTCTAGGAACCACAAGTAAACCTGCAGTCTGAGAACGGAGAGTTCTGCTTGGAAGATAAGGAACTATGAGGTCTTTAAGATAAGATGGAGCCTGATTATTAAGGGATTTATAAGTTAGGAGAAGAATTTTAAATTCAATTCTGGATTTAACAGGGAGCCAATGGAGAGAAGCTAACGTTGGAGAAATATGATCTCTCTTGCTAATTCCAGTCAGAACTCTGGCTGCAGCATTTTGGATTAACTGGAGGCTCTTTAATGAGTTATTGGGACATCCTATTAATAATGAATTACAATAGTCCAGTCTGGAAGTAACAAATGCATGGACTAGTTTTTCAGCATCACTTTGGGACAGGATGCTCCTAATTTTAGCAATGTTTCTTAGGTGAAAAAAGGCAGTTCTAGAGATTTCTTTTATGTATGAAGTGAAGGAGATATCCTGATCAAAGATAACTCAGAGGTTTCTTACAGTATTACTTGAGGCCAGAACTAAGTCATCAATGGTGAGAATGTGTTTAGACATAGTGTCTCTGAGATTTTTAGGCCCAAACAGTATAACCTCTGTCTTGTCCGGATTTAGGAGAAGGAAATTGGAGGTCATCCAGGCCTTTATGTCTTTTAAGCATTCCTGAAGTTTGACTAATTGATTAGTTTCTCCTGGTTTCATAGATAAATATAGCTGGGTATCATCTGCATAACAATGGAAATTTATAGAGTGTTTCCTAATAATATTGCCTAAAGGGGACATATATAACGTGAAAAGAATCGGTCCAAGCACAGATCCCTGTGGAACTCCATAGCTGACTTTGCTGTGCATGGAAGACTCATCATTAACGTGTACAAACTGAAATCTATCCGATAGATACGATTTAAACCACTCTAGTGCTGTTCCTTTGATTCCAATGACATGTTCCAGTCTGTGTAATAAAATGTTGTGATCTATAGTGTCGAATGCAGCACTAAGATCTAACAAGATGAGTATAGAGAGTAGACCATTGTCTGATGCTAGTAGAAGATCATTAGTGACCTTTACCAGTGCTGTTTCTGTACTATGATGTACTCTAAATCCTGACTGGAAATCTTCATACAAGTTATTGCTACGTAGGTGGTCGTACAATTGCTTAGAAACTATCTTTTCAAGGATTTTAGAGATAAAGGGCAGATTGGATATTGGTCTATAATTCGCTAAGACCCCTGAGTCCAGAGTAGGCTTTTTGAGTAGGGGCTTGACTACAGCAACCTTAAAAGCCTGTGGTACGTAGCCTATTTGTAAAGACAGATTGATCTGATCTAATATGGACGTGCTGATCAAAGGTAAGACATCCTTGAGGAGTCTAGTCGGGATGGAATCTAAGACACATGTTGATGGTTTAGAGGAATTAATTACTGAAATTAATTCAGAATGAGATGAGAGACATGCTTTCCATACCTTATAAATTCCACCTAGTGTTAATAAAAATACACAATACACAAAGTGTACTCAATTGCATGTACACGTCTTACAAATTCAACCAAATAAAGCTCCAGCTATGAATGTACACAATAACGCCAGACCCTGTCAAAAACAGATGTTATAAAAAATTGAATCTTTCAGTTGGGATTTGGCTGTTGTTACTTCAGCTAGAAAATCCTGAACAGAGCCTAAATAACTCATGCAGTGTTTAAATAAATAACATTTTCCAAGACGTGCCCTTGGCTAGCGTGCATTGCCACAGCTGGGAGACCAGTCAGGTATCATTTCACTTAATGTTCTTTAGTATCCTCTCACCTGTGGGATGATGGTGATTCTGGAGCGGAGCTCATGGAGGCCCAGCTGAGCAATGTCCACCCCATCAATGAAGATGTGGCCCTCTGCTCTCTCAATGATCCGGAACAGTCCGAGTGTTAGTGAAGACTTCCCTGCTCCAGTGCGCCCAACAATTCCCACCTTAGAAATAGACACAGTAACAAATGTTACAGGCCATGAATATACTGAACGCCCACACAGTATTTCGACACAGATCTAATTCCCAAACACAAATGCAGAGTACACACAATCTGCTGGACATAGTTTAACCACAACTGAGAAGTAGAGCAGCCTAAGTAGACCACTGCCTCGAGTGTAGGGATGTATAGTCTAACCTTCTCTCCTCCACTAATAGTGATGTTGATGTTGCGAATGGCCAGGTCCAGATCGTGGCGGTACCGCAGACAGAAGCCTCTAAGTTCTATCTGGCCTTCAGTGGGCCATCCTGACGGAAGGCTGGAGGGCTCGTGTTTCCACTCTGCCTGGAGGGCAGGAGACACATGTAAATAAGTATGTGAACATTTCTCTCACTTACACACAAACATACATGAAAAAGGGAACACACTGTGAAAGTGCTCATAATGTGACAGTCATAGACATATTGATTGGAGTGCAGATTGTGTGTATCTTGGTGGTATCTCTACAATGCTACATTGTGGAGATACCAACATTCACTCCAGTTGTGTTGGAGCCTTTTGTGTCTACTTATTCGATTTGCACTGTTTTAATGTAAAAGACAAAAGTCAGTCTGAATCATAATTGTTTACATCCATTATTCATTCTAGAATATGATTAACACATTGAGCACCTGACACAAACCCTCAAAGCTTAGAGGAGAGACGCTCACACTCTGTACCCGTTTGGTTTGGAGCAGATCACAGTGTGGCTGTACAAGCTGATACCAGAACATGGCTGTCAGGAAAATATTTGCTGACAAATATTGTCTACACACAATCACACACATTATATTATCCTCATTTCCTCCCATATCAACTCATAGCAAATGAAAGTGTTTGTCATGTGTGACATGACACATTGTTAATTTCAATTTCCTGCTGGTGCCAGGCGAAACTTTCTAGCTGTCTTTGTTTTGTTAGATTTGTTTCTCTACCTCTTTCTCTGTATCGCTGTACTCTTTCACTTTCTCCACCGCCACGATGTTGGTCTCCATATCTGAGGACATCCTTACTAGCCAGGTCAGAGAGGTAGTCAACTGTCCATTGGGCAAAGACAGCATAAAGAAGGATGAGCACAAAACCTCTATTGTATAGAATAGAAATCACTTCTTGCTGCCTCTGAAAAGGATATGACCTGAAACAGTTAACACAGATGCAAGTAACAGTGTTCACCTGGAGAGCATAGGAGATAGACAGGCCCATTATGCCTGGACTGAGGCTCTCTCTGGCTATGACAGCAAACAAAGCAGCAAATGACACAATGCAGTTTCCTACAAACTCCAGGCGAATTGCCAGCCACCTGCAAGATAGGAGAGATCCAAAGAATCCTTAAAGAACTGTTTTGTTATCTTTTCTTCCTTATAAACTATGTTCGTAAAAATGTGCCTGACCTATTTGCTACTATGCTGGGGAAGTAAGCCTTCTGGTTGTGGTCCACCCGCTGGTCACTGTTACAGATGAAGCGCTCTTGTTCACCAAAGGCTCGGATGACGGAGGTGCCCAGCAGAGTCTCGTTGAAGTGGGTGTAGATGGGTGAACGGCTGACTGACTCCAGACGTTTTAGCTGGCGAGACGATGCCACATAAAATCTCTGGACAGAAAGAAGACAGAGAGCTGCATCTTTTTGCTGCAATTAACAATTACAATTCAGAATTAAATGATACAGCTAAAATTACCACAACAGATATTTGTTTTTCCATTCTGAAAATTTCCCACTCACCTGCACAAAGAAGTAGAGCAGGCCAAGGAAAGGAATGACGACAGCTACCAGTGGTGTGGCAATCAGGATGACAACACAAGCACCCAACACATTAAACATAGAGCCCAGAAACATTTTAAAAATTTGAGGGATGACAGTGTCAATTGTGTCTATCTCTTTGGAAAAGCGGTTAACCAAGTTGCCACTGGGAGTTCGCTCAAAAAACGACATTGGTGAGCGCAGGACGTCATACAGCATGGACTGGTGAAGGTAGCGGGATGCCAGGATGCCTCCAATGGACATGGAAAGGGAGAAACCAAAGACTGCCACACCTGCAGGAGTAGTGGAGTTTATAGGGTGAGATGATTTGGTAAGATGATATTTGAATATCAAATGCAACCGTGCATATTCTGAGGTCCCACACAAACCCTACCCTACATCAGGGGCTCCTAAACCTGGTCCTCAAAGACTCCTGCCCTGCTAAATTTCCAACTATTTCTGCCCTACCCACTGCTATTCACATGGATCAGGTGTTCAGCCAATCAGAAGTTGGAAGATACCATCTATGATGAGGGTGGTATCTACCAGCCTCTGATTACCTTAATTAGGTGTGTAAAGTCAATCAGCAGTGGTCAGGCAGGGCAGAGGTCCTCCTCCCAGTTCAGGTGCTAGCTTATAGCCAGTGCTTAATGTATTTATGTGTTGACAGCAAGAACAAAAACAAACAGGAAAACTGGTTCCATAGTAGCGCTGACTCTTTGCTGGTTAGAATGAAGAACTGCTTCCATCAGGTGCTGCTGGGAACTGGTTTAATGTACCAACTACATTTTGTTATAAAGATCAATGGATCATTTAGTACATTAGTGTAACTGCAGTGTGACAGATACCAGCATAGTTAATGATAGGTAGCCAACTACTCTCGGTCCATAGTGATCACAGCAAATGTATTGGAGCAATCATGTTTGAACCCCAGCAACAATTTCACTGAGACAATGTGGAGGCTCTAGCCTGTGGAAAAGCAAACTAGTTCTTAGAACTTGCAACTTGAACCAACTCTGAACCAGCACTAACACATAGTTTGTGTTAGTTGAGGGCCAAGGTTGCTCTACATCACCTGTGTAACTATTTCTGCTTGAAGAAGTGTCATCAGAGGTGATTAACAGACAAGAATAAGCTGTACTTTCACTTCTTGGCTCACCTGAGCAATGATAATTTATGTAAAAACAGCTACTATAGATATGGACAAGGAAACACCAACAACACAGTTGATAATTTTTCAGATTTCAGTTTTTTCATTTAGCATCTTGTTAGAATGAGTGGATAGTAGTTCAATGTAGGTGTGACTGATAAAATAACAACATCTGCATTTTGCTGGGTGAAGCTGTAATTTTGTTCTAGTGTTCTGTCTGTATAGCCTAACTGCTTCTTTCTCCCACCCACACCCACCTCCTCACCCTGTGAAAAGCCGAGAGCACCATACACTCCTAGCCTCATCATTCTGGTCGGCTGAGTGCCGTTAATCACAGGGTCATCAGTCCACAGGCTAAGCCAGTAGTTGGAGAAGAGGGAAAGCCCATGATGAGTGATGAACAGCAGCAGACTGATGAAAGACAGAAGCACTCCGATGGCTTTCAGATAGGCCCAAAACACAGACAGCTTCACCTGAGGGGGAAAGGAAACCAGCAGGGATCAGGCTGTGGTTTGACAAACAATGATGAATTGTGTGCTGGGATGTGGTTGACGATGTCAAGCTTCTACCTACCTGTCCTGTGCTGGCCTTGTCTGCCTCCGTCAGCTTGCCCACACCAGGGTTCTTGGCCTTCTGGCTAAGGTCCTTGTCCTCCTTGCCTGTCTGGGACAGTTTGGACACACTGTTGATGGCTGAACTGCTGCTGACAAGTGAAAAAACACAAAGATACATACAGTCAGATGGACATTTACACATACAGACATTTGGACAGTGAAAACCTTTTTTTTTTAAAAATCATTTTGGCTCTGTTGTTCACCATCATCCAATATTTTCAACCAAACCCTAACTTAACAGCTGACAGTCAACGCTTCAATCACATCATGACATTGAGTCTGTCTGAATGATGCAAACTGTGTCACTATCCAAATGTGTGTACGTGTTTCATCAGGCTGAAACAAACAGATTTATGAAGTTAAAGGACTTCAGTGACACCCAGTCTTGAAAAAACAAAACTGGAGATGATTAGGACAAGAATACAACAATGTTCTAGCATGCAGCCCATTCTGTATTGTTCTTCATGTTTCCTAATCCTATTTGCAGACCTAAACAGGCACTGTGTGTGTCCAGTTTCACTCAACTCAGCAAGAGCGGTTGCGCTGCCATTCTCCAGTCCTTTGGTTCCACTCTTGGCCACAGATTCTAAACGAAGAAAAGCACCAGGATATTAATTTTCATCTCTCCAACAACAACATTTTTAACTGCTGTATATTTGAATTCTCACCCAACAGTCAAGATGTATATAAGTACAGTTATTGTGGTAGAGTACACACTGCAGTGTTTCTTACCATTGTTCTGAGTCTGGTCAACAGCAGCATAAGTTCGCAGAAACTCAGAGAAGGCTCCTTCCGTGGCCATGAGCTGCTGGTAAGACCCCATCTCGGTGATCTCCCCCTCCACCATGACCAGGATCAGGTCAGCTTGAGGAAGGTAGCTAAGCCCATGGGTCACCAGCACACGTGTCTGCACATAGTCACAAGCATTTAGTGGGACTGTCAACAATGACCTAAAGTACAAAACACTATGCAAGGATATTCGGTCAAAAAGGAGAATGGTGGTAATGCATCAGGTGAGATGTTTGGAACAGTCCTCACAAAACTGTTTGTTCTAAATAGCTCCAACAGCCACTGAGCATCTCCCAGTGTGCATAATTAACAACAGGCAGCACAGTGAAAATATGATTTGCTGTAGGTTGGTTAAGATGGAAAAACACACACCTTGTCCTTCAGCAGTCCCTGTGGGCCAATGACCTGATCAAAGATGTGTTTTCCTACATGAGCATCAACTGCAGACAGTGGGTCATCCAGCAGATAGATGGCTCGGTCACAGTAGACCGCCCTAGCCAGGCTCACCCTCTGCTTCTGACCTCCGGACAGATTCACTCCCTGTAAGTAAGAGATGCGCAGAAACATATGTACAAAGATCTGAAGACTGATGGGCCTTCTATTTAAAAACGTTCAGAGAGACTAAACAACATAATCCAGGTGATAAAGTGGGAAGGTATGAAAAACTAAAATCTTAAAAAGACACACTGATGTCACAGTGAAGCATTCTACATCTTGTTTGTCAGTTGATACCTTCTCTCCAATCTCTGTCTCATCTCCAGCAGGAAGGATCTCCAGGTCAGGCTGAAGGGCACATGCTTCCACCACATGCTGATACCAGGCCTCTTTCCTCTCTTGACCAAATATTATGTTGCCTTTAAGAGTGGAATTCTGGATCCAGGCCTGCTGGGGAACATAAGCAACCGAACCCTGCAGGGCAACACACACCAGCACATAAACACCCACTTGATGGAATTCTGTAGTTGATTATGAGCAGTCAGACAGAGCATGTCATGCTCTGCAGCAAAAACACTCACACAGATTATCGTTTCCAAAGTACAGTGTGAAATATTCTATGCAGTTTTAGACAGAATTATCCACGCTACTAGGTTGAAAACAAAGACAACCAGTTGTATGCCTCTGCCAACAATTAAAGTTGCAGTTTACATGTATGCCAACAAAGTTTACATGCATGTCTACCCAGACTCATATTGTAATGAGATCATCCATAAGGGCGACCATGGATCAATTGGCAGGGCAGTCGTATAATAATCTAAGGTTGGTGGCTCAATTCTGGGTTCTTCCCAATTCCTGGCCACATGCCAAACTGTCCCTGAACAAGACACTGAACCCCAAACCCTTCGTACTTAAAAATGCATCTGCCTGTCCACAAAGAATTTTGGATTAATAATATTAATATATTATAATAATCATAATAATAATAATTATTATTATTAGTCCAAGTTGATGTTTGTTCAGGTGTAACAAAATGCCCCCCAGGTGTTCTTGAAATGTCTTTTTCACAAAAATGGCATGGGCATGAGGTCCTTTGACTATCAAAATCTAATCAATTCATCCTTGAATCCAAATGGACAATTTTAAAGGAATTTCCTTGAGCTGTTCCTGAGATATCACGTTCACAAAAAGGGATTACCTCCTTCCTCTGCCAATATAAACTAATATATAAAATAAAAATGAATATAAAAATGAAAATTCTGATCCTAATTTAACAGTACTCTGTCGGCTAAACTGTAACTATAACACAGTAACAGTCTACCAAGATCTGTGCCAACAGAGATTTTGGTGTGCTGTGGTGAGTGAGCATGAGCAGCCACCTTAATAGCCACAGTTCCTTCTAGCTTGTCCATCTCTCCGAGCAGGGCAGACAGCAATGAGGACTTTCCTGAACCCACATGTCCCACCACAGCCACCAGTGATCCTTCTGGAATGCACACATTTAGCCTGCAGGCAAACACACACGCACAAGCACACACACACGCACACACACACACACACACACGCACACACAGACATAAATAAATAATAAAAAATAAAAAAACATAATACAGGGATGATGGATTTTTTTCTCCATCACTTGTACCAAAATTTCTATAAGGGATTCCTATTTTTGTAAACTTGTAAACTAATTTTTTATTTATGTGAGTAAGTTTAAGATGAAACTGACCTCTTGAGTGCAGGTGACTCACTTCTGGACCAGCAGAAAACCCCATCCATTATGGAGATACTGTATGGAGCTAGGAGAGAGAAATTTACTGTATGTGAAATCAACATACAGCCAGGTGCACATATATTTGGACAACAATATTTACATCATTTGGCTTGGTACTCCAAGACAGTGGAGTTATGAGCTACTAAAATTAGGAGTCAACAAATAAAAATGTTGTTATTCCAGTAAGATTTATCTATTGTTTACAACCAAAGTCCTAAACTAAAACTAGCAGACTACATTTAATACACACTTCATTTCAAATCCTGTAGTGGCATATAGAACCAGAATGATGAAAATTGTGTCACTGTTTAAATCTTTATGAATATGAATGCTCACACACACACAAAGCCAGATTCTGAAAAACAGAGACTCACAGCCTGCTATCACTTTGTGCTCCACACTGTCTTCCTGCAGCTCCTCGTGTGATAGAAACACTCTCAGACGCTTCAGAGACACGCTGGCCTGAAGACAGACGCAGAGAGAAGAGAACCCACAAAGGCCAGGAGTGAGAGGCTCACATGACAAATTCATTTAGTCACTGAGGTACAAAAAGTACAAAAACACAAAGTAGAGAGCAGAAATAATAATTAAACATAATCTGATGGTGAGATAGCCTTCAAGTGTTGCTGGCTGAACATTATTCAGTCATGTCTCCTTCTGGTCCATAATCTGTTCAATTCCTTCTTCTTCATTTTGACATTCCATTAGTCAGTACTTAGCCAAACCCATACAAGGGGTCGGAGGCATTTATTTAAAGTCCATCATCCTTCTCTGTATTCATGTTGAGGCAGAAACTACAGAATAATTTCTCTAAAATTGGACAAATAAATGTAATTACACTGGTGAGATGGCTCCTTGGTGAAATTCTGACTTCTTGTCCTAGATCTCCACTACATGCTAGGTAACCTGAAGAGCCAACCTCTGTGACAGCTAGCCAGGAAATGTTGCTGAAGGTCTTCGCTGTATGTGAGGCGGAGGCTTTTCAACTTGTTAACAGTTAACTTCTTTACCCAGGACCAGGACTGCACTTCTTCTACACCTTATGTCATACTATATTAAAACCTAACACAAGAGGCATCACTTTTCAGCGAAGCTATGGAGACAGCTATGTGTGACAGCTCAGTGCTGAGCATGTGGGTGGGGGTACACCAACCTGCACCATACTACTGATGACCATTGGCAGCATGTTGAGAGGAAAACGGAGGATGTTGAAGAGCGCCAGTGACACAAACGCCTTCTCAGCATCTAGAACATTATGTTCGTCGACCAGCACGTAGACAGCAAAAGTTGACAGGGCAACCTGTACAGTGACCCAGGGTGGGGGTGAAAGGTAACAGAGAGAAACATCTGAATGTGACACCATTTTATTTCTAGATACTTGTGATGTTGTCAATTCATCATCTTGATGATTAGCTAAACAACAACATGATGCTAAACCTGGAGGATGAGATCTTTGTCATTTTGAAAGAAACGGTGCACATGAACTATATATTGTGGGTGTATGTCTATCCCTTACTGCAGGACTCACCAGGAAAGGTGCACAGACCCAGGTGAAGGTGGACACTGCACCTAAGTAAGCAGCCTTTTTCAGGACCTGCAGCTCACTCTCACGGATGCCCGCCACCTTGTCCTTGAAGGCCAGCTCCCAGGCATACAGCTTCAGCACTTTGATGCCATTCAGCATCTCATTCATCAGCTTGATGCGATTGTCCTTACTCTTCATCTGAGCCACCTACTCGACGTAAAGAAACAAATACAAGTCACACATCGCCGCAACTATGAATCCTCAGTGCTTCCAATAAGTATGGGTATGAGTGCACATTGTCATGAAGCTGTGTATGGCTTTAAGAGACAGAAGTTAAGATTTGTGTGACAGTGTTTGCCTAGTAAATTCCCACCTGGTAGGATTTGGTTTTCATGGCGATGACTGCATTAACAGGAACCAACAGAATCATCACAGCCACTCCAGCTAGCACAGACGCACCCAGGTTCTGCTCAGCAAAAGGTAACAGCATAATAAAAACCCATTAAGCTTTAAGACTTTCAGAATGAATTCAAGTGGTATACAAAAAGTGTAGCATCAGCCATTCAGAATGAGATTTCCACACAGCCCCAAAAATGTGTGTTTGTGTGGGTTTGAGACTGTAATTCATAACATTGAATGTATAGCTATGTTATCCTACCTGCCAAAGAAAGTAGAGGGCCAGCACCACCTGCAGAGGGGCAGACCATATCATGTTGATGTAAGTGATAAGGTCCATGAAGCGCTGAGCGTCCACTGACATCAAGTTGACAATCTCTCCCACAGTGGAGGTGCGGCGTGCTGCGCTGCTTATAACCAAGGCCTGAAATGTCCTTACAAAGGTTAGAGTCCAACTGGAGATTTGCACACTAAGCACGCAAACAACTGACCAGGAGAATATTAAAAACATCAATTAAAGAGGGTTTCATGTTAGTGGTAGTTCTCATGTTACCAGAATCTCATGATGGCTAAATTAATCAAATAACTAGGGTCATTTCCTCTTATTTAGTCAGTGATTTCGCTATAATTACTGAACTGACACTGTTTGAGTGTAATAAGGTAGCAGTTTAATGTGCCTGTACCTTCCTGTAGACAGCTCCAATGATGGCGGTGCGCAGACGCATGCCTGTGACGAAGCAAACGTGAAAGTACCTCTGGAGGACGAGCGACTGCACACAGGTACAGACAAAGAGCAGAGCAGTGTAGAAGAAACCATGCCAGGAGGGGGCGTTGGAGTTGTTGACAAAAGAGATCAGCAGCCTGGACGGATTTAAGGTCAGAGAGTCACCACACCAAGCCAGTATAAAAATTTCAATAAACTGTTGTTTATCTGTTGTTCAACTTGCCTCCTTGCTATGCCCCTGACCCTGGAATGTAACACTGCATTTAAACTTTTACTTTGTTACTATACGTAAAGTTTGATATAGTGTAAAAAACTCTATATGTTTGAGCTTCACACCTGAGGATCTCAGGCCCAACAAACATGAGGATGTCCTGGATGAACTTATAGAGGCAGGAGATGAGGAAGTAGGGCCCAAATGTCAGGCAAAGCACCCAGAACAAGGAGGGCTCTTTTGCCTTCTGCTGGGTTTTTGTAAGCAAAATTTCAGACTCTTCAACAGCTGGGCCCTGTTTGGTCTCACGCTGACGATCCTGTCTGGGGGAGTACAAGGTTTTCTCCTCAGTCCTGGAATAGAAATAAAAAATGAAATAGTTAGAGAGTCAGAAAGGTGTTACTGTGTGTCATCCACAAAAAATCCAGATGTTTACGTGAAAATGCTACATTTCATGTAGCTGCTTCCCAATCATTTAAGACCTGATGTCCATCATGAACTCTGTTTCCAATCTTCTTCTAGATTTTGACCTAGATAGGATTTTTTCCCACTCTAGGTGGCCTAGTGCTTGCCCAAGTGGGGTTGGTGTGTTTTCTATATAATTCTGTATACAGTTATATTTTTTAAGGTCTTAAACCTTAAACACTGCAAAGTGCCTTGAGATGGCTTCTGTTGTTATTTGGCACTATATAAATAAAGTAAATTGAATTTCAACAGGCAGAACAAAACAACAGCTTAGAGAGATGATACAATCTTATGTGAAAAAAGTGTTTAATCCTGTGATTTCCAGTCTGTTTGTCTGTACAATTTTATTGTAGTAGTCATTCCCTGCTCTACCAAGTTCCTGACCTTTTAACCTTCTGGCACTCTGTGTTCCAGCGATGCACCAGCTGTGGTACGACATTCTGGGAGCGGTCATCAAGGTTCAGAGACCACAGATCCTTCTCCTCCAGGGGGCGCTTGTAGCCTATCACCATCATTCTGGCAGAAAAAAAGAGAGGGGAGCATGAGATGTGTATCCGTAGATACAGCACAAGGTCCACATAGGTGTAGAGACACAAGTAAAACATGAAGGCCTGTGACTGGCAAAAAGAAAACTATTTCAGAAGGCCAGAGGGCACAAATGCTTTTGTGATGTGATGATCAGTCATGTGATTTAGACACCAAACCACAGGCCTCCGTCAGCAATGTACACTTCTCTGTCATATTTTAACACGTATACAAACTTTGTGCTTTACACTTTTTTGTAGGGAAACAGGGCAGAAATCAGTTGGCTCATCTTCACTCTTATTTTTACTTGTAGATTTTCACGCGTTCTTTGGAAAACCTAAAACTAAAACTAGAGCAAGAGAAGCTAATACATGTAATTAGGAGGACATAAAGAACCTGCACAACAATGTTCTAACGTACAGATGTAAAAAAGCTTTCTAAAATCTTTTGTACATTTCTACTTTCACCAAAGAAAATTTGTAGAGATCAGATATCGGTTCAGGTATGTGATCTTTTAACAACAGATGTAACATGACACTGTGGGACACAGTGGGTAAAACCCACAAACCATAAACAAGCTACTAAACAGATTTCTTTGGAGGACTGCTACTCTCCTGACTGTACTGAAAGGTTATATATACGTATAATGGCTTCCTAAACAGTTTTGATTAAATTATACTGTTGAGTTGTCATCCATGAAAGAAGTGACCTACAACAATAACGTAGACTTTGCTTGTTGTAATTGTACCTGCTCCTGTCTACACGCTGGCCATTAACAATCCTTTTCCAACTTGTTGTCAGTAGAAGTGATGGGGGATAAAGTCCACAGTTTCTGTTGTGCCTTAGTTATCTTTAGTTAATATAAGGCTGTAGTACTATGTTTTGGGGCCTGAATTCCCTGGACATGGACTACTTGCTGCACTGCAGCAGAGGACACTGCTTGGAGCTTGCAATTCATTAGCAATGCCCCACCCAAAAGGTTCAGAACTTCAATAGCATCTGGCAACAAAAAAATTTTATTGTCAAAACAAATTTCAGTGAGTTCAGTTAATCCTCCTCACAGGTGTAATGTATTTGGTGCATTTATTTTAATCTTCCCAAAAAAGAACTGAGACAACTGAATGGAAAGGAAACCTCAAGTACAGATTCTAAACTCTGTGGGGCCTAAGCCTCATTAGACTCGTCCTCACCACAGACACATGCTCACCTGGAGATCCACCAGAAGGTTATTTTGGAGAGGAAAGAAGCTCCATGCTCAGGGCAGGGGTTCTGTAGACACAAACATTGCTGTCACCTAAAACACCCAGATCATGTTTCGCCTGCTGAGATATTAATCCCAGAACTATGTGGAAAGTGCACAAAGATTATACTGTATATAAGCAGTGGTGGCAGATCTACATTAACTCAGTAATAAAGGTAGAAGTACATTTATTTTACTCAAGTAGAAGTATTCTTCTTAAGTTTCATTGACCATACTAGTACCAGTACAAAGAAAAAACTAGCTTTACTCCTGAGACATGGTGAACAAAAACAAAAACAGCAGCAGGCCTTTATATACTGACAACTGGTTCATCTGTAATAACACATCAGTATTTATTAGGAGGCTGTATCTGCAAAAAGTAACTAGTAACTAAAGCCGTCTATTAAATGTACTGTAGTATGAAAGCATTTTTCTCTGAACTGTTAGTAACATATAACAACTTACATTATTTGAGTATTTTAGTAACATATGTGCACAGAGCGATGCAAGATTGGGCTTTTCCACTCTCTGACTGTTCACTTGAATAACACTGAGGCTATAAATCCCATTCATTCGGACTACGTCATATTCTTTAAATTTAAGTACTAAAACATGCTCATAAGGTACTTTAAGTACTGCACTACAAAAATATTTTTTCTGGGCATTAAGCTGGTTGAATTCATTGATAAGAATTAAAGAATGTTCACTGGAATTACTGAATGGATTTGAAAAGAGAACAACTTTATAAACCTGATTTCTGTCTCTTTACTATGACGAAATCATCAACATTCATATAATGTTAAGATAAGGGATTAGTTAGCTAATTCAGTTCTACATAAAGTTATAGATACATTTAAGAATCTATGAATGTTTACCTTTATTAAGAGAGCAGGGGTGCACACATTTACACACAACAGAGGTAACTTTAATAAAAGGCACGTCAGCTGTGGCAATGGGCCCTTCTTATTGTAGCACAGCAAACAGAAAGCTGCTGCACAGAGATTTCCAGTTTCTACAGCCGGGGTGGCCAATCCTGGTCCCTGAGAGCCACTGTCCTGCTTGTTTTCCTAGAGTCCCTGTCTTACCCACTGCTGATTTCTTGGATCAGGTGTGTTCAGCCAATCAGAAACAGTAAGTGCAGGGATGGTTAGAAGTTTAAACATGGCAGTGGCCCCCGATGACCAGGATTAGACATACCTGTTCTACAGTGAAACACAAATCCAAATATAATTTTCTCTTGAGAATCTTTTTTTCCCCTGTTGGTTTATTACAGAGAGGTTTTCGGTTTTGCTGCAGTATTACAATGAATATCAAACATAATCTTAACCCAGACTATGAAGTTAAGAAATAGGCAGCAGATAAAGGTGGAATGAGTACATGTATTCAAGTACTTACGTATAGTTGTGAGGTTCTTGTACTTTGTGTGTAAAATACAGTAAATATTTACTCAGATTAATGCCCAGAGCAATCTATTTCTCAGTGTTGTACATGTGTCATTAATACTGTACAGTACAGATGTACTGTAGATTTTAGAGCATATACTCACTACTTCAACCTGAAGAATTTTAAGTGGGGCTTGTACTTGTAGTGAAGTACACTTGTGTACTTGTGCTATCTCTGCAGTGTGCTCTAGCTACCACAGTGTAAACATTTGTCTGTTTTATTTCAGTGTTCCGTGAACCATATATTCAGCATAAAAAAGACCTCTGCTCTACAACGGGAGGTGAGTCCCACTGATACCACCCACATTAGAAGGCTCCACATGTGTTTGCAGAACTGGTATGATGAGACGTAATCATCAGTGAAAGGGATATATAACCTCTCAACACAAATAAGAGACAAAAAGAAACCCCACAGAAAGAAAGATTTTCAGTTTGTGCTACTCTCACCGGGTCTTTAACAGCTTGCGAGAAGAGGGGCGGGCGGTCTGGCAGGCAGGACAGGAACAGTGCAATCAGCAGCAGAGTGAAGTAGATAAAGAATGTGGTGTATCTCCAGACACACACCGTCGACAGCTACAATAAAACAACAGGGAAAGCTTTTGACCAACAGAGCCTTGTGGTGTCAGACACAGTTGGGTCAGAGCAACATCATCATCTTTTCCGAAATTCACTAACTAGCCTGCAACTTTCTACATCTACACAATCCCATTAGCAAAGTACAGGCAACCATGAAGTGAGTCTAATCAATTTTATTCCTGTGAATTAGTCAGGGTGTTATTAGTCTGTCCTGTAAATACAAAAAACTGCAGTGAATTATCTACGCATGTAATAATGACTTTATTAGACCAAATTTAGTTAAGTAATAAAGTCTCATTCAAAAACTGACCTGGTCCAGGGCCTGGAGGATCTTGGACCTAAAGGTGACAATCGCACACAGCGTTGCCAGCAGCCAGTAAATCAGCATAACTCCAGATGACTGAACCCCTTTCATCCGTTCGTATTGGACTATGAAGGTGGCCAGCAACTGGAAAACACACCCCCCCCCACACACACACACACACATTATACAGAACATGCAAATATTACTTGAAAAAAAATACACACTTCAAGGGAGAAAGCCAGTATGTATTTATGAAAAAGGTTCAAACTATCAGCAGAAATATCTATTTCATCTTCAGGAGAATTCATTAACTCTCACCATGGTGAGGCCCAGCAGAGTTGGGCTGACCAGTAGGACTGGTGCAGGGACACTGCTCCCATGACTTCTTTCCCAGAAAGAATAAAAAACATCTGCCCAGCAGATGATCCACAGTAGAAGGCTAACAGCCTGCAGGGAGAGGAACAGCTCACAGCTTTTTGTATCATGCTTCATTCACTAACAGTCTGAAAACGTTAGACGTCATCTCCATATGTTAAGTAGTGTGGAACCAATCACAGTTGTTCAGATTAACATGGAGAGAGCTGGGAAAACACAATTAACAATACGATTAGAAGGACTCACAGTTTTAGCTTTGTTGAGGAGACTCATGCATATGTAGCCCTGGTTGTGGCTGCGGAGGTAGATGAGGTAGATGGGGGCACATATCCAGAGGTAGAGGCATGGTAGCCAAACCAGCACAGTGTTGTGGAAACACTGTGTAAAGTCTGGGCTTGGAGTGTACCAGGTATGGTTCCAATCCTGGCAGAGGCAAGAGATAAGAAGACAATCAAGCCAAAACAGATAAACAAAGCCACTGAGGTGTTGTGGAAAGTAACTGCCTACAGCTGAAAACTGTAGTTCCCACAAAGACTGAGATTTCCGAACCTGAAAAGATGAGTGGAAAAGTAAATAACCTTTAGGATGTGGCCTCTGTTACAGCCACTTTGGTCAGAAAACACTTTCAGACACACAGCAGTACTCAAACAATTACAGTCTATGAGTAATGAAAGGTGTTTCTCAGCTTAATCCCCATCTAAATTCTAATTAAGCAGTTATTATCACCATGGTAACCTTTAAAGAGGTCATACTATGCCTGTTGTGAGTTTGTTCCATTTATACAGAAGTGGACAAAATTGTTGGTACCCATCCATTAAAAAGAGAAAAATCCATAAAGATCACTGAAATAACTTGAAACTGATAAAAGTAATAATAAATAAACATTTACTAAAAATTAGCTCATTAAAATCAGACACTGCTTTTGGGTTGTGGTTCAACAGAAGTAAAAAAAAAAACAAACAAACTAATGAAACTGGTCTGGACAAATAGGATGGTACCCCTATAAAATATGTTAAATCATTTGACCATAGTGACATTTTAAACTAAAGTGTGTCCTGTAATTAGCTTAACATGTGTCTTCAAACTTGTAATCAGTCAGTCTGCCTTTTTAAAGGGTGAAAAGTGGCCACTGTGCTGTTTGGTATCAAAGTGTGTACCACACTGAACATGGAAAACTAAAGAGAGAGTTTCCTTCCACGTCTGTATACTGTTGTGATGTTGGGTGTCCATGTTAGACAGAACTAAAGTCCCAAAGTTTGAAGATGACAAAAATTAGGGCTGGAACAATTCTCTAAATCCATGGTTTGGTTCAGACTTACATTTTTTAGCTATGACAATTTTATGTAACACTTGTGTAATTAAGTCTTCAGCTATTTCTTTTGTGTATCCGCTCCAGTCAGTTTTTTGTACAGTGTAAAAGCCCTGAAATATTCCCCTCAGAATGAATACAGCTCAGTTTTCCTCTCAAGGCTGCCCCAGCCTCACTGTCAGCATGAACCTACTGACTTTAAATCTATAATAACGTTAGCTCTGAGGCGCTGAACCAGAGCCTTCAGTGGTTAATGTCAGACAGTCTGCATAAATATATTTAGTGGTTTGTTGGTCTTGTTTCAGCTGATTCTAGCGTGCTGCTGTTGATCCAACTTGACACGAGTGAACAAGAGTGTAGCATCAGCAGAACTTTGATCTTTGCACTTGCTGGTGAACTGACATTATTCATTGATATGAAACTTGACCTAAACAATAAAAGCCAGGAGTAGGTTTCACATGTGCTAGAACTGACCCACTCATCCTTGTAAAATGCTGATCTTACACCCTACTGCACAGTTGAGTTAATAAAGTAACACTGACAGACAAACTATGTTTTACAGAAGCTACAGCCTGGAAAAATACATTTGGAATGTTTTTTCTTTCGCACAGGAGGATAAGAGGTGGTGTTACAGAGTGGAACATCTTCTCATACAAACAACTTTGAACCAGTAAGCGAAACAGCTTACTGTTACCAGTTACAGAGACAGTTGAACTAACACAGAATTAATGTAGTGACAATAGTAACGGCTGGCGGTAAAGACGTTTGTCATTTTAACCTGTTAGTGTAGCTTGCAGCACTGGTGCATTAATATTTTATAAACAGTTATAAACAGAGCTTTTTTTTTTTCAACGTCACTATTTATTTAGACTAATCTGATCTGCTTTACTTTAGCAGATACTAATCTGTTAAAGTATAACCAGATTATTACTTGTTCAACAGGCAGCAACGGTTGGCCACAGGGTTGGCAGTTTGATGCCTGACGCCCCTGGCCGCATGTTGAAGTGTCTCTGCAACCGACGCTGAGCCCCCAAGTTGACTAAAATAAACCCCAGCTGTTGCCTTGTTGCACAAGCCAGCGCAGTCAGAGCGCCAATCCCAATCCTGACAATCTGGGCAGGGTTGTGTTAGGAGCAAGCTCAGGGGTACAAACCTGTGCTAATTCACGTTGTGTCTATGCAAGCTTTTGTCATTAACTGTAGTAGTAACTATGTAAGCAACACATCCATCTTTCCATTTTATTGTATTGGCAAAACACAATTTATTATGTAATATTAATATTACACAATATTAACTACGGTATTTTGGATGTAAAACTAATCATCTGGAGCTTTCATAACTATTTGAAAATATCAATATGACTACTGTGTGTGTGAGGAGTAATAATAACATGATAATAACACAATAACATGAGTGGTTACAGTTTTTAATGTTACTTACTGATTTACTTTAATACCTTTATCATACACCTTTTTACCAAGGATAATTACTAGCATACATACTGTAACACTGTTACAGTGGTACTTTTACCCACATCCTGACAATGACTGAAAGTGTTTACATTCTGTATTTTAGGAATGCTACTATTCCTGTTGTGTCTCCTCACAACAAACGCGTTTCACTTCACTGGGTTCTGCCAGTCATTTCTTAGAGAAGCTCTTGCAAAGAGAAACATAAAAAATGGTTTGTTCACAGTGTGGAGTGTTTATGTGTAACCCAATATTATGTAACAGAGATATAAATGACAGTATATACATGTAAACACGTCAGAGAATCCCCTAGTCTTGGTTGCAGATGTTGTTTATAGTGAAATCACTGTGTTGAAATTCAAGTAGTGTTTTCCTGAGATCAAAGAGTTTAAATAAAAATTATAATGATAAAAAGACACCTGTTAAACAGTTTAAAGGAAACCTTAAACTACAAACAATATCAGTAATCATATTTAGAGTTAGCAAGATTCTCTGCAATGTGCAGTGAGCAAATCTAAAAAAAACATAAGTCTTATTTAATTCATGTGAGCCCTTTTCAATCGAGGGACAGGACACCATCTTTGAATTGGTGCAGATTCTGAGGGAAGTGACGTCTGGTTCCCTATTTTAATTTGAACTCACTTCAAATCTAACTCAGTTGTGTGTTATGATCCCAACCCTAGCCCTATCTCAAACCAGTTAGCTCTGCCTACTCCCAAGGCTTGAGAACTAACTTCACCCATGCAAATCTGTGATGTCACTCACAGCTCAAGTGGAGGGTTCTTACCCTGACACCAAAGGCCAAAAGATTTGGACACAGACAGGTTTTGAAAATAAGCTTGACGGGGGATTTTAGAGCAAACCGGCCTTTAAATAAAGGGGCCTTAGAGAAGGCAATAGATAATAATTACACATACACTAAAACACACACATAGAAAAAACCTCAACACAACACTTGCTGGGCTTCACCTGCTGTACACATATTCAAATGACGACATTTGAATGACAACACAACTCTCTCCATCCACTAAAGATCAAACTATTTAAATGTCATTACTATATCCCCAGCAGTTCTGCTTTAACAATTTATCAGTCTGCCAATTCACTACTCAAAATATATTGAATGTAAATAATATACTGGATGTCAACTTTCTAATCTCTTTAGTCTTTCAGTTTGACGTCATTTATGTTATTTTTCTAGTCAAATAGTTGCTCAACCTGTCTGGATCAATCCAGTGTTATTGATCCATTATCAGTGTTCTTATCAGCCTCAGCACCTGCCCAGCAGACACACTGTACAGAGACAGCAGTTTGTTTTGACACCGTCCCTAACGTTACCGTACAGTGAGTCCACGGAGACTCTGCTCTGTGTGATCCTCTCCTGTGTACTGAATGTTACCGGGTCATGGAGAGGAGACACAGCTCTCAACACTAAGCAGCAGCATCACAGAGGCGCTCTATCGTTCTCTGAGCTGTGGTATTAATTATTGGGAACACTGACTGCTGCGAGCTGCGTTACAGTAAAACGTAACGTTGAAACCAGAGTTACCTGCTGTGTCGGTTTACCGGCGGTAGAGCGTGGGAATTAGCGTGCGCCGGTTTACGCAAGGTAGCCACTGACAACAAGTGAACCTACTTTTAGGAGAAAGATAAAACCACGAAGGTCGCGGTTAAACTCACCCAAAATGGATCGGACCCATCCACACTACAGAACCTGTCAAACCCCATTCGCCGTGACGCAATGTTAGTTCAAGTACTGACTGTTGGAGTGATTTTCGAGCTCAACCAGGTTTTGTAGCGATACGCAAACCGGAAGGTTGCGTACTTCTTCTTCTGCGCTTGATGTCTTCTTCTATCCGTTTATTGGAGGATGGCAAACCAACCAGAACCCGCATACCTACCGCCACCTAGTGTGCTGGAGCCGTCACGACGGGCCAACAACCCTTTGTTACCCTTCAGATTGTTTTAGTTCCACTGAATATTCCCAAAAGTTCTTTTAAACTCTACTTAAAGCGTTTCTCTTTATGTGTCCCTCTCTGAAAGATACATATCGCACTGCATCTATTATTTTATACATTACAGCCTCTAATGCATTCCGCTAACAAATCAAAAACAACAGAGCTTAGTTGTTCTTTTACATTGCAGAATTAATGTAATTAATCAATTACATTTAGTAGAAACTTTTATCCAAAGGAACCTACAAGGCTAGGTCTTGCTTAAGGACCCCTACTGGAGGTAGGCCAACAGCTGGGATTCAAACCCCAGTCTCCCACATGGAGGGCAGTGATGTTACCACAACACTAACCAGCCACTTTTTACACAGCTTCTTCTTCTACTTGTTGTTGTTGTTGTTGTTGTTGTTGTTGTTGTTGTTGTTGTTGTTGTTGTTGTTGTTGTTGTTCTTCTTCTTCTTCTTCTTCTTCTTCTTCTTCTTTTTGTTCTTTTAGTAATGCAACATCAATCAATCAATTGTTTAGGAAAGTTTCTATTCATCTTTTTGTTTTCAGGTATTTTGACTGTGTCTTCTAATTTCTCTCATTTCTATTAGCAGATGGAGTAGGTCACAGGTTTATATTCACCTAGGGAGCTGCTGATCCATAAGCCATACTTTAACCATACTTTAAGCCATATTTAACTTATCTAATAATAATAAACTTTCTCCATTTGTACTTTTATATGCAAATATTATGTATCTTGATTTCAGCCACATAAACCAAAGCTTTTTGACTATAAATGAAAACCCACGCATTATCTGAATATAATAAAACATTTTTTTCTCACTGCACTAAAAATTCCATTGACTCTAATGACCAAACTGTTCTACTGAAAAGTATAAGTTAACAACTGAACTGAACTCCAGATGAAATAGAGATAAGAGATAAGAAACTTGCTCCTTGGTATAACGATGACACGCGCGTCTTAAAACAGACTACTCGAAAGTTAGAACGTAAATGGCGCCAAACTAAACTGTTAGTATTCCAGATAGCGTGGAAGGAGAGCATCCTGAACTATAAAAAAGCTCTCAGTGCAACGTATCTCTCCACTCTCATAGAAAACAACAAAAACAACCCTAGATTTTTATTTAATACAGTAGCCAAATTAACTAGAAAGAAAACTACTGCAGATATCTCCACAACAACGTTGTGCAGTAGTGAGGACTTCATGAACTTTTTCAATAACAAAATTGTAAATATAAGGCAGAAAATTCAAGCTTTAAAACCAGACAATTTAGTTGACGCAGGTGACGAGCTAACCTCAGCAGATCAGTACCTAGATTACTTTACTCCTCTTGAAGAGAATGAACTAATTTCACTCATCTCTTCTGCAAAATCTTCAACCTGTACATTAGACCCTATACCGACACACTTTCTAAAACAGATAGTGCCAGAAATAATAGAACCCCTACTGACAATCATAAATTCCTCACTCAGCTGTGGGTATGTCCCAAAGTGTTTTAAATTAGCAGTTATTAAACCGCTAATCAAGAAACCTGATCTCGACCCTTGTCAGCTGTCAAATTACAGGCCGATATCAAACCTCCCCTTTATCTCAAAGATTCTCGAAAAGATAGTAGCTGGGCAGCTATCCTCGTATCTTCATAGAAATAACATACATGAACTCTATCAGTCAGGATTTAGGCCTCATCACAGCACAGAGACGGCCCTTGTTAAAGTAGTAAATGACCTCCTATTGGCCTCTGATCAGGGTAGTGTCTCTATGCTTGTGCTACTCGATCTCAGTGCAGCTTTCGACACCATTGACCATAGTATTCTCCTTCACAGACTAGAAAATGTTGTTGGAATTAGGGGAACGGCCCTCTCCTGGCTTAGGTCCTATTTGACTGATCGTTATCAGTATGTAGATCTAAATGGCGATTACTCCACATGCTCTCCAGTGGAGTTTGGTGTTCCACAGGGTTCAGTTTTAGGCCCCCTGCTTTTTTCCCTCTACATGCTTCCTCTGGGCAACATTATCCGTAAACATGGTATTAACTTTCATTGTTATGCTGACGACACACAGTTATATGTTTCATCAAAACCAGATGAGATCAAACTGCTTAATAAAGTTGAGCAATGTGTAAAGGATATATGAGACTGGATGCTAATTAACTTCCTTCTGCTAAATCCTGATAAGACAGAAGTACTAGTTATAGGATCATCTGCAGCTAGAAGCAAGATGTTAGACCACACCGTAACTCTAGATGGCCTTTCCGTTACATCTAGTGCAACAGTCAAAGACCTTGGTGTGATTCTAGATTCCAGTCTTTCATTTGAAGCTCATGTAGCTTTCTTTCACCTCAGAAATATTGCCAAGATAAGGAATATTTTGTCACTAAATGATGCAGAAAAATTAGTCCATGCTTTCATCACCTCTAGGTTGGACTACTGTAATGCCTTACTGTCTGGCTGTTCAGCCAGGTGCATAAACAAGCTTCAGTTAGTTCAGAATGCAGCAGCGAGAGTCCTCACTCGAACCAGAAGATACGATCAATTTCTTATCACACTTCATTGGCTCCCCGTGAAATTTCATTGATTTTAAATACTACTTTTGACATTTAAAGATTAAAGGTTTGCGCCCATTATCTAAGTGAATGCTATGTTATCCATGCTACTCGCCAAAGATGTTGCTGTCAATGTATCTAAAAACTACAGGGGGCAGAGCTTTTTCTTACAAAGCCCAAATTGGAATGCCTAATGCGTCGGGACTCATATTGTATAATTCTTCTATTGTGTTCCGTGTATTTGTGTGTTTGGTGTTTTGTGTTTTGTGTAATGACTTCTGGAGTTTCCCTTTTTCAGAGGGATTAATAACATATCCATCCATAGCATGTTAGGTTTTGGAAATCCAATTAAAATGCATTAAAAGCATTACTTTGGAACATCGACACACATTGCACATACCACCATGTTGTGTGGTACAACCATCACTCTGTCCGTCATGTTCTGCGCTGAAAGAGTGCTTCACAATGTTTTCGTTCTGTACAGTGCACCCTGTAGGGCACTTCACCATGCGCTTCTCAATTCTGCACTACAGTAAATTATTTCTAGTGTTTTCTTTCCATTTTTTTCAACACCTTGCATTATGTCTGGACTGAGTAGACTATATTTTAAAGTGCATTTTGTGTGCCAAAACAATAAGTCATTTTGCTAAAAGTGGTCATTTTCTTTTACTGAGATTGCACAGAATAAGCCAGCCATTGAAAACAATTGGAGAAGAAACGGTATGTCATTTCTGTTTCCACTCTGTGATGTTTATAACAAGCACACTTCAGAAAGATAAGTGTAAATGTTAGGTCATGGCTTTGTTACACAACTGGGTGAGAGAAGTATCAAAGGGATGTCTTTTGATCTTTTGATCTTAACCGTTTCCATCTGTGCCATAGCATGTCAACTTGCATAGCACACAATATATATGTATATATATATATACAGTAGCTTTTGCTTTGTATTGACCATAATTTTATGTTTTTATCTGTTACATATTATTCTTGTATTATAAGTCAATCTGGTGTCAGGAATGTCCAAGGAGCCTCATGAGTCACTGGTGATAAAGAGGCTGGATAGTATGCAGCAGAATTTGCAGCTTGGTTGTTAAAGGATGCTGTGCCAGCTGTACCTGGGTGGCTGGAGGAATCATCAGTGGCACTGGTAATTTATAATATCTGCTCTATAATGTGAAAATGCTGGCAGTAGACTGGTGTGTTACTCTGCAGTACAGCACGCATAATGTATGAAGCTGAAGCTACAAAAATGATGCAGTAGGCCTACAGCTGATCCAAACAATCAGTGAATAAACATGCATTTTTATGAAGGACAGCTTAGTGGTGGAAGTGGTCTTTTGCCTTTTTTCGTTGAACACATTACTTCAGATATTCAGTCTAATAAGCATTTGAAAATTAATAAATCAATTGGTAAAAATGTCCTCTCTTTTTTATTCAACATGGCTTAAATATGACTTCAAACTTAAGATTTTACTTAAAAGTATGACTTAGACTTGTCAGTTAAGAACAGAACACAAAAATATGAAGTTATTATTATTATAATAATTTCTTTTCAATCATTGGTGGGTCAGCGTGTGATATTCTGATGGAAAAAGACAAAAACAACAATGAAAAAGAGGAGAAGGTGAAGCATATTAGTTTGGCCACATGGTGGCGACAAATGGTTGTGTTCAGTTGTCATCATCATCATCGTCAAAGACATCAGCCACAGTCCTGTGGAGAGAGGAACAGCGGTTACATCCTTTGTAAATGATGTGAGTTCAGGAGTTGGCTCAGTTTGAAAATGACTTACTTGTAGATCGATCCTGTCACTTCATCAAGAAAACCCCCTGAAGAAAGTAAAGAAAGTAAGTGTGAGTTTCCTCAGAGAGAGAATTGTTTGCATCATGTGACACTATAGACATTAAAGTGTATTTGGTTCGAAAGATGTCCAAACCTGCAACAATATGACATCGTTTTTAATCTACATAGATTACTTGATTTGGTCTGTTTCTCTATGGGAAAAAATCCACATTCTACATTTAAGATTTTGTTTTGTTCACTGCGGGAGGTCCTTGCTGATCGTTTAGCTCTTCAGCCTAACCGTCAGCTATTGGAGTAATTGGGGAGAATCTGTTCTCTTTAGAACTTTGGCTTGACATCCAAATGAAAGTGTCTCGCTAAATAACAGGAATGACTAGTTTAATGAACCTCAATTTCCTTTTCTGATGCAGATATGATACTTTACTACTTTTAGCTTTGTGTTTACTCACCAGGCTTGCAAAGAGTTTGGCAGGCTGGACACACATGGCAGAAAGTGCACATCTGTGAACAACACAGCAGACAAAGTCATGAATACAGAAAATGTAGACAGATTCACAATATCAGAAGAATCCTGAGCCATCTAGTGTATGTCAAACAAGAAGGCCATTCAAAGTATCATATATAGACAAAGAAATTTAGTAATAACGGATATAATGAAATAAAACACAAATAGATACATGCATAATGTGGACGAGTTCTGTTTTCAGCAGTTTTTTTTTTTTAATATTGAAAGTGAGGTGGCTGACTGTGCAGAGTTTGGCAGCACATTGTGAGATGTTGTGAGTTTCCCTTAATCTAACAGAGGAAAAAACTGCCTTCCAGGGAGCTGGAAATCAGCAAATCAAGGAGACCAGAAATGTATTTTAGACACATATGTACATATCACTGAGTGATTTACAAACTAGCAGTAAGATGTCACAATCTAATTCTAAATTTCTAACTTGGCTTATACTCTCGAGCTCTGGAATCAATCACCACTGAGGTTAAGAGTTGTGGGGGGGCTGGAGCTGATCCCAGTTGTCACTGCAGGGTACGCCCTATACAGGTCGGGAGCAGAGTAACTCTAACTAACCCTAGTGTCAGTGTTTACTGTTACAGTTAAGGTCTTAGATTCAGCTGATTTCACCCATTTGTTACTTCCAGACTGGACTATTGTAATTCCTTATTAATAGTTTGTCCCAATAGCTCATTAAAAAGCCTCCAGTTAATCCAAAATGCTGCAGCCAGAATTCTGACTGGAATTAGCAAGAGAGATCATATTTCTCCTACTTTAGCTTCTTCCTGTAAAATCCTAGCAGAACTCTCCTTTCTCAGGCTGCAGGTTTACTTGTGGTTCCTAGAGTTTCCAAATGTAGAATGGGAGGCAGAACCTTTAGCTATCAAGCTCCTCTCCTGTGGAACCAGCTCCCAGTTCAGGTTTTTGGAGGCAGACACCCTCTCTACATTAAAGACTAGACTTAACCTAGACTAGACTACCCAATGTTTTTGCAGTTTGTTGTTGTTTTTGTTGCCTGCTGTTCTTTTCTCTCTCCTCTTTGCACTGACCTCAACCGGTCGAGGCACATGGCCGCCCACCCTGAGGCTGATTCTGCTGGAGGTTTTTTTCCTCTAAAGGGACTTTTTCCTCTCCACTGTTGCCTAGAGCTTGCTCAAATGGGATAGTTGAGTTTTCTACATAATCTTCTATACAATTATTCTCTGTAAGGTCTTAAACCTTAAACACTATAAAGTGCCTTAAGATGACTTCTGTTGTGATTTGTCTGTACAAATAAAATTGAATTGAATTGAATCTCAAAGCAGACAGTACTTTTGCAAGTATTTGAATATGAAATGAAGCATATATATATATCACCTTGCAGTAACCACAGTGTTCAGACTTGTCTCCCTCTTTACAAGGACATTTATCGCAGCTGTCACAGTGCTGGAAGAAGACAGATTTGGTTAAAAAGAAATCAACGGAGCACAAATTAGTGACTGTGTTCTATAGTATATACTGTATTAGTTCCATTTTATGACATTCAGTTGCACTAATTGCATTCCATACCTCACAGAATTCACAGTAAGTGCACACAGAGCCCTTGTGATAAGCCCCGTCTTTGTCGTCATCATCGTCGTCATCATCATCGTCATCATCTGCACAATAATGATAATTAAACACAAGTTTAAAACTAAAAAAATTATGTTAGTCATAAAGAGCATGGATATAAAGTGTTATGTCATTGTATACATTGGAGTTCATACAAAGTCAAATTATACAGAACATCTGTGTTTGCCCTTTGAGGTAAACTTCGTTACACTGGATTGTGTTACAGGTATCTACTTTTCTGTTCAGTAATTAATTCCGTTTTCCACTATATTTGGCCCAGGGATTGGGTTGTCGAGGCACCTCCACACGGCTGCCACCCAATCCACACTGCACCGACCCCTTATGCGCCTTCCTGCGGGTGGTGGGCCTACGGGAAGGGTAGGCAGTGTTCCAACTATAGGGGGATCACACTCCTCAGCCTCCCTGGGAAAGTCTATGCCAGAGTGCTGGAGAGGAGAGTTAGGCCGCTAGTCGAACCTCGGATCCAGGAGGAACAATGCGGTTTTCGTCCTGGCCGTGGAACACTGGACCAGCTCCATACTCTTGGTAGGGTGCTCAAGGGCTCATGGGAGTTCGCCCATCCAGTCTACATGTGTTTTGTAGACTTGGAGAAGGCGTTTGACCGTGTCCCTCATGGCATGTGGGAGGTACTTTGGGAATACGGGATTCGGGACCCTTTGTTAAGGGCCATTCGGTCCTTGTATGACCGGAGTAGGAGCTTGGTTCGCATTGCCGGTAGTAAGTCAGACTTGTTCCCGGTGCATGTTGGACTCCGACAGGGCTGCCCTTTGTCACCGATCCTGTTCATTACCTTTATGGACAGGATTTCTAGGCGCAGCCAGGGGTCGGAGGGAATCCGGTTTGGGGATCACAGGATTTCATCTCTGCTTTTTGCAGATGATGTTGTCCTGTTGGCTTCATCAGACCGGGACCTCCAGCAGGCACTGGGGCGGTGTGAAGGGGCTGGGATGAGAATCAGCACCTCCAAGTCTGAGGCCATGGTTCTCAACCGGAAAAAGGTGGCTTGCACCCTCCAGGTTGAGGGGAGATCCTCCCTCAAGTGGAGGAGTTTAAGTATCTTGGGGTCTTGTTCACGAGTGAGGGAAATAGGGAGCGTGAGATTGACAGACGGATTGGTGCATCGGCAGCAGTAATGCGGTCGGTGTACCGGTCCGTCGTGGTGAAAAAGGAGCTGAGCCGAAAGGCAAAGCTCTCGATTTACCGGTCAGTCTACGTTCCTACCCTCACCTATGGTCATGAGCTTTTGGTCATGACCGAAAGGACAAGGTCGCGGATACAAGCGGCCGAAATGAGTTTCCTCCGCAGAGTGGCTGGGCGCACCCTTAGAGATAGGGTGAGGAGCTCAGTCACCCGGGAGGAGCTCGGAGTAGAGCCGCTGCTCCTCTGCATCGAGAGGGGCCAGTTGAGGTGGCTTGGGCATCTGTTTCGGATGCCCCCGGGACGCCTCGTAGGGGAGGTTTTCCGGTCCTGTCCCACCGGGAGGAGGCCCCGGGGAAGACCCAGGACACGTTGGAGGGACTATGTCTCTCGGCTGGCCTGGGAACGCCTCGGTGTTCCCCCGGAAGAGCTGGAGGAGGTGTCTAGGGAGAGGGAAGTCTGGGCATCTCTGCTAAAGCTGCTCCCCCCGCGACCCGGCCCCGGATAAGCGGATGAGAATGAATGAATGGATGGACTATATTTGGCAAGAATTTTTATCCTAAGTTTCATTTAAACCCGTTTGAGTATGACCAACAATTGTGGAAGATAAATTGAGAAGTATGTAAATTAGCAAAGAAGGAGCGGCTCTACAGGGGGACTAGGTTGGGTAGCTTCCCTCAGCCACCCTACCAAAACCTCATGACACCCCTTTACCAGCCCTTTTAATTATTTTTAGATGTTTTTTGATTATGTGTTGTAATTGTGGGATATTATTACTGAAGAATAAGATAACTTCTGGCTACTGAATGGGTCTACCATACACATGTGCAGGGGTCCAAAATATCAGAGGGTAACTAGTAAAAAGACACTGTTACTATTCCTCATTGTGAATTTAATTAAACAACCACTAAAACACAAAACAAGTAAAAAAGAAGTAACAATCAACCACGATTAACACAAGGAGACAGAAAGCCAAAAATAAAACACAAAAAGACTACAAAAAAGACAAAACAACGGAAATAATAGTTCAAAATTCCCAATTGAACAAACTAAATAACCACAAAAAAGATACACAATGACTAAAAAGAGATGCAGAATAACTAAGGAAAGTGGGAAGAGGACCTAACAACTCCATTTTGCACAGCGACTGATCATGGTGCTAGCTACATTTCCACAAGTTGACTTTAATTAGCATTACCAGGTAGAAAGAATGAATAGAACACAGATCATAATAAGCATGCTGCAATACTCACAGTGTCACATGTCTGGAGCTCTCATCCTCATACAGCTCTCTAATGATGCACTTCATGCACTTTTACAGCTCTAAAACAAATTCTCTGCTTTTAGGTAACAGATTTGCATGTAGGCAGTTTTTGATCATTTGATTTATTTAATGAATGAAAGTAGGGTTAAAGACATGGACAGTGGTGATTGTCATATTTTCCACACATGACACATGTTCACAGTCATCACAAAATCACAGTTTTGCTAAACAAGAAAAGAAAAAGCAAGCAACCATTTCATCTCTTGATAACATGATATTTGACAGAGCTTCAACTTCTTTACATAGAAAGAGACGTTTCTCTCTTTTCCCAAACACTCTCTCCCTGAAAAATCTTTAAGAAATTGTGTGACATTTTGCAACAAATTATGAGTTATACATCAGTTTAGCTTCACAAATGACTGTATTCTG